>NW_027361690.1:119332500-119932500 GCF_039654945.1 Dendrobates tinctorius | reverse complement strand
TCCCCCTCAGCAAATAGGGAGCCAGGAGGCAGAGGAACAATGCTGAACAAAGAACATGAGAAAACCCCTTTGACCTCCAGATATATTAAATTAACGCCATTTTCTGGACAACACTAATTGATGTATGTTAGACTATATGAATAGGTCCATAAGAGAATAAAGGGGTACTCCTTCAGTGTGGAGAGCCAAAAGTACAGGCGGCCAAACATATCAAAGGCATGCCAGCCAAACCTGCTGATGTGTAATCATTGTGAGGGTGCTCCAATAGATGCTGGCGCATAGAAAGGGTGGACATGTTGCATTTTAGATTTCTGGCAGAAGCTTAGTCTTCTGTCCCCACTAAGATCACAAGCACTCTGGACCAAACCGAAAATACATGTGTAGAAGGTCGGAAGAAATTGCTCCTGGCCACCAACTATTTAGGCTATGTACCCACATATGCAGAAAATTCCTGACTAAAAACCGGACTCCTTCCCAAGAAAAATGCATTTTTTTGGGGCGCGTTTTTTTGTGCGGTTTTTTTTCCCAGAGCATCCACATTCTCATAGAATATAGTTGGAAATGAGTTTACCGCAAAATTAATGAACAAGCTGCGTCTTTTTTGCAGAAAAAAACGCATCATGTGCACAAAAATTGCAGAATGCATTATAAGAATGGGATGCTTAATGTATGCGTTTTTGCATGGAAAAACGTTTAAAAAACACGAAAAAAAACACTTTTGTGGGCACACAGCCTTAAAGTGTAAGGTGGTCTGCTTAAGAGTAGCTCCCAATCTAGAGGACTGTGTGGTCCCTACAAGGACCCCTTGACATGTAAATAGTAGTAGAGAATGCATAATTATTTTTTTCCTAAAGTCTTTATCTAGGAAATCAGACCATGTTTGGCCACTAACAGTGCAGATTCTGGCAGAAATCAAACCGCATGGAACTTACCTGGCCTTTGGTTGGGATTTCTTAGCTGCGGCTTCTGCCGCTTTCACTGGTTCAGGCAACTTTGCAGGGATGATGGAGTCCTAAATAATACAACAGTGAAAATTCATTCTCAATTTAATCCATCCTTCCTTCAAAAAAATATAAAAAATTTAAAAAAAAGTGTAGTATAATGGAGTATGTGAAGAAAATCCCCATTACAACACACCGCAAATGCCCAAAACCAACTAGTCAATAAGAAGACAGACAACCAAGGGCAGGGATAGCGAGAAGGTTCTGAACCCCGATGCAATCTCAGTAATAGGGCCCAGGTGCGACTGCTACTCCCGCACCCCCATAGCTACAGACACAAAGCATCGGGATCGGCACTTACATGTACATTAGGTACAGGACATTCTCTCTTCACTAGCTTGAAGGCAAAGTAGGATACTTGATAGATGTCAGGCCTCTTGTCTGGATCTGGCTCGAGCATGTACCCTGAGATACAAGTAAATGTGTTATCAGAGGTATCATTAACATGATAACATCCATAACTAGAGCTAGGGAGATATCCTGCATGTAATACAATATGGATCCTGACAGCAATACATTTACTGCATTTTTGTTTCGCTTCCACATATCAGTTGCACTGGTGAAGATAAAACCCTGTTTTTTTGTTTATAGGGAACCAGGTTTTTCCCATATAAAGCAGGGCCTGCACCTAGTCGGCAGTATGCAAGTCCCCAATGTGCTCGGCATAAAAAAAAAAAAAAAAATAGCTGTTATTTTACTCACCTAGGGAGCGGTCCGGTCCGATAGGTGTCACTGGTCTAGAGCTGGTGCCTCCTCTCTTCATGTGGATGACACATCCTACGTCATCCACAGTGTTCCCCATCGCGCTCCCGTAGTGTGCATGTGCCAGCGCTCTTTGGCCTTTCCCCGTGCATGCGCATTACAATACTCTGCCCCTGGCAGGGAAGAGAGCAGTACGCCCGCAGAGGAGCGCTATTGGAGGAAACAGTGTGAATGACATAGGACACATCATCCACATGAAGCAAGCAGGGGATCGGCGATCAAAAGAAGACATAAGGCACTGGATCAAGACCAGCGATGCCCATCGGACTGGACCGCGAGAATAATAATGTGTTATGCAGAGCAGATTGGAGACAGACAGCATTCTACAATGTGGTAACAGAGGCTTACAGGTGCTGGCCCAACTATATAGGGGAAAACCTGGAGACCGGTTACTTTTAGCGACTGAGACAGGGTTTAGTCAGCAATACTACAAGGTAGTAGTGACACATATACATAGTGTATGCAGACATGTATTTTACTATGTAGTACATAACTAAACACGCAGTATGGAGAAAAGTACTGTGTCACACGTCTTCATTAGTGACTTCATCTTACTCACCCAGCCCATTAGCACAGGTATATAACATCCAGCCCTTCACCATGCATTTAGTAATCTCAGCTACACCGTGGAGACCACATAACATTAGAGAGCCAGGCCACCAAGTGCTGAGGGGAATAGCTTTATGGGTCTACATGGACGACCAGCTGCAAGCAAGTCTTATATCACCAAGCACAATGCCATGTGTCAGATGTAGTGGTGTAGAGCCTCCACCACTGGACTCTGGGGAAGTGGAATTGCATGCTAGGAAATCGTTCCCTGCTGGTCTGCATTGTGACTGCTGTAAAGTTTGGTGGAGGAGGGACAATGATATGGGGTTGTTCTTCAGAGGTCAGCATGGGGCACTTAGCTCCAATGAAGGGGAGAAGGTATGTTTGAACTAGTCTTATTACCTTACCCATCAATATAAATTAGCTCCTAATATGCTTCCCTTTAAAAGAGTTGTCCTTCAAAACATGTTATGGCCACTAGGATAGGCCATCACTTCTTTTTCCTGAAGGTCCACATATAAAAGTGTCTCCTTTATATTTTTACTGCACTGCTGGGGTCCCAGACATTCACTAGTGAGAGGTGTCATGTTTTTGGGATACACTACGCTATAAAGAGAAACTCCCTTTAATTGCTGATCAATATATATGAATGACTAAAACGACTAGTTATGTAGGTCCCTCCAAGTCCTATACTCCTATGTAGATTTGCTTTTCTGGAGATAGACAACCTATGGCCCAAATACCAACTCAGCGTAAGATTCAGGTGACTCCTATCCATTATTTGTATAAGCTTTTAACCAACATGGCCACTGTTACCTGCTGTCCAAAGAGGCCGTTTTACAGACTTGTTTACCACAAAAGAGCAGCAAAGACTATTAAAAAGGTATTCTATATTATTGTGGACCTGCAATTCACCTCTTATCAAAAACCCCTCTCTATTCTCAAGAACAGAGATTTTTTTTTAAATTCTACAGAGTGAGTACTGCTTGTAGCCTATATGTCCAGACTCATACGCAAAAAGTGTGTACTTGTAAGCGCTGCTCTGAGCCTGGCCAGATCGCCGGATCCACCCAGCTTCAGTCCGCAGCACCCCACCAATACTACAGAGGCAAAGCAGCATCAGAGAGCAGGCGGTTCAGGCTGACGCTCAGCCATGCCAACCAGCCCGAACTGTCAATCTTCAGAAGCGTCCCCAGCAAGAAGGGAGGCAGGGGAGCGGTGCGCTCCTGAGGACAGGAACTTGAGACAGCCCCTTTAAAATCAGCGTAAGTTCCAACAAACAAACTTCTTCCCCTGAAAAGGTAACAACAATACTCCTTCAAGAAAGCACTTGTGTCCTTTTAATGCTGAAAAATGTAGGTAACTAGATACCAATGTGGTGTGTCAGGAGCCCGTGGATAACCAGGAGGAAATGTAACATCACTGGATTCTCGTTTTCACAATTAGATGAATTAATTGTTGCTTTCCTCAGCTTGAGGCGAGATTAACAGACCGCTCCCTTCCTTGTAGGGTCCAATAATAATAAAACACTGAATATCATGTTTGTCTGCCTACAGTAATCCACCACACACTTACTGATGAGGCAGTGCATGTCAGGGGAGTATCGGGAGTTGTCAGGAATGGTAAAATTCCCATCACAGATGGAGACCTGACTCTCCCCGAAGGGCAGCGTGAAGAAGCACAGCTTGTACAGCAGACATCCCAGGGCCTGTCAGACAAGAGGAGCAGCATTAGTTCTCATAGTACATGACATATTTCAAGGCTTTGAACACAGATCATCACTTACATTATTCCCATGTGCTCACATCCTAAAGCCGCCGCCATACACATCAGATGGATGTCGGACGGGCGCTTGTTCCAAGTGCTCCGGTGTTCTCAAAGAAAGAGCAGTCACCAGATATGTCTGACAGCTGCTCATCTCCAGGAGAAGGCGACAATCGGCATCTCCCGCCCGACCGTCATCTCTCCTGAAGAGCAGTTGTCCGGGGCTTCCATACACATTACATTATTGGTCAAACCAGTCAATATCAGTTTGTTCGGCCGACATTAGCCTATTGTTTATGGGGGGCCTTAATGACACTATTCAGATTTGGACTGAACAAAAGAAGTATCACCTAACAAGGTCTAAGGATTTGCCAAGTCATGACAAGGAATAGTACCTCAAAAAGTAAATTTCTCATAACACTACTACATAAGCAGTTACCCGATATATCCTAATCTTACACTACATTTGTTAGCAGAAATCAATGAGTAAGGTCATTATAAAGTCAGGAGGTCCTGTAGAGGTATGAATCATACGACCATTTTCTGTGTATTGAATGGCAATTTAAGTCCGGAAAACAGATCTGCTCTACAGTCTCAAAATAAATGACAAAAAAAAAAAAAAAAATCAATGGCAAATCACATGGTGACATTAAAATAACACTTGAGTTAAACCACAAGAAAAGCTCAAACAACTAATAGTGTTTTCCGCAGCCCCAAAGTCATTGCTGCAATCTCGTGCTAGCGACTGTGGACTGAAGGCAATAAGCCCCCTGGGCGGCTGCGAAAGACAATTTCCTTAGGGCAAACTCAAATCTTGTGGATTTTCTGCACACAAACCTGTATGGATTAAGCACCAAATAAGCTAAGTGTACAATAAGCATGGTCAGGAGCCGCTAAGTACACAAGAGAGCAAGAAACCTCATCCGCCGGTCGCTGAACATCTCTGAGCAGACATTGACCCACAGTGTGGATTTTTACAATCTGCAGAATCAGGATGGAGTTCATAGTTTTCAATGGAAAAAGTGAAATATGCACCAGATCTTCAACAAAACATGTAGCAAAATAAGTCTTTAACATATGATTCTGCTGCAGAAAAACTCCACACCAAACACAATGTGTGAACCTACCCATCAGGTAGATAAATAAAGGTATAACTCCATGTTCACATGTTGCTGAAAATTTTTGCCACAACAAATTGTGCATGTGTTACGTGCAGATTTCATCACTGATCTGGTAACGGATTTCTACCTACTCCTCCACAACAAAGCACTGAACACGGTCGCATTTGCACTGAAAGTCACCAAAAGAATGAGCACGGCCAGATATTTGCACATATTCTTTCCACAGGGCCGAATTTGTAACACACATGAATGGCGTTGCTTCTGCAATATGTGCATGGCTTTTGACAAGTCCCACTTAGTGATACATACATGAAACTAGTTCTCAGTGGCAAAAATACTGCCAAGTGTGTTTTTTTTTCTCCATTGTGAAAACCTATAAACATATCACTTGCAGAAGTGAGTGACTGAAGAGACGTACCCATATGTCAGCCTTGGCAGAGATGACTTTCCCACTGTAGAGGTTTACCATCTCCGGTGCCCGATAAGAAAGTGTGGTATACCTGGAATAAAAAGACCTGTTAAAAAGCAGCTGTCACCGGATCAACAATGACCAGTTGTCGCTTGTACTTTATTGCCCCTGGTCCCATCAGTATTCAGGGGTTCTGTTTGTTTTTTCAATCCGCAATACAGTTGCAGAGATATGGCCCTTTTTATCTTTTTCATCTTTGGAAAAGGGACGTATGCAGCGCAGTCTAAAGATACGCTCACAAGAGAATACTTGCCTGTTTTATCACAGCATTTCTGCCATGAGTTCAGCACTGCGAGTTCATCATAAATAAGTCACTACAGTGACACATGAACTCGTGAGGTAGCAGCACTGGCTGCCGCTACCTCACTGACTTGATTTATGATGAGCTGGCGAAGCAGAAAAACACTCGCTCCTGTGATAAAACAGGCAGGAAAATGTTTTACCTCACAGAAAGCAGCAGCTGTAAGCCACTGCTATGTTGTGTGTATGATCACTTATTCTTCTTCCCTTGGCCAGGAGCTGCTGTATGATCAGACCATGTGCCTGCACAGCCAGTACAAGAACATTTTTTTCAATACATCCCATTGTGGAACTTATTATTCCAAGATCTATTAATAAAAATGGACTTTGTTGGTGGGACAAACCCAATAATTAATAAGGCTTCAATGTAATGTTTACACTTGGCAAATTTATTGCAGAAATTTCTACAACTAAGAATCCACTCCATACTTCTGCAAGTATGTGCAAGGTTTTCTCCAAGCTTCTATCAGATTAATGGAACAGTAATAAAATGTTGTGCAATCTGCAGGGTGTGAACATACTCTGTCAGCACTGCTGCATGCTAAATGGAAAAAATGGTTGGTTTGGAGATGGGTAAAAAGAGCTTCTAAAAAGAACATGGCTGATTTTACCTTTGACAATGGATCTGGCCTGCCAACGAAAGTCCAATAGTATCTATGCACAATAATCTAGTGATCACACACATCCGTTATTAAACGGGCTTGGCTGAATGGGGACCCATGCATATGTCTGATGTGGAAGCGGGGAACTTTCCCCATACACATGTCAAGCACACAGTGCAAACACACCCCAGAACTAAACGTAAGGCCAGTTCCACACGTCCATGAAACGCGGAATGTGCTCGCTTGTCCTCGTCTCCTTACCGTAGCGATCTGCCGCGTATATACTGGTGAGGAAATAGCGCAGGTCAGGAGACCCGACGGTTGAGCTGGGCGTTTCGCCACAAGCACAACTTGTGTTCGTGGATGTGCGAAACTGGCGTTTGTGCTACTGCTTCTCATACAATACTTAGATTGGAGTGCTCACTATCCAGTACAATTCCTGTAAGATTAGCCCCCTATGTACCAAGGGCACATTCACTTACTTTTTAATCTCATCCTCTACTACAGCAACACCTTCAGTCTGTGGATTCTGACATTTATTGGTTGCACTCCCAAAATCACATAGAACGTAGTGACCACGATCATGTAGTAGGATATTCTCCACCTGCAAGCATAGAAAAAAAGGCCCCATCTCCATCAATTATACCGACAGTATATATTTTTCATGATCCTATTTATACACTGCGGTACAGAGCTGGGCACCTTCTTAGCTGTGATGCCGGCTACCAAGTCAGAAGAAAAACAGTCACCGACATCATTCACAGCACTGCTTCCTAAACAAGTGTGACAGAGCGAAATATGCTGCTGGTCAGACATGGAAAAGTGATTAGTAATTCATATAGATACATAAGGACACCTAGAAAGGGCAAAAGTCACTTCTGTGAAACCACTTAAGCACTTTTTAGGCTTATCCTCCTAGCAAAGAGCATTAGAAATTTTTTAAAACTTGCCAGGATATTTTGTTAGGACACGGTCCTCCATCAGCCTCAAGAAACTGACCGGAAGGGGACTTACTGTAGAAGCCCTGTATAGATGTAGAGAAGTACAGATGAGTGAACCGTGGATGTTCGGTTTCAAAGAACATACTGTGAAACGTTCAGGTGACCCTGAATCTGAACCCAATAGAAGTCAATGGGGGACCAGAACTTCAGTGATTTAAAATAGTAGTAAAATAGTTATAGTAAGGGATAGGGGGCTGAAAAGGGAAGCTAAATGGTGGCAAGAGCAGGACAATTGCCCTGCAAACAAATTTGGATCGAGAAGTGACTTAAAGGGTTTCTGTCACCATAGCAATCATGGTAAAATAGGAAGTAAATGAATAACATTTTAGCCGTGCCCTCACAGAGACTGAGGCTAACTACTTACAGTTTAGTTACAAGTTTCACCCAGAGAGCATGGGGCAGAGCACCCCTACATTAGCAGCTTACAAGTTTCACCCACAGAGCCAAACTTTTATCTTCAGTAGTGTTCAGTAGAGCAGTCACAGATAAAAAAAAACAAAAAACTTGTGGTTTGATTATGGATACAGATAGCGGTCTGCCGCGAAGCTTGCTACCGCCGGTCTCAGCCACTTTGCCTTGGGACGCCTCTCCAATGCGGTTGCCTTAGGGTCCCGGGGGCCCAATGTTTCCACTGAAAAAATTACTGTTCAAAGCAGGCAACCACACCTGAATACTTCAGCATGGAATAATGGAATTGTACTCAGTTTCTAGTTTTTTGTTTGTTCGAACTGGGGCCATGATTAAGAAGGGACCCGTTGGAACACAAAGTGAGGGAACTGGAGGCATTCTCAGCCATCCAATCTCAAACCACCCACAGGTGGGGTTGTGGAGAACACACGTGTAACGGAGAGTCAGCTTTCTATTCCGGAGAGGCAGCCTGGTAAATGTATACCACGTCCAAGGAAGGCGGCAGTCAAGGAAATTATCCACTTCTCAACTGAGTCAGCAGCTGATATTGCGAGACAGAATAGCCATCCATGACAATTTAGAGGCTCTGTAGATGGAATGAGTTTAGGCCCAGCCATAAAAGGTAGAGTAAAATTATTTTTTAGGCACATTACTCGTATAGAAAGAGTACACTGAGACTTTAGGGCACAGTACCCACACAGAAGATAATTACAAATTTCATCCACAGAGCATGTTTCCACATTTCCCCCACAGAAGCAGATAAATTTCACACCCAGACAATGGCCCACAGTATCCCACACAGGCAGGGTTGCACAGTACACACAGCGGCTTAAAGGCACATTACTCCCAAAGATATGGGTTAAAGAACACACAGCGGCTTTTGGCACAGGATCATCACAGACATGGTTGCCTAAGAGTAGAATAATATGTTTACACACACCTCACTCCCACTGATTCAGTTGAAGATTATAAAAACTTTTGGTTACGCACGGTACTATCACAAACACAGGTGCAGAGTACACAGTATTTTATAAAACTGCGCATACGCAAAACTGAATACTGTCCCTCACTACAGCTGCGTCCGGTCCCTATGCTAAGCAGAGTAGAAATAAAAAATAAGAACCAGGAGAAACAGGTACAAGTGGAAGAGGCGGATTAGGTAGCCAACACAGTTTTTCGGCTTTGTATTTGGGGAGGAAGCCCCCAAATGAAACAAATGGCAAAGAATGTTAAAGACTGGCTGGGTGCGGCTGTTATACTGCTTTAGTCATCAAAAGGTATGGATCTAATCCTAGTTCATTTCAAGGACTGTTAGGATGAGCCTGTCTGATTACATCCCCTGCCGTGATAAACACACATTACGACAGTATACGTGTCGAAGGACAGGTCAGCACCTCCAAGGCATAAAGGGCAAGCTCAGGCCATGTGTCCAATTTGGAGACCAAAAAGTTAAATGGGGCAGACCCATCTGTTAGTACGTGGAGACGTATGGACAAGTACTCTTCCACCAGGTTGTAACACTGCCTTCTGCTAATACAGACAGTATCAAATGGTGGTGCCGGATATTGTGGCATGCTCAAAGTTTGGCACAGCGAATATAAAAAACGTAGAGTAGGACTGCCCCATATGGGCCTTGGCGTGGCAGGGTGGCTCAAAGAATTGATCAATTGTTTGCTAAATGTCTCATTTTAAAGTTCAGTTAAGCCCCCGTTACACACTGCGATATCGCTAGCAATATCGCTGTAAAGTCACCGATTTTGTGACGTTACAGCGATATTGCTAGCGATATCGCTGCATGTGATACTTACCATCGACCGGCTCCCCCGCTGGTTATCGCTGATCGCACGAGAAGCTGCTGGACCATTCCTCGTCGGCCACTTCCTGCGGCGCTTCCTGCTGTGACGACGAGCGACGCGTGGAGCCGGGCGGGAGGACGCAGGATCGCCGCGTCTGACAGGTAAGTAGCGATCCCCGTCCCCAGCGATGTCGCTGGTGAGATCTGCCTGTGTGGCAGCTCACTAGCGACCACCTAGCGATGCACCAGCGATCCTGACCGCGTCATATCGCTAGTCGGGATCGCTGGTGCATCACTAGGTGTAACGGTACCCTTAGAAACTAATATGTGTATTTGCACTTTATGTATTGTGTGCTGACCATAGGAAGCGCTGGCTTCTTGGCTTTTTTATATGCTCAAAGTTTTGCCACATTTCAGCCACGCTAACCCTGCCTTCCAAGGAGCTGGCAGTGCTCCAGCTGTGTTGGTGACTTCTTCCTCCGCCTTGTTATTCCACTGAGCCCCAGCTATCAGGTGGCAAAGCCATTAGTAGGTTTTCTACCAGCGTGTGCTTGTATTCACGCATTTTGCGATCCCTCTCCAGTGAGGGAAATAAAGATAGTACATTGTCTTTGTAGCGGGGACCGTGCAGAGTGGCCACCCAGTAATCTGCACTGGTAACAACACGGGAAACTAGGAGGTCATTCTACAGTCACTGCAGCACGTATTGGCTCATGTTGGCAAGGCTGCCCAGAGGCAACGACAAGCTGTCCTCGGTGGGTGGTATATCTGGGTATTTTGTATCCCCCAGGCTCCCGTGATGACCGTGAGTTTATCTCCGTGCCACACTGCTGTGAACAATGATGATCATTATCATCATCCCAAATTGTCCCCGGGCTGTACCGTTGTGTATCTGGCCTGGACCAACTGACTTCTAAAGGCAACCATATAATTGATCTAGTAACCAGGGGTGTGGAGTCGGTGTCCATTTTTTGGAGAAACAGTCGTGGAGTCAGCATAAAATGGACCGACTGATTCCTAAAATATATAATAAATTGGGTTCAGTAGTTCAGTGCAGGATGTGCTCTAAATATTTTCATAACAAATTTGGTAAAGTTCTAAAATGTCCCATAAATGCCTGTTCTTTTCCTTATTTAAGGAACTCGGCTTTTAGGCAAGCTGAATCTGAGCTGCACTTTATGTACATGCTCAGTAGTGAGGCAGTGAAGGAGTCATAGTTGGACGTCAGGGAAATTGAAGAGTCGGAGTCAGAATCGGTGGCTTGGCTTACTGACTCCACAGCCCTGTCAACCGCTCATCTGTCTGCGGTTTTATCACAGTCCAGAGCTCCTGCTTGTTGTGGGATATCTCAACCAAACAGAGGAGTTTAAGAACAGCCTACAGTCGTTTCCCCTTGGCTGCGCTCACGCTGGTGGTGCAGGTATTCCTGTGACCGAATGAGGCGGTGGTGGAAGAAGATGAGTAAAAAGAGGAAGCAACCAGGACAGATAAACATCCAGCAATACTAGGTGGCGGTAGGACATGAGCTAGAAGGCCTTCCACCTCGTCACTACATTTACCCAGTAGCAGTTAAGGAGATGTAACATCCTGGCCATGCTTACTGGTCAACATATTGGTGGTTATATGGACCTTACCACTGATGGCGTTGCGCAGTACACGCTTGATTTGGTCCACAACAGGTTTCCACCTGGAAAAAGAGTGGCGGCTGGGAACAACATATTGAGGGACAGCCACAGACATTAGTTTTTTTTTAAACTGTCCGTCTCAACCAGCCAGAATGGCATCATTTCAAAGGAAATTCTGCCATTCAGGACCATGGCACGTGGGTGGCTAGGTTTATATCTCCTCTTTCTTTCGAGAATTTGAGGGATAGAAAACTGAACACTTCCATGGGATGTGTGAAGATGTTCTGTGACACTGGTGGTGGCGACGCGGTTACATCTTCTTTGCGAGAGGGCCTCTTGATCGCGAGCTGGAGGAAGAGGCTGAGAAGCAGTAAAAGAGGGAGCAGGAAGAAACTCAGAACTTTCATGCTTTTTAAAGGTGTGTACTCCACTGTACCTCATGCTTGGAATTCAGATGTCTCATCATACAGATGTTGCTCAGGTTTAGAACATTTATACCTCGCTTCAGGGCCTGACGGCAAAGAGTGCAAACCACCTGTCGCTTGTCGGCAGCACATTCCATAAAGATATGTCATGCCAGGTAGCTCTTTTGAGCAGTCTTTGGTGTGTTTATATCAGCGGCGCAGTGGACAGTAGCAGATAATGTACTGGCTAGGGGCTGCCCGATGTGCCTTTGCTCCCTGTCCCTTTTGTGTAGTGCTCTTGTGGCAGCGTGGCCAAGTCCTCTTTCTGCGCACAGAGATCTAAGACCTCATCATCTCCCACATCCTCTTCCACCGACTCCTCAACCCTGCCCTTCTTGCCAACCGAGTTTTCATAGAATCATAGAGTTGGAAGGGACCTCCTGGGCCATCTGGTCCAACCCCCTGCTCAAAGCAGGATTCGCTAAATCATCCCAGTCAGATGTCTGTCCAGCCTCTGTTTGAATACTTCCATTGAAGGAGAACACACCACTTCTCGTGGCAGCCTGTTCCACTCATGATCACTCTGACAAAAAGTTTTTTCTAATATCTTATCTGTGTCTCCTCCCATTCAGTTTCATCCCATTGCTTCTAGTCTTTCCTTGTGCAAATGAGAATAAAGTTGATCCTTCTACAATGTGACAGCCCTTTAGATATTTGTAGACAGCTATTAAGTCTCCTCTCAGTCTTCTCTTTTGCAAACTAAACATTCCCAAATCCTGCAACCTTTCCTCATAAGACAGGGTTTGCAGACCGGTCACCATTCTGGTCGCTCTTTTCTGAACTTGCTCCAGTTTGTTGATGTCTTTTTTTAAAATGTGGTGCCCAAAACTGGACACAATATTCCAGATGAGGTCTGACCAAAGAGGAGTAGAGGGAAATAATGACTTCACGTGATCTAGACTGTATGCTTCTGTTAATACATCCTAGAATTCTATTTGCCTTTTTTGCTGCTACATCACACTGTTGACTCATATTCAGTCTGTGATCTATTAGTATACCCAAGTCTTTTTCACATGTGCTGTTGCTTAGCCCTATTCCTCCCATTCTGTATATGCTTTTTTCATTTTTATTGCCCAGATGTAGTACTTTGCATTTTTCCCTGTTAAAAAACATTCTGTTAGTTGCTGCCCACTGCTCCAGTTTATTGTCACGGGGGCTTAGTTCAACTAAGGCTGAAAGACCCGGGGCCCCTGTGGTGTCCCTTTACTAGGGGAAACCCTGTCTGACCCTCAACCCAGGGTTTTTGCTGAAGGTGCAAATGCCTGAGCCTCCGACCTTTCCTTATCTCCTGCTCAGCCCTGCACTTAACCCTCCACCCTCCACCCAGTGAGAAGTCACCACCAAAGCTCCCACACAAATAATGACAGACAGGGAGAACTTAAACTGCACTGCGCCGCACACACACAGGAATAAACAGTAATGTGAACAGGGCACAACTAAACACAAATATGGGAAGGAGAAAGGATAACGACGGATCATACGACACCAGATATGAATCTCTCTCTCTTGAACACCTCCACTCCAGACCGGAACCACTTGGTATGAAACACAAGCTATAATCGGCGACGCCCATAGGCCAGCATGACTATTTAAAGACCGTGGGCGTGACTAACCAGCCAACCTGGTCTCCAGCAGGATTAACCCCCGAGAGCCTGAAGATCAGGCCGGCGCCACTGAGGCTATAGTGGCTGGAGGTGGAACTACCTCTGCCTGCCGGATGCTGTGGTGTGAACAGCGTCCGACATGACAGTACCCCGTCTTCTACGAGGGACCCCAGGGCCCTCAAGACTCATAGGACCCGGCTTGTCCGGATGACGACGGTGAAAAGAACTGACCAGCCGATCCGCATGTATGTCTGAGGCTGGAACCCAAGACCTTTCCTCTGGACCATACCCCCGCCAGTGCACCAAATACTGAAGAGTACGGCGTACTACTCGAGAGTCCACTACCTTGGCGACCTCGAACTCTAACTCGCCATCCACCATGACTGGAGGTGGCATCGGCGTTGTGTCCACAGAGCCTACCACCTTTTTCAATAAAGCCCTGTGAAACACGTTGTGTATCTTATACACTGCGGGAAGTTCCAACCGATAAGCCACTGGGTTAATGATGGCAGAAATCCTAAAAGGCCCAATAAACCTTGGACCCAGTTTTAAAGAAGGGATTTTGAGTTTTATGTTCTTCGTAGCTAACCACACCCATTCACCCACACACAGGTCCGGACCTGGCACGCGTCTACTGTCAGCCACCCGTTTGTACCTGGCACTCATGCTCAACAAACGCTGTTTCACCCGCCTCCAGACTGATGACAATTGGGCTCCTAGCTGATTCTCCTCCGGGACACCCCCCCCGGAGTCACCCTGACGTAAGGTACAAAACTGAGGATGTTGACCGTACACACAAAAGAATGGAGACTCTCCTGATGACTCTTGGCGGTGATTATTTAATGCGAATTCGGCCAGAGGAAGGAAAGTAGACCACTCCTCCTGGTTGTCGGACACAAAGCATCGTAAATACTGTTCAAGATTTTGGTTCATGCGCTCAGTTTGTCCATTAGACTGTGGATGAAACGCCGATGAATGTGACAACTTGATCCCCAACCTTGAGCAAAAAGCTTTCCAAAACCTCGCCACAAATTGCGTACCCCTATCAGATACTATGTCAGACGGTACTCCGTGGAGTCTGACCACCTCCTTCACAAATACCTGAGCCAACGTCTTAGCATTGGGCAAAGAGGACAACGCCACAAAATGCGCCATCTTTGAAAAACGGTCAACCACCACCAGGATGACCGTGTTCCCTGCCGAGGCTGGCAAGTCAGTGATAAAATCCATGGAGATTTCTGCCCATGGCCTATTGGGTACCCCCAGAGGCTGTAGCGTGCCAGCAGGACGGGTTCGGGGTGACTTAGCCCTAGCGCACGTGATGCAAGCTGCCACGTACGAGACCACGTCCTGCCGGATTTTGGGCCACCAGAAACGACGCGATACCAGCTCTAAGGTGCCCTTCACCCCTGGGTGACCAGCCAGTACCGAATCGTGGTGTTCCTTCAACACCTTAGGCCGAAGATGCAGGGGTACAAATGATTTGTTGGCGGGAAGTCCTGGTGGTACCTCCTCTTGGGCCTCGGCAATCTCCGCCTCTACCTCAGTCGTGAGAGCCGAGACCACTACCCCTTTCTGGAGGATGGGTACCGGCTCTTCCCGAGGTTCTCCCCCCGGAAAACACCTAGACAAAGCATCCGCCTTGGTGTTTTTAGCCCCGGGACGGTACGTCACAAGAAAATTGAAACGAGTAAAAAACAATGCCCAGCGAGCCTGCCTAGGAGACAGACGCTTGGCCGACTCCAGGTAGAGCAGATTCTTATGGTCGGTGATAACTGTGACCTGGTGAGCCGCCCCCTCCAAGAAGTGTCGCCATTCCTCAAAAGCCAGTTTGATGGCCAACAACTCCCTGTTGCCGATATCATAATTCCGTTCGGCCGGCGACAACTTCTTGGAGAAGTAGGCGCATGGATGCATCTCGCTCAAGGACGAGCCTTGAGACAGTACTGCCCCCACTCCCCCCTCCGACGCATCAACCTCTACCACAAAAGGTTTAGACACGTCTGGTTGCACCAGAATGGGGGCTGAAGCAAAACTATTCTTCAGACGCTCAAATGCACGTATAGCCACCTCAGGCCAGTTCGCCAGATCGGCACCCTTTTTTGTCATGTCCGTGAGCGGTTTGGCGACAGTCGAAAAGTGTTTTATAAATTTCCTATAATAATTCGCAAACCCCAGGAACCGCTGGAGTGCTTTCAGACTCTCCGGCCTCTCCCATTGCAACACCGCTTGCACCTTAGCGGTGTCCATTTTAAAACCAGCTGCGGACACAATATATCCCAAAAAGGGCAACTCCTGGACTAAAAATAAACATTTTTCCAGCTTAGCATAGAGCTGGTTCTCCCGGAGCAACTGTAACACCTGCCTAACATGCTGCAAATGAGTGTCCCGATCGCTAGAATAAATGAGGATATCATCCAGGTATACAATCACAAATCTCCCCAGGACATGAGCAAAGACATCATTAATAAAATGTTGGAAAACGGCAGGCGCGGTGGTCAACCCAAACGGCATAACCAGACTCTCAAAATGACCCTCAGGAGTGTTAAACGCCGTCTTCCACTCATCCCCCTGACGGACCCTTATGAGGTTATACGCCCCCCTGAGGTCCAGCTTGGAAAACCATTTTGCCCCCGCTACCTGGTTGAACAAATCCGGGATCAACGGCATTGGGTAGGGATCACGGATAGTAATCTGGTTTAACTCTCGGAAATCCAGACACGGCCGTAACCCCCCATCTTTCTTCTTAATGAAGAAAAACCCCGCGGCTACAGGCGAGGACGAAGGCCGGATGTGACCTTTGCTCAGACTCTCCGCGATGTAGTCTTTCAGAGCTTGTCTCTCAGGACCAGAAATATTAAACATCCTGGCCTTAGGTAATTTGGCCCCGGGTTTTAGCCTAATAGCACAGTCATAGGCTCTATGTGGAGGCAGTTCTGAGCAACCCTTCTCAGAGAAAACATCCGCGAAATCCTGCAAAGCCTCCGGCAGGCTGGGCGTCACGGCGGACACACATGTGGCCAAGCAATTGTCTTGGCAGAAACCACTCCATTGTACTATGTCCTGAGTTTTCCAATCAATTACCGGGTTGTGCCTGGACAGCCATGGAAAACCCAGGACCATTTGAGCTGGGAGATTACGGAGGACCCTACATGTAACCGACTCAGAATGTAGGACCCCAATGTGGAGTTTCACCTCTGCCACAAACTCAGTAATCTCCCCTTGAGGGAGGGGAACAGCATTAATGGTCACCACCTGTATGTGGTGAGGAAGTTTTTCAATCTTAAACCCGGCGGTGTGTGCAAACTCCTCATCTATGAGATTGGTGGCGGAACCGCTATCCACAAACACTGATATAGGTAGCTCTCTGCCGGCGACAATAACCTTGGCAGGGAGCATACATTGAGATACCATCATGGAGGATATGCATACGCTCAGTTGGGTCTCCTCCATACCCTCTGAGCTTAACAGTTTTCCGCCGGTGTGACCCTCTTAGGTAGTACCGGGCAAACGTTAACATAATGACCACCTTTACCACAGTAGAAACATGCTCCGGACTTCCGGACTCCCGGAGCGCGAGGCTGAACCTGTGCCACGCCAGCAATCTGCATAGGTTCAGGGGACTCATCTACTTCAACCACACCTGCACCTCTGTTTTCCCCCAGAGGTAGCGTCTCCTGTGCCCCCTGACGAAAACGGCGATCAATACGTATCACCAAACTCATGGCAGACTCCAATGATGCCGGAGTCTCATACATCAGGAGGGCTTGTTTCACCCTCCCTGATACCCCATGAATAAACTGGCTCCGCAGTGCTGGGTCATTCCACTGTGTGTCTACAGCCCAGCGGCGAAATTCCGAACAATAGTCTTCTGCCAAGCGCTCCCCCTGGCGGAGGGCGCGGATTTTAGATTCCGCTAGAGCCAGTCGGTCAGGGTCATCGTAAATGAGCCCGAGGGCAGAAAAAACATTATCGACCGAATGAAATGTAGCAGAGTCAGGTGGTAAGGAAAATGCCCATGCTTGGGGGTCACCACTCAGTAATGACAACACCAGCCCTACTCGCTGGGCCTCATTACCTGAGGATATTGGCCGCATGCGGAAGTATAATTTGCAGGCCTCCCGAAATACGACAAATTTGCTGCGATCGCCTGAAAATCGTTCTGGCAGCGGAAACTTCGGCTCTGCACCGATACCTGCAGATGCCGTTTGCACCTTTGCTACTACCAGGCCCTGCTGCTGAACTGCCCCATTCAACTCGGAGACCTGTATGGACAGCGCCGCCAACTGGCGGGTTATGGAATCTAATGGATCCATGGACTCCTGAAAAAATGTGGGCCGATTATAATGTCACGGGGGCTTAGTTCAACTAAGGCTGAAAGACCCGGGGCCCCTGTGGTGTCCCTTTACTAGGGGAAACCCTGTCTGACCCTCAACCCAGGGTTTTTGCTGAAGGTGCAAATGCCTGAGCCTCCGACCTTTCCTTATCTCCTGCTCAGCCCTGCACTTAACCCTCCACCCTCCACCCAGTGAGAAGTCACCACCAAAGCTCCCACACAAATAATGACAGACAGGGAGAACTTAAACTGCACTGCGCCGCACACACACAGGAATAAACAGTAATGTGAACAGGGCACAACTAAACACAAATATGGGAAGGAGAAAGGATAACGACGGATCATACGACACCAGATATGAATCTCTCTCTCTTGAACACCTCCACTCCAGACCGGAACCACTTGGTATGAAACACAAGCTATAATCGGCGACGCCCATAGGCCAGCATGACTATTTAAAGACCGTGGGCGTGACTAACCAGCCAACCTGGTCTCCAGCAGGATTAACCCCCGAGAGCCTGAAGATCAGGCCGGCGCCACTGAGGCTATAGTGGCTGGAGGTGGAACTACCTCTGCCTGCCGGATGCTGTGGTGTGAACAGCGTCCGACATGACATTTATTTATATCTTTTTGAATCCTCTCTCTCTCTTCTCTAGTATTAGCTATCCCTCCTAGTTTTGTGTCATCAGCAAATTTAATCAGTTTACCCTCAATTCCTTCATCTAAATCGTTGATAAAGATGTTGAACAATACAGGGCCCAGGACAGAGCCCTGTGGTACCCCACTTGAGACATTCTTCCAACTGGATGTGCAGCCATTTACGACCACTCTTTGGGTCAGATCACTAAGCCAGTTATGAATCCACCTAACAGGGTGTCTGACATGCACCATACCTCTCACAAACTCATCATCCAACCTAACAAGTTGTTAGGCATCAGCGCACTCATTCTCTTCCACTTCTGGAGCAGGGGCAGGTGGATGAGCCACAGAAACCCAGTCACTTTGGGCTCAAACTGCTTGGCTGATTTTGCAAGAGGCTTAAGTGGAAGCCGGATGACCATGGTCCTCAGGTGCCAACTGTGCATTTTATGCACTGGACCGGGTGGAAGATCATGCAAAGGAACTGGAGCCACTCTCAGCCATCCAATCTAACATCTTTACAACATCTTGTGGCCTCACCATTCTGCAGCAGTAGTCGAACCTACGAAAGGATGCATAACGTCCTGTCGCCTGCGTGCACCAGAGGAAAGGGTTGTATTTAGGCAAGTAGCAGGTACAGAACAACCACATCCTCTCCCTGTATCAGCTACAACACCACCACCACTTTGGCAACGTCCACATCCCTTATTTGATGCGCTCCTCAGTTTTGGAAGTTGATTTTCTAAACACTAGTCGCAACTAGTCTCACTAGTCTACATTTACACTTTCGGCACAGCTCATAGAATCTCATGGCTTTCAGTATCACCACTATGCTGATGACACATAGATATACATCTCTGGACCAGATATCACCTCCCTACTAAACAGAATCCCTCAATGTCTGTCTGCTATTTCATCCTTCTTCTCCGCTAGATTTCTAAAACTTAATATGGACAAAACAGAATTAATCATCTTTCCCCCATCTCACGTGCCCCCCCCAACGGACCTATCCATTAAAGTAAACGGCTGCCCACTCTCTCCAGTTCCAACATGCTCGCTGCCTCGGGGTTATCCTTGACACTGATCTCTCTTTCAAACCACATATCCAAGCCCTTTCCACTTCCTGCCGACTTCAACTCAAAAATATTTCACAGATCCGTACATTCCTCAACCAAGAATCTGCAAAAACCCTAGTCCATGCCCTCATCATCTCCCGCCTTGACTACTGCAACCTCCTGCTATGTTGCCTCCCCTCTAACACTCTCGCAACCCTCCAATCTATTCTAAACTCTGCTGCCCGACTAATGCACCTGTCCCCCCGCTATTCCCCTGCCTCTCCCCTCTGTCAATCCCTGCACTGGCTCCCCATTACCCAAAGACTCCAGTTCAAAACTCTAACCATGACATACAAAGCCATCCACAACCTGAGTCCTCCATACATCTGTGACCAGTCTCCCGGTATTTACCTGCACGAAACCTCCGATCCGCACAAGATCTCCTTCAGTACTCCCCTCTTATCTCCTCTTCCCACAATCGCATACAAGACTTCTCCTGTGCATCCCCCTTACTCTGGAACTCTCTACCACAACATATCAGACTCTCACCTACCATGGAAACCTTCAAAAAGAACCTGAAGACCTACCTCTTCCGACAAGCCTACAACCTGCAGTAACCACCGATCTACCAAACCGCTGCACGACCAGCTCTGCCCTCACCTACTGTATCCTCACCCATCCCTTGTAGATTGTGAGCCCTCACGAGCAGGGTCCTCTCTCATCCTGTACTTGTATGCATTATGTATACCCCTCCTCACCTGTAAAGCGCCATGGAATAAATGGCGTAATAATAACAACAATAATAACAACAACAACTAGATGGTGGAAGAGTAGATTTATTTGTGACAGTACTAGAAAAAAACACAGCAGTCCTGAAAAATTATTTCTTTGCCCTAGAAATGGCAACTAGATGGCAATTATTTTTTTCCTAGACAAACACACACCAGTCCAGAAAATTTCATTTTGGGGACTAGAAACGAGACAGCTGATGCAGTATATTGATTTCCAAAATTATTAAAAAAAAATACATGGCGGTCCTGAAAAATGATTTCTTTTGCCTACTTATGTCAATGAGATGGCTGATTTCAATAATTAATTTCTCAAACTATTAGAAAACACACAGGAGCTTAAATTAACAGTACTCCCAGAGGCGGGGGATGCAGAGTACACATAGTTGCTTAATGCACAGTACTCCCACAGGCGGGGGCGCAGAGTACACACAGCGGCTTAAAGAACAGTACTCCCACAGGCGGGAGGGTGCAGAGTACACACAGCGGCGTAAAGGACAGTACTCCCACAGATATGGGTACAGAGTACACACAGCAGCTTTTAGCACAGCACTATTATAGATATGGATTACAGAGTACACACAGCGTTTTACTTGTCGAGTGCGCAGTCACCATCTGTCCCTCACTCCAGATGTGTCCTATCCCTACACTAATGAGAGCATAATGGAGGCGGCAATCATGATCCTGCCTTTATACAGGTCGGTTCACGTGCTGCGCGGCCAATCACAGACATGCTAATACTTGGCATGGCTATGGCGGCTCCGGAAGTGCCCACAGTCTAAAAGCTTTAAAAGCGGCAGCGTTGCAGCCTTTCAACAAGCTTTATTATACTAGTGAACCCGAACAGCTAACCAGACATACAATAAAGTCCGTGTTCAGGGTTCGGTAACGGACACTAGGTTTCCGGCACAAACTCCAAACTTTCCAGTTCGGGTTCGCTCATCTTTATATAGGAGGAAAGCATATACTGTATGAACATATGCATTTGAGTATTCTCTCTCTGCGTATAATACTTGATGAGTGTCAGCCCGTTTCTCCTGCCTCCTGCTGGCGATAAGTTTCTCCTTGACTGCTCTTAGAATTGAATTCTCACTGCACATTATTTTCATTATTTTATGCAGCTTCAGTCTGTCTTCCCTGCCTCCTGCTGGTGATAGGGTTCTATCAGACAGATCTTAGCATTGAAAAAGCTGCATCTCAAGGAAATACACTAGAGATTCTGAACGACAGACTAGCAGTGTGATTTAGGGGAGGTTTATTACTGCAGCCAACCATTGTGTGGACTCACTTGCTATATTACCATCAAAAATTATATATTTAGTTGCATGAGAGGATCAACAGAAGGGCAGAGTGGATCTGAATGGCATAGCGAGACGTATGAAAGCAGCCAGGAGAGATCAGACAGGTGATGATTTTATCCTGTAGTTCACAGGGAGTCAGAGACTGACTTCCTATCTGCATAGGAGAGCAAATACCAGACTTTTGGTCAGAGTGGAGACAACATTACAGAGATGCACATAATGAAAGTAAGAAAGTGTATGGAAACAACTGATCCTAGAATAAAAACTAAAATTACGCTACTAAAATGCTGTATTATGCATGAACAAAATAAAATGACTATTTAAAACTGAAAAGTGGTTGCTACAAACATAACCCCAAAGAAGGTTGCTATTGAAGGAGTGGATGTGTTCAGCACCTAGACAGCAAGATAAATCCAAGAGTATAATATCGCATTACATATTTTCACTCTTTCGGTGACCATAATTCAAGGTTGTTCAAGTTCGCCAGCACCAGAGGTTTGAGGTTCTCCAAATAAGGTAGCAGAGGTTCCACATACAGAAGGTTGGGTTAAGGGCCTGTTTAAGTAGTTACATCGGTAGAGCCCAGTTGAAACCATTGTGTTGGATAACAAGCAGCTTTGAATGAGCAGGAATGACGACTATTCAAAGACCTATCAATCTGATGTTTTATAACTAGGATAATGGCAGATACAGTGGGGAAAAAAAGTATTTAGTCAGTCAGCAATAGTGCAAGTTCCACCACTTAAAAAGATGAGAGGCGTCTGTAATTTACATCATAGGTAGACCTCAACTATGGGAGACAAACTGAGAAAAAAAAATCCAGAAAATCACGTTGTCTGTTTTTTTTTCATTTTATTTGCATATTATGGTGGAAAATAAGTATTTGGTCAGAAACAAAATTTCATCTTAATACTTTGTGATATATCCTTTGTTGGCAATGACAGAGGTCAAACGTTTTCTGTAAGTCTTCACAAGGTTGCCACACACTGTTGTTGGTATGTTGGCCCATTCCTCCATGCAGATCTCTTCTAGAGCAGTGATGTTTTTGGCTTTTCGCTTGGCAACACGGACTTTCAACTCCCTCCAAAGGTTTTCTATAGGGTTGAGATCTAGAGACTGGCTAGGCCACTCCAGGACCTTGAAATGCTTCTTACGAAGCCACTCCTTCGTCGCCCTGGCGGTGTGCTTTTGATCATTGTCATGTTGAAAGACCCAGCCACGTTTCATATTCAATGCCCTTGCTGATGGAAGGAGGTTTGCACTCAAAATCTCACGATACATGGCCCCATTCATTCTTTCATGTACCCGGATCAGTCGTCCTGGCCCCTTTGCAGAGAAACAGCCCCAAAGCATGATGTTTCCACCACCATGCTTTACAGTAGGTATGGTGTTTGATGGATGCAACTCAGTATTCTTTTTCCTCCAAACACGACAAGGTGTGTTTCTACCAAACAGTTCCAGTTTGGTTTCATCAGACCATAGGACATTCTCCCAAAACTCCTCTGGATCATCCAAATGCTCTCTAGCAAACTTCAGACGGGCCCGGACATGTACAGGCTTAAGCAGTGGGACACGTCTGGCACTGCAGGATCTGAGTCCATGGTGGCGTAGTGTGTTACTTATGGTAGGCCTTGTTACATTGGTCCCAGCTCTCTGCAGTTCATTCACTAGGTCCCCCCGCGTGGTTCTGGGATTTTTGCTCACCGTTCTTGTGATCATTCTGACCCCATGGGGTGGGATTTTGCGTGGAGCACCAGATCGAGGGAGATTATCAGTGGTCTTGTATGTCTTCCATTTTCTAATTATTGCTCCCACAGTTGATTTCTTCACTCCAAGCTGGTTGGCTATTGCAGATTCAGTCTTCCCAGCCTGGTGCAGGGCTACAATTTTGTTTCTGGTGTCCTTTGACAGCTCTTTGGTCTTCACCATAGTGGAGTTTGGAGTCAGACTGTTTGAGGGTGTGCACAGGTGTCTTTTTATACTGATAACAAGTTTAAACAGGTGCCATTACTACAGGTAATGAGTGGAGGAAAGAGGAGACTCTTAAAGATGAAGTTACAGGTCTGTGAGAGCCAGAAATCTTGATTGCTTGTTTCTGACCAAATACTTATTTTCCACCATAATATGCAAATAAAATGAAAAAAAAACAGACAAATGTGATTTTCTGGTTTTTTCTCAGTTTGTCTCCCATAGTTGAGGTCTACCTATGATGTCAATTACAGACGCCTCTCATCTTTTTAAGTGGTGGAACTTGCACTATTGCTGACTGACTAAATACTTTTTTGCCCCACTGTATTTCTGCAATGTGGACAGGACAGGACTTCATTGGAGAAGGATGACGAAGGTGGTTCAGGAAGTGCTTCTGTGATTCATCCTGCGAGGCGACTCCGGAGGATAGCTGATGTCATCAGAAAGGGTCTCCAGGAAAGACGCTCACACAGAAGTTGTCACTTTCTTACAGATGTTCACATCGTGTTGCTATTAAATTATGCTGCCCTAATTAAGCTGTTATAGGGAGTGATGTGCTACTGATAATTATGGTTTTTATGCCCTCTAAAAAAGTCACAGCATCCAACAAGTTTACTTGGGCAGATAGTCAAGAACCCTGCAGACGCCTGATCCCACGGTTATTGGGATGTTCAAGAGGGCAAGTTACTGTGACATTTCCACACAGATTATAACTGTTTGATGGTGAATTCAGCAGGGAAAGGGGGATCCTTCTAATAGGTAGGGCTGGTCCAAAGCCAACAAGGCCTATAGGCAAAGGAGTAAGCTGTCTTTGAGACTAGTACCTTAGCTCCTGCACCCCATTACCCAAGTAATGGCAGCTGCTGACCCAGTTTTAAATGACAGATGCACTCAGATAGGGATAGACCTGACCTGACAATTCTAGTAATGAGCGTGGAAGACCAGAAAAAGATGCCCATTCATCACTTCTGAAGCCTGACACACAACAAATGGTCACATCGGTAATTAAAATGTATGGAGGATGAAATGAGAATAGCAGCTTCTTATTAAAAAACAGCCACACTACACAGTTTGCGTACATCCCATAGAAAAGAATGGGAGTTTTGGAAACGGCTTGGGACAGCAAGCTATGCTATTTCTGCCACCAGGGAGCTTCGCCAATAACAGGGTAAGCTCACTTTGCTAAGCGGTTTCCATTGCTCCCGTCGATTTACGCTGCGCTCAACTGTTTCCGTAACTCTGCTTGTGGTGGCCGGGACTTAAAAGCAGAAATTCCCATCTCGCCCATAAAAGGCAGAAATGGGATAGGAGGTGATGACGGTGAAGAACCCTGCCTTCTGTTACAACACCTTTTGTCTGGTCATAACACTGGATACTCACCTCTAAAATCAATACCCTCTTATTCACAAACCCCTCCACCATGCTGCAGCTCCACCTTTGTACATTTCCACCCTTATGGCTTTCTTACGACCCCTTTGTGCTCTTTGTTTGGTCATGGATCCATTATCATTACCTTTCCTTATATTCTCTAACCCTGATCTTCTCCCGTGCTGCACCTACTTTTGGCTCGTAAAAGTCAGCTTGATCCAGTTTCTTTAAAACTAATTTCTTCACATTTATTCCAAAACTTTGCAGCTGAGATCAGTCTGCAGCCCACACACAACCTGACAATGTTATAAACAAGTCTATGAATCTCAAAAAGACAACCACAGCCAACTAGTAGCAGAATATTCCCCGCATGTTCCAGGTATTGTTTGGTTGTTTTTGCCTCCCTTAATGGAAGACTTGGTCTATTCATCAGACTGTCATCTTGTGTATACGGACACATTTACTCCTAGAAATACACTAGTACTGAACTGTTGTATTCAGCGTCAGTGAAAAGGCTGGAGAGTCTGTCTACAAAAATACTTAGAAGTCATTGAGTTGCTTGATTTCCCTTTATTTCAATTTCTTTCCATTGAGCACCTCCATTGCTTCACAATTACTATCAGTGACCCTGCTGCTTTCTCACCAAGCAGCCTCCATTCACGATAATTACAAGCAGCTTACCTGCTTCTTTATCTACAACGTAACCTCATTCAGCACGTACCTGACAATTAGTGTGGGATTTCTATAACCGGCATATTGACGAAACCCCTAATAGACTAATTGAACTTTGTGATAATCACTTAGGAACAAGTAATTAGGCATCTAATGACAGAAGTAAAGCTTCCATTAATAAGCACTGTTTACGGTCATTATTTTATTATGCATATACAAATTAAAAGGCTAGACAAAATACTGGGGGAAGATTTATTATGTAGAAGATGTATTATTGCCAAATGGTAACCCAGAAGCTGATCCATCATAACCACCTAATAGTTAAATTTAGCTCCAAAAATCCACTTTCTCTTGCCACTCGAGAACCGAGCCCACCATCCCGTGTGCCACTCGAGAACCGACCCCACCATCCCGTGTGCCACTCGAGAACCGAGCCCACCATCCCGTGTGCCACTCCAGAGACTAACCACCCACCTCACGTGCCACTACAGAGCTGTCACTCTTGCCACTCTCTGCCCCTCTCCACAGACGCCACAGCCTCTTACAGACTTCAAAGTCTTCACTTGTCTTTAGCCCATCCAAGAGTCTTCATTCAGACTTTTTTACCCCCAACTTTTATTCCTTCAGGTTACTATTCACCTCCTAGTGGACCCTGCTGGTCTTTATCCAACTCTATCCCACCCACTACCCCAAAGGCTGCTCTTTTCACTTTCTCCTACCCCATTATACTCTAAGCCTATATAGGCCAGAGACGCTATATATCATCAATCTAATTATTCTCATTATATAAAATTCTACTTTTATCATTTCCGAGCAGGTTTCACCACTACAGAGAAGGCTACATATAAATAATACCATAAACCACAGTACCTTCCACTGTCCTTTTCCTTACATTGTGTATTTACGTTCTCCCTCGGCACTTTTCATTATTGATCTGTTTACATCTATTTGGGGAAGTGTCATCCACCTTTACAATTGGACAGCATTTCACTTACAAGGATAAACACCTATTAAACAGGCAGGCAACCACATCAGCCATAGTGAGTGTGCATCTATACATACACACACACACAATATAGTAGCAAAGCCAGGTAGGACTGGGATAAATCCTAGCACTCCAGGTCTTAAGTAGATACACCAGGCTAGCTTTGACTAAAGGCCCCTTTACATTTAGCGATGCACCAGCGATCCCGACCACGATACGATCCGGTCAGGATCGCTGGTGCATCGCTAAATGGTCGCTAGTGAGCTGCCACACAGGCAGATCTCACAGCGATGCAGCAGCGATACAGCGGACGATACTCACCTTTCAGACGCGGCGATCCTGACGTCCTCCCGTCAGCGTCCACGCGTCGCTCGTCGGCGCCAGCAGGAAGCGCCCGACGAGAAATGGAGCTGCGCGATCAGCGACAGACAGCAGGGGATCCGGTTGGAGGCAAGTATCACACATAGCGATATCGCTAGCAATATCGCTATAACGTCACCAAATCGGTGTGCTTTAGCGATATTGCTAGCGATATCGCTAAGTGTAAAACCCCCTTGAGAACCAGGAAATGGGTTGGCCTTGTGTTAAGTCTTCTGGAGGATAAGCAGAGTGCAGTGTGTTGAAGCTGGTGAGTGACAAGCCAAAATGTAAGCTATAGCTGGTCGAGAGACTGAACGGGTCAGCTAGGAAAGCTGTCTGAGCAGCAGAGAAACGTGTGGAAGCTGCAGCCTGTTCAGAGTGAACTGTGAATAGGGTTGAACATCTGTGTAGCGCTGGAGCTCAGGCTGAAGGTGATACAGAGGCTAATAGGACCATACCTCTTCTGTGTATAGATCTTTCTCCCGGAGCAAACTTTATAAACTGTCTGGGCGAGCCGGCATTGATTTGTATGTGCCTTCTGAATTACTGTAAATGGTTTTTTTTGCTGTTACACCTTTGTGCCCAGAAGAAGTCAGCTTGGGAAAAACCTGTCTTGGGCTTTTATTTTTGGCGATATCTGAAGGATGGTAGTGAGACGGATCTCTCCCTCAAGTCCATGTCTTACAAGTGGCCCATGGCCACGGTTTTCATTTAAGCAGTAAAGGTTTGATTATGTCAGCTTTGTGTTTTGATTTTACATGTAGAAGAGCTGAAGGTGCTGTGGATGCATGCCTGGCTTTGTGAAACCAACACAGACGAGAGTCAGCGACGTGGACAAGGACAAACAATAGCACCCGAGAACCTTACAGGTTCCCAGCCGCGTTCCAGAGGTGAGCAATTTCATGTGTGTAGTATTTGGACAATAAAAGACGTTTTACTTAGTTGCCTGGGTCACTGTCCCACAGGGATTCACACTCTCAGGTAGGCAATATATCTGAATGCAGGTTGTAAGGAATGCCATTCATATTTTCTATATTTTGTACCATTATAGGCGTTTTACAACATGTTTGAATACTGGGGGGAAAAAAGGTGGGAAACTGCATAAAGTAGATGCGAGACATTAGCTACCTGTAAATTTTGCTAAAATGTACAAAAAGGCGTTATGCATGCGCTGTATTGTTGACCGATGCACAGTGACACCATCTGCAGCAAGATGATGCTGCAGGTCTTTGGAGGTGGTCTGTGGATTGTCCTTGACTGTTCTCACCATTCTTCTTCTCTGCCTTTCTGATATTTTTCTTGGCCTGCCACTTCTGGGCTTAACAAGAACTGTACCTGTGTTCTTCCATTTCCTTACTATGTTCCTCACAGTGGAAACTGACTGGTTAAATCTCTGAGACAACTTTTTGTATCCTTCCCCTGAAAAGCTATGTTGAATAATCTTTGTTTTCAGATCATTTGAGAGTTGTTTTGAGGAACCCATGATGCCACTCTTCATAGGAGAATCAAATAGGAGAACTACTTGCAAGTGGCCACCTTAAATACCTTTTCTCATGATTTGATACACCTGGCTATGAAGTACAAAGCTCAATGAGGTTACAAAACCAATTTAGTGCTTCAGAAAGTCAGTAAAAAGTAGTTAGGAGTGTTCAAATCAAGAAAATGATAAGGGTGCCCATACTTTTGCACCGGTCAAATTTTGTTTAAATGCAGATTGCACATTTTCTGTTAGTACAGTAAACCTCATTTGAATCCAGAAATATAACTGAGTCCATCAGTTATTAGATATATGAAACTGAAATACCTGTTGCGAAAACCAAAATTGTTATAAAGAAAAAAGGTTAACATTAATAGGGGTGCCCAAACTTTTACATATAACTGTATGTTGCAGAGAAATAGGGAGGCTGGAAAAATCGGCCGGTACGGAGACTTAGGAAATGAGTCCTCCGTGTCAGGATTTCTGACAGTATCACATTCCAGGCAGTAGAAAGCTGATCCAAGCTTGTAGCACTTGCAGAGAGCAAAGGATTAATGTATTAATCCACCACAGATAGGACCTGTTAATCTCCTGCAGAGTTGACGGTGTTCCAAGTTTAGAAGCAGTAAATAAAGGGAATTAAGATGGGAAAAAGAGACTACTGGAAGGTGACTGAGTGAGAGGACCCTGGCCAACATGGATACCAAGTGCTAGCGCTGAGGAAACACGTCCAACACAAGCAGTATATATAGAAAATGAAAAGAATATATTTTGCTTAAAAAATTCCCTAAGACAAAAAAAAAAAAAAAAAGAAGCGCAATGTATCCTAGTAATTAATATTAAAACAAACAAAGGGGGCAAGTTCTCGCTAAGACAGCTCTTTCCAATATCGTCATAAACAGTGGTGTTCACTTGATCAGGACTCCGCAGTTTAGAGCACATAGTGATGGGCCTGACCTGTCCATGTATCACAGTGACTGCCATACCTATGCATAGCCTCCATATAATGCTACCTTTTCGCTATGGTAGCATCTACAAGGGGAAATATTTAGCTTTTTTACTTTAGCAGAACACATCTGCCTTAATCGGATGATTATTACTGGACTAGTTTGCAAAGCGGTTGTGTCACGCTACTACCGCTAGGCAGAAACCACCCACTGACAGCACCCTGTTGTTTCTAACTATTATCCCCAGCAGCATTTGGTTTCAGTCATGGGGGACAGAGCCGGTTCAGTCACCGCTGAGTATACAGAGCAGCCGATGTAACCGCGTCCCACTTGTTTCTCTGTATACACAATGGTGGCTGAACCAGCACGGAGCCGCCCCAGTGACTGAAACCAAATGCTGCCGGGGGGAATAAAGTACACCTTCTCCCCACAGTGTCCGGCTACGTGCAGGTTAGTAATACTATTACCCTGCAGACTAACCCGATATCTGCATGTTAATAGGGTTTTTTTCTGGTATCAGGTTCCTTTTTCAATGTCGATTTATGTTGCAGATTTTCATTGCATATTTTCGCTGTTTTTCCCCCAATGTTAAATATCATTACAAACACGGTACATCATTAGCTATGCACGTGAAAAGAGCAATTTTACCTTTCAAAAAAGTCACTTTCACATAAGAAAGAATGCTCTATTTATGCAAAGCCGCAGTCCGATGACGACTAATAATAAGTGAAGAGATGACAATTTTTTTTCGGTATTAATTCTCTGACAGATGGAGCAGGTTCACTTAAGTTATCAAAAAAAGCAGCGATTATTTGCAGGAACATTCGTACTCCCTAACATATTGTTGCATTTATTTTATGAAGAACTCTGTACAGAAGGATACCAGGCATCCACCTGATTTGACAGTATGAAGGAGCCCAAGGATATTTTCTTGCAGAGACACCTGATAAGGCATGATTGCATTAGGCGATTAAGTATTACCTTGAGGTCCCGGTGGATGATAGGAGTTTTGCACTGATGAAGACGAGCCACTGCTTCACAAGTGTCGCAAAATATCTGCAACACCTCAGTCTCTGTAAATCCAGTCTGTAAACGTTGGTTCATTAGATTTACTACTTGACCCCCTGCAAAAATAAAAAAATAAAAAAATAGCAGGTTACGTACCTTGGGACCCCAATTATTGGGGTAACCGAGTTTCTGTCAATCCCCATGTGCAATACAATACAGATAACAAAACGTATTTAATTGAAAATACCCCTTTAAATGTGATGTTAGTAAAGCTACAATACATTGTTACCAGATGGCGAAAGATTGCAAAGTAAAAAAAAAAAAGAAACAAAACTTACAACTAAGACATGATGGCTGCAGGGTACAAGCACCCAAGGATCAAATCTGGCACTATGTGCTCAAAGTATCAACAAAAGTAAAAATGCAATAAATATTAGAGACAGGAAACGGAGCAGATATCTCCCCCGGAAAACGAGTGTGTGCCAAAAATAAACAATTATACTTTGTGATATTCCTCAACCTTAAATACTACCCTTAGCCGAGGCCAGCAATATTTCATCAGTGCAATACATGGGCTGTGACACTCCAGCACAATGCAGGGGCCAAACTGCATTCAGATTAGTGGGGTTCCTGGAGGTCAGATCCCTACTGATCACATCGAGATAAACTATACTTTGAAGTGAATCACAAACATAAAGGTCATTTTGACATTACATTAAAAACTGGCCGAACATGCAGATATTGGTGGGATCGACAGTCTATTGTGTATGGGTCCCCTTGACTCTCTCCAGACAAATGATATTGGGGGTAAGGAAGAATCCGGCAGGTTTGATTTTTAGAAGCTGATTTTTTTTTATGCCGATTGACAGCCAGCCCCCCGCAGTTAGGCAGCGGGTAGCCGCCGGCTGTCAATCAGCATGACATCGGCAGTCACGTTTACAGTATGTACGCAGAAAAGCAATGCCCGCAGACCTTCCAGTGTGACTCAATGAGTCCCTACAGGCCTGTATGGTAGATCCATAGGCACTAGAGATGAGAAATTCGATTTGCACACGTCACAAGGCCTCAAGTAACATCATCGATTTATCAACGATTTAGATGAAGGAATTGAGGGTAAACTGATTAAATTTGCTGATGACACAAAGCTAGGAGGGATAGCTAATACTAGAGAAGAGAGAGAAAGGATTCAAAAAGATTTAAATAAACTGGAGAAGTGGGCAGCAACTAACAGAATGGTTTTTAACAGGGAGAAATGCAAAGTACTACATCTGGGCAATAAAAATGAAAAAAGCATATATAGAATGGGAGGAATAGGGCTAAGTGACAGCACATGTGAAAAAGACTTGGGTATACTAATAGATCACAGACTGAATATGAGTCAACAGTGTGATGCAGCAGCAAAAAAGGCAAATGCAATTCTAGGATGTATTAACAGAAGCATACAGTCTAGATCACGTGAAGTCATTATTTCCCTCTACTCCACTTTGGTCAGACCTCATCTTGAATATTGTGTCCAGTTTTGGGCACCACATTTTAAAAAAAGACATCAACAAACTGGAGCAAGTTCAGAAAAGAGCGACCAGAATGGTGACCGGTCTGCAAACCCTGTCTTATGAGGAAAGGTTGCAGGAATTGGGAATGTTTAGTTTGCAAAAGAGAAGACTGAGAGGAGACTTAATAGCTGTCTACAAATATCTCAAGGGCTGTCACATTGTAGAAGGATCAACTTTATTCTCATTTGCACAAGGAAAGACTAGAAGCAATGGGATGAAACTGAATGGGAGGAGACACAGATTAGATATTAGAAAAAACTTTTTGACAGTTCGAGTGATCAATGAGTGGAACAGGCTGCCACGAGAAGTGGTGAGTTCTCCTTCAATGGAAGTCTTCAAACAGAGGCTGGACAGACATCTGACTGGGATGATTTAGCGAATCCTGCTCTGAGCAGGGGGTTGGACCAGATGGCCCAGGAGGTCCCTTCCAACGCTACGATTCTATGATTCTATGACGTCATGGGGCCTAGTAAGCAACAGAGATGTCCAGAATGCTGGTGTGACGGGCTCAGCTTCTGCTGAGCCCATTTTTTGAGTGGGCCCTCTGGATCATGGCACCCACCCACCGAGGGCAAGCTTACCTTGTGAGAATCCACCCCCTATACAGGGAGTGTCAGGGGCAAGACCAAGGGGGTGAGCCATCATGACTGCTGGGACCAGATGGCCGGCTCAGGGGGACACTAAGTGCAAGTGTCTGACTACAAGGACAGGCAGGAAGCAATACAAGACAAGAGGTAAGTTCAAGGTATCTTCATTAAGAACTTCAGGATAACATTCAGTGCAAACGTGAAAACAAAACGTGCAAGGTGTGTGCGTGGGCACGCCAAGGTCCATAGCATGATACGTGCCAGGTGGCACGCCTGGTACAGGCAAAAGCACGCTGGCATCAGACTCCGGACAGCTGGCAACGATCGTCATGATCAGGGCATCAGGCTGCGGACATCAGTTTCCGAGCAGCAGGCCGCAGTCATCAGGCTTACGATCTCTGGCAGCGATCGGCAGGTTCCGGACATACGGCAGGCAAACCAGGGTTCCGGCAAGGAGGCACGACAGATCTCCAGGCATGGTGCGTGTTAGGGAACACGCCAAGGTCCAAGGCTAGGTGCAAGGCAGGGTGCGTGTGTAGGGGACACGCCAGGATTCAAAGCAAAGTGCAAGGCAAGGTGCGTGTGTAGAGGACACGCCCAGGGTTCAAAGCAAGAGGCGTGTGTAGGGGACACGCCAGGGTTCATAGTTCAACAAACAAGACAGGTTTCAAAGTTTAACAAACAAAAAAGGGGGGGGGGATAGAGACACGCCAAGGCACAAGGCAGAGTGCGTGTGTAGAGACACGCCAAGGCACAAGGTAGAAGGCAGAGTGCGTGTGTAAACACGCAAGGGTTCAGGGCAGGACGCGTGCTAGGAGCCACGTGGGAGGCACACCTCACTGGCCAGTGCACACGGCTGTAACGCCAGCACGAGGCACGGCTAAGGCACAGGAGGCGGGCAAGGGAACCTTCGTGCTAGGAGCCACACCAGGGTTCAAGGCAGGGTGCGTGCTAGGAGCCACGCCAGGGTTCAAGGAAGGGCTGCGTGCTAGGAGCCATGCCAGGGTTCAAGGAAGGGCTGCGTGCTAGGAGCCACGCAGGAGGCACGCCTCACAGGCCAGTGCACTCGGCTGTACACAAACACGAGGCACTACTACGGCACAGGAGGCGGGCAAGGGGAACCCACGCCGGGGTTCAAGGCAAAACAGGGTACAGAACACGGAGCGGAACATAGGCAGAAACAGAGCCAGGTCAGAGCGAGGACAGAGTCTAGCAGCGGAGCGTAGGCCGAAGCCCAGAGCCGGTCCAAGGGAGCACATTGGGACTAGACATAGAAATGTGCAAGAAAGCACAATAGAACAGAGTACGGAAAACCAGGCTGAGACAAGAAACATGAGAAGTGCTACAAGGCTCAGAATAGCAAAGACCAGACATAGCGAAACAGGCAAGGCAGAGAACAGACGAAGGACTACAAGTCAAAGAATAGCTAAGGCAAGACAGGCTAAAGCAGAAAACAGCGGAAGTACTACAAGGCAAACATGGCACGAGAGACAACACAAGACATGGCACGAGACAAGAGGCAGAGTACAAGCACAGAGCGTGTGCAGAGGCGCACGACAGGGCAGAGTGCAGGGCACACAGAAAACAGGGAGCGACCGAGCAGACCAAACAGCCATGCAGGGAAGCAACACAATAATCAGGCCCTGACCATAGGGAGGGGCGGTCTGATATAGCACTAGTACTCCCGGGTCAGGACCAGGGAGAACTTCCAATTCAGATCCTCCAGGATCAAAGAGAGCAGTCACATGACCAGCGATTCCAGACATGCAGAGATGATTGCAGAACCAGACAGTGCTGGATCCTAGGAAAGGTCATATGATCAGGGGTTTCAGACATGCAGAGATGATTGCAGAACCAGACAGCACTGGAGCCTAGGAAGGACACATGATCAGGGGTTCTTGGAACACAGAGATGATCACAGAAGGCAGAGCAGAAACGCAGGCATCTTGCAGCCCAACAGTCATGAGGTGAGTGTGCACACTGCTCTAGGGAACATGCAGGATAGCAGACATGAGATGCGCGTGCACACCGCTCCAGGGGTCTTGAGGCAAAACAGACATGGCGGACGTGACAGCCGGGTGCAGAAGTAAAGACCGGTAGAAAAGGAAGATCAGACTGGACGAGAACCAGCGCAAATCGAATTGCTCATCTCTAATAGACACTCCTGGTAACCTATAGGTAAAACGATCTTTTTGTAAGAGTATGGCAGAATACTTGGAAAAGACTTCAGGCTATGGAGCACTTTCTTCACAAACCTGCACTCAAAACTGGCTGAAATGTAAGCTGTCCTGTGAAATAGGTACATGGTCATCTGCAAGAAGTTCGTAAGCCCTCCCTGTGTTTGCATGGGTTTGCTCCGGGTCCTCCGGTTTCCTCCCACATTCCACAAACACATTGATAGAGAAAATAGATTGTGAGCCCCAATGGGGACAGCGATGATAATGTCTGTAAAAGCGCTGAAGAATTAATGGCGCTACATAAAAAGTGAATAAAATAAATGGCTCCCCACTGTGCCCACAGCCTTCTCATACTAGCTCCAACACAAAAAAGATATTCCAAAATTAGCGAACAATAATTACTGCCTAAGTTCTACTAGGTCATAGACATAGCAATAAAAACAAACGGTAAAGCTGGAGAGACAAAGTGCAAATAGGGTCTTATCTGATGGCATAAATCATCGTTGTGGTTTGGTTCTGATGAAGACGTTTGGAAACCTTGAAACGCGTTGATAAAAACCATTGGCAGCGCGGACTTTGAACCACAGTATTCCTCATTCATTGCATAGAAGTAACAATGTAAATTCCTTTTCTTTAACCTTACCTCGACAGTAATCCATGAGGATGAGGACTTCCCAAACATCTCCACTGCTCACAGAATTAATGCTGGAGTCTATGTACCCTACAATGTTCTTGTGCCCCGAGAGGTCCCTCTGCAAACAAAATGAAACAGTGAAAGATCAGCGAGGAGCCCAACTGGAAAATCAGTGAGGAGGAACAATAATTGGAGGATCTGCGAGGAGTACAATGACAACCGATGGATCGGTGATGACGACAATAACTGGTGGATCGGTGAGAAGGACAATAACTGGAGGATCAGTGAGGAGGATAGCTGCAAGAAAATGCATCAGAGGGAGAAGGCTTAAAGTGCAACTAATACAGAACTCTGAATTCGGTATTACATTCTGTATCTGCATTTTGGTCTACTGTGGAAACTATAGGGGTGGGGGGATGGATATAAAAACTTTTACATTTAGGTCAAGAGCTTTTTCCTGACATAATTCAATAGAGAAGTAATTTTTTTTTGTAGGCTCAGATACATCTTTAAATCAGAGTGGTCATCTGATTTCATAATACAAACTGCATAGATTATTCACTAGGTTTTTTTTGTTGTGTTAAACCTGATGAGGCTGGTGTACTTTACTTGAAGATCAAGATGGCTAATGTACAATCCTGACATTAAATTGCGCAGAGGGACTTATAAAACACACAAAGGAGAGCTTTAACAGAGATTATACAGCCACTCCGAGATTCAGTTACAAAGTAAGCACACCAGCCACATCAGCTCTAAGAAATATGTAATGAAATTTATATGAATTGCATTGTGAAATCTGGTGAAAGAATTGCTTTAATTATCCTAATAATGATCCTCCTTTTTATCTGCATTCCCAAAACATCTCAAATATTTCCTTTCAAGTCCGTGTGTATGAAATCGCCTTTACAATCCATCTTGTTTTGCTGACGATCGTTTTGCTATACATGCATTTATGCCTGAAGAAAACAAACACAGGAAAAAAAAAAAAAGATGACAGCAGTATACAGGCAAATGGGAAAAAACACCAAAACACGGATATAGATGCTTATATATAGAAGGTTCATTATTAAAAGGGCACTCCGGTTTCAGAAAATATAAAATTATAGGATACGATGATAAAGATTTTTCACACTTGATCTGCAAAAAGGACTACTTTGCATTCCCTGAATACTAAATGATGTGAGCACATGGTGACCTTAGATAACAGAATATCAGCATTTTATATGTTTGTGTTGGCGAGTATCTACGACCATGGCGTTACTGTATAATGCGGTCACAAGATACCTGGAATTTCAAGTATTCGCTCCATACTCTTTTTCTAAGCCAAATTATTTGATAACTGAGCGCAGTCTTCCGGCAATATTCCATGACGGAATGTCCTCTATTCTTGCAATTTGGACAGAGGTGGCCGTAGTCTAGTAGGCCATCACTGTGATGCATTGCTCAGAATTCTGCTTCCTTTTCAATGCAGCATCAAAAGGTTAACATCGTACCGCCATCCATTTCACAGCAGCCCCCTTACCATGATCTGAATCTCTCGCTTGCAAACCTGAAGGTCATGTTCATTATTCACATACATGCGCTTCAGAGCCCGTCTCATGCCATTACTGGTGCGGACAAGGAAAACCAGGGCAAATCCACCTGTTCAAAGACAGAAAAAGAAATACAGATTTAGAGTCAAATCCACCAACAGATAAATCTGAATTCAGACGCTCATGAATTACAGTCAGAGTACGGCCCTCAACTTCAGGACTGATCGTAGGTGAAGAGATCCACAGACAGTCCTGGCATCACAGTCCGCACTCAAATCTGGCCTTATTCACACAATACCTCATTTACTAACAGATGTCGGACATTTCTCATTAGGTGTTAACATCAGCTGAACCACACAGGCACAACGATCAGCACTGCTGCAACACCTGTAACACAATGTCCAAACTTGGAAACCAAAAAACGCTGCAGGCATGTACACCTCGACTCTTGGGTGCCCATCCAGAAGAACACAGTATTGGTAGTCCAAAAAAAAAGAGAAGAGGGGGTAGCACTCACCGGTCTGCAAAATCTGAAGTTTATTGAAAATCTTTCAAACATGTTCGACAGGGAAATGGAGAGCGGTGTGCGAGGACGACGGCCGGCTCGCGCAATTGTGCTTCTACGGGACCCAGAGAAGCACAATTGCGCAAAACGGCAGTCATCCTCATACTCCACTCTCAATTTCGCTGCCTAACAGGTTTTAAAGATTTGCAACAAACTTCGGATTTTCCAGACCGGTGAGTGCCACCCCTCTTCTCTTTTTTGGGTTAACATGAGCTGGCCAGGGGAGAACTGCAGCACCCCTGACCCCAATGTGGATTGCTGCAGTTTCTGACACAATAATGGCACCACGGTTACATTAAAAGCCTCTTCCATTTCGAGGCAATTCACTTACCACTAGGACCTACAAGACATGATAAACAGCACTAATCAAAAGTTATAGGCAGGGGTGGTAAAAATGCTGTAAAGTCAGACTGCTTTCAAAACATAAGGGTTAAACAGGATGTTCACTACTTTAGCACTATCAATGGCTGATAGGTGGAGGGGTGCGACACCTGGCACCTCCGCCGATCAGCTGCTCCCAGTGTCGGCGGCAGCCGTAACAGATCCTAGCGATTCTGAGACTGTTTTTTCCTGACATATTGGGCTTCATGTTAGTGGTAAATTTAGGTTGATAATTATTGCGTTTGTCAAAAAATCAGAAATTTGGCGAAAATTTAGAAAATTTTGCAATTTTCAAATTTTGAATTTTTATTCTGTTAAACCAGAGAGTTATGTGACACAAAATAGTTACTAAATAACATTTCCCACATGTCTACTTTACATCGGCACAATTTTGGAAACAAAATATTTTTTTGTTAGAAAGTTATAAGGGTTAAAAGTTGACCAGCGATTTCTCATTTTTACAATAAAATTTACAAAACCATTTTTTTTTTTAGGGACCACCTCACATTTGAAGTCACTTTGAGGGGTCTATATGGCAGAAAATACCCAAAAGTTACACCATTCTAAAAACTGCACCCCTCAAGCTACTCAAAACTACATTCAAGAAGATTAACCCTTCAGGTGTTTCACAGGAACTAAAGCAATGTGGAAAAAAAAAATGGACATTTTAATTTTTCCAACAAAAATTTTCTTATAGCATCTATTTTTTCATTTTCACATAGGAAACAGGATAAAATGGATCCTAAAATTTGTTGGGCAATTTCTCCTGAGTACACCGATACCTCATATGTGGTCATAAACCACTGTTTGGGCGCACGGCAGGGCTCAGAAGGGAAGAAGCGCCATTTGACTTTTTGAATGGAAAATATGCTGGAATATTTAGCGGTTGCCATGTCGTGTTTGGAGAGCCCCTGTGTGCATAAACATTGGAGCTCCTCCACAAGTGACCCGATTTTGGAAACTAGACCCCCCAAGGAACTTATCTAGATGCATAGTGATCACTTTGAACCCCCAGGTACTTCACAAATTGATCTGTAAAAAAAAAAAAAAAAAAACAACACTTTTTTTTTTTTTTTTTCACAAAAATTTTCTTTTAGCCTCAGTTTTTTCATTTTCACATGGGCAACAGGATAAAATGGATCCTAAAATTTGTTCAGCAATTTCTCCTGAGTGCACAGATACCTCATATGTGGTCATAAACCACTGTTTGGGTGCAAGGCAGGGCCCGGAAGGCAAGGAGCACCATTTGACTTTTTGAATGGAAAATTAGCTCCAATCGCTATCGGACACCATGTCGCATTTGGAGAACCCCTGTGCACTTAAACATTGGAGCTCCCCCACAAATGACCCCATTTTGGAAACTAGACCCCCTAAGGAACTTATCTAGATGTGTGGTGAGCACCTTGAACCCCCAAGTGCTTCACAAAAGTTTATAACGCAGAGCCGTGAAAATAAAAAAAAAAAAATTTTTCCCTCAAAAAATTATTTTTTAGTGCGCAATTTTTTATTTTCACAAGGGTACCAGGATAAATTAGACCCCAAAATTTGTTGTCCAGTTTGTCCTGAGTACGCTGGTACCCCACATGTGGGGGGGGACCACTGTTTGGGCACACGTCGGGGCTCGGAAGGGAAGTAGTGACATTTTGAAATGCTGACTTTGATGGAATGATCTGCGGGCATCATGTTGCATTTGCAGAGCCCCTGATGTACCTAAACTGTGGAACCCCCCCACAAGTGACCCCATTTTGGAGACTAGACCCCCCAAGGAACTTATCTGGATGTGTGTTGAGCACCTTGAACCCCCAAGCGCTTCACAGAAGTTTAAAACGTAGAGCCGTGAAAATAAAAAATATTTTTTTTTCCCCTCAAAAATAAAAATGATTTCTAGCCAGCAATTTTTTTTTTCACAAGGGTAGCAGGATAAATTGGATCCCAAAAGTTGTTGTACAGTTTGTCCTGAGTACGCTGGTGCCCCATATATGGGGGGGGGGGGGGGGGGGACTATTGTTTGGGCACACGTAAGGGCTCGGAATGGAAGTAGTGGCGTTTTGAAATGCAAACGTTACGTTACGTTTGCAGAGCCCCTGATGTGCCTAAACAATAGAAACCCCCCCCACAAGTGACCCCATTTTGGAAACTAGGCCTCCCAAGTAACTTATCTAGATGCCTGGTGAGCACTTTGGACCCCCAATTGCTTCGCAGAAGTTTATAACGCAGAGACGTGAAAATAAAAAAAAATGTCCACAAAAATATTTTTTTAGCCCCCAATTTTTTATTTTCCCAAGGATACCAGGAGAAATTAGACCCCCAAAGTTGTTGTGCAATTTTTCCTGAGTACGCTGATACCCCATATGTTGGGGTAAACCACTGTTTGGGCACACGTCGGGGCTTGGAAGGGAGGAAGCACCGTTTAACTTTTTGAACGCAAAATTGGCTAGAATCAATGGTTGCACCATGTCACGTCTGGAGACCCCCTGATGTGCCTAAACAGTGGAAATCTCTCAATTCTAACTCCAGCCCTAACCGCAACACACCCCTAACCACAGCCCTAACCCCAACACATCCCTAACCCTAATCCCAACTCTAACCATAACCCTAACCACAAGTCTAACCCCAATTCCAACCCTAACTCCAATCCTAACCCTCTTTCCAACCCTAACTCCAACCCTAATTCCAACCCTAACCCTCTTTCCAACCCTAACCCTCTTTCCAACCCTAACCCTCTTTTCAACCCTAACCCTCTTTTCAACCCTAACCCTCTTTTCAACCCTAACCCTCTTTTCAACCCTAATGGAAAAATAAAAATAAAAATATTTTCTTTATTTTATTAGTTGTGCCTACCTATGGGGGTGATAATCGGGGGGTTTATTTACTTTTTCTTTCATTTTGATCACTGTGAGTGTGATCAAAATGAAAGAATGGAATCTGCAGCCGGCAGATTCGGGCGGGCGCACTGCGCATGCGCCCGCCATTTTCCAAGATGGCGGCGCCCATCATCCAGACCCGAGGGACACCAGGAGGGACGGGGGGACTCAGGAGGTACCGGGGGGGGTGAGGGGGGGATCGGAGGCTGGCGGGGAGCAGAGGGAATGGGAGGGGGGTAGATGATGACAGCGGCGGCAGATCGCCGCTGTCATTCAGTTGCTGGGGGGGTGGAATCGGTGTCTCCAGCCATGTCCGATGCTACAGCAGCGTCGGACATGGCTGGATTGTAATATTTCATCAATTTTCACTTTTAACAGCCAATCACAGCGATCGTAGCCACGTGGGGGTGAAGCCACGCCCCCTGTGGTGAATTACAAAGTCCCCTGTATCTGCGGGTCGGGTGACCTTTCAGTGAAAGTCATGACGCCACATAGGCGTCACTGGTCAGATTTGTACCAGGTTTCATGACGCCTATGTGGCGTCATTGGTCGTGAAGGGGTTAACAATACAATAATTAAAGCAAAATAAGACGACCCTGCTCGTGGGAGCTTACAATCTACAATGAGGTGGGGGAGATACAAAGTACAGGTGTGTATTTACCATGGTGTATTTACAATGATGGTCCAGCCATCTTGAGGGAGTGGGGGATAGATGGAGATAGTGAATAGGCTACTCATGCACACTAAAGGGCCTGTCACACTAAGCGATATCGCTAGCAATATCGCTATAACGTTACTGGTTTTTGTGACGTTATAGCGATATCGCTATGTCTGATACTTACCTCCGACCGCTCCCCCGCTGGTTATCGCTGATCGCGCGAGAACGTTCTGAGCCATGGATGCGGGCGGGAGGACGTCAGGATCGCCTCGTCTGACAGGTAAGTAGCGACCCCCGACCCCTGCGATGTCGCTGGTGAGATCTGCCTGTGTGGCAGCTCACTAGCGACCACTTAGCGATGTTCCAGCGATCCTGACCGTGTCATATCGCTGGTCGGGATCGCTGGTACATCGCTAAGTGTGACAGTACCTTTACACATAGAATGATTTTGATTAGTGAACGTGATAGGCCGCTCTGAACAAATGTGTTTTGAGGGAGCGCCTAAAACTATGCAAATTGTGGATAGACCTAATTTCTTGGGATAGAGCATTCCAGAGGATTGGTGCAGCGCAGGAGAAGTCTTGGAGGTGGGTGGTACGGATTAGTGCAGAGGTTAGTTGAAAGTCGTTTGCAGAGCGCAGCGGTCAGTTAGGCCGATAGACAGAAATGAGGGAGGAGATGTAAGGGGGTGCTGCACTGTGGAGAGCTTTGTGGGTGAGACCAAGTACTTTGAATTGGATCCTATAATGAAGGGGCAGCCAGTGTAAGGACTGGCAAAGAGCGGACGTGTCCGAGTACCGATTAGCCAGATAGATGACCCTGGCTGCTGCATTAAGTATGGACTGGAGAGGGGATAGTCGAGTAACGGGGAGGCCAATTAATACAGCGTTGCAGTAATCCAGGCGGGAGTGGATCAATGCTACAGTGAGGGTTTTTGTTGTTTCCATGGTGAGAAAAGGGCAGATTCTAGAGATGTTCTTTAGGTGTAAGCGGCAAGAGATTGTATATGGGATGTGAAGGAGAGATTGGTGTCAAACATAACACCCAGACAGCACGCCTGCTGCCGGGGTGTTATTATAGTGCCACCCACAGAGAGGGAAATGTCAGATTTAGGGAGGTTAGTAGACAGTGGGAGCAGAAGTTGTTCAGTTTTGGAAAGATTGAGTTTCAGATAGAGAGCGGATATGATGTTGGAGACTGCGGACAGACATTCACTGGCTTTCTGTAGTACAGCGGCGTAAGGTTGGGGAATGACGTGTATAGTTGTGTGTCATCAGCATAAAGATGGTACTGAAAGCCAAATCTGCTGATGATCTGTCCAATTGGGGCCGTGTAGAGAGAGAAGAGAAGGGGGCCAAGGACTGAGCCATGAGGTACCCCGACAACAAGAGGAAGAGATGACGTGAAGCCAGAGAACAAAACACTGAAGGAGCGGTCAGAAAAATAGGAAGAGAACCAGGAGAGAGCAGTGTCCTTAATGCCTAGTGACTGGAGCCTAGAGAGTAGGAGATGGTGGTCAACAGTATCGAAAGCTGCAAATAGGTCAAGAAGAATGAGCAGAGAGTGGTCACCGTTACGTTTCGCTGTCAGAAGGTCATTGGTCACTTTGATGAGTGCAGTTTCAGTCGTATGTAGGGGGCGGAAGCTGGAGTGTGAAGGGTCTAGAAGGGAGTGAGTGGAGAGGTAACGGGTAAGGCGGGAGTAAACCAGGCGCTCCAAAAGTTTAGAGATGAAGAGGAGATTGGAGACTGGTCTGTAGTTGTTTGTGCAGGATGGGCCGAGAGTGGGTTTCTTTAGTAATGGAGTAACGATAGCATGTTTGAAGGAGGATAGGAAAATGCCAGAGGAGAGGGAGAGATTAAAGATTGTAGTTAGGAGAGTTGTGACGACTGGAGAGAGAGACTGGAGGAGATGTGAGGGAATGGGGTGGGTAGTGCATGTGGTCGGGCCAGAAGAAGAGAGGAGTCTGGAGACTTCTTCTTCTGTGATGGGATCAAATGTGGAAAGTGAGCCAGGGGAGATGCAGGAAGGGATGGGAGTCACAGCACTTGGTGGTTGGGAGCAGATTTCCTGACGGATATTATCTATTTTTTCTATGAAGTGGGAGGCCAGGTCATCAGCACAAATGTCTGTGATAGGGGCTTGTGCTTTTGGCCTGAAGAGGGAGTGAAAAGTGTTGAAAAGTTTCTTGGGGTTGTTGGCTAGTGAGATCAGGGTGGTGAAGTAGGTCTGTTTGGCGAGGTGAAGGGCAGCATTATAGGTTCTTAACATATATTAGTATATTTAGTATCTGCCTGCGGCCACTATTCAGTCAATGGAATTGCGCTGTGCAGTTCCGTAACTTAGCAGTTACAGCCACTGGGAACAGCTGATCAACAAAGGTGCTGGGTGTTGCACCCCCACCAGACATTGATGACCTATCCTAAGGATAGGTCATCAATGTTCAAGTAGTGGACAATCTCTTTAATTGATGAGAAAAAAACAAGTAAATAAACAAAAGAAAAATCACTGATTGATGTGATCGTCCTTTGTGTTCAAACCAACATCAAGTCTTCTAGGTACACTTGCAAAGTCATGGATTTTGTAGGACTATAGTCAAGTGTGTGAGTAACCAATCTATTTATATAATAGCCTTGTAATGTTTTCATTTCCTGTTCTGTCCAGATGTCACCGTATCCCAGAATTCCAAGCAGAGGACGTTCACCGACCGCCATATTGAGACACCCAAGTGATAGGTGTCTCAATATGGAACCTGCTGCTGGTACCAACCTATTGTGCGGTACCACCAGGGGAACACTGTCGCACCACACACACACACTATACGTTGTACGCACCACTCACACACACTCGCAGCCTCTTGTGCGGTACCACCAGCGGAACCCCGTCTCACTGCGCCTGCGACGAATTCCACACAGGCGCAGTGAATCATTCAGCTGATCCCGGCGGTAGATGCGCGACATGTCTACAGGCAGAGGAAGCCGGTCACATTAAAGGGGTTTTCCCCACGAACGAAAGTTCATTTTAAAAATTGTCTGTGTCTGACCGTGTATGGAGCATACCACATCTCCTGAGAAGGGGAGGAAGCAAAAGACAATACTGACATTACAGCAGCGGATTACAGAGGATTCATTTTGTGAGGTAAAATATTTCACTTACTGTTTTTAAACAATATTTTACTTCACAAAATGTATCCTCTGCGATCTCCTGCTGTAATGTCAGTATTGTCTTTTAGTTCCTCCCCTGCCCAGGAGCTGTGGTATGTTCTATACACTGTCAGACACAAACCATTTTTAAAATGTACTTTCGTTCGTGGGAAAACCTGTTGTGAGCTCATTTTCGGGTTAGCCTCTGGCTTCTGGTGAGGGTTATGGAGATGGCTGTGCTGACAAAGGAGAAGTGAGTTCTCTATCTGGACTCCCTCTGTTGGTGAAGGGAGTTAATGAAGCTAATCTAAATGGCAGAGACAGGCCACCTGAGGAGGAGGACTGCGATAGGACATCAGGAGTTTCTGATTGGATTTAAGGCAGCCGACTCCCTAGTTTCTTGCTGGTGATTTTTCCTGACTGTGGCTCCTGGTTTCCAGTTTGGTTCCTGCCTTCCTAAAGCTAAGTTTTCTCTGCTATTGTTCATATGAGTTTTTGTCTGGTTTACTTAGTTTTTGTGTTCAGCCAGCCCTGGCTGGGACTGGGCTGAATCCCCATTTTGTCTCTGATCAGTTGATCTCTTTTGCTCTGTCTTCAGAATATACCTGAGTACTGATATAGTGTTTTGAAGTCTAGCGACTTCAGGGCCTTTTTCTATCAGACGTGTTGGACATTCTTTTTGGCAGGGTTTTTTACGTGATTGCAGACAGCAGCATTTCTTTCCTGTCCTTTCTAGTTAGCGAGGGCCCCATCGTTTGCTCAGCCTCTCTTTCTACCTGTGTCTGTGTTTTCATCTTGTTTCACCGACAATACATGTTGGGGGCTGTCTTTGCTTTGGGGTCTGCTCTGGGGCAGTTTCCCTTTCTTTCTTTAGGCTTATTTAGTTCTCCGGCCGTGACGAGGCGTCTAGGACCACCGTAGGCACGCTCCACGGCTACTGCTAGTTGTTGTGGATACGATCAGGGGTCTGCAATCCGCTAGTTACCAACCTCTCGGGTTTTCTGGGCTTAGCTTGCTTTTTGTTTTTTCCTCCTTGGTGACTCATTCATAACAAAAAACCCCTTTAAATAGAAATTCCTCCTGACATGATGTGCACTGACTGTTTAGTGATGGGGTACACGGGTCAAACAAGAGATGACATGAGAGGAGAAGACAGCAGATGGGGGAGAGAGAAAGCACACAGAGGGGGGGGGAGAGAGACAGCTCAAACGAGACAGTAAGGACCAAGGAAATGCAGTGGACGTGGTATACATGGACTTTTCAAAAGCTTTTGATACGGTGCCACACAAAAGGTTGATACACAAAATGAAAACAATTGGGATAGTGGAAAATATGTCTAAGTGGGTTAAGAGCTGGCTCAGGGATAGGAAACAAAGGTTGGTTATTAATGGAGCACACTCAGACTGGGTCACGGTTAGCAGTGGGGTACCACAGGAGTCAGTATTGGGCCCGCTTCTTTTTAACATTTATTAATGACCTTGTAGGGGGCATAGAGAGTAGAATTTCAATATCTGCAGATGACACTAAACTCTGCAGGGTAATCAATACAGAGGAGGACAATTTTATATTACAGGAGGATTTATGTAAACTAGAAGCTTGGGCTGATAAATGGCTAATGAGCTTTAATTGGGATAAATGTAAGGTCATGCACTTGCGTAGAACAAACAATGTATAATTATGTGCTTAATTGTAAAACACTGGGTAAAACAGTCACTGAAAAAGACCTGGGTGTATGGGTAGACGACAAACTCACATTTAGTGGCCAGTGTCAGGCAGCTGCTGCAAAGGCAAATAAAATAATGGGATGCATTAAAAGAGGCATTGATGCTCATGAGGAGAACATAATTTTACCTCTATATAAGTCACTAGTGCGACCACACTTAGAATATTGTGTACAGTTCTGGTCTCCGGTGTATAAGACATAGCTGAACTGAAGCGGGTGCAGAGAAGCGCAACCAAGGTTATTAGGGAACTGGGGGGTCTGCAATACCAAGACAGGTTATTACACTTGGGGTTATTTAGTTTGGAAAATCGAAGGCAAGAGGTGATCTTATTGCAATATATAAATATATGCAGGGACAGTACAAAGACCTTCCTAATGATCTTTTTACTCTTAGACCTGTGACAGAGACAAGGGGGCATCCTCTACGTCTGGAGGAAAGAAGGTTTAAGCATACTCACAGACGCGGATTCTTTACTGTAAGAGCAGTGAGACTATGGAACTCTCTGCCGTATGATGTTGTAATCAGCGATTCCATAGTAAAATTTAAGAAGGGACTGGATGCCTTTCTTGAAAAGTATAATATTATTACAGGTTATATACACTATTCTCCTTGATATTGCGTTGACCCAGGAATCTAGTCCGATTGCCGGATGTGGAGTCAGGAAGGAATTTTTTTCCCCAATGTGAAGCTTACTGTTTGCCACATGGTTTTTTTTTGCCTTCCTCTGGATCAACACATTAGGGCAAGTTAGGATAGGATATGGGTTGAACTAGATGGACTTAAAGTCTTCCTACAACCTTAATAACTATGTTACATGAGGGGAGAACACAGCACAGGAAAGAGACAGACTGAAGAGAAGGGGGTACCACATGGGGTAGACAGGTCAAAGGAGAGCACAGACGGGAAAAGTCAGCACATAGGGAAAGAGAGAGTGGATAGGTTGGTGAGCAAATGGGGGGGCGAAATTCTCAATGCTACAAAGCTTGCCCCCCATCATGACATTACCGCCCTGGAATTGGGCCTCCATCTAGTTTTACCTAAAAACTGGGTGAGGAACACCCAAACATCACTGCAAAGGTGAAGTTGTGAATGATAGCTTTATGCCCTAGCTCATAAACAATGGCAAGACTGAGCACAGAGACGAGACACAAGGTAGTTACACTGCATCAGCAAGGTCTCTACCAAGTAAAAATTTTAAAGCAGACCGAGGAATCATTATGTGATGTTCAAGTGTTTTTTTGAAGAAGTGCCTAGATATAGGCAACATTGATGACTGTAGACTAATTGGTTGGCGAAGGAAATTTAGTGCAGCAGAAACTGTATATTCTGCTCAGTTCCTTTTGAAATTTGAACAATGTGAACAACGCCGGTCTTGATGAATCGGGGCCTAAATTGATCTAAATCCATTGTTAAAATTCAACTCCACTTTTGGTACCACTTTAAAATGTAAACTATATAGCGATTTACTTTTAGTCACCAAACTGGCATAAAAAGCTTTTAAGTCAAAAAAATGTTGTGCAACGTGTGGGTGAACAAAAAAATTGCAACTTTTAGCATTTTCACACCATTTCCATTTAACTTTGGCAACTTAGGAGGAGCTGGAGCAGGATGTGTGTGTGATGGGGTGTGGTGATTCTCACTTTCAAAGTCATCACGAGCAATGGCGTGCCTAACTGGAGTAAGATTTGTGGTGAGGTAAATGCTACTTCTGCCTCGTATGCTTCCTCAAGAGAGGTTTGTGTGTTTCTTAATGAATCGAAAGCCTCACACTACACCCTGCTCCCTGAAAAATGCCGGTCTTCATAAATCGGAGTCTGAAGTATTTGTTAGTATACTGTAAGAGAGGGGTGGGGAATGTTTTCTCTGCCAAGCGCCAGTTGGCTATTCATACTATCCTTTGGGGGACGTACAAATTGCGCGATAACTCTGCCCCCAAAGTGTGCCCTCATGCTGGCACTAGTGTCAGGACAAAATCTTTCATTGCACGCACCTCAGCGATCAGTAGTAAGCAAGAAGAACATAAAGGGCCTACAGCCGTCAAAATACAGCTGATGGCCAAGGCACTGTGGTCCTTGGGAATCTGCCAGGGGGCTGGAGAAAATGTAGTCATGAGCCGGAAACTGTTCGCGGGTCTGAGGTTCCCCATCCCTGCTACAGGATTTCAACCTTCCTGTATTAAAATGTTGTATGCCAGTCTGTAGTATTTTGGTGGTCAGTTACTCCGGGCAATGGTGGAACGTGATCTGAAATGAAGCCGCGTAAAAATGTGACCAAGAACGCAGTGTGTTGGAAATGCGTTGGTGGTCTTCTATACACTTTATGGATTTTATGGCTGATGATTGAATAGATGTTGTTAATATGGAGAGACGAACATTTCTCTCTTCATTTGGATGTCTAAGGGCACATGGCCGATCGTACTCGTACCCATGATTTTTTTCCTCAGACCAAGTGGTCCGCAAAAAAAAAATTGGAGACGTGTCCAATTTTGATCTGAGGGTCAAATCAAAATTAGAAATGCAAGTCAATGGGTCCATGAAAAACATAGAACCACAATTAGTTGTCATTTTCACGGACTGACAGAATGGAGAATGTGGAGAAACTTTTTTCCTGGTGGTCCACAAATAGTTACTGCCATTACTCTGCGCACAGAGTATGTATAGAATTTGCTAATGATTTGTACCTGTATAATATAATCTGTGTGGAAAGGTGCTACAATATTTAGAAGTACACGGAAATACAATACAACTCCGCTTAATTGTACGAGTGCCATTAAGGACCTGTAATACAGTCCTATACACGAGCCCTTTCGGGAATATTCCCTTCCCTAAGGCATCATTAGAACGGGCTGCACTTTACGTTCAATAAATCTTCTAAAAGGGGTCAAATCCCATTACTCTTCTTTGCATTTGTTCAATGCCATCCTGTGATTTCTCCTTGCCAAATCTGCAATCTTGGATGTTATTGAGATTGTGTATAATGGTCCATGGCGGCATCCTGCGGACGCCGCACTTATGGGCCGAGGATGGCTTCCCACTACCCGGGGATGGTTCTATTCTGGAGTAGATGCAGGATGTGGTGAAGACGAGGTTTGGGATCTTTCTTCTCTGCGAGTTATTTATACATGCAGAAAAATGCACGCATCCAAGGTGTGGATGATCAGTAACAGGGAACAGATGGGCTGCTCGCAGGATTATTATATATCTTCCGAGAGAAACTTCTGCAGCCAGGAAACGCGCTGTCAAACTCACAGAAACGCAGACTTTTTTCATGTTCCCAGTAAATAATTGTACACTGTAGCGCTGCGCCTTTTCTTTGTGTCTGAATCTATTAATCAGCAGATTTAATGTGCATCTAATTACATTCCCCAATTAACTCACTGTTACAATATATTCCAGCAGAATAAATGATCTGGATGATTTATCTGAGGAAGCTGTAATGCTGCAGAGCACCATCCCAATCTGCCCGCACATAAAAATACCGGCTTCCTGTGGCCACCACTAGGGGGCGGTCAGCATGCAACTTCATACAGACCCTCATGACCTGAGAAGTGGCTGTATACAGATCGTTCCCCCAGTGGAAATATTTTAAGGTGCTTCTGTTTGGACGGTGAACAATGTCAATTATCCATAGGCAGTACATTTATTCTGTGGATAGATACCGACCTTTACACAATCACCCCAGGTACAGCGCTGTGTCTATGTCGTTGCCTTTGTACCTGATTCGCTGCAGCAGTGACATCACGTTTTCATGGCATCAGCCAACCACCAAGATGGCGCGACCCGCTTAGCTCAGCAAGCTGTGGCAGCGCTGTCACAGAGATGCCCTCCAAACAACAGAGACCAGTAGCAGCAGAGTTTGGGTTGTAAGACCTACATAGGCTGAAGCGTGGTGTAAGCAGGCAACCTTATTACGGCATATGGAGCTACTTTTGAGACCATAGTCACATGCCCAATTTCAAAACATAAGTGAAGAATTTTGGCATCAGTTATGTGTGGTTTTCATCCATACGCATGTCCTCATTAGACCTTCATTGTACCTTACTACATAGTTATAAGATCTGTCCCTGACTTCTATTCGCTTTTAATTGTGTCAGTAAACAAAAACAAACAGATTAAAAACAAAAAAAAAAAAGATTTTTTTTGTAGGCATTCACTGATACATTTTATTTTTTTTTCCTTCTTTTCCCTTTTGACAATTTTCATCCGGAAAATGAATTCCACGGTCTAACTTTAAAACCAGTTCTTCTGAAGGTCAATGGACTACAATAGGGTCAGTGCACGGTCCCATTTGCTAGTGTTGCCTTTATGGACTGATATCAGAATGGAAATTTGGCCAGAAGATTTTTCTCACATGTTGCAGTCAGCCGTTTTTTTCTGCAATTTACAATTATCTTTTTTTTTTTAATTTAAGATGCACCAAAAACCTTTTGTATAAAAGATTTCAGCCACAATCATATCTATTTATATAATTGCCTTGTAATGTTTTCATTTCCTTTCTGTCCAGATGTCACCGTATCCCAGAATTCCAAGCGGAGGAAGTTCGCCGACCGCAATATTAGGACATCCAAGTGAAGGGTCTCTCAATATGGAAACTGCTGCTGGTACCAACCTATTGCATGGTAACCCAGCGGAACACCGTCGCACCACACACACTCTATACACCGTACGCACCCCACACTCTCACGCAGTACCACCAGCAGAACATCGCACTGCGCCTGCGTGAATTCCGCGCAGGCGCAGTGAATCATTCGGTTGATCCCGGCGGCAGATGCGCGATCTGTCTACAGAGAGAGGAAGCCGGTCACCTTAAAGGGGTTTTCCCATGAACGAAAGTTCATTTTAAAAATCTTCTGTATCTGACCGTGTACGGAGCATACCACATCTCCTGGGCAGGGGAGGAAGCAAAAGACAATACTGACATTACAGCAGGGGGATCACAGAGGATTCATTTTGTGAGGTAAAATATTTCACTGACTGTTTTTAAACAATATTTTACCTCACAAAATGTATCCTCTGCGATCTCTTGATGTAATGTCAGTTGTTGTGAGTTCATTTTTCCCTTGACCATTGAGGTCTGATGAACTCCCTCCTCTGGTGAAGGAAGGTAGTGAGGCTGATTACCAAACACATGGGCAGCTAGATGATGACTGGGTGGCTGGAATTGAGGACTGGATATAAGGCTGCCGACGCCCTTCTTCCTGGCTGGTGATTTTTCCTGCTGGATTCTTGGAGACCAGTCTGATTCCTGCACCTCAAAGCTAAGTTTTTCTGCTCTGCTTTGTACTCTTCAGTTTTGTTTTTGTTTGCCTTGTTTTTTGGGAGTTCTGCCATTCCTGGCCGGGGGTGAGCTGAATTCCATTTTTGTCTCTGATCTGTTGCTCTGTCTTCAGAATATACCTGAGTGCTGATATAGTCTTTTGAAGCCTACTTCAGGGCCTGTTTTTCCTATCAGTCGGTTGGCTCATTTTGATAGGGTTTTTGCGGATGGCAGACAGCAGCTTTCCTATCCTGTGTTATGTAGTTAGCTTGGGCCCCATCATTTACTCAACCTATCTTTCCATCTGTGTTAGTGTTTTCATTTTGCTTCACCGTCATTATATGTTGGGGGCTGCCTATTGCTTTGGGGTCTGCTCTGGGGCAGTTTAGTTTTTCCCCTTTCTGTATTTAGGCTATGTAGTTCTCCCACTGTGATCGAGGGGTCTAGGGCACCGTAGGAACCCCCCACGGCTACTGCTAGTTGTTGTGGATAGGTTCAGGGGTCTGCAATCCGATAGCTGCCAACCTCTCTGGTTTTTCTGGACTTAGCTGGTATTTTGTTTTTTCCTCCTTCGGTGACTCATCATAACAGTCAGTATTGTCTTTTGCTTCCTCTCCTGCCCAGGAGCTGTGGTATGTTCTGTACGCAGTCAAGCACAGGGGTGAGAGAGACAGAGCACGGGGGGGGAGACAGCTGAAATGGAACAGCACATGAGGGGAGAACACAGCACAGGAAGGAGAGAGACAGCAGACGAGGCTAGCACATGGGGTAGACAGGTCAAAGAAGAGAGCACAGACAGAAGTCAGCACATGGGTAAAGAGAATGGATAGGTGCGTGAGCACATGGAAGGGGGGGGGAGATTTTCAATGCTGTAAGGAAGGCCTGCTTCCATCGTGACATTACCTCCCTCGCATCGGGCCTCCATCTAGTCTAACAACTCCCAATGGATGTCCCATCAGGTTAGCACATGTAGTATAGTGTGGCTTTATCGTCAAGGGAAGCTGTCCCACAGAAACCAGAGCTCCGATATAAGGTAACCCTGAGCATTTTATCACAGCTGGTTGTCTCCCCTACGATTTTTCTCCTTCAATCAGCCAACAATAAGTCCAGGATAAGTAAAACATTGTTACTTTCTTCCGGAAATACCACCTCACCTGTCCACGGGTGACATTCAGATGAGAAAAAGGTGCAGTATATCCCGGGCGCTGCCAATGATTGTCGGTAAGTGGTGGTGGATCACGATGAGTTTTACCGAAGACAACGCGTTTCGAGGTTTAGCCAACGCCTTCCATCAGGAACAATTGAACAAGAGGTTACCTCTTATAGGGGTCAGTGGTGATATTTTCCACCAAACGAGTCAATATTTTGGCCAGACTCGGCAAGTCATGTTGGACAGAGTTTAACCTTTGCTTACTACATACTGATAGTACTGCTGGTTTATCTCTTATATCACAGGACTCCGACAGAACAGACCACAGGATTTGAAAGCAGAGATGATGTGATTCTCCACACAGACGAGAAAACTGCTTTATATAACCCCAGATTAGAAAATTAAAAGGACATTACAAGTCATCTGTAGGTCAGCGGTAAACAGAAAAATGCTGAGGCAGCAACCACAGACCTCCTTGGCGGCTGCCATTTCTGAGTCTTTATATATAAAGTGATACAGATCTTTTATAAACCATTTATCCAGGAGAGAAAAGGCCGAGATCAGGGTGAAAATGACAAACATTAGCCAGTCTACGCAAACTCAGATGTGTCCGAAATACACAATATGGACAGAAGCTTTAGGACAAACTTATTTGGAAATTTACTGAAATCAGGTTTTTCCATCAGTGCCATTGCCACAGGAATATATCATCCAGCCCCTCACCATGCCGCCTGCCTTCACTGACAATTGTGAGAATAAGAGGATCCTTGAGGCTACATTCCCACAATGAGAGGCGATTTTTCAATGTTGCACATTTTCTGTACCCATTACCTTAAAGGGAACCTGTCACCAGGTTTGGCAGATACGAGTAACAGCCACCAACTTTCAGGGCTTATCTACAGCATCCTATAATGCTGTATAAGCCCTCGATCCGACCTGCAAGAGAAGAAAAAATAACATTTTGTTATACTCACATGCTGGACGGTCCGGTCCGTTGGGTGTCGCTCTTCTTGGTCCAGCGCCTCCCATTTTCTTACGATGCCATCCTATTTCTTGCCTCATGTGGATGACTCATCCCTGCGTCATCCACACAGGCTCTGAGACATCACACTCCTGCACAGGGTGTACTTATCTGCCCTGTTGAGGGCAGAGGAAAGTACTGCAGTGCGCAGGCGCCAGGAAAGGTCAGAGAGGCCCAAGCGCCTGCACACTGCAGTACTTTCCTCTGCCCTCAACAGGACAGATAAGTACGCCTGCGCAGGAGCGCGATGCTGAGCAGACTGTGTGGACGATGCAAGGACGTGTCATCCACATGAACCAAGGACGCGTCACCCACATGACTCAAGGAGGACGGCATTGCAAGAAGATGGAAGGCGCCGGACCAAGAAGAGAGACACCCATCAGACCGGACTGTCCAACAGGCAAATATAAGGGTAAGTTCACACAGAACTTTTTTGCTGCTTTTATATTCTGCAGCAAAACCTGATCTTCTTGGCAGGAAAGAAGCTGCAGCAAAAACGCAGGTTTAGGTGCCTTTTTGGTGCTTTTTTTGTCTCTTTATCCATGCTAATGTCGATGACACTTCTGCAGCAAAAACGCTGCAAATAACGACACCTGCGTTTTTTCCAACACCCATTCAAGTCAATGGGTGAAAAACGCTGAAAAAATACACAGCAAAAATGCTGAAAGAAGTGACATGCTCTATGTCCAAAAAACGCAGCAAAGCACAAAATCCTGATCACACAAAAAACCAATGTGTGTGCATGAGATTTCTGAAATCTCAAACTTTGCTGGTAATGGAAAAAGCAGCTGAAAATTAGCATTAAAAAACCATGAAAAAAACGCAGCAAAAAAAGTCCTGTGTGAAATTACCCTAATAAAAGTTATTTTTCCTCTCTTGCAGGTCAGATCGGGGGCTTTTACATCATTATAGGATGCTGTATATCAGCCCTGAAAGGCGGTGGAGGCCGTAACTCGTATCGGACAAACCTGGTGACAGGTTCCCTTTATTTAATATCTGACTTTTCTTTACCTGCATTTTTATTGTGTTTTTGATGCTAAGGTTTTTGTCTCTTTTTGATATGTCATTTCAAATAAAGCTCCTTTTGGAAGTGCATTGAGCAGCAGGGTGGTGTGCTGGTAAAAAAGGAAAAAAAAAACAAAACTCTTAAATCTTCTGCCTGAGCAAGTGTGAACGAGCTGAGCGTGACCTGAGCGTAAGTGCGAACTGTGGTAAGTGTGTGACTTGTGATTCAGTGAAGAGGTATTTGGAAAACCCTTAACAAATATCTGTGTGAGTTGCTGAATTGTAGGTTGCTGAGTGCTTACTACCTGTTCAATTTTTTCGGGGCTTGTTTAACCTATTTTTTCTCTCTACAGGGTCAATCTCTTATTTTACTACCTGTGTTTTTAAGGGTTAACTATATTACATTTAAATCTTGAGGTGTAACTATATTCACAAGGGGTTAATTAAGGGTGGGAGTTCATAATTAAGGGTTTATAAGGGGCAGCTGGTTGGGGCTCAACTCCTTTTGGAAGTGCATTGAGCAGCAGGGTGGTGTGCTGGTAAAAGGGGGAAAAAAAAACCAAAAACCTTTTAAATCTTTTGCCTGAGCGAGTGTGCACGAGCTGTGTGTGACCTGAGTGTAAGTGCGAACTGTGGTAAGTGTGGACTTGTGATTCAGTGACTTTGGATTCAGGGAGTTTCAAGGGAGGTATTACTGAATTACTGTTATATTTTAATAATACTTTTTATTTTATTTTTGCTTATCTTTTCTGTCTGGTGCAATCCCCATTAGGATGTGCCCCACTATTGCCAATGCCATCCAGTGTATGTCTTGCCGCATGTATGAAATCATTGAACAGCCGGTCGAGGGTGCATACTGTTGTGCGAGACGTGAGCACGTTGTGCATTTGGAAGCCCAGATACTGGATCTAAATGTGCAGCTGGCAACACTGAGATCCATAGACAATATGGAAAGGAGTCTTCTGCTCACTGAGCAGATGCTCAATGAGATAGATGAGGGGGGGTGCTAGGTTGGAGCTGCAGGACAATGAAGCAGCCAGCTGGGTGACAGTTAGAAGGCGGGGTAGAGGGAAGAGCACTAGGGTGGCTAGTCCTGATCTGGCACACCCCAATAAGATTGCTAAGTTGGCAGATGAGGGGAGTGTTAGTGCAGGAGTAGCACTGCTGCAGCAAGGCATGTCCTCTGAAATCCGGAGGAGTGTCTGCTCCAGTAAGGGGGGAAATAGGAAAGCAGGGCAGGCCAGACAGGTGCTGGTAGTGGGGGACTCAATTATTAGGGGAACAGATAGGGCAATCTGTCACAAAGACAGGGATCGGCGAACGGTGTGCTGCCTACCTGGCACTCGAGTCTGACACATCGCTGATCGGGTTGACAGATTACTGGGAGGGGCTGGTGAGGATCCAGCGGTCATGGTGCACATTGGGACAAATGACAAAGTTAGAGGTAGGTGGAAGGTCCTTAAAGATGATTTCAGGGAATTAGGCTGCAAGCTTAAAGTAAGGACCTCCAAAGGTGGTATTTTCGGAAATACTTCCTGTACCACGCCAGAAAGGCGGGAGATTAGGGAGGTTAATAAGTGGCTCAGGAATTGGTGTAGGAAGGAGGGGTATGGGTTCCTGCAGAACTGGGCCGACTTCTCAGTTGGCTACAGGTTCTACGCTAGGGACAGGCTGCACCTCAATGGAGAGGGTGCAAATCTGCTGGGGGAGAAAATGGCTAGAAGGTTGGAGGAGTGTTTAAACTAGGGACGGGGGGGGAGGGTATTCCTTTTATAGGAGGGGAAGGCATGGGGGGTGGGGTTAGAACAGTTAATAATTTAAGAAAGAATAGAGGTACAGAGAGATACATAAAGTGCATGTATACTAATGCCAGAAGCCTCGCCAACAAAATGGAGGAATTAGAGTTAATTTTGTTGGAACATAATTATGACATGGTGGGGATATCTGAGACATGGCTGGACGAGAGCCATGACTGGGCGGTTAATTTACAGGGCTATAGTCTGTTCAGAAATGACTGTACAAATAAGCGAGGGGGAGGCGTGTGCTTATATGTAAAATCATCCTTAAAACTCATCCTGCGTGATAATATATATATGTGGGGGAAGAGTGGGTAGAGATAAGGGGAGGGGGAAAAATAATAAATTACTGATAGGGGTTTGTTATAAGTCTCCAAAAATAATGGAAGCAACATAGAATATCCTCATAAAGCAAATAGATGAAGCGGCGACTCAAGGAGAAGTCATTATTATGGGGGACTTCAACTACCCTGAAATACATTGGAGAACCGAAACCTGCAGTTCCAGCAAAGGTAATAGGTTTTTGACAACTATGAGAGACAATTACCTTTCACAACTGGTTCAGGACCCAACAAGAGGGGGGGGCACTGCTAGACCTAATATTAACCAACAGGCCAGATCGCATATCAAATGTAAGGGTTGGGGGTCACTTGGGTAATAGTGATCACAAATTAATAAGTTTTCATGTATCCTTTAATAAGATGTGTAGTAGAGGGGTTTCAAGGACACTAAGCTTCAGGAAGGAAAATTTCCAACGGATGAGAGATGATCTTGGTGCAATTAACTGGGACGATATCCTGAGACATAAAAATACACAAAGAAAATGGGAGACGTTTATTAGCATCCTGAATAGGACCTGGGCACAATATTATACCGTATGGGAATAAACATGCGAGAAATAGGAGGAAACCACTATGGCTAAATAGAGCTGTAAGGGGTGCAATAAGTGACAAAAATAAAGCATTTAGAGAATTAAAGAAAGTAGGCAGTGATGAGGCATTAAACACAGAAAATTAAATAAATTCTGTAAAAAGCAAATCAAAATAGCAAAGATTGAGACAGAGAGACTCATTGCCAGAGAAAGTAAAAATAATCCCAAAATATTCTTTAACTGCATAAATAGTAAGAAGCTAAAAAATGATAGTGTTGGCCCCCTTAAAAACAGTCTGGGTGAAACGGTGGATGAGGAAAAAGCAAATATGCTAAATTACTTTTTTTCAACAGTATTTACCAGATTAGTCTGACAGGAACGGTCCCTTGTAAACCCATGTTGATATTGGGTCATGAGGTTATTCTTCTCCAGATACTCCAGTATAGTATCTCTTAGAAAACCCTCCAGGATTTTACCCACAGTTGAGGTTAAACTTACTGGCCTATAATTTCCAAGTTCAGTTTTTGTTCCCTTTTTGAATATTGGCACCACATTTGCTATACGCCAGTCCTATGGTACAGACCCTGTTATTATGGAATCTTTAAAGATTAAAAATAATGGTCTATCTATGACTGTGCTTAATTCCTGCAGTACTTGGGGGTGTATCCCATCCGGGCCCGGGGATTTGTCAATTTTAGTGATTTTTAGACGCCTCTGTACTTCCTGCTGGGTTAAGCAGGTGACATTTAATGGAGAATTTTTATCACTGATCATGTAATCCGTTATGGGATTTTCTTGTGTAAATGGACCGTATCAAAAGCTTCTGAAATGTCCATGTACACCACGTCCACTGCATTCCCTTGGTCCAGTCCGGAACTTACCTCTTCATAAAAGCACCACACTTAAAATACTGTCTACAGTTCTGGTCTCCGGTGTATAAGAAAGACATAGCTGAACTGGAGCGGGTGCAGAGAAGAGCAACCAAGGTTATTAGGGAACTGGGGGGTCTGCAATACCAAGACAGGTTATTACACTTGGGGTTATTTAGTTTGGAAAATCAAAGGCTTAGGGGTGATCTTATTACAATGTATAAATATATGCAGTGACAGTACAAAGGCCTTTCTAATGATCTTTTTACTCTTAGACCTGTGACGGGGACAAGGGGGCATCCTCTACGTCTGGAGCAAAGAAGGTTTAAGCATACTCACAGACGCGGATTCTTTACTGTAAGAGCAGTGAGACTATGGAAGAACTCTCTGCCATATGATGTTGTAATGAGTGATTCCCTAATAAAATTTAAGAAGGGACTGGATGCCTTTCTTGAAAAGTATAATATTACAGGGTATATACACTAGTTTCTTTAATATTGCGTTGATGCAGGGAGCTAGTCTGATTGCCGTATGTGGAGTCGGGAAGGAATTTTTTTTCCCCAATGTGAAGCTTACTGTTTGCCACATGGGGTTTTTTTTTGCCTTCCTCTGGATCAACATGTTAGGGTAAGTTAGGATAGGATATGGGTTGAACTAGATGGACTTAAAGTCTCCCTTCAACCTTAATAACTATGTTACTTAGTTTTTGATACTTTCTGGTACTTGACTTTGACAAAGTTTTATTGATACAGTCGTGTGCATTTTGTCTGTTTTTAATGACTGTCCACAGCGGAAACACACTATATACAAATAGGCATAGTTTACCTGCAGATTTTCTACCGCTAATGCAATTCTATGGAGGAAACTGTGGAAAAACTGATATGTTGCAGATTTGAAACGCGCACCGCAGGTCAGTTTACGATGCATAATATATAAAAAAAAAAAAAAAAGTACAGTAGGCAAGAGAGGTTTATACAGTCAAGGCCGAAAGTTTTAGCACTCTTGAAATTGATCCAGAAGATGAAGTATTTCTCCCTGAAAATTATTGCAATTACACGTTTTGTTATACATAGCTATTTTCTTTGTGTGTACTGCAACAACACAAAGACAGATAAAAAAAAAAGGCAGATTGGACAAATTTGACACAAAGCCCCAAACACGAGCAGAAAAACATGTTGATACCTTTCTAAAGTTGTGGGGTACAGTATGGGATATTTGTTCAAATCAGCGGTGCCATTTAACAGATTTGGGCAATATGAAAATCGCACCTGAAACCAAATAAAAAGGGGAGAAGTTGACTCAATCTTTGCATTGTATCTGTGTGTGTGCCACACTAAGCATGGAGAACAGAAAGAGGAGAAGAGAACAGTCTGTGGGCTTGAGAAAAAAAATTGCTGAGAAAATATCAGTCTCAAGGTTACAAGTCCATCTCCAGAGAGCCTAATGTTTCTTTGTCCATGGTGTGCAACATAATCAAGAAGTTTACAACCCATGGCACTGTAACTAATATTCCTGGACAGCAGAGAAAAACTGATGAAAGGTTGCAAGGCACCATAGTTTGGATTGTGGATAAGCAGCCCCAATCAAGTTCCAAAGTAATTCAAGCTGTCCTGCAGGCTCAGGGGGCAACAGTGTCAGTGAGAACTATCAGTTGACATTTGAATGAAACGCTACGGCAGTAACTCAAGCGGATCCAACTGCTGGCAGTCACAAAGCTAGACTGCAGTTTGCCAAAATGTACGTAAGCCAAAATACTTCTGGGAAAGTGCCTTGTGGACAGATGAGATGGTAAAGCACATTATTTTACTGTTTACCAAAAAAGGAATGAGGCCTACAAAGCAAAAGAACACAGTACCTACAGTCAAATATGGTGGAGGCTCAAAGATGTTCTTGGGATGTCTTGTTGACACTGGAACTGGGAGGTTTGACTGTATGCAAAGCATCTGCAAATCTGAAGATTAACAAAGAATTATGGGTCACAATGTAGCGCTCAGTGTCAGAAAGCTGAGTTTGTGTCCTAGGTCATGGGTCTTCCATCAGGACAATTACCCCTAACATACTTCAAATAGCACCCAGAAATGGATGGAAATAAAGCTCTGGAGAGTTCGGAAGTGGCCAGCAATGACTCTAGATCTAAATCTCATTGAACACCTGTGGAGAGGTCTTAAAATTACTATTGGGAGAAGGCACCCTTCAATTATGTGAGACCTGGAGCAGTTTGCTAGTTCCTCAGCCCAGGAAAATTTCATTAAAAACATAAGTTGTGGAAATGATTATTATTCCAAAATCTATTAAATTAAAATGTACTATGTGAGAAACCCCCTTTAAATATTAGTAACAGAAAAAAGTTTTATTTAACTGAATGATTTTGTCAAAGTTTATGGCTACCAGTTATTTCCTTTTTTATTGTTTAGCTACACAGTGGGGAAGAAAGTATTTAGTCAGCCACGAATTGTGCAAGTTTTCCCACTTAAAAAGATGAGAGGCCTGTAATTGACATCATACAGTTGTGGCCAAAAGTATTGACACCCCTGCAATTCTGTCAGATAATACTCACTCAGTTTCTTCCTGAAAATGATTGCAAACACAAATTCTTTGGTATTATCTTCATTTAATTTGTCTTAAATGAAAAAACACAAAAAGAATTGTCCTAAAGCCAAACTGGATAGAATTCCACACCAAACATAAAAAAGAGGATGGACAAAAGTATTGGCACTGTTCGAAAAATCATGTGATGCTTCTCTAATTTGTGTAATTAACAGCACCTGTAACTTACCTGTGGCACCTAACAGGTGTTGGCAACAACTAAATCACACTTGCAGTCAGTTGACATGGATTAAAGTTGACTCAACCTCTGTCCTGTGTCCTTGTGTGTACCACATTGAGCATGGAGAAAAGAAAGAAGACCAAAGAACTGTCTGAGGACTTGAGAAACCAAATTGTGAGGAAGCATGAGCAATCTCAAGGCTACAAGTCCATCTCCAAAGACCTGAATGTTCCTGTGTCTACCGTGCGCAGTGTCATCAAGAAGTTTAAAGCCCATGACACTGTGGCTAACCTCCCTAGATGTGGACGGAAAAGAAAAATTGACAAGAGATTTCAACGCAAGATTGTGCGGATGTTGGATAAAGAACCTCGACAAACATCCAAACAAGTTCAAGCTGCCCTGCAGTCCGAGGGTACAACAGTGTCAACCCGTACTGTTGTGAACTCATTTTCTGGTTTACCTCTGGCTTCTGGTGAGGGTGATGGAGCTGGCTGTGTTGACAGAGGAGTCGTGAGTTCTCCATCCGGGCTCCCTCTTGTGGTGACAGCAGGTAATGAAGCTGATCTAAATGGCAGAGACCTGCCACCTGAGGAGGAGGACTGTGATTGGACATCAGGAGTCTCTGACTGGATTTAAGACAGCCGACTCCCTAATTTTGTGCTGGTGATTTTTTCCTGCCCTGAGGTTCTGGTTTCCAGTTCTGTTCCTGCCTTTTCAAGCTAAGTGTGCTCTGCTATTTTCTCACATGAGATTTGGTCTGGTTTACTCAGTTTTTGTGGTCAGCCAGCCCCTGCTGGGGCTGTGCTGAATTTCCATTCTTATGTCTCTGTTTATGCCAGTTTGCTTTTTGTCCCTGATCAGATTGGTCTCTTTTTGCTCTGTCTTCAGCATATACCAGAGTGCTGATATAGGGAAATGAAGTCTAGCGACTTCAGGGTTTTTGTTATCAGAAAGTGTTGGCCATTTTTTGGCAGGGTTTTGTACGTGATTGCAGAGAGCATCTTTCCTTTCCTGTCCTTTCTAGTTAGTGTGGGCCCCATCGTTTGCTCAGCCTATTTTTCTATCTGTGTTTGTGTTTTCATCTTGTCTCACCGACAATACATGTTTGGGGGCTGTCTATTGCTTTGGGGTCTGCTCTGGGGCAGTTTAGATTTCCCGTTTTCTTGCTTTAGGCTTATTTAGTTCTCCGGCTGTGATGAGGCGTCTAGGATCATCGTAGGTACGCTCCACGGCTACTGCTAGTTGTGTGGATAGGATCAGGGGTCTGCAATCCGATTAGTTACCAACCTCTCTGGTTTTCCGAGGCTTAGTGTGTTTTTGTTTTTCCTCCTCGGTGACTCATTCATAACACAATACTATCCGTCGGCGTCTGAATGAAAAGGGACTGTATGGTAGGAGACCCAGAAAGACCCCACTTCTTACCCCGAGACATAAAAAAGCCAGGCTGGAGTTTGCCAAAACTTACCTGAAAAAGCCTAAAACGTTTTGCAAGAATGTTCTCTGGTCAGATGAGACAAAAGTAGAGCTTTCTGGGCAAAGGCATCAACAGAGAAAAAAAAAAAAAAAAAAAAAGGCATTCAAAGAAAAGAACACAGTCCCTACAATGAAACATGGTGGAGGTTCCCTGATGTTTTGGGGTTGCTTTGCTGCCTCTGGCACTGGACTGCTTGACCGTGTGCATGGCATTATGAAGTCTGAAGACTACCAACAAATTTTGCAGCATAATGTAGGGCCCAGTGTGAGAAAGCTGGGTCTCCCTCAGAGGTCATGGGTCTTCCAGCAGGACAATGACCCAAAACACACTTCAAAAAGCACTAGAAAATGGTTTGAGAGAAAGCACTGGAGACTTCTAAGGTGGCCAGCAATGAGTCCAGACCTGAATCCCATAGAACACCTGTGGAGAGATCTAAAAATGGCAGTTTGGAGAAGGCACCCTTCAAACATCAGGGACCTGGAGCAGTTTGCCAAAGAAGAATGGTCTAAAATTCCAGCAGAGCATTGTAAGAAACTCATTGATGGTTACCGGAAGCGGTTGGTCGCAGTTATTTTGGCTAAAGGTTGTGCAACCAAGTATTAGGCTGAGGGTGCCAATACTTTTTGTCTGGCCCATTTTTGGAGTTGTGTGTAAAATGATCAATGTTTTGCTTCATTCTCTTTTGTGTTTTTTCATTTAAGACAAATTAAATGAAGATAATACCAAAGAATTTGTGTTTGCAATCATTTTCAGGAAGAAACTGAGTATTATCTGACAGAATTGCAGGGGTGTCAATACTTTTGGCCACAACTGTAGGCAGACCACAACTATGAGAGTCAAAATGACAAAACAAATCCAGAAAATCACCTTGTCTGATTTGGCAAGATTTATTTAGCAAATTATGGTGGAAAATAAGTATTTGTTTAACAAAGGTTCATCTCGATATTTTGTTATATATCCTTTGTTGGCAATGGCAGAGATCATACGTTTTCTGTAAGGCTATGTGCATACGTATGCAGAAAATTTCTGCATAAAAACCGGACTCCTTCCCAGAAAACGCACGTTTTTGCAGCGATTTTTTTCCGGAGCGTCCCCAGACACACAGAAAATAGCCAGAAATGCGGAATTTACCGCAAAATTATTGAGCATGCTGCGTTTTTTACCTCAAAGCGGTTTTTTTTGCGGTAAAAAACGCATCAATATGCACAAAAAGTGCAAAATGCATTAAAATGAATGGGAAGCTTCTTTTAGGTGTTTTTTGAGCAGATTTTTTGATAAATCGGCGGGAAAAAGAAAAACGCGAAAAAAACCGCGAAGTGTGAGCACAGCCTTAGTCTTCACAAGGTTGGCAGTGATGTTGCTGAGCAACATGGACTTTCAAATCCCTCTAAAGGTTTTCTATGGGGTTGAGATCTGGAGAATGCATAAGCCACGCCAGAGCCTTCATATGCTTTTTACGAAGCCACTCCTTTGTTGCCCTGGCGGTGTGCTTTGGATCATTATCATGCTGAAAGACCCATCCACGGTCTAAAGGTTTTCTATGGGGTTGAGATCTGGAGAATGCATAAGCCACTCCAGAGCCTTCATATGCTTTTTACGAAGCCACTCCTTTGTTGCCCTGGCGGTGTGCTTTGGATCATGATCATGCTGAAAGACCCATCCATGTTTCATCTTCAATGTCCTTGCTGATGGAAGGAGGTTTGCACTCAAAATTTCACGATGGTCCCATTCATTCTTTCATGTACACAGATCTGTCGTCCTGGTCCCTTTGCAGAGAAACAGCCCTAAAGTATGATGTTGCCACCCCCATGCTTCACAGTAGGTATGGTGTTCTTTGGATGCAACTCAGCATTCTGTCTCCTCCAAACACAACTTTTGTTTCTACCAAACAGTTCTACTTTGGTTTCATCAGACCATATGACATTCTCCCAATACTCTTCTGGATAATCCAAATGCTCTCTTCAGACGGGCCCAGACATGTACTGGCTCAAACGGGGGGGGGGGGACACGTCAGGTACTGCAGGATCTGAGTCCCTGGCGGCATAGTGTGTTACTGATGTTAGCCTTTGTTACGGTGGTCCCAGCTCTATGCAGGTCATTCTCTAGGTCCCCCTTGTGGTTCTGGGCACCAATCTTGTGATTATTTTGACCCCACGATGTGAGATCTTGTGTGGAGCACCAGATCGACAAAGATTATTAGTGGTCTTGTATGCCTTCCATTTTCTTATTATTGCTCCCACAGTTCATTTTATCACACCAAGTAGCTTGCCTATTGCAGATCCAGTCTTCCCAGCCTGATGCAAGGCTACAATTTTGTTTCTGGTGTCCTTCGACAGCTTTTTGTTCTTCATCATAGTGGAGTTTGGAGTGTGAGGCTGTGTGCACACGCTGCGGATTCATCCGCACGGATTTTGTAAAATCCGCAGGTGAAACCGCAGGTCAAAATATCTGTGGTTTTACCTGCGGATTGCTCTGCGGTTTTTCATCTCCTCAATGGAAAAGATGGCAAACCGCAGCAGAATCCGCAGAAAGAATTGACATGTCAATTCTTTCTGCGGATTGAAAACCGCAGATAATCCGCGCTGAAAATTCCGCACCGTCTGCATTGCGGTTTTTGATTCCCATAGGGAATCATGGTACTGTACACCGCAGCAAAAACTGCTGCGGGTCCGCAGCGGCCAAAACCGCTGCGGAACCGCAGCAAAATACGCAGCGTGTGTATACAGCCTGACTGTTTGAGGTTGTGGACAGGTGTCTTTTATACTGATAACAAGTTCAAACAGGTGCCTCATAGACTGTAAGCTTGCGAGCAGGGCCCTCATTCCTCTTGGTATCTGTTATGATCTATGTGATTATTGTTATGCTGTAATGTCTATCATCTGTACAAGACCCCTCTGAAATGTAAAGTGCTGCGGAATATGTAGGCGCTATAGAAATAATTTTATTACTACAGGTAATGAGTGGAGGACAGAGGAGCCTCTTAAAGAAGAAGTTACAGGTTGAAGTTACAGGTCTGTGAGAACCAGAAATCGTGCATGTTTTTAGGTGACCAAATACTTTCCACCATAATTTGAAAAATAAATCTTGTCAAATCAGACAAGGTGATTTTCTGGATTTGTTTTCTCAATTTTGACTCTCATAGCTGTGGTCTACCTATGATGTAAATTACAGGCCTCTCATCTTAAGTGGAAGAACTTGCACAATTCGTGGCTGACATCAGTGAAAACCAAAACACAAAACAAATATCCTGGAATAAAAAAGTAAAAAAATGTATTGCAAAAATTGCATGAAGGTAGTAATAATAGTAATAATAAGGGTATTTAGTTAACATAATTTTGATCAAAATAATGTAGAAGCCATCCCGCCACGTCACGGCAACCCTTGTGGGACAGTCCTAACTCTTGTATTTAAAACCTTTCCACTTGTCAAGTGACGTAAATGTGAACAAGGACAGAGGGACTGAACCACCAGTAATAGTATAGGCCAGACAGGATGGATTTTCCAACTCAGAAACAGGGCGGTCACACCCTTATATGCACAGAATGTACAATGAAACAAATGAGAAACTGGGTCTGAGCAGAAAAAGTAAATTAATGTGCATGCAAAATGTAATTGCATATGAACACATGACCTTTACACAGAGAAAACCAAAACACAAAACAAATATCCTGGAATAAAAAAGTAAAAAAATGTATTGCAAAAATTGCATGAAGGTAGTAATAATAGTAATAATAATGGTATTTAGTTAACATAATTTTGATCAAAAAAATGTAGAAGCCATCCCGCCACGTCACGGCAACCCTTGTGGGACAGTCCTAACTCTTGTATTTAAAACCTTTCCACTTGTCAAGTGACGTAAATGTGAACAAGGACAGAGGGACTGAACCACCAATAATAGTATAGGCCAGACAGGATGGATTTTCCAACTCAGAAACAGGGCGGTCACACCCTTATATGCACAGAATGCACAACTATTATTACTACCTTCATGCAATTTTTGCAATACATTTTTTTACTTTTTTATTCCAGGATATTTGTTTTGCTTTTGGTTTTCTCTGTGTAAAGGTCATGTGTTCATATGCAATTACATTTTGCATGCACATTAATTTACTTTTTCTGCTCAGACCCAGTTTCTAATTTACATCAGTGTTTCTTCCAGGTGATAGACTTTACCTACAAAATTTTTAATCAATCTTTATTGTATAAATAAAAAAAAAAAAACAAAAACTGTTGTCCAATGGATTTGAAAAGAAGTCTGATCCATGACTAGGATGAAAAACTGGTATCTCAATTTTTTTTTTTTTTTTGTGGACAATTGGACCTCAAAAAAAAAAAAAAAAAATAATAATTTGATCTTGTGAGCAGCCCCAGGGAAAAACACATAGTGAACAAGTACCGTAAGTGAAACACAGACATGGGAAGGAGTCATAAGCCTGTATCAACACTGACAATACAATGACACAGTTTTATTGGAACCAGTCACACATCAGTTATTTGTATTCATTATTTTTATGGTTCCATGTGTTTGTGCTAAACTCAGCATGCGTGTCATTATCATTCATTAGAGACCCACATGAGACCCATTCAAGGCTATATGTCTCAAAAACAAAAGACATCCCTTTTAAATTTGTTTCCATCCATTGGGACAGATTTTTTATGTCTGTCCAAAAATCAGAACGCAGACAAAACAGATACAAACTGATGACGTTTTATGAATGGGTCCTGTAAAGGAACGGATTGACTTTTTTCTCTTCCAATGACCAATTAGAATCACGGAAAGTATAATCACAGGCCCAGATTCATCAAAACTCATATATTGTACTCCAGTCTTGTTGAAGTGAGCTCTGGAATAAGATTTGCCAAATTAAGGGGTGAGTGTGCCTATTAATGCATTTGTCGCTCCTTTCAACTAAGGTGCGGCTCTCCAGTCCAGGGTGCGCTTGGGCATGCCCCGTCCCGCCTCAACTTCATCCACTTCAAAATAGTCGGCTGGCCCTGGACTATAAACGGTAAAAAAAGTCATAACATGTAAGCAGGACGATGGATACAAGTCTTTTTCAATTGTAAAAATCCAACTTTCATGCCTCCTCTATTTCCTCATAGATTGGAGCTCGCGAGCAGGGCCCTCGCTCCTCTTGATATCTGTTGATTTTGTGTGTTATTCTGTAAATGTCTTTTATTGCGTGTACAAGTCCCCTCTAAAATGTTAAAATATGTTGGCGCCATAGAAATAAATTAACCTCACTATTGCTTCCTGGAGTCTCAAGTAAAGTGTAGAAGATCTGCAGCATTACTGAAGCGTTTGCATTTTTCTAATTTTTTTGCTTCCAAAGTTGTGAGTGACTTTGCCACCATTGAAAACATCCATCAATTTTGTTTGTCCTTTTCCTATAGGGAAAAACTGGAATCAAACTAACACCGCAATTTTATCCCAAATTATAGACTATCAATGTTAGATTGGTAGAGGTCCAACTTTCAGAACCTCCAATAATCAGCTATTTCAAGGGTCTGCGGGCACTTTCACAATTAGAAAAGGAGCCTGAAAATAAAAGATGCAGAATATTTGTATTATATGTTCCTAACCTTTTGCATTCATTATGTTCTTTCATTAGCTTTATCTGTACATGAAAAAGGGGGATCTGTGTCCATAATTAGTAGACTGAATATGAATAGGCAGGGAAGTAACGATTGCATGCGGGCGAGGAGCCTGCCAACACCAGCGCAAACTTCAACCGGATATGCGTCCTCAGACCCACATTCAGCTGAAGTGTATTGCTGTGCAGGGGGGTCCATGTGCTGCAATATATGCTACCGGCCAATCCAAGGCCAACAGCTGACGTCAGCGTGCATGCTGAAGTCAGCTGCCAGCTTCAGAAGAGGATGCCCCGTGGCAGTGGAGCAGAGTCAAGGGGTGAAGAATTTTTTTTTTTCTATGCATTATAGAACAGCAGCAGAATGGGGTAAATGTCCAGCACGACAGGGCCCAGGATAAAGGACATATCCTTTATCCTGGGGCCCCGTCCTGCTGGACATATCCTTTATCCTGGGGCCCCGTCCTGCTGGACATATCCTTTATCCTGGGGCCCCGTCCTGCTGGACATATCCTTTATCCTGGGGCCCCGTCCTGCTGGACATATCCTTTATCCTGGGGCCCCGTCCTGCTGGACATATCCTTTATCCTGGGGCCCCGTCCTGCTGGACATATCCAGCTGGAAGGAGTCCAGGATGGTGGACACTATTACATAATGGGGAAGGGGGAGAGCAATTCGTAAGTCCTTATAGGATTTAACATACTACAAGGGCCCATACAACTGACCAAATATGGGGGAGCAGAAGTTTGGGTGCACATGTGTGCGGGGTGGCAGGAGCCCAAGTCCAAATTTTGTACCGGGGACCATCGGACTCTAAATGAGGTTGGCTGGCTCACAAGCTGCTTCGGAGAAAAGATGGTAGGATTTCACATCCCAAACTATTTATATGTGAATGCAGTTCTTTCAAAGACAAAGCCATTAATACCTTTACATGGTAATAAAAATAGGAGTAATACTTTCACATTACTCAGAAAAAAAGTCATTTCATTGATATGTAAATGAGGATAAAGAGATAGAAATATCTGAAATATCTGAAAGAAAGATCTGAAATATCCATCACTCCTGCTCCACTCCTGCCTCCTCCTGCTTGACTGATGACACCAAGAGGTGGCAGCACTGGGTCAGGAATAGAGCTGGAGTGACAGGCTTCAGATATACAAGAAAGAAGAATTTACAACATTTAATATAAAAACAGGCAACAACAAATAGCTAACTACTCCTTGATGGTTTCTGGAAAAAAAAAAGGGAAAAACTAATACTAAGAGGCTAAACTTTACATTTGAACATGAAACAGAAAAATAAATATGGTGCATCACTTTACATGATGAAAAAAAATCTGTCAGACATCAAAATACTAAAAGTACTGTACTATTTAAAAAAGATATGTAATAAAAAATAATCCAAGTGCAATATGTTACATACAGTGAAAATTATCCACTTGGAAAATGAAAGATTATGATGAGAAACTAGCAAAAAGTGTAATGCTTGGGTTGACTTCAGTGGCCTGAAGCTTTTTTTTTTTTTATATATATATATATATATATATATATATATATATATATATATATATATATATATATATATATATATATATATATATGCACCACAAAATGTGGAAATTCCTTATATTTTTCGAAGTCTGTCAGGAAATGGCTGAACAAACACAGCACAGGCCTGACTTGCATCGCAAGTCAAAAAAAGAAACAAAGCCCCACAGTGGGAACAGACGCATCCAGCTGCTTATCAGACGTTTCTTATGCACCAAAGAAAAAATGAACCAATTTACATCCATTTTGGGTCCATTTTTACCATTAGCGTGGCTCCTGTTTCTCATATGTAATTCTCACTACTGGTAATGCTCTTTTAATAGAGTCCACGACAGCACCCAATGAGAGAGGGAATCTGCCCCTAGGAACATGAAACCTACAGAGATAAAAAGGGCTGTCCCCCTCGTTCCCTTAGTTGGATTACAGAGAATGAGAGGAACCGCCAAACAAGCTTTAGTTAATTGCTCCTGAGCCTTGTCCTGCTGGACATATCCTTTATCCTGGGAAAATGCAGTGTGTCTTCAAGAAAATGGCGGCGGTAAGCGCGGACTGCGCAGGCGCCGATTCATGTCTGGAGTGGGCCTGTTGTGGTGCCAGACTCGGCGCCTGCGCAGTCCTCGCTTTCCACCGCCATGTTCTTGAAGACACACTGCAGTGTGTCTTCAAGAAAATAGCGGCAGCAAGCGCGGACTGCGCAGGCGCCGATTCCAGCGCTGCAACAAGCCCACTACAGACATCACCTGAAGACGCAAGACCCCGTCGGCAACAGCAACACTGAGTTCGGTAAAGTGTTGCGGAGATCGCGGTATGCGTTCAGTGCTTACGCATATTGCAATCTCCTGGGGGGATGCGTAACTCTGGATCCAGACTGCGCAGGCGCGTCGCGCTTGCGCAGTCTATAAAGGCTTCAGACAGAGTGACGCTCCCACGGTTATACAGTCATATGTTAAAGTTTGGGCACCCCTGTTAATGTTAACCTTTTTTCTTTATAACAATTTTGTTTTTTGCAACAGCTATTTCAGTTTCATATATCTAATAACTGATGGACTCAGTTATATTTCTGGATTCAAATGAGGTTTATTGTACTAACAGAAAATGTGCAATCTGCATTTTAACAAAATTTGACCGGTGCAAAAGTATGGGCACCTCAACATAAAAGTGACATTAATATTTCGTAGATCCTCCTTTAGCAAAAATAACAGCCTCTAGTTGCTTCCTGTAGCTATTAATGAGATCCTGGATGAAGGTATTTGTGACCATTCCTGTTTACAAAACAATTCCAGTTCAGTTAAGTTTGATGGTTGCCGAGCATGGACAGCCCGCTTCAAATCATCCCACAGATGTTCAATGATATTCAGGTCTGGGGACTGGGATGGCCATTCCAGAGCATTGTAATTGTTCCTCCGCATGAATGCCTGAGTAGATTTGGAGCGGTGTTTTGGATCATTGTCTTGCTGAAATATCCATCCCCTGCGTAACTTCAACTTCGTCACTGATTCTTGCACATTATTGTCAAGAATCTGCTGATACTGAGTTGAATCCATGCGACCCTCAGCTTTAACAAGATTCCTGGTGCCGGCATTGGCCACACAGCCCCAAAGCATGATGGAATCTCAACCAAATTTTACTGTGGGTAGCAAGTGTTTTTCTTGGAATGCTGTGTTTTTTAGCCTCCATGCATAACGCCTTTTTGTATGACCAAACAACTCAATCTTTGTTTCATCAGTCCACAGGACCTTCTTCCAAAATGTAACTGGCTTGTCCAAATGTGCTTTTGCATACCTCAGGCGACTCTGTTTGTGGCGTGCTTGCAGAAACGGCTTCTTTCGCATCACTCTCCCATACAGCTTCTCCTTGTGCAAAGTGCGCTGTAATGTTGACCGATGCACAGTGATACCGTCTGCAGCAAGATGATGCTGCAGGTCTTTGGAGGTGGTCTGTGGATTGTCCTTGACTGTTCTCACCATTCTTCTTCTCTGCCTTTCTGATATTTTTCTTGGCCTGCCACTTCTGGGCTTAACAAGAACTGTACCTGTGTTCCTCCATTTCCTTACTATGTTCCTCACGGTGGAAACTGACAGGTTAAATCTCTGAGACAACTTTTTGTATCCTTCCCCTGAAAAGCTATGTTGAATAATCTTTGTTTTCAGATCATTTGAGAGTTGTTTTGAGGAGCCCATGATGCCACTCTTCATAGGAGAATCAAATAGGAGAACTACTTGCAAGTGGCCACCTTAAATACCTTTTCTCATGATTTGATACACCTGGCTATGAAGTTCAAAGCTCAATGAGGTTACAAAACCAATTTAGTGCTTCAGGAAGTCAGTAAAAAGTAGTTAGGAGTGTTCAAATCAAGAAAATGATAAGGGTGCCCATACTTTTGAACCGGTCAAATTTTGTTCAAATGCAGATTGCATATTTTCTGTTAGTACAATAAACCTCATTTGAATCCAGAAATATAACTGAGTCCATCAGTAATTAGATATATGAAACTGAAATAGCTGTTGCAAAAACCAAAATTGTTATAATGAAAAAGGGTTAACATTAATAGGGGTGCCCAAACTTTAACATATGACTGTATTATAGATTTTTATCTATACATGACTAACCCATCACCACTCAAGAGTGAACCATGTGCAACTATAATCTAAGGGAGGGACGCGAGTGGGTGCTGTCGTGGACTCTATAAAAGACAATTACCGGTAAGTAATCCGTTTTTTTCTCTTCACCAAGACTGCACCCACAGAGATTTTCAGAGACGATCACCTGGGAGGGCCAACGTGCTAAGAACAGATCTACTAAAGACTAAGTCAGAGAAAGGAGACAAGTCAAACCTGTAGTGACTGTAGAAGGTAGATGGTGAGGACCAACTAGCAGCCTTGCATATGTGGTCAATCGGAACGTCCGCCTTCTCAGCCCTGGAGGATGCCATAGCCCGTGCGGAATGTGCTTTTATCCCCTCCGGAGGGCTATCACCTCTTGCAGAGTAGGCCAGACCGATTGCATCTCGGATCCAACGGGATAGCATGCCCTTGGTCACTCCAGACCCCTTCCTGTGGCCCTGAAAGGACACAAAGAGCCGTGCTCTGCCTCCAGGGATGAGTTCTGTCTATATATGCTAGGATCAATCTCCTCACATCTAAGGTGTGAAATTTTTCCTCTTCAGGAGGTCCAGGGCTGTCATAAAAGGAGGGCAGAAAAATCAGCTGACATCTATGGAAATTGATAAGAAACCTTAGGGAGATGAGAAGAGTCTGGTTTTAAGACTATTGTATCCTGGAATATTGACAGGAAGGGGTGGATCCACTGACAGAGCTTGGATATCACTCACTCTTCTTGCTGATACTAGGGCTACTAACAAGGCCGTCTTCAATGACACATACTTTATTGGAGCTAAGTGTAAGGGTTCAAATGGGGCCCCTGTCAAACATAAAGAACTAGGTTTAGGTCCCAGGGTGGTATTCGAGCAATCTGGACTGGGTCTGCTCGCTGACATGCTGCAATAAATCGAGCTACCCATCTATCCCCAGCGATATTGTAGCTATACAGGGCGCCTAGAGCCGATACCAGAACCTTCAATGTATTTAGCGACAACCCCAATTCTCGACCCCTCTGCAGGAATTCCAAGATAGCAGGGATAGGTACCTCACTAGAGAAGGCTCCTGGGTGCAGATCTTGGTCGTGGCCTCCTCCCCACTGTGCATAAGGGTATTAAATTAAATTCTCTGAGAATCCTCTTTGTTTCAGTAACTGCCTCTCAAGTTCCACGCAGTCAGGCGTAGACCCTTCACCCGAGGGTGAAGGAAGGGTCCCTGAGAGAGCAGGTCCTGATCCCACGGGAGGATCCAGGGGGTCGGACAAAGACATGGCTTTGAGCCCTGAAAACCAGGGCCTCTTGGGCCAAAATGGAGTGATCAGGATCTCCTCCCTTGTCTTTCTGATGACCAATGGGAGGATTATCATCAGAGAAACGGCATACGCCAGACAGAAAGGCCATGGGGATTGAAGAGAGTCGAGCATATCCGGCCGGTTCGCTCTGTATAGCGAAGCAAACTTTTCGACCTGCCTGTTGGCCCTGGTCGCAAATAGGTCTATTTCCGGAAGACCCCATAAGGCTGTTATTTTCCTGAAGATGCGGCGGCTGAGCATCCACTCCCCCTGATGCAGGGTATGGAGGATGAGGAAGTCTGCTCTGAAGTTGTCTACTCCCCTAATGTGGAGGGGTGATAAGGACAAAAGGTGTGCCTCGGCTACCTGTAGGATTCTCTCTGTGGCGGACATCAGTGTTCTTGATCATGTTCCTCCTTGATGATTTAAATAGGCTACGGAGGTGGCGTTGTCTGACAGAACTCTTACATGAGATCCTCACAGCTGTGGAAGGAATTCACGTATAGCATGATCAATTGCTTTTAACTCTCTCAGATTAGAAGAGTCATCTGACTCACTTATGGACCATTGTGCTTGGATTACACTTTCACCTAAATAAGCCCCCCAACCGAAGGGACTAGCATCCATAGTAATTACTTTTGAGGGTCTTAATACCCACTGGTCCCCCCTAGAGAGTTGGCCCCGGTCCAGCCACTATGACAGGGAACCAATTACCTCAGATGACAGGAATATCTTTCCCTCCAACCGTCCCTACAGTCGCTCCTCCTCTTGCAGAATCATTTGCTGCAACTGTCTAGTGTGGAACTGAGCCCACTGCACTGCAGGAATACAAGATGTAAGGGAGCCGAGAAGGGACATAGCTTCCCTTAGGGACATTTTAGGGTTGTCCATTGCTTACCGTACTTTATTTATTATGGTCAGCAACTTCTCTTCCGGGAGGAGACCTTTTTGACTTAGGCCGGGATCACACACAGCGAGATACGGCCGAGTCTTGCAGGTTAAAACCAAGCTCTGGCGCCGGCACTCTGGAACGGAGCATGCAGCCACACAGCAATACATGGAGCTGCACGCTCCGCTCCGGAGTGCCGGTGCCAGAGCTTGGTTTTAACCTGCGAGACTCGGCCGTATCTCGCTGTAGTGTGACTCCGGCCTTAGAGTCCAGATGGAGGCCTAGGAACGTGGGTAATGATTTACCCTCTTTTAACAGTTTGACAAGATTCCTCTCCTTTGTTTAAATTGACATCTCTTGTGTTGGAGCCATGATTCATGTCAGTCCACTTGGTGCAACGGCTCTCCAAGGTGTGAACAAAAATGTTAACGCATTGCTCTGCAAAGACGCTCCGGTCACAAAAAAAAAAAAAAAAAGAAAGAGGTGGGAAAGGATTAAAAGCAAATTTTTTCACAAAAACTGACTTTTCATGGGTATTTCGCACTGGCTTAAGCCTCATTCTGATGGTGGTGCATTTTAGCATCCGCATTAAGGCCTCATTTTTCTGACCTAATTGTGAATCAACTATCCCGAAATATCAGCATCACATCTACCTATGAAGAGGTTAGTTTGGGTCCGGCCGAGACCGGACAGTAATATGGATGCCAACAAGTATCTGCAATATACTGTAGGTGTCTGAACGAGGTCTAGATGTCACGTGATTGAGATATTGACTCTCTACAACAAGTCAGGCATATAATTAGCACAAAAAAAACAACTAAGATTATCCAAGGTCCAAAAGCGTTTCCCTTTACACATTTACTGTAACATTAATAGCGATACATCAGAATAGGAAAATTACACAAGAAAGGGAAGATACTACTAATAGATACATGTGTTTGGCCTCTTATAGAGAACATTTTTCCCCTCATTTATGTCTGTGGAAATATGGGCCCAAATCTATGACCTATCGTATTACCATGGAAACAAGTGAGGAAGGTTCCTCAGCGCAATAAGGCCTATGTGATGGCCTGACGGGGGACATCGCTTGCCATTTTACACAGGCCTGTCAAGTTCAAGGAGAATGCATTGTATGCCAAAGGATTTAGAGGCACATAAGTTTTGAATCCTCATGTTCGCAGGAGACCACTGGCCGCCATGATATTTCACAGCTTTTAAGACCCCAGCGATGGCAACAAATCGCAGTGATTCCAAGCAAAGGAAAAGGCAACACACCGGCGTAATGAAAAGTGGTCGGAAAGTGGGATCGGGCCCTTTTTTATGGTGGTTTAGTGTGGCCAGCCAGATATTGCACCACTAATGAATGCCCGCTTAATCCAGAGGACAGGGACACCATTGTCTTATAGACAATAGGCCTACAGCAGCTTGTGACCAACAGGACAGAATGGTGGGGGGCCAATGGCTCCCTGCTCCACCTCAACGTCCAATGCAGTTGGCCCTCACCTGTAGATCCCGGGCACCTGGCTAGAACAGAAGTCTGAGTCACGTGCCCCGAACCTTGAGCACTAGCCACGCCACTAGCAAAAATTTCAAAAAAAAAAAAAAAGGAAAGGGGGGAGGGATAAGTACTTGGATTTTTGTTCTAAAATTTTGAATTTTTTTTTTCTTTGCTCCTGTGGATTTTTGTGGCCACCTGCTGAGAGCCTTCGGAGTTAGGGGGGCACTCCTTGCATCCTTCTTCAACTCTGTTGTGGCATCAGTCATTTTCTTTGGTGTGGCGTGCTGGGGTAGTGGAATATCAACCAGGGACAGGAATAGGCTGGACAAACTGATTAGAAGGGCCAGCTCTGTCCTGGGATGCCCCCTTGATCCAGTTCAGGAAGTAGGCGACAGGAGGATACTGGCCAAGGTGAGCTACATGGTGCAGAATGATTCCCATCCCATGCATGAGACCGTGACAAAGATGTGCAGTACTGTCAGTGACCGGCTACTTCATCCTAAATGTGAGAGGGAGCGCTATCGAAAGTCCTTCCTTCCTGCTGCAGTTAGGCTGTATAACCAGCACTGTCCAAAACGGAGAAAGACACAAACAGTGAACTTATAGATCCAAAGTTGTGATAGTCCGGTTATATCTTTTTTTTCGTATATGTACCTACCTACTGTGAATGTAATGCCTTTATGCATCTGTACTTGTTCCTGCCTTGCTGTTGTAATGCTCTGAATTTCCCCATGGTGGGACGATTAAAGGATTATCTTATCTTATCTTAATAGACTTTGGGTGTCCCGGACTGTGCGAGAGTATACCATACAGTGTCTTTAGAATCCATCCCATAAAGAATCGCTGAAAAATATTTCTTTGGCTGAAACGAAATGTAAGAAAAGCATAGCTGGTTATCTCTACATACTACTTGCTGCCCAGTCCCGAATTTACGTGACTGTCTCTATTTGTAAAGGGAAATCCAGCTAATTTTGGACACACTATATAATAAATTTCCAAGGTGGCAGATGTGAAAGGTACGGGAGAGGGGCAGTCAAGGCTGAAGAGGACCCTGTGCTGCTGTAGAGGAGCTAGGAGTAAATAGAAAAGTCTGGTCTGTGGTTAGAATTTTATCCTCTGGGTTCTGATTGGGGTGTGGAAGAATCCCAAGTCTAAACTGAAGTAAAGGTCTGCATCCAGTCTGCTGACAGTGTAATTTTAATGGCAAATGGCACTACAGACCCCATTCCCCTGTCCTCACTGTAAAGGTCATCTAATCATGGAAATATACAGGGCATATTAAAAAGAAGAATCTATACTTTTACAAACCTCAGCCCATCACTCAATTTTCCAAAACTTTATGTTCTACCAAAATTGAAGTGTTCCTAGAAAACATTAAGGAATATTTCAGCAGTTTTTAACCATGTAATCTGAGAGCAGCATGAAGTAGGTGCAGAGACCCTGATTTCATCAATGTGTCACTTATTGGCGTGTCTGGCAGTTTCAATAAACTGCTGGACTAGTTGTCTGGTGCCTCCTGCTCTGTATAGACAGACCCCCAATGATTAGTAGCTTTCTGCAGTGTACATAGAAAGCTGCCAATCAGGGTTGTGGGCGGGGTTATACACAGCTCAGCATTCTGAGCTCTGCAGCAGAGAGAACAGTGATTCTATTACAACTGCTACACCCAGCATACCAAAGTCATACATCGCTGGAATCAGGGTCACAGTCTCTACATCATGCTGCCGACAGATTCTCTTTAATCCCTTTCCGACATTGGGCGTATATTTACTCCGAAGTAGGCCTCCCTCCCTTTGATGTGGGCTTCGGCATCACGTGATCGCGGGTCACCAGTGTGTCGGCATGACAATTGGAGGTCTCATTGAGAACGCTATGGTTGTCAGTGCCAAATTGCTGTGAGCGCCACCCAGCGGTCGGAGCTCATAGCAAGTGAGCAATTTTACTACATAGATCATCGCCTCAATGTAGCAGAGCCGGACGGGTTGTGACAGCTTCTAGTCTCCTATGGAGACAATTGAAGCATGCCAAAAGTGGGGAAAAAAAAAAAAAAAAAAAAGTGTTTAAAAATATAATAATTCAATATCAAACAAAAAAAAATATCAAAACATACACATATTTGGTATCGCCTTGCTCAGAATCGCCCGATCAGTAGATTTAAAAAAAAAAAAAAAAAAAAAGGATTAAACTGATCGTTGAACAGTGTAATGAGAAAAGTCAAAACGCCAGAATTATGTTTTTTTTTGGTAGCTGTGACATTGCATTAAAATGCAATAACGGGCGATCAAAAGATCGCATCTGCACCAAAATGGTATCAATAAAAACGTCAGCTCGGCATGCAAAAAATAAGTACTAAGGCTACTTTAACATTAGCGTTTTTTAGTGCTTGCGCTTCGTGCACAATAGAAACGCATGCAAAAATCACATCATGCCATGTTAAACATAGGCGCGCATGGCCGCGCACGAAGCGGTGCGCTAAAAAATGCTAATGTGAAACCAGCCTTACCCGACCAGAGATCACGAAAAATGGTGACTCTACGGGTATCGGAAAATGGCGCAATTTTTTTTATTTTTAAGCAAAGTTTGGGTATTTTTTTTTTACCACTTAGATAAAAAAAAGAACCTAGACATGTTTGGTGTCTATGAACTCGTAATGACCTAGAGAATCATAATGGCAGGTAAGTTTTAGCATTTAGTTAACCTATTAAAAAAGCCAAACAAAAAACAAGTGTGGGATTGCACTTTTGTTTGCAATTTCACAGCACTTGAATGTTTTTCCCGTTTTCTAGTACACAATATGGTAAAACCAATGGTGTCATTCAAAAGCACAACTCGACCCGCTAAAAGTGAGCCCTCACATGGCCATATTGACATAAAAAAAAAAAAAAAAAAAAAAGTTATGGCTCTGGGAAGAAGGGGAGCGAAAAACGAAAAAGCAAAACCGAAAAAAGCTCTGGGGGGTTAAGGGGTTAATAACTATGATCGAGTATAAATCGTACCTGGTCAAACATGTCCTATTTACGTGTAACACATGGCGCACACAGTAGCATTGCTATGCCATGCAAAGATTTGTAATCAGAAAGGAGTCACGATGCACAAAAAGCTTGGATATAGAACTCAATATTTTTGGATATTGGAGTAACAAACAAAGACTGTTGGGGCAAGTAGAGACAAGATGTAGCAAGCACTATTTTTGTCTGATTTATAGACCAGAGTAGTGCATGTAATGGTAAGCAGCTCCTGCACATGGAACTGTGAATGGGACAGGCCCAAAAAGGTCTATGGCCTTTTAAACTCATGTTAATGCCCAGGCCAATTTTAACAATTCTGACCCCTGGTCCCTTTATGAGGTAATAACTCTGGAACGCTTCCATGGATCCCGGTGATTCCAACATTGTTTTCTCGTGACATATTGTACTTCATGTTAGTGGTAAATTTCATTCATATAACTTGCGTTTATTTGTGAAAAAAACAGAAATTTGGCGAAAATTTCGCAATTTTCCAACTTTGAATTTTTATGCCCTTAAAATCACAGAGATACGGCACACAAAAAACTTGATAACTAACATTTCCCACATGTTTACTTTACATCAGCACAATTTTGGAACCAAAATTTTTTTTTGTTAGGAAGTTATAAGGGTTAAAAATTGACCAGCGATTTCTCATTTTTGCAACACCATTTTATTTTTACGGACCACATCACATTTGAAGCCACTTTGAGGGGTCTATATGATAGAAAATACCCAAAAGTGACACCATTCTAAAAACTGCACCCCTTAAGGTGCTCAAAACCACATTCAAAAAGTTTATTCAGGTGCGTCACAGGAATTTTTTGAATATTTAAAAAAAATGAACATTTAACTTTTTTTCACAAAAAAAATACTTCAGGTTCAATATTTTTTATTTTACCAAGGGTAATAGGAGAAATTGGACTGCAAAAATTGTGCAATTTGTCCTGAGTACGCTGATACCTGATATGTGGGGGGGGGGGGGGGGGAACGACTGTTTCGGCGCATGGCTGAGCTCAGAAGGGAAGGGGCTACGTTTGACTTTTTCAATGCAAAATTGGCTGGAATTCTGATCGGACGCCATGTCACGTCTCGAAACAGTGGAAACCCCCCCAAGTGACCCCATTTTGGAAACTAGACCCCCCAAGGAACTTATCTAGATATGTGGTGAGAACTTTGAACCCACAAGGGCTTCATGGAAGTTTATAACGTACAGCGGTACAATTAAAAAAATCATATTTTTTCCACAAAAATGATCTTTTCATTCACCCTCAATTCTTATTTTCCCAAGGGTAACAGGACCCTAAAAGTTATTGTGCAATTTGTTCTGAGTACGCTGATACCCGACATGTGGGGGTAGACCACCATTTGGGCGCATGGCAGAGCTCGGAAGGGAAGCAACGCCATTTGACGTTTTTGGCTGGAATTGAGATCGGACACCACGTCGCGTTTGGAGAGCCCCTGATGTACCAAAACAGTGGAAACCCCCCACAAATGACACCATTTTGGAAACTAGACCCCCCAAGGAACTTATCTAGATGTGTGGTGAGCACTTTGACCCCTCCAGTGCTTCACAGAAGTTTATAACGCCCGGGCGTGAAAATAAAAACAATCGTATTTTTTCCACAAACATGATCTTTTAGTCACCAATTTTTTTATTTTCCCAAGGGTACCAGGAGAAATTGGACCCCAAAAGTTGTTGTCCAATTTGTCCTGAGTACGCTGACACCCCACATGTTGGAGAAAACTACTGTATGGGCACACGTCGGGGCTCGAAAGGGAAGTAGTGACGTTTTGGAATGCAGACTTTGATGGAATGGTCTGCGGGTGTCATGTGCATTTGGAGAGCCCGTGATGTACCTAAACTACTGAAATTCCCCACAAGTGACCCCATTTTGGAAACTAGACCCCCCACGGAACTTATCTAGATGTGTGGTGAGCACTTTGAACCCCCAAGTTCTTCACAGAAGTTTATAACGCCCGGGCGTGAAAATAAAAAGATCATTTTTTTCCACAAAAATTATATTTTTGCCTCCAATTTTTTATTTTCCTAAAGGTAACAGGAGAAATTGGACCCCAAAAGTTATTTTGCAATTTGTCCTGAGTCGGTCGATACCCCATATGTGGGGGTAAAACACTGTTTGGGCGCATGGCAGAGCTTGGAAGGGAAGGACCACTTTTTCAACTCAGAATTGGCTGGAATTGAGATCAGACGCCATGTTGCATTTGGAGAGCACCTGATGTGCCCAAACAGTGGAAACCCCCAATTCTAACTCCAACCCTAACCCCCAACACACCCCTAACCTCAGCCCTAACCCTAACCCTGGCCCTAACCCTAATGGGAAAATGGAAATAAATACATTTTCTTTTAATTTTATTATTTTTCCCTAACTAAGGGGGTGATAACAGGGGGTTTGATTTACTAGTTATGGCGGTTTTTATGTTTGGCAGCTGTCGCATGCTAAAAGACGCTTTTATTGTAAAAATAGTTTTTGCATCACCACATATGGAGAGCTATAATTTTTCCGCATTTTGACTCACCGAGTCATGTGAGGTCTTATTTTTTGCAGGACGACTTGACGCTTTTATTGGTACCATTTTCGGGCACGTGACTTTTTTGATCTCTCTTTATTCCGATTTTTGGGACGCAGAATGAACAAAAACCAGCGTTTCATGAATTTCTTTTGGGGGGGTGCGTTTACACCGTTCCGCGTGTGATAAAATTGATAAAGCGGTTTTATTCTTCGGGTCAGTACGGTTACAGCGATACCTCATTTAGGTTTTTTTTATGTTTTGTCAGTTTTATGCAATGAAAACTATTTTATATAAAAAATAATTATTTTTGCATCGCTTTATTCTGCGAGCTATAACTTTTTTATTTTTTCACTGATTATGTCGTATGGCGGCTCGTTTTTTGCGGGACAAGATGACGTTTTCAGCGGTACCATGGATATTTATATGCGTCTTTTTGATCGCGCGTTATTGCACTTTTTGTTCGGCGGTATGATAAATCATTTTTTGCTTCGTTTTTTATTTTTTAAGGGGTTCGCTAAAGGGGTTAACTAATGGGACAGTTTTATAGGGCAGGTCGTTACGGACGCGGCGATACCAAATGTGTACTTTTATTTTTTCATTTTTTTTTTATTTCCAAAAAATGAATTTATTGGGGGAATTTTTTTTTTTTCTAATTTATTTGGCGATTTTTAAAAAATTATTTTAACACTGACTGATCAGCAGGCTTCCTCGTGCCTGCGCTTTGCAGGCACTGAAGAAGCCGGCTCCCTGCAGGCCCCTGAATCTGCTGCTGTGTGAAGACATCAGTGACACAAAGCTGTCTCATTCACACAGCAGAGGCTTTGTCACACAACAGATAACATCAGTGACTGCCATCCCCTGTGCAGATTAAAGCTGCAGACCCCCATCACTGGCCATCACACAGTCTGTTCTCACTGCTGCCAGCAGCCTGGGACAGTGAGGGAAGGAATTACTGATAATTAGTGTTGAGCATTCCGATACCGCAAGTATCGGGTATCGGCCGATACTTGCTGTATCGGAATTCCGATACCGACTTCCGATATTTTTTCAATATCGGAATTCGGCATCGGAATCGGAAGTTCAGTTGATTGACGGCCTGACGTCATCATGATGCGCGGTGTGTGCGCATCATGATGCGCCGTCATTTCGGGCCTTCCGGGGGTCTCTGCCGGCCTGCCGGGGGGCTGTGTGGACTGCCCGGGGTCTGTACCGGCCTGCCGGTGGTCTGTGCACCCTGTGGGGGTCTGTACCGGCCTGCCGGGGGGCTGTGCCGGCCTGCCGGGGGGCTGTGCTGATGTCCGGGGGTCTGTGCAAGCATCGTCCGATGGGACTACAAGTCCCATCGGGCGATGCCTGCTACCATGACAGTGATTGACACATTAGCCAATGATGGGACAGTAGTAGTCCCATCATCCGGCTAATGTGTTAAATGTTAAAAAAAAAAAAATATATATATATATATATATATATATATATATATATACTACATACATACAACATACATACTACATGCATGCTACATACATACTACATGCTACATACATACTACATATATACTACATACATGCTAGATACATACTACATACATACTACATATATACTACATACATACTACATACATACTGCATGCTACATACATACTACATACATACTACATACATACTACATGCATGCTACATACATACTACATATATACTACATGCATGCTACATACATGCTACATACATACCACATACTACATATATACTACATGCATGCTACATACATACTACATGCTACATACATACCACATACATACTACATACATACTACATGCTACATACATATATACTACATGCATGCTACATACATACTACATGCTACATACATACCACATACATACTACATGCTACATACATACTACATATATACTACATGCATGCTACATACATACTACATGCTACATACATGCCACATACATACTACATACATGCTACATACATACTACATACATGCTACATACATACTACATATATACTACATGCATGCTACATACATACTACATGCTACATGCATACTACATGCTACATGCATGCTACATACATACTACATGCTACATACATACCACATATATACTACATACATACAATACATTCATACAATACATACATAGACATACAGTACATATAACATAGAGTAACATACTTACCAATACTTGTCACATTGTTCCCCGAAGCCATTGTCTTTTCCGGAATAAATATTAACATAAACCACAAAAATACTCACCCACGATCCGAAGCAGTCCACGAGTGTGTCCCACGACGATCTTGGGTAGAGAACGGCAGCATCAGATGATGCTGCCGTTCTCTACGGGCTGCAGGAATCCAATGACGGAAGGTAGGTATCCTTCCGCACTGTATTCCTCCGCCACTTAAAAAAAAAAAAGTCCCTAGTCTCACTTTATGCCATTGCTGCGTGGGAAATTCCCACACAGCAATGGCATAAAGTGAGACTAGGGACTTTTTTTTTTTTTTTTTAAGTGGCGGAGGAATACAGTGCGGAAGGATACCTACCTTCCGTCATTGGATTCTAGCAGCCCGTAGAGAACGGCAGCAACAGCTGATGCTGCAGTTCTCTACCCAAGATCGTCGTGGGACACACTCGTGGACTGCTTCGGATCGTGGGTGAGTATTTTTGTGGTTTGTTATGTTAATATTTATTCCGGAAAAGACAATGGCTTCGGGGAACAATGTGACAAGTATTGGTAAGTATGTTACTCTATGTTATATGTACTGTATGTCTATGTATGTATTGTATGAATGTATTGTATGTATGTAGTATATATGTGGTATGTATGTAGCATGTAGTATGTATGTAGTATGTATGTAGCATGCATGTAGTATGCAGTATGTATGTAGCATGCATGTAGTATATATGTAGTATGTATGTGGTATGTATGTAGCATGTAGTATGTATGTAGCATGCATGTAGTATGTATGTAGCATGCATGTAGTATATATGTAGTATGTATGTAGCATGTAGTATGTAGCATGCATGTAGTATATATGTAGTATGTATGTAGCATGTAGTATGTATGTAGCATGCATGTAGTATATATGTAGTATGTATGTAGCATGTAGTATGTATGTAGCATGCATGTAGTATGTATGTAGCATGCATGTAGTATGTATATGGTATGTATGTAGCATGTAGTATGTATGTAGCATGCATGTAGTATATATGTGTTATGTATGTGGTATGTATGTAGCATGCATGTAGCATGCATGTAGTATGTATGTAGTATGTATGTAGTATATATGTAGTATGTATGTAGCATGTAGTATGTATGTAGTATGTATGTAGCATGCATGTAGCATGCAGTATGTATGTAGCATGCATGTAGTATATATGTAGTATGTATGTAGCATGTAGTATGTAGCATGCATGTAGTATATATGTAGTATGTAGCATGTAGTATGTATGTAGCATGCATGTAGTATATATGTGTTATGTATGTAGCATGTAGCATGCATGTAGCATGCATGTAGTATGTATGTAGTATGTATGTAGCATGTAGTATGTATGTAGTATGTATGTAGCATGCATGTAGTATATATGTAGTATGTATGTAGCATGTAGTATGTAGCATGCATGTAGTATATATGTAGTATGTAGCATGTAGTATGTATGTAGCATGCATGTAGTATATATGTGTTATGTATGTAGCATGTAGCATGCATGTAGCATGCATGTAGTATGTATGTAGTATATATGTGGTATGTATGTAGCATGCAGTATGTATGTAGCATGCATGTAGTATATATGTAGTATGTATGTTGCATGTAGTATTTATGTAGTATGAATGTAGCATGTATGTAGTATGAATGTAGCATGTATGTAGTATGAATGTAGCATGTATGTAGCATGTAATTTTTTTTTTTTTTTTTTTTTACATTTAACACATTAGCCGGATGATGGGACTACTACTGTCCCATCATTGGCTAATGTGTCAATCACTGTCATGGTAGCAGGCATCGCCCGATGGGACTTGTAGTCCCATCGGTCGATGCCTGCACAGACCCCCGGAGCCTGCACAGCCCCCCGGCAGGCCGGCACAGCCCCCCGGCAGGCCGGCACAGCCCCCCGGAGCCTGCACAGCCCCCCGGCAGGCCGGCACAGCCCCCCGGAGCCTGCACAGACCACCGGCAGGCCGGCACAGCCCCCCGGAGCCTGCACAGACCACCGGCAGGCCGGCACAGACCACCGGAGCCTGCACAGACCCCCTGGCAGGCCGGCACAGCCCCCCGAAAGGCCCGTACAGACCCCAGAGAGGCTGTACAAGGGCAGGAAAGGGTTTTTCTTATTCCGATACCGGAAGTCCCATAGACTTGAATGGGACTTCCGGTATCGGAATCGGCGATACCGATACTTTTTTTTAAAGATCGGCCGATACCATCCGATACGATACTTTGAAGTATCGGACGGTATCGCTCAACTCTACTGATAATGAGTTATGTATTGTAATCATTGAGTGGCCCAGAATACAGGACGATTTTCCCTCCTCCTCACTAGTTTCACTATCCATAGAACACTGTTCAGCGTGTGTCTGGGGGAGGAGCAGCTGGGTGGTCTGCTCTCTGCAGTGAGGCTGCTGGAGGGGAATAATTTGTTACTGTGTGATGAGGGCCGCTTCATGTGGACGGGGAGGGCCTGTAGCTATGGAGGGTGGGGTTGTTGCTATAGAGGGCATGTTTGGAGTAGAGTAGGAGGTTACGACTAGTTCTCATTTCAATGCCATAACACCCCCCCCCCCCTTGGACGTTCTGTTCAGAATATCTAGAAAACCGTGCAAACTAGTGACAGAAAGTAAATTACTTATTGTCATAATTCTGCAGCCCAGATATGTACTGAGATTATGTGAAAAGCCCGGACAACCCCTTTAAGTTCCCTGCTCCTAGTAATTACACTTACCAGCTGCCGTCTTCATTTGTTATCAGCGCCGCTCCGGTTGTTTTTTGCAGTTTGGGACCTGCTGGGTCGCTCCAGTGTTTGCTGGGTGATCCAGGTCACAACTAAGTGTAAAGACCCCGTCACACATAACGACTCACCTGCGATCCCGACAACTATATCAACTTGTCAGGATCGCTGGTGAGTCGCTACATGATCGCTGGTGAGCTGGTAACTAAGGTACACACCATGGGTTTCTAAGGGGCGTGCGTCACTTAGAAACCCGATGTGTACCTTGGTTACCAGCTCCCTGCATCACCGCGCTGGTAACTAAGGTACACATCAGGTTTCTAAGCACCGTCCGGTGCTTAGAAACCCTGCGTTTACCTTAGTTACCAGCGCGCTGATCGCCGGTCTCCCACCTGCCACACGCAGCGATGCGTGCTGGCCAGCGGGAGACCAGCGATCAAAAAAATGTCCTGGCTATTCCAGGACGATCAGCGATAACCGGCAGGGGGGCCGGTCGCTGGCCGGTGTCATACACAGCGCTCTCGCTGGGGGAGATCGCTGTTGCGTCACAAAACTTGTGACTCAGCAGCGATCTCGTGTGACGGGGGCTTAAGTCTATGAGAGCCAGAATGAGGCCATCATAGACTTATACTGAGAGCTTATGACGTTACCGCTGACTCCCGGTCAGTCAGAAGATGAGGTCACAAGATAGTGGCGCTGGGAAGTGTGGGAATAGGAGAGTGTGGCTGCTGGTAAGAATAATACCATGGCTTATATTAATGATACCACTCCAATGCTGAAACAAGAAAAACACTGGAGTGGTGCTTTAATAAGTCAGTCATCGCTGTTAGAATTTAATGATTTAGTTAAATAGTTTCATAGGTTGAAAAAAAGACCACGGTCCATCAAGTTCAACCTTTCTCCACCAATTATACATATTTTGTCACTAAATTATCTACAACCCACAATGTTACGTGCACTGAGGAAATCATCCAGCCTCTCTTTTAAAAGCGGTTATAGTGTCTGCCATTACTACCTCTTGGGGTCGGCACTCCACACTGACTGCGCTGACTGTAAAGAACCCATTCCTATTTAGCTTCTGGAATTGCTTTTCTTCCACCTGTAATGAGTGCCCTCAGGTCCTTAGTATGGCCCTTTGAAGGAATAAGTCATGCTCCAGTCCCTTGTACTGAACACACACATGTATTTACATACAGATGCTTCTCACAAAATTAGAGTATCAAAAAGTTAAATTTATTTCAGTTCTTCAATACAAAATGTGAAACTCATTATAGTTATTACAGAGTGATCCATTTCATGTGTTTATTTCTGTTAATCTTGATGATTATGGCTTACAGCCAATGAAAACCCAAAAGTCATCTCAGTAAATTAAAATAATTAACAAAAAACACCTCCAAAGGCTTCCTAAGCGTTTAAAAAGGTCCCTTAGTCTGTTTCAGTAGGTTCCACCATCATGGGTAAGACTGCTGACTTGACAGATGTCCAGAAGGCAGTCATTGACACTCCACAAGGAGGGTAAGCCACAAAAGATCATTGCTAAAGAAGCTGGCTGTTCACAGAGTGCTGTATACAAGCATATTAATGGAAAGTTGAGTGGAAGGAAAAAATGTGGTAGAAAAAGGTGCACAAGCAACCGGGATAACCGCAGCCTTGAAAGGATTGTTAAGAAAAGTCCATTCAAAGATGTGGGGAAGATTCACAAGAAGTGGACTGCTGCTGGAGTCATTGCTTGAATAGCCACCACACACAGATGTATCCATGACATGGGCTACAAGTGTTGCATTCATTGTATCAAGTCACTCATGACCAATAGACAACGACAGAAGCGTCTTACCTGGGCCAAAGAGAAAAATAACTGGACTGTTGCTCAGTGGTCCAAGCTGCCGTTTTCAGATGAAAGTAAATTTTGCATTTCATTTGGAAATCAAGGTCCCAGAGTCTGGAGGAAGAGTGGAGAGGCCACAATCCAAGCTACTTGAGGTCTAGTGTGCAGTTTCCACAATCAGTGATGGTTTGGGGAGCCATGTCATCTGCTGGTGTAGGTCCACTGTGTTTTATCAAGACCAAAGTCAGCACAGCCGTCTACCAGGAAATTTTAGAGCACTTCATACTTCTTCCCTCTGCCGACAAGCTTCTGGAGGTGGAAATTTCATTCTACAGCAGATCTTGGCACCTGTCCACACTGCCAAAAGTACCAATACCTGGTTTAAAAACAACAGTATCACTGTGCTTGATTGGCCAGCAAACTCACCTGACCTTAACTCCATAGATAATCTATGTGTTATTGTCAAGAGGAAGATGAGACACCAGACCCAACAATGCAGACGAGATGAAGGCTGCTATCAAAGAAACCTGGGCTTCCATAACACCTCAGCAGTGCCACAGGCTGATCGCCTCCATGCCACGCCGCATTGATGCAGTAATTGATACTAAAGGAGCCCCGACCAAGTATTGAGTGCATTTACAGAACAACATTTCGGATTTTAAATTCATTTTTCAAGCTGGAATTATAAAGTATTCTAATTTACTGAGATAATGACTTTTTGGTTTTCATCAACATTAAGAGAAATAAACACTTGAAATAGATCACTGTCTGTAATGACTCTATATGAGTTTCACGTTTTGTGACAAGCACCTGTATGTAAATGAAAGCCCCTCTGAAGAGTCTTTTTTCTAAGCTAAACAAGCCCAACCTTTCCAACCTGTTATCATATGAGAGGTCTTCCATCCCTTGTAATAATCTAGTTGCCCGGCTTTGAACTGATTCTAACTTCTGAATATTCTTTTTAAAATGTAGAGCCCAAAATTGGATCCCATATTTTAGATGTGGCCTCACCAGTGATTTATAGAGGGGTAACAATACATTGGGATTGTGGGATTTATAAGTATATCAGTTGATATACCCAACGTTGTCAACCACTTTCTTACCTTCGTTAAATATCGGTACCACATGAGCCATCCTCCAATCCTGTGGCACCACCCCTGTTATAAGAGAATCAAAAAATATGAGATACTGAGATCTGTCAATTATTGAGCTCAATTCCCTCAGTATCCATGGATGAATGCCATCTGGGCCAGGGATTTGTTAATGTTTAATTTGCTCAGACGCAGGTGTACTTCATCTTATGTTATACCTGGTGATGAACATTGATTTTTGCCTTGCTGAAAGATCCCTGGAACAGTCAGTTCAATGGTTTACAGGGATGAAAATCGTACTTGTTTAAGATCTCAGCCTTTTCTTTGTCCTCTATTATCGTCTTTTAACCCCCGAAGCTTTTTTCGGTTTTGCGCTTTTTGCTCCTCTTCTTCCCAGAGCCATAACTTTTTTATTTTTCCAGTAATATGGCCATGTGAGGGCTTATTTTTTGCGGGACAAGTTGTACTTTTAAACAACACCATTGGTTTTACCATGTAGTGTACTCGAAAATGGGAAATTCCAAGTGCGGTGAAATTGCAAAAAAAAGTGCAATCCCACACGTTTTTTGTTTGGCTTTTTTGCTAGGTTCAATAAATGCTAAAACTGACCTGCTATAATGATTCTCCAGGTCATGACGAATTCATAGACACCAAACACGTCTAGGTTCCTTTTTTTAATCTAAGTGGTTAAAAAAAAAAAAGTTAATGCAGTGTCACGGCGACCAAAAAAAAGTGATTCTGGCGTTTTTACTTTTTTCTTGCTACGCCGTTTAGCGATCAGGTTAATCCATTTTATTATTCATAGATCGGGCAATTCTGAATGCGGCAATACCAAATACGTCTATATTTGATTTTAAATTTTATTGTTTTATTTTGAATGGGGGGGGGGGGTGATTAGAATTTTTTTTTTTTTAAACTTTTGGCATGCTTCATAGTCTCCATGGGAGACTAGAATCTGCCACAACCCGATCGGCTCTGCTACATAGAGGCGATGATCAGATCAATTTATTCCTGGACATTTTATTACCAAGGGGTATAAGTTTTCTTAAGGATTCTAGTAGTACTTCTGTAAACATGCCCCATTTATGTTCAGTATCCCCAGTTACTATGACATGGTTCCAGTCTACTTGATTAAGCTCTTCCCTTCATTTGCTGAAATCAGCTTTCCTAAAAGTTCCAGGTTTTTGCTTTTCACCTTTTAAATGTTTAATTGAAAATTACAGTGAAACTTACCATATTATGATCCTTGCATCCCAAAATGTTCTCTGATCTATAGGTCTGAAATTGTACCGTATCTGGTGTATTTGACAGAACCAGAGCCAGCAGATTACCTCCCTTGGTTGGTTGGTTCATCTGCCAGAGGTAATTGTCTTGACCTGTGGTTAAGAACTTGCAGCTTAGCCTTTTTTTTTTTTTTCCCTTCTCATTTTCCAGAAAATGAAAAAAATAAGTATTTTGCCTAGAAAATTATTGCAATAACTAGTTTTCTTATACATGTTTATTTCCTATGTATTGGAACAACACAAAAAAAAAAAATAAAAACACAAATTGGACATAGTTTCACAGAAAAACCCAAAAATGGGACAGACAAAATGGTTGACACCCTCAACTTAAAATTTGGTTGCACACCCTTTGGAATAAATAACTGCAATTAATTGTTTCCTATAAGCATCAGCAAGCTTCTTACAACTCTCAACTGGAAGTTTTAGCAACTCTTTTGCAAATTGCTCCAGGTCTCTCTCATAGTTGAAGGGTGTCTTCTCCCAACAGCAATTTTAAGATCTCTGCACAGGTGTTCAATGGGATTTTGATCCAGACTCATTGCTGACCACTTCAGAACTCTCCAGCGCTTTGTTTCCATCCATTGGGGTCATTGTCCTTGCAACGCAAAATCCGTTTGTAATCTTCAGATTTCATGATGCCATGCACACAGTCAAGGCACCCAGTGCCAGAGGCAACAAAACCACCCCAAAACATCTTTGAACCGCCAGCATATTTGACTGTAGGTACTGTGTTCTTTTCTTTGTAGGCCCCCATTCTGTTTTCAGTTAACAGTAGAATAGTGTGTTACTATAAACCTCATCTGTCCACAAGATGCTTTATCAGAAAGTTTTTGGCTTACTGACATACATTTTTGCAAACTGCAGTGTAGCTCTCCTATGTCTCTGTCAAGAGTGAGGTCAACTGCCAAAGCATTTCATTTCATTGAAATGTCCACAGATAGTTTGCGCTGACACTGATGCACCAGTTGTCTGCAGGACAACTTGAATTTCTTTGTAACTTGTTTGTGACTGCTTATTCACTATCCGGACTATCCTGCGTTGCAACCTTTCATCATTTTTTTCTCTGCCATCCAGGGAGACTCGCTCCAGTGAAATGGGTTGTAAAATGTCTTGATTACCGTACGTTGTGCACAGTGGACAAAGGAACATTAAGATCTCTGGAGATAAACTTGTAACCTTGAGATCGTTGATACTTAATTTTTGTTCTCAAGTCCTCAAACAGTTCTCTTCTCCATGCTTAGTGTGGCACACACAGACACACAATGCAAAGATTGAGTCCACTTCTCCCCTTTTTACCTGGTTTCAGGTGCGATATTCATATTGCCCAAATCGGTTAAATGCCATAGCTGAGTTTGAATGAGCATCACATGCTTAAAACAAGATCATTTACGCCACAATTTTACAATGGTATCGACAATTTTTTCCAGCCCATTTGGGGGCTGTGTGTGAAATTATGCCAAATTTGCTTTTTTTGCTCTCCTGGGGTTTTTTTTTGTTTTTGTTTTTTTTGGGGGGGGGGGGGGTTCCAATACACACAAAAGGAAACAGACTTATTTATAAGAAAACAAGTGTAATTGCAATGATTTTCACGGAGAAATACTTCATTTTAACAATATCAAGAGTGCCAACACTTTCAGCCATGGCTCTCTCTAGTGAGGAACCTCTCAGATGGGACCAATATACGTCAGTCTAACATCCGGATTAATTCACGCATAAACTGATAATTGGCCAGAATAATAATCATTGGCGATTTTGAAGTTTATAAATGTACTCTATATACCCCTCCTTTCCAACACAAGCTTACATGTGCCCACATCAGAAAATCACAAACCAAGCATAATGGATTGGCCTGAAGTTCTTAGTGACTGACATTTACTGGTAATTTATGGCGGCCTTGACCTACAAGCGCAAAGTGCTCCTGGCAATGATGAAAAAAGTCATATTGTATGTAAACCATTATAATGTAAAGGAAAGGCTATAATGAAAATATGTAAAATCCAATACTAGAAATAGTAATCTGAGATTATTTATACCTTGCTATGTAAAAAAATAAATGAAAAACAATGAAAAACATGTCCTCCTAGAATACGAAAAAATAAATGTGCAAGTATAAATTACTAAGTAGTCCTCAGTATCAGTTTGGTTTACCATATAAACAGGTAAAAGATTTTATGCTTCATAATTTTATACTTTTTACAGGGCTCCAGATCCACAGCTAAAAAGATATCCAATTATCAGGAATGTCCAATAGAGTAGGATCCCGATTCTGGTACCTCTATCTAAATACAGAACAGGGAACAGGGTCCCCAGACCTTGCCCAGTTAGCCACTGCATCCAGAGGAACAAGTGTTGAGGTGACCAGCCTTCTCCATTCAATCCTGGAAGATTGAGGTGACAAAGCAATAATGACCGTTTCATGGCTCACAAGCCAACACATGGACAGCTCACCATACAAACTTCGCCTTGATGGGTCGTCAGCAGTGAGGTGGCTTGGGTGGGTGGAGGGGTTCATGAGATGGGACCTACATCTAAGGCCTCTTTCACACTTCAGTTTTTTGCATCAGTTATAATCCGCCAAAAAGGCAGACAAGCGGATCCGTTCTAAACTGATGTGAACGGATGGCACAGGATCCGTTTTCAGACGGATCCTGAAAATGAAGAAATTTAAAGGAGTCGCTGGCCGGGGGGAGAGGGAGAGGGAGAGGGAGAGGGAGAGGGAGAGATTTTTTTTTTTGTCCGGCACCCAGAAAGAAATTCGGGTTAAATCAGTGTTTGCAGGATCCGCCAGAGAAAAAAACGTTACAAGCTCCGTTTTGAAATTTTTGAGGATGGTGACGGACAGCAACTTTTGGCGGATCCTCACAAAAAACGGATGTAACGGACAGCAATCCGTCACAATCCGCCATTAATGCAAGTCAATGGGAAAAAAACGGATCCTCAAAAAAAAAATTGAGGATCCGTTTTTTTTCAAAACCTGGCGGATTGTGACTGATTGTAAAAAACGGAAGTGTGAAAGAGGCCTAAGACAGATTGTTAGGCGTCGGGTTCCTGCCACTGCACAGCAGGAATCCCGAGCCTTGCATTCGGCAGTCTCCCATTCTCCTTCGGCCGCAGAGGAGGCTGCTCAGCAGACTCATCGTTCCCAGCGCTCTGCTCAGACCAGCACTGTGGGCTTGCTGGCTGCTGCCACCTCTGGTCCACATATAGCAACGCAGGCTGGCCAGCAGCGAGTCTCTCCAGGGGCTAAGTCCTCCTTTCGGTCCACTGAGCATGCCCGTGGAGTGATCTCCCATTGGAGACCGCAGGTCACGTGCTCAGGTCCTTCTCCACCTCGGATAGGTCCATCCGAAAGGCCAGAAAGGTCCCGGAAGCACGCGGCTATAAAAGGTTCTCATGGCCGCTCGGCCATGCGCTAGTAGTATAGACTGCATTATCAGACTATGAGGAGTGAGTGTTGTATGCCGGAATAGGGCTAAGCAACAGCACATGTGAAAAAGACTTGGGTATACTAATAGATCACAGACTGAATATGAGTCAACAGTGTGATGCAGCAGCAAAAAAGGCAAATGCAATTCTAGGATGTATTAACAGAAGCATACAGTCTAGATCACGTGAAGTCATTATTTCCCTCTACTCCTCTTTGGTCAGACCTCATCTGGAATATTGTGTCCATTTTTGGGCACCACATTTTAAAAAAAGACATCAACAAACTGGAGCAAGTTCAGAAAAGAGCGACCAGAATGGTGACCGGTCTGCAAACCCTGTCTTATGAGGAAAGGTTGCAGGATTTGGGAATGTTTAGTTTGCAAAAGAGAAGACTGAGAGGAGACTTAATAGCTGTCTACAAATATCTAAAGGGCTGTCACATTGTAGAAGGATCAACTTTATTCTCATTTGCACAAGGAAAGACTAGAAGCAATGGGATGAAACTGAATGGGAGGAGACACAGATTAGATATTAGAAAAAACTTTTTGACAGTTAGGGTGATCAATGAGTGGAACAAGCTGCCACGAGAAGTGGCGAGTTATCCTTCAATGGAAGTCTTCAAACAGAGGCTGGACAGACATCTGACTGGGATGATTTAGCGAATCCTGCTTTGAGCAGGGGGTTGGACTAGATGGCCCAGGAGCTCCCTTTCAACTCTACGATTCTATGAATGTCTCTGGTGAATGACTCAATAAGAAACCCCTACCCTTGGTACGCATGTGTTGTGCAGCCTAGCCTGTTAAGTGCCCAGGCTTAGGTGAAGGAAGGACAGAGTCGGAGACAGGCATCAGTCTACATTAGTGACTCGGCACGCCTTAGTGCACGTGCTCTACACTCCGTAGTCAGCGTCTATAGCGGTGTCCGCAGTTGCGACGCCACGCGCTCAGGTGGTCTAGAGGGACTCTGACCCCGGGTCCTTGGGGCAGAGTTCTGTGACCGCTTTCTGTGCGCTCATTGGCTGGGCTCTGTGAGCTAAACAGGCTCCGGCATTTATGTTCAGCGGTAGTGCGGCTCTGTGAGTTAACAGAGTTTGCTCCTGTTCACACTGGGTGACGTTAACCCATGTGTGACCTTTCCACACCACTTTATACTCCCGCCATTACCTAGCAGCAGTGTACCACCTCTGCACGGTGAACCCCGGGCTGCGAATGCACCTACTATTATTTTATAATTTGGTGCGTTCCGCCAGCCCTAACAGATAGGTACGGCATATCCTGTGGAAAAGGTGTGGGCATGGCTCACAGGGTTCTCTGGGAGTGGGATCCATAGATTGCTTTGAATTATTTCCGGTGAGACCCCCTTAATAGAGACCATAAAAAAGGCCCATATGTCAAATTAAAAAAATACAACAAAATAAAACAGCATACTTAGGGGAACAGTGGGAATAAAATAAGCGGCGATAGGTCCTCTTTAAATCATACAATTTGGACCAATTCAAGCTACCACTATAGAGAGAATATCAATGGAAAATTTATCACTCACTCCTGGGTTTTGGCCTACAAATACCGAGGTAAAATACTGACCACATACTGGTCTATAGCTATCCATTCAGGAGAGCCTCATTTGGGATCCTGTCCTGCTCAGCTCTTATTCAAATTGACGCAGTTTGACACGTGGTAAGGTTTTAGCACCAGAGACAGGTCAGGCCCATCCAGATGGGTACAGCTTGTCATTGTGGGATGACTTATGCTTTTTATTTTTTTTATTCTTATCAAAATAGCATTAAAGAAGCACTCCTCCTCCACCTATCAAAAATTTTTACCTGCTTAATACATTGCAATCATATCACATAGCAATTGCTCCTATGGCCTTTCTACACAGTCACATTTTCTCTTTCAATAGGTCAATGACATAACATGGTTATACACAGCCTTCTAAGCTCCATGTTGTCTCTTTTCCCTGCATGAGTCACTGGAGGATGGAGCAGCTGTGTCACCCAGGAGATGAAGGGAAAGATTCACTCAGGGAAATAAGACATCTATTTTCTCTGCATTATGTAGAAACAGGAAGAATTATCTTGGTAGAAAGGCAAAATCAGCAATTGTAAGTACACAGTGCTATATAATAAGGTGACTGCAATATATTAAAATCCTTAAGAGGAGTGCTTCTTTATCCCCTTAACCAGAGGTATTTTTTGGTTTTGCATTTTCATTTTTTGTTCCCCTTCTTCCCAGAGCCATAACTTTTTTTTATTTTTTGGTCAAAATGGCCATGTGAGGGCTCTCTTTTTTTGCGGGACAAATTGTACTTTTGAAACGACAACATTGGACTTAACATATCAAGTACTGGAAAATGGGAATAAAATTCCAAGTGGGGTGAAATTACAAAAAAAAGTGCAATCCCACAGTCTGTTTTTTTTCACCATGATAACTAAATGCTAAAACTAACCTGACATTATAATTCTCCAGGTCATTACGAGTTCATAGACATCAAACATGTCTAGGTTCCTTTTTATTTAAGGGGTGAAAAAAAAATTCCAAAGTTTGTTAAATAAAAAAAATTGCACCATTTTCCAAAACCCAGAGTCTCCATTTTTTTTGTGATCTTAGGTTGGGTGAGGGCGTTTTTTTTCTTGCTTGCCGAGCTGCCGTTTTTAATGATTTTGGAGCAGATACGATCTTTTGATCGCCATTTTAATGCAATATTGCGGAGGTCAAAAAAACGTAATTTCGGCGTTAATTTTTTCTTGTTACGCCGTTTAGCAATCGGGTTAATTATTTTTTATATTAACAGATCGGACGATTCTAAACGCGGTGATACCAAATATGTGTATGTTTGAATTTTTGTATTGTTTTATTTTGAATGGGGTGAAACGGGGGTGATTTGAACTTATTTTTTTTTATCTCTTAAACCTTTTTGCATGCTTCAATAGTCTCCATGGGAGACTTGAAGCTACACTCACTTGTCTAATCAGTTCTGCTACATACAAGCGATGATCAGATTGCCTGTATGTGACAGAATTGCTGACTTGCTATGTGCAATTTGCCTCTTCAGAGAGGAAGAGGACTGGAACTCTATAGCGCCACCTGTTGATAGTAGCGATCCTACAAGTCACAATCAACCCTTTAACGAGTCTTGTAATATGACTTAGGATAAAAGCCAAATCAGAATCTCAATTTGCAGACATGATGTTTCGGGCTATTGGCCCTCGTCAGTGCAAAGTATGAGAACTGATTTGGCTAGGTGAGAGGCTCTGGACTTAGGTCTAAGGGGTAAGGTTTCTTCTAGTGGAGAGTGACATACCAGGTCTGCTGGTATGACTCGCTATGAGCACTGACCACCAGGCGGCGCTCATAGCAATCCAGCAGTAACAACCATAGAGACCTGCGATCACGTGACGTTGGGGGGGGTGTCACCGATGGGCAGATATCCGGCGTGACTGCCGGAAGCGCACATTAAATGCCGCTGTCAGAGTTTGACAGCGGCATTTAACAGGTTAATAGAAGCAGGTGGATCGCAATTCCACCCGTGGCTGTTCCGGGCACATGTCAGCTGTTCAAAACAGCTGACATGTGCCGGGAAAGATGTGGGGTCACCACCAGAACCCATAGCAAAGGGAGGGAATCTGACATCAGAGTACATTTACGCCCGATATCGGAAAGGGGTTAACTAATTACCCTATGTTGCTATTAACATGTATTCTCAGTTTTTCTTTACTTGCTGTTGGGAATATGCTATTTTTTTCTTGGGTTTTGTCTGAAATTGCCAGTGTGCACTTACTCTTCACATGTATAACATCTTACACTCCAGCTCATTTCTTTGGTTTTGCCATTACCACTAGAGGGATTTTGTGAAGAATATGGGGGGATATAATTTCAAGTTAATCAACTGTATCATATCTGGTCTAAGATTATAGACCTCCTTCAAAGTTTGAAGCTGAGACAGGACACATGGCTCAGCTGGTGGTCCAGCTTCAAAAACTGCAAGTGGAAAAAGCTCACAACGCTAGAAGCCTAGCTGCTACCAATGCCTATCTGGAAGGTTGAACCCCTTCTGGGAGTGCAAGCTGCTTAACTACTTCAAAAATTCCTCCAGACGTATGGGAGCCCTAATTTCATGAGGAGTGATAGCGTTATCGTATGACAGTTACATTTTTGACCCATTCTAGAACCCTGAGGTGGTGAAGTTTTGTAGAATGGCTAATAGAGGCCTGATAGCAAAGCAGTGTTTGGTCTCCAAGCGTAAAGGGGGTCTGGTCATATCCGATGGCACCCAAACAACCTCACTATGAGCTTCCTTTGAGAATTTCTGATCCATCGTAGGTTTCGGAGTTTCAGATACCAGACCTGAGGTGAGAGGAACTAAGATCATCTCAGGATGGGAAAGGGAGTGAACGACCAAGGATTTAAGTGCTCATGCAAGGCTGTGGCTTGTTCTCTTCCAAGGGAGATCACACCATGTATCATGTGGGAAGAAACTGGAAACAGCTGGTGCCCAAATCTACTATGTGGCTGCCAGCACGAAGACCTAACAACCAACTGGTAAATGACTATCATCTGCTTATACTTATTGCACTACCACCTGTATTTGTATATCTGAGAACTGCTTATGTATTCATTGTGTATATAGTATATTGTCTAGTGTGCCCTTAAAGCAATTAAATATATAATTTAATGTTAGGATCTTATCTTGATCCATGAATCCTCACATCTGTGTTCTCAGTTTAACGTCACATGCTTTTAGGCAGCACGGTGTCCATTTTGGTGGAGCTGGAATAAAATGGACCAACTCCTAAAATCTAATATATAAAGCTCAAGTGTGTGTGTGTCCGGGATTGGCATCCGCACCGTCCTAGGCCATGTTGTGAGGCGAAATTTTAACCCCGCGCATTCCAAATCACCAAACAATTTTGCCCCCATCTACATAATGGGGAAAAAGTGTGTGTGTGTGTATCAAGCCCCGCCCCTCATTATGATGTCATAATGGTTGCCATGGCGACGCTAATTCACCATAGGTTGCAAGCCCCGCCACTCATTATGATGTCATAATGGTTGACTATGGGATGGGTATATGGGCACTGGACTATGGGATGGAGGATATGTATGACGGGTATATGGGCATTGGACTATGGGATGGCGGATATGTATGATGGGTATATGGGCACTCTACTATGGGATGGAGGATATGTATGATGGGTATATGAGCACTTGACTATGGGATGGAGGATATGTATTATGGGTATATGGGCACGGGACTATGGGATGGAGGATTTGTGATGGGTATATGGGCACGGTACTATGGGATGGCGGATATGTATGATGGGTATATGGGCACGGGACTATGGGATGGAGGATTTGTGATGGGTATATGGGCACTAGGGTGACCGGATCTCATGTGGGGGGGGAAAAAAAAATGTCAGAATCTTGTTCGTCTGAACCCCACAAAACGATTCCCCTTTCCAGATATTGAGATATGCAGAGTTGGTGGGATTATCGTTTTTTTGATCCCACCATTACAGACAATGAAAAGTTGTTAATGGCTAATAAATTGCTCAGTAGCACAGATGAACCATCAGAGCACGCTAACCTACATGAGTTGATAATTTTACATAGTTATCTAATCTATTCTAGAGCTTTTGTTAAAGTAGTTTTTGAAACGTCAGAATATAATGCTCGGCATTTGCTTACAACTTGCAGGACATATTGCTTTTGTTCTTCATCTTTTGTCAGAAGGTCGTTAAAGTCGGTTACTTCCTACCTCTTAATTTTTCTTTCCTAACTTTTGGCTTTACAACCCTAGCGTGCTCTGATGGTTCATCTGTGCTACTGAGCAATTTATTAGCAATTAACAACTTTTCATTGTCTGTAATGGTGGGATCAAAAAACGATAATCCCACCAACTCTGCATTCAAATACCACAAATGGTTCGAAAATTTGGTCAGGGCTATTTCTGCAATGTTGTTGTCACATTCTTTATAGTCTAACAGACTATGCAAAATACCTAAATCTTAAAATACCTCAATTTGGATTTTTTCAAACTTTGAGCGACGAGCGGCACGGGTTAACGTCGTTTGATCGAGCTCAAATTTTGGCTCTCTCAATATCTGGAAAGGGGAATCGTTTTGTGGGGTCCAGACGGACAAAATTCCGACATCGATTTTTTGCGGTCACCCTAATGGGCACTCTATGGGATGGAGGATATGTATGATGGGTATATGGGCACGAGCCTATGGGATGGTGGATATGTATGATGGGTATATGGGCACAGAACTATGGGATGGAGGATATGTATGACGGGTATATGGGCACGGGACTATGGGATGGCGGATATGTATGATGGGTATATGGGCACGGGACTATGGGATGGAGGATTTGTGATGGGTATATGGGCACGGGACTATGGGATGGAGGATATGTATGATGGGTATATGGGCACTCTACTATGGGATGGAGGATATGTATGATGGGTATATGGGCACGAGCCTATGGGATGGTGGATATGTATGATGGGTATATGGGCACAGAACTAAGGGATGGAGGATATGTATGACGGGTATATGGGTACGGGACTATGGGATGGAGGATATGTATGACGGGTATATGGGCACGGGACTATGGGATGGAGGATATGTATGATGGGTATATGGGCACGGGACTATGGGATGGAGGATATGTATGATGGGTATATGGGCACAGAACTATGGGATGGAGGATATGCATGACGGGTATATGGGCACGGGACTATGGGATGGCGGATATGTATGATGGGTATATGGGCACGGGACTATGGGATGGAGGATTTGTGATGGGTATATGGGCACTCTATGGGATGGAGGATATGTATGATGGGTATATGGGCACGGGACTATGGGATGGAGGATATGTATGATGGGTATATGGGCACGGGACTATGGGATGGAGGATATGTATGATGGGTATATGGGCACTCTACTATGGGATGGAGGATATGTATGATGGGTATATGGGCACGAGCCTATGGGATGGTGGATATGTATGATGGGTATATGGGCACGGGACTATGGGATGGAGGATATGTATGATGGGTATATGGGCACTTGACTATGGTATGGAGGATATGTATGATGGGTATATGGGCACGAGCCTATGGGATGGTGGATATGCATGATGGGTATATGGGCATGGGACTATGGGATGGAGGATAATTATAATTTGTTATAACTAACCACAGTTAGTTACTATGCCCGGGCAGCGCCGGGCTCTTCAGCTAGTATATAATAAATTGGGTACAGTAGTTCAGTGTAGGATATGCTGTACATGTTTTCATAATAATGTGGAAAAGTTAGAAAATGTACTGTAACTGTCTGTTCCTGATCTAAGGATCTGGGCTTTGAGATGAATCTGTACGGCACTTTACGTACATGCTCAGTAGTGAGGCAGTGCTGTGGGGTTGGAGTCGTGGAGTCGGAAGTCAGGGAAATTGTGGAGTTGGAATCAGAGTCGGAGTTGTTTGGCTTACCGACTCCACAGCCCTTGATACCAGGGCTGGTTTCTGGCCAGATATAATACAGTTAACGGACCGGGCTTAAATCTAACAAGGAACTGGTGGCAGTCCTACCAGGCTGCGAAGGCTCTTCTTGACTGGTGCTAGTGAAAGGGGTCTCTCAGCCTGTCAGGGTTGTGAGCGAGTGTTGTGCCACTCCGGCGGTTACGTGGTCCATACTCTCTCACTCCCTGTGTGGATAGCGGGTGTCTGTGTAAAACTGTGCCAAGCTGACATTACATATCCCCAGGTGGTATGAAACGTCACGCTTGTGAAAGTAGGGAGACTGCACCGTGTGACCCCCAAAGTCTTGCAGCCAAAGGTGGGGCTGCAAGATGTGGTTCTTCACAGAGCTACATTAGTACAATGGAGGTAAAAACCCATCTACATAAAGTGCCTCCCAATGGTGTCTGTAAGCATTAATAGGTTCCCTCTTAGGTGTTGTGAAGATTTGCAAAAGATGATTTACAGCTCTGAAACAAAAAAAAAAAATAAAATAAAAGCCTTTTAGACCTGGATAAAGGAATCTTGGAGTCTGGGGAGGCTCAGAGACAACACATGCATTTAGAAGCACTGAGAATCAGTGAACTAGAGTTCATAAGAACAAGGAACAACATAGGAACAAGCCAATTATTGGCTCTTCTAAACAAGCCAGCAAGCAGCCAAAAAACAAGCAAACTCCTTGCTCATGCTGGCAAAAAAAAAATTGTCATTATTGACAGCAAATTGCCCGATGTACATGGAGGATGAGCTGGCGATATTATGATATCATGCACTGAATGGGGGCAGAACAATCACACTAATGATCGTTATCAGTTTCCAAACTTTCATTTCATTCTTAAAATCCCATACCACAACGTGCTGCGTTTTAGGATCTTTGAGCATGTGAGATCATGATTCCTTATAATCAATGGGAGATTAATCTTCCAGTTTCCACGTTTCCCATTCCCTAGAGTGAAGAACGTTCTCAGCCAAGAACAATGCCTCCCGGTCATCGTACTGGGTCCCAGTGGTCAATCCTCCATCAAAGAGGCAGCGTCTGTACATCCAATCTATAGTCTTTATTGGGAAATCATTACCATCTCTGCAAACCGGAAACCACTAGAAATTTCCCAAGGTGACTTGCTGGTTATTACTGTGACGTCCAGACTGCAGTGAGGGCAATTCTAATACATATTGCTGGGTAAGCAATTCTCTAAAATTATAATCCGACGATATGGAAACCTTGACATAAGGCAGATAGCACTACCTCGGCTGGTTACTAGAAGATACACTTTTCTCCTTGGCACATAAATGAGCCAAAGTTGGGTTGCTTTTAGCGCTGTGTGGCTGTGAAAGGGTTATTCATTCCTGTACAGAGCACTGCCGGGGACTATGACTGCGCTGGATTTGAGAATGAAGTGAAAGAGGAGAGGCCCGGGTATCCCATGGGCATTTTATAATGAAGCTTTGTAAACCATCATCAGCCAGAGAAATACGCTGAGCCAGCACGGTTATACACAGAGAGAGAGACGAGAGGGATTCAGGGGAGGGTGGAGAAACGTGAGTAAGGCAAAAACGTGGCCGGTGATGAGGAATGACTTGTACAAAGGAAAAAAAAATAAATAAAATGACAAATGTATTACAGTAAGAGACGGTCAATAAATAAAAAGAACAAAAAGATGTAATGGGAGGTTAATGCACCAGATGCGTCATTCTAAGTAGTCACATTGGAACATTTATTCTAATCTCTCCATCCCAAAATATTCATCAAAGCTGCTAAGAAAATTATCTCGGAAAAGTCATACAGTACTATCTTTAGCACCAGTAGGCCAGACATCGGCAGGTAAAGCACATGTCCTCCGCACACCGCTAAAAAAAAAAAAAAATTTTCACTCAAACCCATTAGGCCACATTAACAGTTTGCGCTTTTTGCTGTGTTTTTCCTCGCAGGCAAAACCTGCTCTCTTGGCAGTAAAGCAGCTGCTTACAAAAAAGCGATTTTTGCTGAGTTTTTGCTGCCTTTTATGCATGTTGATAAAGTTTCTTGGTGAAAAAAAAACATAAAAAATAAAGAAAGAATTAAAAAGAATTTAACTGCCTTATGTTTTTGCACCCCTGCATTTTTGCACTTACCCATTGTTTCCTATGAGAGACGCTGACATTCTGCAGTTTTTAATAACGCAGCGGTTTTCCAAATCCGTCAGGAAAATATAGGCAATGTGGGTGCATGAGATTTCGGAAATCTCAAAGGGTTTGCTGGTACTGTAAAACACAGCAAAAAACACGGGGCAAAAACGCAACATGTGAACATGGTTTTAAAGTGTTAAATACAAGGCAAACTGAATGAATTTCACGTTAAAAGGCTGCAGATTAGTCCCACTGAATTTCTATGGGGCAAAGCCGCATGAGAATTGGTTGATCAATCTGTGGCATTAGTGATACCTTGCTGAAATGGAAAACCGGACATGTATGTCTAAGAGATGACACTGAGTGCTAGCCGTCACATATAGATCTGTTGGGTTAGTTTCTTTACCAAACATCTTTTTAGAACATTATTCCATATAGAGCAAAGGGGGTTGGAGAGCTGCAAAACAAAGGCCAAAAAAAGGGAACCCAGGGATCCAAGGCCTCATTCAGACATTGGTGATTTTTATCTGAAGTAAAAGCACGGGGACTGTTCAGTGTTTTGGATCTGATTTTCATTGATGGAATTAAAAAAAGAAAAAGAAGAACTGCAATGCTTCTCCTATACACTGCAACGTTAATCATAATATGTGACGAACAGCCCACCGCCGTTCGTCTACTTACGGGCGACACTAACGGGGGTCCCGCTGCCACCAATACGTGACCGACAGCGGACCCTGTGTCACCACTATGTCACAATCCCACCACTGACACCGGTGTATCAGCGGACGGAGGGACGAGACACAATGCCGGCACACGGCTATCACAGGCACCGTTGGGGCTTATCTTAGTTATCCCACCACCGGCACCATGTGACAAAAATATCCAGCAAGCTAATCTCGCTCTAATATGATATCTAATATCATGTCCTCACTATATCTGAAACTGAACCTGTCAAAGACTGAACTCCTTGTGTTTCCTCCCGCTACTAATGTACCTATACCCGACATTGCCATTTCCGTCTGTGGTTCCACTATTACTCCCCAGCAACATGCCCGCTGTCTTGGGGTCATACTTGATTCCGAGCTTTCCTTTGCCCCCACATTCGATCACTGGCTCGCTCTTGTCATCTGCACCTCAAAAACATTTCTAGAATTCGACCTTTTCTTACTTTTGACTCTGCAAAAACTCTTACTGTTTCTCTTATTCATTCTCGTCTCGACTATTGTAACTCTCTTCTAATCGGTCTCCCTCTTACAAAACTCTCCCCTCTCCAATCTGTCTTGAATGCTGCAGCCAGGATCATATTCCTCACCAATCGTTACACCGATGCCTCTACCTTGTGCCAGTCATTACACTGGCTACCTATCCACTCCAGAATTCAGTATAAACTTATTACCCTCACCCACAAAGCCCTCCATGGCTCAGCACCACCCTACATCTCCTCCCTTGTTTCAGTATACCACCCTACCCGCGCCCTCCGTTCTGCTGATGACCTGAGGTTGGTATCCTCAATAGTCAGAACCTCCCACTCCCGTCTCCAAGACTTTACACGTGCCGCGCCAATTCTTTGGAATGCACTTCCCAGGTCAATACGATTAGTCCCCAATCCCCACAATTTTAAGCGTGTCCTGAAAACGCATTTATTCAGACTGGCCTATCGCCTCAACACATTAACCTAACCTATCCCTGTGTGGCAGAGCCAAAAGTTTTACCATAACCAGGTTCCCAGCATCATGTTCCCACATGCTTTATGCATCCATTAGCCCTCTGTGTCTGTACTGTTACACACTTAACATTATGGCTGGTCCATACAATCAGGGCAACTGTTACCACCCACCTTTCGTGTCTACCTCTTTCCTCATAGACTGTAAGCTTGCGAGCAGGGCCCTCACTCCTCTTGGTATTTGTTATAATCTACTGTATGTGATTATTGTTATGCTGTAATGTCTATTGTCTGTACAAATCCCCTCTGAAATGTAAAGTGCTGCGGAATATGTCGGCGCTATAAAAATAAAATTTATTATTATTATTATTATTATTATTATAATCAGAGAGCGCACACGAACAGCGCACTGACGGCCATCCCTATGCAGCCTGTGACTCATGGATCCAGAAACTGGGCAATTTTGATTTGTGACTAGAATCAAAAAAATGGACATTTTATCTGTGAAAAGCCAACAAGTGTTTGTGACTCAGACGTCTAACTGAGGCCTAAAGCATATTCGGCAGTAGTCCACCTGGCGCTTACGCACTGCCGAAGAAGTGTGACAACACCTTAACTAGACATGCATATTGCAAGGGGTTTTTATTTTATTTTTAATCTCTTCTGAACGTGTAGGATTATTGTTTTGTTATACTCAATTCTCCTGGGCAAGTATAGCAGAAAAGGTTTCTGCTACAGAAAACAACCTCCTGACCCCCCAAAAAATAAATAATAAAAAAAAAAAAAAAAAAAAAAAAAAAATCAACGGTGTATTTTTCAGTATATTTGAGCCAACAATCTACAGCACTGAATTCTCAGTTACCAGCTAGTGGATCCACATTTTAATTCATTTATTCTAATCTGTGGCTTTTCCATGAAGAACTAGTGTGAGTGGGGTGTAAAATAGCCCATGTTAGCGAACAATCACTAGCGTATCGACTCCATTCTCATCCGGGAAAGTGGGACGATTTTCTTACCTGTCATCCATATACAATCCATCTTTTTACAAAGCAGCTTACAGTTTCCTATTCTAGAGAGTTGTAATTTATCCATAAAAATTGAATGGCATACTGATGGGCCGTATGGCATGCATTTTTTTTTTCACGCACTGTACGGATTTTGCAGACAGTGATCAGAGGGAAAAAAAAAAAAACATTTTCAATTTATAGAAAAAAAAAAAAAAAACAGAACAAAACTCTGACAATGATGGTTTCATATACCCAAGTTAAAGTTGTTTCATCACTGGGGTGGAGCAACATCCAAGGTAGTATTTTGGCTCGTGGTTCACCACCATCTGAGATGCCCAAACCTGTTTAATGTGAAGTCTGGTCCACCTTTAGTCTATATAGCACACAGAAACAAACATGAAGCCTGAAACCGACTGTATGTTGCAATCTGTAACCTCCTACCCAATAATTTCACTGCTGTCAGGCCCTTACCGCGCTGGTGGAAAAGCTGCAACAATCTTACAAGTAGACCAACCGGACGGTCCACTTTGCTCTCTATGGCGCTATGAGCACAGTGTTCAGTATTGATTAGATACCTAGATATGAGCACATAGATCGGCACGGCCAAAATATACACAGAGCTCCTATCTGCTCTAGGACATGAAGCAGATAAACAAGACTACTATGGGTCAAGCATGTTGAGTATTTGTTGCAGAATATTCAGGAAAAACACTGTTAAATTCACCTGTTTGTACATGGTTTATTTTCCACCATTCATTGAAATGAGTGAAAAAAGCTAAAAGAATTGACGTTATGCAGATTTGGAGAAAAAAAAAAAAAAGCGCTTTGATGGTCAAAAAAAAAAAAAGCATCAGGTACCTGAGATTTCAGAAATGTCACTTTGCTGGTACAGTTAAGTGCAGGGTTTTTTTTACCCTTAACCTGTAGCAAAAAAGCAGCATGTGAACAAGTACTTAAGTGTATGAGCGCCTGTTAAGTACTTGTTGCAGAAATTTCTCTGTCTCTTGGCAGGAAAAAAAAAAATAAAATGTAAAATAGGTGTGTTTTTTGAAGCTTTTTTTATTTTTTTGGCATGCATTTTTGGTGCAGTTTTTTTTTCCACTCACTGGTATGAGTGAAATTTTCAGCGAAAATGCTGAAAAAATTAAAATAGAAAAAAATAATAATTGATATACTAAATCTGCACCAAGTCTTCAAGTCGCAAATAAGCATCGGGTGTATAAGACTTCAGGATCCTCATTCACTTTGCTGGCATCAGGAAACCCTTCAGGTTTTATGCAAATCTGCACAAAAAAAAAAAAACCTGACAAATCTGCAGCGTGTGCACAAGCCCTAACACACCACCATTTTCTCAATAGTTTCCTAAACGGTTGTTTGCAAAAAATAACAATCACCTTTGCATTTATAAGGGTTTTAGAAAATCTTAAGTGTTATTGAGTGGAGTTCCAGTACTAGGACCGCCACCAAGAGTCCTTGAAGACAACCCTTTCTCAACCTGAATGTTTGCATGGGCAAAATAAAACACACATACAGTATATTCACCTCCCATGCCAGCATCGTTCCAGTGGTATCGGCACTAACGTTCACAGGGTTCCCGAACAAATCAAACATGAAGAGGAAGCCAGAGAGCAGCCATAGCAAGTAACGTCAATTAAATGAGGTATTACTGCTTGCAAACAATTTCTACAAGTTTGACGTCTAAATCAGCACAAAATCCACACAAAGACTGTAAAACCTACACCAAAAAACTTACAAAGATGAGCCATCATTTGTGGGGTGGGGTGAAGTCATTTTTTTATGCATCAAATACATTAAAAATGTCAGATAAAATGACACACGTATGCTTATTCTTTATGTTTTTTTTAGTAAAACGTTGAATAATCCTTAAAATGCTCTACGACGGTACTTAAGTACAATTATACAAACATTTCAACAAATTTCACAATGGAGCAAATAAAGAATGAGGCTAAGGGTGTGTGCACACGCTGCAGATCCACAGATTTGGCCCTGCGGAACCACAGCAGAATCAGCTGCGGTGTACAGCATCATTAAAATGAATGGCAAATGGAAACCGCAGTGCAGATGCTGCGGATTTTTCTGCGGTTTTCTAAACCGCAGAAAGAATTGACATGTCAATTCTTTCTGCGGATTCCGCTGCGGTTTGCCATCTGCTCCATTGTAGAGATGATAAACCGCAGGGCAAACCCGCAGGGTAATCGGCAGGTCTTCTGACCTGAGGATTTTACTAAATCCGCATAGCAATCCATAGCGTGTGCACACAACCTTAGGGGTATGTGCCCACAACTAGGAACAGTAGCGTTTTTGACGCAGCATATTTTCACTGAGCCCAAAATGCTGCGTTCTACATTACAAGCACAGTGGATGGGATTTATAGAAACCCCATGCCCACTGTGCTCCTTTTTAACGCTGCGTAAGCGGACCTGCGGTACCGGGTTTAGGTGCAGCGGCATGTTCATTTCTGTAGCGGAGACGCTAGTCTCCTCTGTGTACTTTCCCTGAATAAACTGTCATTAGATGCGGTAAATCCACATCGTTCTAAAGGATCTGGATGTCACTTGAGCACCCGCGTTACTCGGTGCATAGCTGAGCACCCTACGCAAACTTGATTAGTGAGCACTTGCAGAGTTTAAAAAAAAAGAAAAAAAATGCAAAGTGGGCATGAGATCTCTATAAATCCCATCCACTTTGTTGGAACTGTAAGACGCTGCATCTTTTGATGCAATTAATTTAAAAAATAAATAGATTATTTTTTTTTTTTTAAATGGAAAAATGCACAAGTAAAGTCACTATTAACCATTCTTATTCCTGACAAAAGGGTGCAAAGTCAATGTTGAATTGGCTTAGTTTATGTGGATTTTTCAGTAACCCAAAAACACCCATGTGACCATACATACCTTAAAGACACATTTAGATCGCTTGTATTGACGCTTGTTGCCTAAAGAAAATTCAGGATTAAAAATCATCACTCTCGGCAGCACATTGCTCCATGTAAACTGGACATGTGCTGCCGATAACATGATGTTATGGGGCACTGGACAATAGTATTGACCACCATTCTATGCCATACATTTCTCTCCAGACCATCTGCATACACCAGTAATTAATCAGAACATTTGGCTTATGTATAGCAGATTTGAAGTCATTGAACGGCAGGAATCGCGCAGTGGAAACGGCATAAAACCTGATTAATATAAAACAGAATGGTTGCTCATGACAACATAATATAAAGGATGGTGGTTGTTAGGCAGCGAGTCCCTAGCAACCAGTCTGTCTCAACGGACTGCTGGATTGTCAGCTCCAAGGCTTGTCAGCGGCAAGTAGAAAAGAGGAAGACTAAGGCTGTGTGCACACGCTGCGGATTTTGCTGCGGTTCCGCAGCGGTTTTGGCCGCTGTGGACCCGCAGCAGTTTTTGCTGCGGTGTACAGTACCATGATTCCCTATGGGAATCAAAAACCGCAATGCAGACGGTGCGGAATTTTCCGCGCGGATTATCTGCGGTTTTCAATCCGCAGAAAGAATTGACATGTCAATTCTTTCTGCGGATTCCACTGCGGTTTGCCATCTCCTCCATTGAGGAGATGAAAAACCGCAGGGCAAAACCGCAGAGCAATCCGCAGGTAAAGCCGCAGGTATTTTGACCTGCGGATTTTACAAAATCCGCACGGATGAATCCGCATCTAATCCGCAGCGTGTGCACACAGCCTGACAGCAACAAAGACATGGTTTTCCTGATCATGTAAAACAATGTAGAAAAATCTGATGAATGAACACCAAACAATGATACCATATACTATCTGCAAAAGGCCTTGGCTTTCCTGTATGTTGTGTATGTGCCATCTGCTCGTCACCGAAATGAGCAGTGAATCTCCGAGAAAGAGACCACCTATATGGAAGAACAAGATAAACAGCCCCTTCTACTGTGGCGGACGGCTCTGAATGTTAACACCTCGTATCCTAATAAGTCTGAATTTGACACGTGCTCCATTACTGGGGCGCTATTGACACGTAACTGTAAGATCCCCTTAACCAAAAATCACAGAAATTCCACCATGGCTTTACAAAAAGAAACCTTCTGTGCGGCATTGTACTGGGGAGGAACACTCACAGAATAGCAAGTAGACGGCAATTATATGCTCGCTCAGCTTATGCCAATCCTACACAATTGTACATAAATTTGGCAATGGTCCCTATGCATACATGGCTAAATGCGCTCCATTTTACCCTGCCTGCAGGACCGAGAGCAAGACATTATACAGGAGCCCATGTATAGACAGCAAAGGCCTTGTGCACACTGTCGCCTTATATAGGGCCATAATCGGGCAGCCGTAGCGGTGTATGAGGCGTTACTAAACCTCCATTTACCTCAGAATAAAAACACTTTTCAGCAGTGTTTTGGATCAGATGTTCATCCATTTTCGGCTCGTGTGTCAGTTTCTACCATCAGGGATAGATTATATATATATATAATCTAAAGTCAGCACACAGAAGGCATCCATGTGCCACCATGTGTTTGTTATTTCTTTCCCCACAGATCTTTGAGCAGCCAGGACTCAGATCAAAAACGGAAGAGTCTTATTACTTTCGACCATACGCTAAGGCCACGTGCACACGTTGAGTATTTGTTGAGTTTTTTACCTCAGTATTTCTAAGCCAAAACCAGGAAAGGAACAATCAGAGGAAACGTATAAGGCTATGGTCACACTATCAGTATGTGGTCAGCATTTTACCTCAGTATTTGTAAACCAAAACCAGGAGTGGGTGATAAATACAGAAGCGGTGACGTCTATTATACTTTTCCTCTGATTGCTCCTCTCCTGGTTTTGACTTGCAAATACTGAGGAAAAAAAAAAAAAAAAACACAACTCACCAAATACTCAAAGTGTGAAAGAGGCCTTAGTGAACATGGCTGTTCTAAAAACTCATGCCAGTCACATTGGCTGACTGCGTGTGTTCACGGGCACAGTGGATAGGTAACACAGTAACACAGGTTATTAGGTCTGTGTGCGATCCAGCCTCCACACAGACAGCACACGGTCCAAAAATATGTTTTTGTCAGGGTAGAATGCGGAGACATTTTTCTCTTGATGCTTTGTTCCACAGAGCTCCATATGGCGGAACACAAAGCACCACGTACGGCCATGTGCAAAAGGCCTAAAGACTAGGCAGAGGTTTCTGCAGTTATCACTTTTTTTTTTTTTCTTTCTACTAGATTTTTATGAATCTCCCTTGTGACAGATTTTACTGAGAATATAGCTCTATAAATCTCACTTTACACTGGTTGTCTGTATGTGTGTGTGTTATATGAACCAATATATCACAGCCATGCGAGAGTCATGGGATGATCTGAAGGATCAGTGTCAGCCATTTTGTGGGCTAGAGTCATACTCACCAGTACACAGTGTGGCTGATCTTTTATCATATGATCGAATTGTGGCTTTTAGGAAAAGACAAATAAACCTGCCCCGTGTGACGATGACAAGCACTGTTATACAACATGTTTACCTCATGTGTAACAAAGGAATAAATAGAAACTCCTGACACGGCCATATTTACCGGCTACACTGACTGGAAATTCCTTCATGGAAAAAATAATATTAACAACACGCCTCAGCGAGACCTCTGACTACATCAGGCCTCATGCGTCAAAGGGGTCCCTCGGAAAAAGAGTCCAATACAAAACACTGTCAATGATGGCAGACCATAGAAACTAAGTAAAATAACAACATATGAACTCAAGACTGAATGGGCTTGGCCGGGTATGCCGAGAACAACCATATGACCACATCTACATTGTAGGTGTAAGTTTATGCACAGCAGATCATGGCAGACATTTATGCAACCTTCAATCCATCTTATAAATGTGAAGGAGATTGTTTCTTCGGCACATGCATGGGTTTCTGCAAGCCCCAAACCATATATGAGACCATTGCAGATATAGTTGCATCAAGTCTGCCACATTAAATGCGGTCACATAGTGAGTCTTCACCTATAGCTATAGACAAGGCTAAATTATTATAGTGTCATTTATTCCATGGCGATTTACATGTGAGGAGGGGTATACATAATACATACAAGTACAGTAATCTTAAACAATACAAGTCACGACTGGTACAGGAGAGAGGACCCTGCCCGCGAGGGCTCAATCTACAACGGGATGGGTGAGGATACAGTAGGCGAGGGTAGAGCTGGTCGTGCAGCGGTTTGGTGGATCGGTGGTTACTGCAAGTTGTAGGCTTGTCGGAAGAGGTAGGTCTTCAAGTTCTTTTTGAAGGTTTCCATGGTAGGCGAGAGTTCCAGAGTAGAGGGGATGTGCGGGAGAAGTCTTGTATGCGATTGTGGAAAGAGAGGATAAGAGGGGAGTACAGAAGGAGATCTTGTGAGGAGTGGAGGTTTCGTGCAGGTAAGTACCGGGAGACTAGGTCACAGATGTACAGAGGACTCAGGTTGTGGATGGCTTTGCATGTCATGGTTAGGGTGTTGAACTGGAGTCTTTGGGTAATGGGGAGCCAGTGCAGGGATTGACAGAGGGGAGAGGCCGGGGAATAGCGGGGGGACAGGTGGATTAGTCGGGCAGCAGAGTTAAGAATAGATTGGAGGGGTGCGAGAGTGTTAGAGGGGAGGCTACAGAGCAGGAGGTTGCAGTAGTCAAGGCGGGAGATGAGGGCATGGATTAGGGTTTTTGCAGATTCTTGGTTGAGGAATGTACGGATCCGTGAAATATTTTTGAGTTGAAGTTGGCAGGAAGCGGAATGGGCTTGGATATGTGGTTTGAAAGGGAGATCAGTGTCAAGGATTACCCCGAGGCAGCGAGCTTGTGGGACTGGAGAGAGTTGGCAGCCGTTTAATTTAATGGATAGGTCTGTTGGGGGGGGGGGTCACGTGAGATGGGCGAAAGATGATTAATTCTGTTTTGTCCATATTAAGTTTTAGAAATCTAGCGGAGAAGAACGATGAAATAGCAGACAGACATTGAGGGATTCTGTTCAGTAGGGAGGTGATATCTGGTCCAGAGATGTAGATCTGTGTGTCATCAGCATAGAGAGGATACTAAAAGCCATGAGATTCTATGAGCTGTCCAAGGCCGAAGGTGTAAACGGAGAAGAGCAGGGGCCCTAGGGCTGAACCTTGCGGGACTCCGACGGATAGGGGGCACGGTGAGGAGGTGGTGTGCGAATGGGAGACGCTGAATGTCCGGTCTGCTAGGTATGACGCAATCCAAGACAGGGCCAAGTCTGTGATACCAAGAGATGAGAGGGTCTGTAGTAATAGGGAATGGTCCACTGTGTCAAAGGTAGAGGACAGGTCCAGGAGGAGGACAGAGTAGTGTCGATTGGCTTTGGTGGCTAGTAGGTCATTGGTGACCTTAGTTAGGGCAGTTTCAGTGGAGTGGTGTGGCCGGAAGCCGGATTGCACGTGGTCAAGGAGGGAGCAAGAAGAGAGGTGGGAGGATAGTTCAAGATGGACGTGTTGTTCCAATAGTTTTGAGGCATAGGGGAGAAGTGATATAGGGCGATAGCTAGATACAGAGGATGGGTCAAGAGAGGGCTTTTTGAGGATAGGTGTGATTGAGGCATGTTTAAAGCTTGAGGGGAAAACACCAGTTGTTAGTGATAGGTTGAAGAGATGGGTTAGGGTTGGGATGAAGACTGTGGTGAGGTTTGGGATGAAGTGGGATGGGATCAGGTCAAGTGCACAGGTAGTGAGATGTGATCTTGAGAGTAGAGTGGAGAGTCGATCTTCTGTAATAGTGGAGAAGTTGGTTTTGGGGGAGGAGGAAGGGCACTGGGGGTTGTTGACCAAAACTATCTCTGATGTTATCAATCTTCTCCTTGAAAAATGAGGCAAAGTCTTCAGCTGAGATGAGTGGAGAGGGAGGAGGTGCTGGGGGGCGGTGGAGAGAATTGAAGGTGTTGAATAACTGTTTAGGGTTGTGAGACAGGGAGGATATGAGAGATGAGAAGTAGGTTTGTTTTGCTGCAGCGAGTGTGGCCTTGAAAGTAGTGACGGACTGTTTGAATGTGATGAAGTCCTCATTGGAGTGGGATTTTTTCCCATCTCCGCTCAGCAGCCCTGGAAGCCCGCCTCAGTTCTTTGGTCAGACTGGTTTGCCAGGGCTGTCTGTTGATTTTGCGAGTTTTTGTATGTTTGAGAGGGGCAACTGATTCCAAAGCTACAGCTATTGTGGTGTTATATAGAGCGGAAGCGGCATCCGCATTGTGTAGGGAACTTATGTCTGTAAGAGGGAGGAGGGATTCAGAAAGGGAGTGTAGATCGAGGTGTTGAAGATTTCTGCGAGGGTGTGCGAGTTTTTGAGGTGGGGATTGTGGACCTGAGGAGGAGAGGGAAGAGAATGTAAGTAGGTTGTGGTCAGAGAGAGGAAGAGGTGAGTTAGAGAGGCTAGATAGGGAGCAGAGGCAGGTGAAGATGAGGTCTAGTGTGTGGCCATCTTTGTGAGTGGCTGCAGAAGACCATTGAGTGAGGCCGAAGGAGGAAGTGAGAGATAGAAGTTTAGTGGCAGCTGAGAGGGAAGTGGTAAATGGGGTCACATTGTCACCAGCAAGGTCGTAAATAATACAATAGGTTTGATTTTTTGCCCCATGCTTGGTGCAGTACCAGGCGACTCCATTCACTCGTATTATGCTGCAAGGTAGTAGTGTCATACAGCAATCTTAGGCCGCGTGACTAGTGCCAGGACTAAAGTTGCCCAGTAGGTCTAGCAGTGATTATAGAGGCACTCCAATATAAAACAGAGGCCATAATAGTTTTACAACATTGAGTCGTTAACATCCCTAACGAACAGTCTACGCGAGCGCCGACAGCCCACAAATGAGTTCGGTTGCCACAGATTATCACACTGAATCTTCATGTTCTGGTGATTCCAGAGTTACCACCATATCTTACTGATCAGCACTTACCAACGCTAATGCCCAGCACTATACATCTGCTGCATGTAGTTAGAGGGCATATACGGTAGTTACAAGGCCCCTATATAACTTCAATCTATTAACACACAATATGGTTACAAAGAAGTGCAAATAACCAAATCATAACACAAAAAAAGTACCTAGATACTCGCAGAAAAGCAAAACACAATTCTACATGATGATATCATTACTGGCAATCAAAGATCAAGGATTTATAGTAGGAAGGAAAAAAAATTCAATGTGTTGAAGGTGACTACATTTATGGGTGTCAGGGGAATAATCTATTACGTATTCCATAAAACTAGATATGTCAGCTGTTTTAAAGTATGATACAAACCAGGGAGTAGTCCATAGAAATGTAAAAGGCAATGAATAAGCACATATGCTAATAAACAAAATGTATACAAATGGATGGCAGTTTATCAGTATAAATACAGAAAACTGGTATCGGATAATCCAGAAAGTCAGTAGCGCCCATTTCTAGCTACAATCTGCAAAATGAAATAGAATCATAAAAAGCGATAAAGTTTTAAAAGATTTTCTTTTTATAATGTCCTATAACCATCAAGTTGGAGAGAGTTTCACTCCTTGACCGACACAGTTGAACAAAAACATTAGTGGGACCCCAGTCCAGCGGCCACTTCGGTAGCTCATGGCCACCAAACTACAGCTTTGCAAACTCCTGCATGCGATGCCCTCTTCTGAACATTTTTTTGCTTAAGGCCTGTTTCACACTTCCGTTTTTGTGTCCGCCAAACGGATCCGTTTCCGTTTTTTTGACGGAAACGGATGCCAACGGATCCTTTTTTTAAAAAACGGATCCGTTTTTTTGACGGATCCGCGGTAACCGTAATGGAAGTCTATGGGACAAAAAAAACGGATCCTGCAAAAAATGGCGGATCCGTTTTTTTACGGAAAACAACGGATTTTGACGGATTTGAAAAAACGGAAGTGTGAAACAGGCCTAAGGCTATGTGCCCACGTAGCGTTTTATTACGGACACTAAAAACCGGACTCCTTCCCAGAAATCGCGCGTTTTTTTTCCCGCACGATTTCACCGCGATTATGTTCGCGATTTTCACGTGCGATATTCAAGCACTTTCCAAGCAACGCTTGGAAAGTGATTGACTGGTGGTCAGACTCGTCAAACATAGTGTTTGACAAGTGTGAGCAGCTTTTTACTATTGAGGCCGTCTATGCGGCATCAATAGTAAAAGATAGAATGTTAAAAATGCTAAAAAAAAATAAAAATAAAAAATCGGGGTATATTTACCTTCCGACGTCCCGCGCTGCCATCCCGGGCCTCAGCGATCCCAGTAATGCCTTGCGAGACCTGTGATAACGTTGGTCTCGTGTTGCTATAGCGATCTCGCGAGACTACGTCATCACAGGACCTTGCCGCAAGGCATTACTGGGAACGCTGTGGCCCGGGATGGCAGCGCGGGACGTCGGAAGGTAAATATACCCCGATTTTTTATTTTTTATTCTTTTTTTTTTTTTACAGGGGTATGGTACCCAGGGCCTGGAGGACAGTCTCCTCTCCTCCACACCGTGGGTACCAACCGCACATGAGACGCTTAACGTCCCGCATGCTGGGCATAGCCACATGCGGGAAGTAAGCGATTCTCATGTATTCCTATGGGTGCGGAATCGCGGCAATTCTTTGTGATTCCGCACAAAAGAATGAGCATGCTGCGATTTTTTCCACGCGGAATGCCATAGGAATGCATGGGGGGCGTTCTGTACACGATTTTTAAATGTTTTCGCGCCAAATATCGCGGCAAAAACGCTTAAAAGTCACTACGTGTGCACACGGCCTAAAGCTAATATTTTTTTCATTTTAGTTATAAAAAAAAAAAAAGGTCTTCGGACCGTCCAGTAATCCACTATGGGTGATAATTAGTGTTGAACTCAAGTGTTCGCTATTCGAGTTTGCATCGGGTGCTCAGGTATTTGCAGAGTATCGCGGGTGCTTGAGTGATGTTTGAGTCTGCGCCCCCGCATGTTTTGTGGCTGTTAGGCTAGTTTCACACTAGCGTTTTTTAGCGCTGCGCTTCATGCGCAATAGAATCGCATACCAAAAACGCATCATGCGTTTTGTACGCATTTGCTTTTTTATGCGCATGCGTTTTAACCAGTTTCTAGCCATGCTAACTCTTAAAACGCATGCGATTTTAAACGCAGGCGTGTGCATGTCCATTCCCGTGCGCAAGCGTTTTTTTGAGACAGGTCGGACGCACCAAAAATGCAACAGGTTGCGTCCATCGCGCCTAGGCGCACACTACAAAAAAAACACATGCGCACGAAAACGCATACGAACGCGTGCATACGCTAGACCATGTGCCCTCATGTTAAAGGGACGCATGCGCATGGACGCGCACGAAGCGCAGCGCTAAAAACGCTAGTGTGAAACCAGCCTTACACAGCCAAAAAACACATGCGGGGATTGCCTGCCATACACGGGCAATCTCTGCATGTTTTTTTTTGGCTAACAGCCTCAAAATATGCAAGGCCGGAACTTGAGCACCCGAAGCAAAGTCAAGTAGAGAGTACTTGTGCTCAACACTATTGATAATACTTATCAAAGTAACTTAAGCATCCTAGGGTGGTGGATGAGAAGCTGAATTTTTTACCAAACCATGGCACAATTGATAGAGGAGAATATTTATCCATATATAGAGAGCATAGTATCAAGGAGGATAGATATATCTATATACACTAAATTATTCCCCACAGTATCAATTGGAGCATCTGCTGTTCAAGGACTGAGCTTCTCTCCAACCATCCCAGGGTACTTAAGGTACTTTGAGAAGTATTGCCAACTATTATGGATGTTGTTATGAAGAGCAATGTAATATATGATGGTTGATAATATTTCTCAAAATAACTTAAGTATCCTGGGATGGTTGGAGAGAATCTCAATTCTTGAACAGCGGATGATCCAATCGATACAGCAGGGAGTCTGTTTGTATAGGTGGACACATTACATACACATATAAACAATCACATATACTTTGCCATTTCATACCATTCCTTTATGCTTGATAGCATTGTCACCAAAATTACAAGTCAATTACTCACCTTCAGCCAAAACCTCATCCACAGTCACTTGGTGCCTCCCAATGTTAAATACTCTGCCAATGTATCCAGTGCCCAGGCCACTGGAAAACCCTCCACCGACTCCTGGTCCAGATCCACCCAATTCACGTCGGGAGTCAAAGAACTTCTTCATGTTCGTTACACCCCCCCACCCCAAAACATTAAAAAATTACTAAAGACTTGAGCAGGAAACACAATTGTATCCTCTTCCTTTGGGTCAGGCCAAATGATTCATTCAAAAACTGCCCACCCTGGTGACTGCTGATGTGACTGCCGAAATGTGCAGAGGGGGAGATGTGCAGCAGCAGGGGCAGCCCAGGAGGCCAGATCCGGGTGTGGGGCGAGGATTTCGGGTGACAACCCTACACGCTGAGCACTAGTGCTTGCCTAGCGTTGCATCCTGCATATGACATGGATGGAGGTGTCACCCAGGAATAGTTACAGCGATGGGTGTAGGCTGTGCGCCCCATACACACACATCACACCCCCGGTCACAAGGCAGCCAGCAGGGGACGGGGGAGCGGTGCAGCGCTGAGCCCCATGGAGAATCAGATGGGATCTTGTGTATGGGGACAGCAGCTGATAACTGGGGCTTAACCAGGAAATGATCGTGAACAGGAAATGACTTAGATTTACAAAAATCCTGCCCCCTCCTCCCTATCACCTCTAGCGCTCAGCGCTTAGCTCCATCATCAGGATGGCAGAGCCCCCTCCCTCCTCGGAGATGCCCCTTCCCAATGCACAGTGCCGGCTCCGAGCGTGCAAGGGGTGTGCAGGCGGCGGCGCAGCAAAAACCCTCTGCCACAGCGCTGGATAAGCCGGACGCGCAATGCACGCTGGGCCATGTAGTCTTTTGGGGGCGATGCTTTATGAGGCGTGTCGGGAGCAGGAACTACAATTCCCGAGAGGCTGCGGCGAGCCATCTGCCTGTCCTTCTGGAGCTTCGCCGTAGCGCTGCTGTGTTTTCTTACCTGAGCCTTGTGCTCATGACCTACATACTGTTGTGTGTGTCACATCCCTGACCTTCTCAGGCTGCGGACTGATGCAATTCAGCCTCCTTGTAGCTACAGTGTGTGGCTCACAATATTGGGAATAACGCTGTAGAATGAATGGGATTCTGGTATCTGACTGCAATTCAGTCCATAGTCACTGGGATACTCAGCCTAAGGCTGTGTGCACACGTTGCGGATTCTGGCCCTGCGGAAACGCAGCAGTTCCGCTGACATGGTACAGTACAATGAAAGCCTATGGGTTTTCGAAAACGCTGTGCTCACGCTGCGGTTCTTTCCAAGCGGTTTTGCTGCGGTTTACAAACCGCAGCATGTCAATTGTTTGGGCGGATTCCGCAGCGGTTTCACACCTTTAACATAGTAGAGGTGTGAAACCGCAGGGCAAAACCGCAGGCTAATCCGCTGAAAAACCGCAGGTCACTTTACCTGCGGTTTTACCTGCGTTTCCGGGCAGAAAAACCCGCAGCGGAATCCGCAACGTGTGCACATAGCAAGGCTATGTGCACACGTAGTTTTTTGGTGTGCGGATTTTGTAGAGAAAACCGCAGGACAAAAGTCCTGCGGTTTATCTGTGGTTTTGCCCTGCGGTTTGACACCTCATAATGGATGAGGTGTAAAACTGCAGCGTTTCTGCACCAAACAATTGACATGCTGCGGATTGTAAACCGCACGGAAAAAACCGCAGCATGTGCACAGCATTTTTCTATTTCCATAGGAAATAAAGGTACTGTACAACACAGCAGAATCCGCAGCATGTGCACGCACATACCCTAAATGGAAACTGCTCACATTACCCATAGCAGCCATTCACAGTACAGTTACCATTATCAGAGCAGATTGAAACATGAGAGCTGCGCTGTAATTGGTTGCAATGGGCAACAAAAGGCAATGAGGCACATTTACTAATGTTGTCTGTGTCCAGGTTCAGCTATAGACTTTCATGGTCTGAGTACAGATTTGCGATTTCCAGAATGGCTACACGTCTCCTGCCCAAAACTCAACCACCTCGTAGCCAGTATAAGGCTGGAGTCACAATAGCGATTTTAAAATCAGTGCAATTTTGATGCAGGAGAGTCGCAGGGCTGCCACTATGAATTTTTGGGCCCCATACTGGCAACATTTTCAGGGCCCCCTTGAAACTCCCCCCAGGCTCCACCCTAGCCCCGCCTCCACCTCTTGAACCTTCCACAGTCCCAACACCCTCTCTTGTAAAATCTCCAATTCTGCACCATGTGTTCCCCATCACACATTATCAGCTCCCATCACCAAATCACATATACATTACAGCCAGCAGCTTTTGTTTTGGCCAAAAGATTTTTATATCCACCACAACGACAAGGTAGACTCTTCTGGCCGGGCCCTACTGTACTGTAACTTATTAAACATTTGATAAAATATCCAATACAAGTTTAGGTATATTTTTATTTATTTTTCAATTTTTAAAATGGTCAATAATAGCACATTGAAAGGGATAAATACCACCGCACCATGACCAGATCACATATTACTACCACATAGTGACTGAATACTATAATACTGATCATTAATAAAAAAAAACACAATTCTAATACCATTATACACAGGAGCTCTGTACTTAGTTTACAGTGTCTGCGTACAGGTAATACAGTGATCACCGGTAACATTATACACAGGAGCTTTGTATATAGTATACACTGTATAGTGTAAGAGTACAGGTAACACACTGACTCACTGGTGACGTCTCTAGCTGAAGCCCTTCATCTTCGCTTTTCTTCTTCATCCAGTTCAGACTACCATCACTTCTTCCAGCCAGGACTCGTATCTGCACAAAATAACATAGTTATCTAGAGCACATTCCCCAGCCTCTACACTACGCCAGATTAAAAAAAAAAAGCAACCGTTTTGCCCTGAACAGTAACAGGACCTCTCCTCCCCCACACTGAAAACAGTATCCTTAAAAATAATATCCTTTAATTAGCCCATACAGTAATAATATCCCACATTCTGGACCCTGCGAGTCTTCCCATTCTAGACCCCACGTGTCCTCCCATTCTGCCTCATGTCTCTCCATATTGCTCCCATAGTCATCCATAATAGTATAATACATCCCATAGTCATATATAGGAGTATAATGCATCCAATAGTCATATATAGCAGTATAATGCATCCCATAGTCATATATAGTAGTATAATGCATCCCATAGTCATATATAGTAGTGTAATGCATCCCATAGTCATATATAGCAGTATAATGCAGTCCCATAGCAGTATAATGCAGCCCCCTAGTCATATATAGCAATATAATGCAGCCCCAAAGGGATATAACGCAGCCCCTTAGGGGCATAATGCAGCCCCATAGGGGTATAATGCACCCTCATAATATAATGTTCCCCCATAGGGGAATAATGCACCCCCATAATATAATCCTCCCCCATAGAGGGTATAATGCAGCCCCATAGGGGTATAATGCACCCCCATAATATAATGCTCCCCGATAGGGGTATATGTTGTGAACTCTCTTAATCCGATTTTTGAGGCAAGGCTCCCTCTGGTGGATACTGCTGGTAGTGGAGCTGGTCAACATGATGTTAACCCAATAGCTGCAGAAGATAATTGGAGGAGTGGGGGTAGTGACTGGGACTACATAAGCGAGCAGACTTCTCTCAGTGGCTGCTGGTGATACTCCTTTCTTTGCTTATTGAGTATTTCTGTCTCCTGCCTGATCCTGCATTTTTCAGCTAAGTGTCATTTGCTAAACCCTTTCCATCTGATTTTGCCTTGCTGTCAGGGGTCAGCTTGCTCCCCCAGGGGCTGCTGGCTCCTGCCCTGTATTTTTGTATCTTGTGTTTGTTTACTCAGTCCCCTGCTGTATTAGCCTGTTGCTAGCTGCCAGTTCACACCTGAGTGCTGATATAGTGGGGGCGAGGTTTGTGCAAACCTCAGTATTTTTGTACATCAGTCGTGTTGGAATTGTTACGGTTTTTGCATGATTGCAGACAGTGCCTTTTCTGTCCTGTCCTATCTAGACAGTCTGGGCCCCATTGTTTGCTCAGTCTGTTCTCTGCCTGTGTTTGTGTCTCATCTTGTCTCACCGACAATATGTGTTTGGGGGCTGTCTATTCCTTTGGGGATCTGCTCCGGGGCAGTTTAGATTTCACCTTTCTGTCTTTAGGCTTAGTTAGTCCTCCGGCTGTGACGAGGCGTCTAGGGCAACATAGAAACACTCCACGGCTACTACTAGTTGTGTTGTTAAGATCAGGGGTCTGCAATCCGCTGAGCGACCAACTTCTCTGGTGTTCTGGTGGCATAGCATATTGCTCTCTCCTCCTCGGTGACCCATTCATAACAGGTATAATGCAGCCCTATAGGGGTATACTGCTCCCCCATAGAGGTATAATGCTCCCCCATAGGGATATAATGCTCCCCCATAGTATAATGAACCCCCATAGGGGTATAATGCTCCCCTATAGTATAATTAACCCTCATAGGGGTATAATACTCCCCCATAGGGGTATAATGCTCCCCCACAGTATAATGAACCCCAATAGAGCTATAAGGCTCTCCCATAGGGGAATAATGCTCCCCCATAGTATAATGAACCCCCATAGGGGTATAATGCAGCCCTATAATACTGTATAATGCTCTCCCATAGGAGTAAAATACACCCCCATAATATATTGCTCCCCTATAGGAGTATAATGCTCTCCCATAGTATAATGAATCACCTTAGGGGTATAATGCACCCCCATAGTATAATGAACCCCCATAGGGGTATGATGCACCTCCATAATATATTGCTCCCTCATAGGGGTATAATGCACCCCTATACCGCGGCATTCCAATAAAATATAAAAAGGTTCTCCTTACCTAGCCAAGATCCAGCGATGTCCTCGGCTAGATACAGCTGAGTTGCACAAAGTCGTTCCGGCGTATGACAGTGACGTTATATGCCGGCGTTCCCGCTGACGTCAGCTGCCGCCCTGTGCTTGGCCGGCGGCTGTTAACTGTTGCCGTGAGGGAACAATCTCCCGCACAACAACAAATTTTAACTGTTTGTGTGTCTGAGGTCGCACGGTATGTTACTGAGCCGGCAGAGGCCTGCTGCTGGGGCTCACTAAGCGGAGGAGAGGGGGCCCGATGCGGGCGGCTTCTTCTCATTGGGTCCCATATGCCAGTAAGGGAAGTAATGCCCTGATTGCGGCCCTGGAGAGTCCGATGCGTGTAATGCAAGTGTCATGTGAGTGTCATGCGTTTTTCATGCAAGTACAATCCGATTTTTTACACCTAGCATTATTATTATTATTATTATTATTATTATTTATATAGCACCGTTAATTCCATGGTGCTGTACATGAGATCGGGTTACATGAAAATGCAAATATCATTTACAATAAACAAACTAACAATAATAGACTGGTATAGAGTGAAGAGGACCCTGCCTTTGCGGGCTTACATTCTACAGGAAGGAGACAGTAGGTCGGGGGTTGCAGTAGCTCTGATGGTGTTGATGTGGCCACGTAATCATATAGGTTGTAAGCTTTTCTGAAGAGATGGGTTTTCAGGATCAGTCTGAAGGATCCAAATGTGGTGGATAACCGGACGTGTTAGGGCACAGAATTCCAGACGATGGAGAATATTCGAGAGAAATCTTGGAGGCAATTGATTGAGGAGCGAATAAGTGTGGAGGAGAGAAAGAGGTCTTGGGAGGACCAGAGATTAGTTCGGAAATTTACAGAGGAGAAAGGTTATGGATGGCTTTGTAGGTCAGTGTTAGTAGTTTAAACTGGATTCATTGGGAAATTGGGAGCCAGTGAAAGGATTTGCAAAGAGGGCAAGCAGGAGTGTAGCAAGGAGAGAGATTAATTAGTCGGGCAGCAGAGTTTAGGATGGACTGGAGGGGTGCGAGATGATTAGGGCATGCACAAACATTTTGGTAGAGTGAGGGTTGAGGAAAGGACAGATTCTGGAAATATTTTTGAGCTGGAGGCGACAGGAGGTGGCGAGAGCTTGGATGTGTGATTTGAAGGACAGGGCAGAGTCAAGGGTTACGTCGAGACAGCGGATTACCGGGACAGGGGAGTGTCTGAACTCATTTAGGCTGAGTTCACACGTGACTTTTTTCCGCGTTTCCGCAGCGGTTTTAACCGCGCGATTTTGCCGCGAAAAATAAGCATCCCATGCATTCCTATGGGATTCCGCAATGCTGTGCTAATGCTGCGGTTTTTACCGCGGCGGAATCGCTTCACTGTAAAAAACGCAGCATGCTCATTAATTTCGCGGAATCGTGGCGATCCCGCACCCATAGGAATGCATTGTTCTGCTTACTTTCCGCATGTGGCTGTGCACACCATGCGAAAAGTAAGCAGAACATTTGCGGATGGTACCCACGGTCCGGAGGAGAGGAGACTGTCCTCCGGGCTTGGGGTACCATATCCCTGTAAAAACTAGAATTTAAAATAAAAAATATTGTTATTCTCACCTTCCGACGTCCCGCGCAGCCTTCCCGCCTCTCTCCACGCTCCCGGTCACAGTAAACCTTTGCGAGCGATGACGTCCGTTCTCGCGGGATCGCGAAGTCTCGCGGTCATTCACGCGACGTCATCGCAAATGACCGCGAGACGTCGCGATCCCGCGAGAACAGATGTCATCGCGGTAATTGTCGCAAAGGATTACTGGGACTGGGAGCGTGGAGAGAGGCAGGAAGGCTGCGTGGGATGTCAGAAGGTGAGAATAACAATATTTTTTTTCTATTATTATTTTTTACATTCTATCTTTTACTATTGAGGCCGCATAGGCGGCCTCAATAGTAAAAAGTGGTCACACTCGTCAAACACTATGTTTGACGAGTGTGACAAACCTGTCAATCAGTTCTCCAAGCGATGCTCCAGATCGCTTGGAAAACGCTAGCAATTCTGCAAGCTAATTACGCTTGCAAAATGCTAGCTTTTCCGCGGGAAAATTGCGGGAATTTAAAATGCGATTTTCCCGCGGAATGGAATTCCGGAATTCCGCGGTAATTTCCGCGAGAGTTCCGCTACGTATGAACCCAGCCTTATTGTGAGAGATAGATCAGGTAGGGAAGGTATGCAAGATGGAGGAAAGATAATTAGTTCAGATTTGTCCACATTGGGATGAGGAAGCGAGAGGAGAAGAAGGAAGATATGGCTGATAGACACTCTGGGATTCTCCAGAGCAGAGAGGTGACATCTGGGCCAGAGAGGTAGATCTGAGTGTCATCAGCATATAGATGGTACTGGAAGCCATAGGGCTTTATAATTTGTCCTAGGCCAATGGTATAGATTGAGAAGAGAAGGGGTCCTAGGACAGAGCCTTGAGGGACACCAACAGAGGGCAAGATGAAGAGGTAGTATGGGAGCAGGAAACACTAAGGCTAAGTGCACACGTTGCAGAAAATTTCTGCACAAAAACCTGAATCCCTTCCCAGAAACCGCACCTATTTTTCCGTGGCGGTTTTTGAGCGTTTTTTGCGTGGTTTTGATGCGTTTTTGATGCGTTTTTTACCGCAGCGGTTTCTAAACGCATGGGAGAAGCCAAAACCACGGAAAAATCCGCAAAATTAATGAGCATGCTGCGTTTTTTACCGCGATGCGTTTTTTTTGCGGTAAAAAACGCATCAATGTGCACAAAAAGTGCAAAATGCATAGAAATGACTGTGCAGCTTATTTTTAGCGGTTTTATAGCGGTTTTATAGTGAAAACCGCGGTAAAAACCGCTAAAAAAACGCTGTGTGTGAATACAGCCTAAATGTGCAGTTAGTAAGGTATGAGGAGATCCAGGATAGGGCAAGGTCTTTGACACCTAAGGAAGAGAGGATCTGTAGTAGGAGGCAGTGGTCAACTGTGTTGAAGGCAGAGGACAGGTCTAGAAGGAGGAGAATAGAGAATTGTCTGTTAGCTTTGCAGTAAGTCGTTAGTGAGTTTAGTCATGGCAGTCTCAGTGGAATGATGGGGACAGAAGCCAGATTGTAGGTTGTCGTAGAGCAAGTTAGATGCAAAGTGAGAGGAAAGTTCAGTGTGGACGTGCTGCTCGAGGTGTTTGGAAGCAAATGGGAGCATGGGACATGGCTGGACATGACACTCGGGTCAAGGGATGGCTTTTTGAGGATAGGTGTGATTGTGACATGTTTGAAAGCAGAGGGGAAGGTACCAGAAGTTAGTGATTGGTTGAAGAGATGTGTTAGGGATGGGGTTAGTGTAATGGTGAGGTTGGGGAGGAGGTGGGATGGGGTCAAGTGCACAGGTGGTGAGGTGTGATATGGGAGGAGATGAGCAAGGTCTCCTTCTGTGATTTTGGAGAGGGAAGTTATGTGGTTAGGGCATTGGTCTGGCATACAAAGGGATTGTGGTGGTCGGACAATAAAGACTTGCCTTGTTTGATCTATCTTACTTTTGAAGTGCATGGCAAAGTCCTCGGCAGAGATTAGGGAAGTCGGGTGGGACAGTGGTGGGCGGAGGAGGGAGTTAAAAGTGTTGAACAACTGTTTGGTATTGTGGGATAAGGAAGATACAAGGGATGTAAAGTAGGCCTGTTTAGCAGAGATGAGAGCTGATTTGAATGCGAGTGTTGCATGTTTGAATGAGGTGAAGTCATCTTGTGAGTGCGTTTTCTTCCAACGCCGCTCTGCAATTCTGGATACTTGCCGAAGCTTTTTAGTGATGTTATTTACATTCGAATGCAGTGCACATTTTTTTTCTCATTAATGTACACAGTAATGTACACACACACAAAAAAGAAAGCGCAGAATAACAAATGTGCAAAAATACCCTGCAGTAAAAAATATTACAATAATCAGCAAGTGCTGGTAAAAAGATGACAACAAATACAGGGTATTTAGTCGATACGTTTTTTTGCAAAAAAGTGTATACCAAGCCACTCCACCTCGTCAAGGTAACCCTTAATGGAGCAGTCCCTATCTAATGTATTTAAAACCTGAACATATGAACAGTATCTAAATGAACAGGATTAAGACAGGTGCTTCCTAGTATGGGCACGTGGTGTAAGACGGCTCTTTATGTGCATGTCACACAAGAGAGGGGTGGGGTCTCTCAAACCATGCAAAAGCAAGGGAAAAAAAATGGATTAAAACACATGTGACATGCACAAATGTGAACAAGTCGGTCGGACAGTGTTCACACCACCCACTGACTGAAACACAAAAAGAATGCACAGAATAACAAATGTGCAAAAATACCCTGCAATGGGGGTGTTTTTCAGCTGCAGGAACAGGACGATTGGTTGCAATTGAAGGAAACATGAATGTGGCCAAGTACAGAGATATCCTGGCTGAAAACCTCTTCCAAAGTGCTCTGGACCTCAGACTTGGCCGAAGGTTCACCTTCCAACAAGACCCTAAGCACACAGCTAAAATAACAAAGAAGTGGCTTCAGAACAACTCTGTGACCATTCTTGACTGGTCCAGCCAGAGCGCTGACCTAAACCCAATTGAGCATCTCTGGAGAGACCTGAAAATGGCTGCCCACCAATGTTCACAATCAAACCTGATGGAACTGGAGAGGATCTGCAAGGAAGAATGGCAGAGAATCCCCAAATGCAGGTGTGAAAAACTTGTTGCATAGTTCCCAAGAAGACTCATGGCTGTACTAGCTCAAAAGGGTGCTTCTACTCAATACTGAGAAAAAGGTCTTAATACTTATGACCATGTGATATTTCATTTTTTTTCTTTTTTAATAAATTTGCAAAAAATTCTACATTTCTGTTTTTTTTTTCAGTCAAGATGGGGTGCAGAGCGTATATTAATGAGGAAAAAATGAACTTTTTTGAATTTACCAAATGGCTGCAATGAAACAAAGAGTGAAAATTTTAAAGGGGTCGGAATTAGAGTTGAGCGATACCGTCCGATACTTCAAAGTATCGGATCGGAATGGATCGGCCGATCTTTAAAAAAAGTATCGGTATCGCCGATTCCGATACCGGAAGTCCCATTCAAGTCTATGGGACTTCCGGTATCGGAATAAGAAAAACCCTGTTTTTGCCTTGTACAGCCTCTCTGGGGTCTATACGGGCCTTTCGGGGGGCTGTGCCGGCCTGCCAGGGGGTCTGTGCAGGCTCCGGTGGTCTGTGCCGGCCTGCCGGGGGGCTGTGCCGGCCTGCCGGTGGTCTGTGCAGGCTCCGGTGGGCTGTGCCGGCCTGCCGGGGGGCTGTGCCGGCCTGCCGGGGGGCTGTGCCGGCTCCGGGGGGCTGTGCCGGCCTGCCGGTGGTCTGTGCAGGCTTCGGGGGTCTGTACAGGCATCGTCCGATGGGACTACAAGTCCCATCGGGCGATGCCTGCTACCATGACAGTGATTGACACATTAGCCAATGATGGGACAGTAGCAGTCCCATCATCCGGCTAATGTGTTAAATGTTAAAAAAAAAAAAAAAATACTACATACATACTACATACATACTACATGCATGCTACATACATACTACATGCTACATACATACTACATGCTACATACATACTACATGCATGCTACATACATACTACATGCTACATACATACTACATATATACTACATGCATGCTACATACATACTACATACATACTACATACATACTACATGCATGCTACATGCATGCTACATACATACTACATACATACTACATGCATGCTACATACATACTACATGCATGCTACATGCATGCTACATACATACCACATACATACTACATACATACTACATGCTACATACATACTACATATATACTACATGCATGCTACATACATACTACATGCTACATACATACCACATACATACTACATACATGCTACATGCTACATACATACTACATATATACTACATGCATGCTACATACATACTACATATATACTACATGCATGCTACATACATACTGCATGCTACATGCATGCTACATACATACTACATACATACTACATGCTACATACATACCACATATATACTACATACATACAATACATTCATACAATACATACATAGACATACAGTACATATAACATAGAGTAACATACTTACCAATACTTGTCACATTGTTCCCCGAAGCCATTGTCTTTTCCGGAATAAATATTAACATAACAAACCACAAAAATACTCACCCACGATCCGAAGCAGTCCACGAGTGTGTCCCACGACGATCTTGGGTAGAGAACTGCAGCATCAGCTGTTGCTGCCGTTCTCTACGGGCTGCAGGAATCCAATGACGGAAGGTAGGTATCCTTCCGCACTGTATTCCTCCGCCACTTAAAAAAAAAAAAAGTCCCTAGTCTCACTTTATGCCATTGCTGTGTGGGAATTTCCCATGCTAGGAGTCTGGTTGCTCCTCCTGGCTCAGCTATAGCACCAGGCATGAGTCAGCAGCAAGCAGACACTCCTGGGACCAAGTCCTGCTTTTCTCCTTCTGAGCATACCCGTGAGACGACCGCTCATTGGTGGTCAGAGGTCACCTGCTCAGGTCCTGTTGCAGCTCGAATTGGACCATCAGGAAGGTCCCGGAAGGCTGCACCTATAAAAGGATCGCACGACCGTGTGTTAGTATAGACTCTGTTGGTTAGTTGTATGTGTGAAGATGGATGCAAGAAACTGGTGACTGATTCATTATGATTCCCTCCCTTTGGTTGTGTATGTTTTAGGGTTTCTAATTAGAGTCTGCACCAATAGGTGGCTATGGTTACGCTGCCATGCTCCTAGCTTCCATACACTAGCGTCCGGTGGTGTCGTCCTGTTCGCGGCACCATCGTACCGCGCCTTGTCACAGCACCTGCCAGTGCAGCGCCGTGCGCAAGTCTTGCTTATTTGAGCCCTACCCAGGGCGATTAGTGGCGTATGCCTGTGTGGCACTGTGCAGACTAGTGCTTATTACTCTCTTGCTGGCACTGCAGCGCTGGTGGTCTAGAGGGACTCTCTCCCTTGTCTCTGGGACAGAGTCCTGTGACTGTTTACTGGCGCTCCTACTGCCGAGTCCTGTGAGGTTAACAGGCTCCGATGTATGCTCTCAGTGGCTCGGTGAAGTAACAGAGTTCGCTCCAGTACACACCGGGTCTGTGGATACCCGCCGGTGTTCAGTTAGTACTCTGCCATTACTGAGCAGCAAGATACCATCTCTGCACGGAGGACCCCGGGCTGCGAACTCACCTTATACCATCATTATTATTTGGTGGGTTCCACCAGTCCCTAACACAGTGTGTATGCAGCTTACTGTACATGTATGTATTTAATAAAAGATTATTTTTCTGAAAAAATGGTGTGGGCTCCCGTGCAATTTTCGTAACCAGCCGACAGCTGGGAGCTGATGTTTATAGCTTGGGAAGGGGGGTAAGGCCCATGGATCTTCCCAGGCTATTAATATCAGCTGACAGCTGTATACTTAGCGTTTACTGGCTATTAAAATAGGGGACCCTAAAAAAAATGACGTAGTGTCCCCCTATAATTAATAACCAGCAAAGGCTATGCAGACAGCTGCAGACTGATATCAATAGCCCTGAAAGGTGCAATGAAAATTGCCCCCCCTTCCTGGCTAAGAACTTCTTTAGGATGCACCAATTCTGGCACTTAGCCTCACTCTTCCCACTTGTCCTGTAGCGGTGGCAAGTGGGGTGATAGTTGGGGGGTTGACGTCATCTTTGTATTGTCAGGTGACATCAAGCCCCGAGGTTAGTAATGGAAAGGAGTCAATAAGGTGCCCCCATTACTAACCCCATAGTCACATTGTATGAAAACACACACACCCAGAATAAAGTCCTTACAGGTTAATGTAAATATTACAGGATGTGATCCGATTTCTGTTTACAATCTCAGCATGCTGCGACTTTTTCCAGTCCGATCGTGATCCAACCTGAGCTGAAAAAAACCCGCAGTTGAACACACAATGATATAATAACAATAGTCCGAATGCAATCTGATATTTTATCAGATTGCATTCATCCTATTTCATCGCAAGTGGGAATGAGCCCTAAGACCGGGGTCAGACTTGCGAGAAACTTGCACGAGTCTCGCATCTCAATACCCAGCACTGCCGGCGACACTCGGGACCGGAGTGTGCGGCTGCATAGAAATATATGCAGTGCTGGGTATTGAGATGCAAGACTCGTGCGAGTCTCTCGCAAGTCTGACCCCGGCTTTAGGGTGTGAATCTGGTCTGGAGATCCGCAGCTGGTCCGGACATCACAGACGGATGTCTGAAAGGTTGATTCTAATGTTTGGTTATTTTTTTCTTCAGTTATTATCACACTGGAGGAGACGCTAAGAAGACTGGTCTTCTGTGTGAAGCTTCTCCCGTCACCTCTCTACAAGATGGAGGTTAGTGAGAAGTTGACTTTAAGGGCCTGTCACACTAAGCAATATCGCTAGCAATATCGCTATAACATCACTGGTTTTTATTCACTTAAGGTACTGTCACACTAAGCGATATCGCTAGCAATATCGCTATAGCGATATTGCTAGCGATATCGCTGTGTCTGATACTTACCTACGACCCGCTCCCCCGCTGGTTATCGCTGATCGCGCGAGAACGTTCAGGACTGTTTCTCGTCGTCAGCTTCTTGCGGCGCTTCCTGTGGAGAGACGAGCGACGAGCGTGGAGCCGGGCGGGAGGACGCAGGATCGCCTAGTGTGACAGGTAAGTAGCGACCCCCGTCCCCAGCGATGTCGCTGGTGAGATTTGCCTGTGTGGCAGCTCACTAGCGACCACTTAGCGATGTACCAGCGATCCTGACCGCGTCATATCGCTGGTCGGGATCGCTGGTACATCGCTAAGTGTGACAGTACCTTTAGTCCTCAACCCTCATTTTCAACTATGTGTTATCTGAATAGCTGCAGGGTTTCAAAGTAAAACATAGGTGTTTGTACAAAGGGAGCTGGTCTCTCTTTCATGCTGCATGTAAATGAATTACTGTATATCATGACAAGTTCTCCTTTTGTTGAGGTCATATGATTCCTGGAATTTTTGTAGGAATCAGGCAAACAACTTAAAGTAATAAAGTATCAATAAATAGACAGAAATGTGTAGAGACGTTCAGCATGTCCAAAGCAAATTATATAAAACATGAAAGCAAAAAAAAAACAAAAAAAAAAACAGCAGTCTTTAAAGACTATGGTATATGAAAAAATAATATATTTTAATTGCTGCCATATTTACTAAAACTATAAATTTTAATCAAATTGTGCGAGCCCATCTGCCAACGACAAGGCGACCTCTTCAGATGGGGCCCTACACTAACACTACACTAAAGTCCCTATGCCTAAAGCTGTTAACCAGAAGAAGGCAAAAACCCTGGACTTGTTCAGACAATTTGTGACTCGGAAAAATTTCCTTCTTGACCCCGGGAAAACCCTGGATCAAACTCTACTGCTAATACTATGGTTATTATTTTTCTGCTATTATCATCATCATCATCAACATCACATTATTACTATCCTACATTTATTATTAATACCCTAAGACTAAAAACTAAAACTAAAAGTATTACTATCACATTATGTTGATTCAAACCTCCTTTTAAAACTGCTAAAACTGTATCTACTGTAATAATATATTATTTAGTTTGCTATTACTTTTTAATAAATATTATTACTATTTTTACTTGTATTATTATACTTATTACTTATCACACTTAAAATTATTATTACTTGTTTATTATATTATTATGTTGCTATTATTACTTTTCATATTACATTATACCTACTAATATAAATATACTGCTTCTCTAATAGTTTTATACTGCTCATGTTATTGCATAAGTTCTTTCATACTTACCTCCCAGTATTTGCCATATATGATGTTATCGGCTGAGAGGTCCTAGCAGGATTGTCCAGATGATCCTCTTTCCTCTCAAATACTGGTTGATGAATTGGCAGATGTTACACTGCCTGGTCCTGCTTCTTGTGACGGTTATTCTGGTGCTCCTTCTGGCCTTTTTTTCTGGTGCCAATCTTAATCCTGATCTTGATCTCTTTCTTCTTTTCTCCCGTCTTTTCTTCTTCATCTTTATCCAGGTCCATAGAGAGTTCTTTAGCCAGCATTGCCCTTGCTTCTTGTTCTGTGATCTGTATCTTCTTGGATGGTGTAGGCTGCTCTTCATATTCATGCCTTGGTACATATTTCAACTGGGCTGTTGTGCTTGTCGGCATGAGGCGCTAAGAAGACAACAGATTAAGTTAGTAATGTAATAAGCCAATCCTTTACACCCCTTTGTCTTTAAAAATAACGGCAGCATTAAAGGTACTGTCACACTTAGCAATGCACCAGCGATATGACGCGGTCAGGATCGCTGGTGCATCACTAAGTGGTCGCTAGTGAGCTGCCACACAGGCAGATCTCACCAGCGACATCGCAGGGGTCGGGGGTCGCTACTTACCTGTCAGACGAGGCGATCCTGACATCCTCCCGCCCGGCTCCACGCGTCGCTCGTCTCCACAGCAGGAAGCCCCAGCAGGAAGCTGACGACGAGAAACGGTCCAGGACGTTCTCTCGCGATCAGCGATAACCAGCGGGGGAGCGGTCGGAGGTAAGTATCAGACATAGCGATATCGCTAGCAATATCGCTATAGCGATATTGCTAGCGATATCGCTTAGTGTGACAGTACCTTAAGTGAATAAGAAGACTAGTCACGGAGGCATGTCCCTGCTGACTTCTCCCCACCCTACTCTACATGATTGATAGATACACACAGAAGTAGAGACCTGTAGATCAAGCCAACATAGTAGGAGATGGCGGCTGAGACATGCCTCTGACTAGTCTTCCTGCCCTGTAGCATGTCCAAGAGGCTCAATCTGCATGTGCTGCATATCAGGAGCGTTCGTTTCTGCATGTAACCCTGTGCACACTGCAACCTGTCTGACTGATGAAGGTCTTTGTAGGACCGAAACATTTCTTTATTTTTGGATTGTCTTCACAAAATAAAATTATCTGCTCACAACATTTACCTGAGTACCAAGTTTTCTACAAGATTTACATGGGATAGGATCCTACTTGGGCACTATCCACAGGAGTGCCATAATTACCTTTTTATGGGCCTATCAAAAGAGGTTGCAAAGCAAAAAAACCCCACCAAGACAAAAACCTCATCCAAACTGTGAGGGAGGAATGCCTGGGACCTGGATGATTAGTGTGTCATTGAGGTAGCAAACGATTAAAAGATGTAAGAAAACATTTTATAGTGGAATGTACAGGCAACATCAATATTCTCCAGTTTTCCACCACATATGGAGTATCAGTGTAACCCGGAGAAATTGTACAAAATATTGTAAGGTCCATTTTCTCCTTTTAGCCTTGTGAAAATGAAAAATTTGGGGCAAAAGGAACATATTTGTAGGAAAAATATAATTTTTCATGTTCACGGCTCAACATTATAAAATTCTGTGAAGCACCTTTGGGTTTCCTTGAGGAGTGTAGTTTCCAAAATGGTGTCATTCGTAGGGGGTTTCCACTGTTTAAGCACATCAGGGGCTCTGCAAACATAACTTGGTGTCCGCTATCTATTCCAGCCAATTTTGCATTACTAAAATCAAATGGTGCTCTGAGTGCCCAAACAGTAGTTTTCCACATGTTTTGGAGTATTGGTGTAAAAATGTAAAATTTGGGGCTAACTGAAAATTTTTGTGGGAAAATTTAAAAAGTTAATTTTTGCCATCTACATTGCTTTAATTCCGATGTAGCACCTAAAGGGTTATTCTTGAATGTGGTTTTGAGCACTTTAAGTGCAGTTTTTAAAATGGTGTCACTTTTCGGTATTTTATGTCACATAGGCCCCTCAAAGTCTCTTCAAACGTGATGTGGTCCCTAAAAAAAGCTTTGTAAATTTTGTTGGAAAAATTAGAAATTGCTGGTCAACTTTTAACCTTTCTATCTTCCTAACAAACAAAAGTGATGTTTAAAAAATTATGCAGATGTAAAGTAGACGTATAGGAAATGTTATTTATAAATTATTTTGGATAGCATGACTAACTTGCTTAAGGATATAAATGTTGAAAATTGCCACATTTTCAAAACTTTCACCAGAATTCTGATATTTTTACAAATAAACACAAACATTTTGGACCTAAATTTACCACTAACATAAAATACAATATGTCACAAAAAACAATCTCAGAATCAGAGGGATTCGTTGAAGGGTTCCAGAGCTATTATCTCAAAAAGTGACAATGGTCAGAATTGTAAAATTTGGCATGGTCATGAAGATGAAAAAAGGCTTGGGTGTGAAGGCATTAACCACTTGGAAACCTGTGAATGACTAAGTGACATGATTAATTCCGCTCTGAAGAATGACACTCTATACTTTACAAACCAAGTTAACGTGAAAGCTCAAAAGACCCAGGTATCTTTTTTGTTGTTTTGCCAATATTTTTGCTTCAAAAATCTCTGGCGGTTTCTTCAATGTTGAATGGAGTAAAAAAAAAAACAAGCAAGCGTAAAACAGTGAAAAAAACAGCTCAGGAAATTGCTAAAAACACTAAAAGAAAATGTTAAGGGGATAAAATGCCTGTCATTCCCTGAAGTGTCTTCCTTTAAAAAAAACTCAGCGGTTCACACACCTGGAACAGTCATTGTGAGCACATACCATAAGGCTAAGTGCCCACGTTGCAGAAGTGCTGCGGAAATGTCCGCAGCATTTTCGCTATACCCTGCCGCTGGTAAAACGCTTGCTGAATTTGTATGCATTTTCCTGCAAAACACAAGCGTTTTTAGCTTGCAGAATGCTTGCGCTTTTCCAAGTGATTTGAAGCATCGCTTGGAAAAGTGATTGACAGGTTGGTCACACTTATAAAGCATAGTGCTTGACAAGTGTGACCAACTTTTTACTATTGATGCTGCCTATGCAGCATCAATAGTAAATGATAGAATGTTAAAAATAGTAAAAAAAAATAGGGATATACTTACCCTCTGTCGGCCCCTGGAGTTGTCCCTCCCCTCATTGGCGCTGCCGGCAACTTCCGTTCTCAGGGATGCATTGCGACAATGACCTCAGATGACGTAGCATCACGCGATGCGCAATGCATCCCTGGGAACGGAAGATGCTGGCAGCGTGGCTGAGAGGCGGGAGGACTCCGGGGGCCAACAGAGGGTAAGTATACCACTATTTTTTATTTTAATTCTATTTTTTACAGGATTATGGTACCCAGGGCCTGAATGAGCATATCCTCTCCACCAGACCCTGGGTACCATCCGCAAATGAAGCACTCACTTTACGCATGGTGGCCATAGCCACATGCGTAAAGTGAGCGTTTCAAAGCAATCCTATGGCAGCAGAATCGCCGTGATTCCGCAGAAATAATGGACATGATGCGGATTTTACTGCTATGCGATTCCGCAGCGGTATAATCTGCAGCATTGACACAGCAACTGCGGAATCCCATTGGATTTCATGGGGATGCATTTTATTAGCTTTTTTGAGCGTTTCCACTACGGCGGAAAAGCATAAAAAACGCAACGTGGGCACAAAGCCTAAAGCAATGTTCACACGGGCCTCAGAATTAATTAGACCAGTCACTGCTTTATTAGCTCCAGTTAGGACTCATTCAAATGCCAGTGATTTTCTCATATGAGAAAATCGATACAAGTTTCATCAGTGAGATTCATCAGAGTTTGGTCAGAGAGTCATCAGCTTTTCACTCATGGTAAAAAAAAAGAAACTTGAGTTTTTGTGATTTTTTTTATGCTGTGTATTTTTTAAAAATGCAAGTAACCTATTTTACTAAATGGATGCAGAAATGGTGCAAATCTGCAACCTCTAAAACTCACCAAAAGCTCATAATGGGAACTGTGAGGTAGCGCTGTTATTTGGGTAGGGGATACTCGCTCAGCAGCCACAAAATCAGATCTGGCACAGATTTTCCATAAAGCAAGCATAGTCCATGCGGTTTATTCAACATCATAAACCCACAGCAGCAACATACAACAGCATTACAGCAAAGCGTCCAGTATAGAGCTTCACTCTGTAAACCCTGTGTTCACACAGGTTGTACAATGTCCAGCATACAGGCTCTCTTAGCCTCACTTATCTCACCCACATCCGGGTTTCCTCATGGCTGCTTCAGCTTACTGCAGACGTTCATTCTCTCCCCTGGGAACTTTCAGACACGTGCAGCCATTCACCACAGCCACTTCACAGGCTGTTAGCCAGGAAGCTTCATCTCAGCGGGACCTTCCACACTGGACCAATCGGGTCCCAGCATTCACCTCCTGTGACCTACCCAGGCCACATTATATGGTCCATAGTCACGCCCACCGGGTCACATGACTATGACCTCATCACAAGTCCTTCAACCACTCACACTCTTTACAACAGTGTTCTTTATACATACCCCCTGGGTGGGTTTGTAGGTAACCAGGCCCGCCCATCTCTCTAGTTACCTGGTGACTTCTCCCTTACACATTGAAGCAACACCTCAGCAGTATCACTGCTGATCAACATATAAGTCTCCATCCCAAAGCCACCTACTTTGAGATACATAACGGCCATTCAGTATTCTGCCATTCATCCTTTCTCTTGGGACATCCACACAGCACCCCCTAGTGGATTCAGTGGTTACTACACCACAGAACGTAACCTTAGTCTGCGAAAATGATAGCACATAGCTGGTATCCGAGTGCTGTCCAAATTTTTAATGGACCCAAAGTCGATTTTGATTCAACACTCATATCAATATCGGACATGCATACCTCCCAACCGTCTCGATTCTCGCGGGACAATCCCGTTTTTTACCCCCCACCCATGACCCGCTCGGGACTCTATGTTTCCCACACTGCACTGAGCCGCCACGCCCCCCCATGCACCAACCCCATCCTCACCCTTCCAGAGAGCCATCGCAGCCCCTCACAGCCTGCAATGACGTGGCTGGGCTGTTCTTTGCGCACAGGACCTTTTGTGAGGTCACAAGAGTGGAGGAGTCAGGGTCACATGATTCTGGTCACATGGGCATGACGTCAGCAGAGGTCCTTTAGCAGACTTGGATTTAGCCTCTATTGTCACATGATCAGGGGCCTCGGTGTGTGCAGGACTCTGCTGTGCTGGTTGTCATGATGCTGGATGAGCGTAAGTTTACGTGTGGGGTCAGGAGGGGTTTACAGGGTGGATGAGCAGAGCCGTGTGTGTACGAGGTGTACAGAGTGGAGCGGTGTGTGTATGAGCTGTACGCAGCCATGTGTGTACGAAGTGTACAGAGGGGAACTGCCTGTGTATCGGGTATGCGGAGCCGTGTGTGTACGAGGTGTACGGAGCGGAGTCGTGAGTGTAGGAGGTGTACGGAGTGGAGCCGCGTGTGTATGAGGTGTGCGGAGCGGAGTCGTGTGTGTATGAGGTGTACAGAGCGGATCCGCGTGTGTACGAGGTGTATGGAGCAGAGATATGCGTGTATGAGGTGTACGGAGCGTAGCCGTGTGTATATGATGTGTACAAAGCGGATCTGCGTGTGTACAAGGTGTACGGAGCAGAGACATGTGTGCACAAGGTGTACAGAGTAGAACCGTGTGTGTATGGAGTGTGTGGAGCAGAGCCGTGTGTGTACGAGGTGTACAGAGCAGGGCCATTCGTGTACGAGGTGTACGGAGCGGAGCCGCGTGTGTACGGGGTGTGCGGAGCGTTGCTGTGTGTGTACAAGGTGTATGGAACGGAACCATGTGTGTACAAGGTGTACGGAGCGGAACCCACCTGAGCCTCATGCGTTTTACCCGCGGCGGGGAGTTGCGGAAATGCTGCGGACAATTCCTCAGCATTTCTGCAATGTAGGCACATAGCCTTAGAGCTCATACTTCTCTGCATTTAAAACGGACTAGTGCAATGCAATAAAAAATCAGATTGCACTCTGACTAGTGTTAGACAATGATTCTTTGCTAATCTGCAATTTTTTGCTCCCCTCTGATTGGGCTGAGAACAAAAAAGCTGCAAGCTGCGAGTAGTCACATTTGTCGGACGAAACTCAGCAATGCAAGTCAATGGGTCCGAGAAAAAAAATTGCACAGCACATGGATTATGCAGGTGCTGTGCGATTTTTGACTCACCCTCTCATAGGAAACCGCCATTTCATCACCCAAGTACAGTAAATTCACAGCATGAACCGTCAGAATAAAATAGACATAGAGAAAGAATAAAAGAAAAAAATGATGTGGGGTCCCCCTAATTTTTATTAACCAGCTAAGGGAAAGCCAAAAGCTGTGGGCTGATCTTTCTAGTCTGGCATGGGGGTAATAAACATGGAGCTTCCTAGGCTATTAATATCAGATCACAGCTATCTATGTACCCTTTACTGGTTACTAACAAGGGGTGACCCCCAAAAAATATGATAGGTCCACCATATTATTAATAATTAATTGGGGTTGATGTCAGCTTTGTAATGTCAGCTGACATCAAGCCAAGGGGTTAGCAATGGAGAGAGGCATCTGTAAGACATCCCCATTACTAACCTAATAGTCAAATGTAATAAAGACAAACATAGAGTAAAGTCTTTTATTTGAAATAAAAACTCCCTGACTCCAATTTACCCATTTATTCATATCAAAATAAAAACACAAAGTAATCCTCACCTGTCTGCAGATAATCCCTATGTGTTGCTGTCCCATGAAGAACTCCAGCTCTGCTACATCCGGTTGGTTTGTTGAGCGGTGGCATAATGCAACTGCTCAGCAAGCCAGACAGAACACACTGAGACAGGAGCATGAGAAAATAGGCAATTACGTCTTGCTGCCCTTCTCAACGAACTGGCCAGCGCAATGTAAACACAGCCTAAGTTTGTCATTCTGTTCTTGCTGCCAAAAATAGCAGAAACAAGGAAACTTGAGGGAATGCATCAGCTATCATTCATCTAGTACAACTGAAATCTTTGACAATAATATGAACAAAGCCCTAATTACTTCTGTTTATGGAAAATCAAAGTGGAGCCAATGTGGTCACGATCGATACTCTTACAGGATTGTGGAACTACTAGTCTGCTGGTTAAATGGTTCATTCCACTTTATTTTAACTAATATGTTGAAGGCATGATGTTGTGACACTTACTAATGTATAAGAATTATAGGTTCTTCTTCTTTGTTAAACGCCGACTGCTTTTCCATGCAGCTTTCTTCATAGACCGCACAGCTCTCCTGTTCTCAAAATGACTTCTGAGATGATGGGTATGTGGAGAGACCTGTGCATCAGCCTCTGAGATGAATGGGCATGTGACCAGACTTGTCCATCAGCCTCTGAGATGGATGGACATGTGACCAAACCTGTCCATTAGCCTCTGAGATGGATGGGAATGTGACCAGACCTGTCCATCAGCCTCTGAGATGGATGGGTATGTGACGAGACCTGTCCATCAGCCTCTGACATGGATGGGCATCTAACCAGACCTGTCCCTCAGCCTCTGAGATGGATGGGCATGTTACTAGGCTTGTTCATCAGCCTCTGAGATAGATAGGCATTGGACTAGACTTGTCCATCAGCATATGAGATAGATGGGCATGTGATGAGGCTTGTCCATCAGCCTCTGATATGGATGGGCATGTGACGAGGCCTGTCCATCAACCTCTGAGATGGATGGGCATGTGACCAGACCTGTCATCAGCCTTTGAGATGGATGGGCATGTAACCAGACCTGTCCATCAGTCTCTGAGATGGATGGGCATGTTACTAGGCTTGCCCATCAGCCTCTGAGATGGATGGGTATTGGACTAGACTTGTCCATCAGCATATGAGATAGATGGGCATGTGGCGAGGCTTGTCCATCACTGATGCCTCTGAGATAGATGTGCACATGGCCGACCAGTCCATCAGCCTCTGGGATGGATGGGCATGTGACCAGACCCCTTTTTTTTTAATTGTCATCCATGTGGAATATTTGTTGCCATATCTCTGTCTTGATAGCTCACTAAAATCTTTTGTCTAGGAAATGTATCAGCTATATACCTCCCCTCCATCCTTCTTATGTTTTCCGTCATGTTGTGATAAAGTACACTTATATCCCCTTTCTTGCTGTCTTCTATTTTTTCACTAGAGGACATTTTTGGTGACTTTTAAGATGTTTCTGAGTTTGGACCAAATGTCAATTTATTGTCTCACATGCTATTATCACTACTCATGAGCAACCTCATTAATTCCCAGTTTCCTAAACGTCTACTTAGAAAACATAAAAGCATCTCCTTAGTTACATAAAATAATGTAATAAAAATGTAAAAACCATAGATTGTAACAATGTAGTATTTTTTTATTTTTCAGTTTGTGAAATAATGGCCAGCACATGGATGGCTTGGATCACTGGATTGGTGGTCCACTGCTCATGGATATGAAGATTACTGGCTCATTTTAGACTACAGTATGTGACACACCACAATGTCATACATGGGGAAAGTCACATGGGAAGTTTCCCAGGGAGACATTCTCAATAAGAGCGCAAAATTTCACTGCCTACCACCTGTCAAATGAGCCAAGACTCCAGTGCACTGAGCTTCTTTTTATTTGAGTGGCATCCAAATGTAGTACAAAAGATGAATCACTGCCTATGTAGAGCGCAGCAGCCAATGATAAACTCATCTCACCTGCTGCGCTCTGGATAGGGGGAGATAGAAATAAATCATCTGCATTGCACATCTGTAGTGCTGTGCTCGCCTGCAGCTCTCAGCAAAAATGAAAAAAAAAAACTGTCCTCTGTAAGTTTTACATTTTTATATACTTTTTTTTTTTTTAACCTTAACTATGGCTAGGACTAGGGTTAGGACTAAGGTAATAAAAGTTATATGAAAATAATGTAATAAAAAAGTAATAAAAATGCAGCGTTTTTTTAAATTTTTTATTGTTATTATTATGTCAAATTTCAGCAAAAAGCAGAAGAAAAATGGAGGGTGAAAGTCTAAACTACAATTACATCAGTATTTTCTTGATGTACAATACAAGTGTTTGGGAGATAAGAGGTTCAATACTGGCTAGATAAATGGAAGGTTTACAGGTTATGGAGGGCAAAATACTTGCTTTGCCCCTCGGACCTGAAACCTATGCTACATCAATGACACACTCCTATGATTATGGTCTCTATCATTACTTTATTCTTCCCTCATATAGTGTGGCATAATCGTAGTGACTGATTCACTTTTAGAGGTTATTATTATTATTATTTATTGTTATAGCGCCATTTATTCCATGGCGCTTTACATGTAAGGAGGGTGGTTAAACAACACATGGTAAAATACAACCTGTCCGTTCCCTGTACCTCCTGACGGACACAGACAGAAAAGGGCCCCTCGTCAAGAACAATATATGGGCCCTTTGCAGCCTAAGAGCTCCTAAAATTGCAAAATTCCGCCTTCTTTGGAGGTATAAATGGGCCCACTTACCTCTTGGGCCCGTGTGGCCATACACTTACACCAGTGATATGTCCGCCCCTGCCTTTACCCTACAGCAGCGGATGTAAGGGGACAGATGAGCTGACCCATACCTGTTTTCCTTATCATATACTCTTACACTGAAAATTACCCCTGTGTTTGTCCAGCTAAAGTTAACAGCCAATTTAATGCTTTCAACACCCGGATTTGTTCCTGTATTTCAGTGTGGAACAATAAGCATCGAGTTTATCTAGAATATTCCATTTTCTCTTTTGATGTACGTCACCTAGCTCCGCATCTTCAGTTAATGGGAACAAAACACGTATTAAATATTCATAGGTTTGTTAGAATCACATGTCTCCTATGTGAACATTATTATACTGATTAAATAAAGTTACAAAGGTCATGGAAAATCATAGAATATTCTTTCTACATAACTCGTCGTGATGGAAAACATCACATTGGATGTTATTAATTATTGTATGCAGTACAATACAGTAGTAGACGGCAGATATTAGCCTTAGGGTCCCGCACACCATTAACGTAGAGGTGCACAAATACGCCAATATACAAATGTATACATACACTATACATCAGCACACTGGGATTAATGAATGCCTCAACTCCACTATTGCTATATAGGTAAAAAAACGGAAGGTGCTTAGTGAGGAAGGAGCGTAAAGCTATCCAGCCACGACAAGGTGTACTCCATATTGGGTGGTCCCTATATCTAACGTCTTGCCTCTCCATGTGCCAAGTCATGCCTTTTCTGAACTGGGGAAGTGAACTGTATGTTTATTAATTAGTGAAGGTGTGTGGACCCTTTTTGGTTCTTTTTCGTAGTATAAATTGGGAGATCTTGCCCCCCCCAGGGCCGAAGACCCTTGTCCACCCATCTTTCCCAAACAAGATTTTAATTACCAGCTACACCTGGTTTCACGTCCCCAACAATAATAGAGTTCTCATATTCAGGATGTATATATTTGCCAGACTGCTCTGGTGCCACTTCTTTCTCAAAGGGGAAAAATTTAATTGGACATGGAAAATCCATCCTTATCTTTAAGGCCTCGTACACATAAGATTGTCAGAAGATTCCAATTGGAGGTGGAAACATCAGATTGAAATCAAATGACTTTGGGAAACTACTGTATTTTACTCGTTTTCCAAGTAGCTGCCTTTTCTGACTTCTTACCATCCCAACGCTGATGGTAATTATTTCTTTTTCATGTTATGTGTAATACTGTAAATTTCCTTCCAGAAACAGGCCATTTAGGCAATAAAAAATATTATGCCAACAGATTACCCTTTCTGTGCACTCAGATTGGTGCCAAGTCAACCTTGAGTCACCTAAGACAGATAACATGTAAAGTTACAGGTCAAGGTCAGTGCTGATGATCATACTGCATAAAAGCCACGAGCGCACTGCTGACTCAGCAATTGCAGACCTTCACTCTGGCATTAACATCACAATATTTGCTCCAGTAGCTTTATAGTACTGCTTTCCTTGGCCATGCAGATGCATGCAAGCCTTACATCACCAAGCACAATGCCAAGTGTTAGATGTAGTGGTGTAAGGCATACCGCCACGTGTTCTGTGGATTGATGAATAACACTTCTCTATCTGGCATCTTATGGACGGGTTAGACGTAACCTGTCAGAATTATGTCAGCTGTACAGTTTGGTGGAGGAGGGATAATAATATTGGGTTATTTTTTATGGGTTGGTTTCCTGGCTCCAATGAAGGGAAATCTAAATGCTTCAGCATACAAGGCATTTTGTACAATTTTGTTTTGATCTTTGTGGGAGCAATTTGGGGTAGGCCATTTTCTGTTCCCAATGACTTGGCGCAAGTGCACAAAACAAGATGCATAATGGCATGACTGGGGGAGTTTGGTGTGGAAGGACATGACCGGCCGCAAAGAACCCGGACCTCAACCCCAGTGTCTAAGATTCTGACTTCACAAATGAACTTCTGGATGAATGGGTAAAAATGACCTCAGGCACTGCCAAATCTTCCCAGAAGAGAGGGAGATAGCTGCAGAGGGGTTTTATAACTCCATATTAATGGCTATGGATTTATAGTAGAATAGGATGCCATAAATGTTTCTGTAGGTGTAATGTAGAAGTGCCCCCATACTTTTCTTCATATATTGTATATGTTATGTCAACCAGCAGATATAAGCAGCACCAGATCTGATCTTCTGCTGCTAATCCCGTCTCTTGTTAACAAGCTAAGATTTACCTCTGCCACCATTACACCATCGTTCTGTTATGTTACCATGCCTGGGTGATTACATTGTAGTGCTTCCAGTAGCTTGCGCCATATACTCATACAGAGCGCCAGGCCACAGGTATTATATTGTAAATCAGGCTGAACCATTATGACCCTTCAGTATTAGAGAAGCAAAGTATCCAGATGTGAACACACACAAATATTCATGCATATATATTTTTTATTGAAAATAGACATGCTGAACAGTAATAAAAACAAATGCCTCATGTGCGAGGGGGCGCTACAGGTTATAGACCCAGTATATGGAGATTATTGTGCCAAAATGCTAATACGCATACAGACAGTAAATTCAAATGTACCAAAAATATTAATTGGAGTTAATTTATATTATTACCTACAGTATATAGCTGTATTGCAAGAGGAAAAGGATGCTGTCCTGTACAAATATATCACACTGTAATATAGAAATTAGGTCATCAGTGGTTAAACTCAAGAGAATAAACAATAGCATACTCTTAAAGTGCCAGTGCATATACGAGTTCCATTCATATACTTAGACCACAGTATCAAACTATAAAAATGTGCTTTATAGTCAAAACAAGAAGAAGAATTATAGTACACTAATGGAAGAGTTTAACAGCTGATGCGCATATTTGTCAAGGCATCATCATAGATATATACATACCCTAATCATCACAAGGCATATGGTGGAATCTGAATGCCATATCTCACACTATTGCAATAATACAATACAATGTAACGGGAGGTAAGCACATCTACTGTCTGTGCTGTGCTACTTACAAATGAGAGACCTAGGTCTGTCCTGTGTCCCTCAGCCCCGACGCGCGTTTCGTCCACATTTCCCTGAGGAAGTTTGTCCTAGTGACACACTACTGTGAAATTGATCACGCATTTTTTGATTTAACACAGGTATTATATGTATATTACTGTCATGCTCGCCATGTCTGTCATGTCCGCCATGTCTGTTTTGCCTCATGACCCCTGGAGCGGTGTGCACGCGAATCTCATGTCGGCTATCCTGCATGTTCCCCAGAGCAGTGTGCACACTCTCCTCATGACTGTTGAGCTGCGGGATGCCTGCGTTTCTGCTCTGCCTTCTGTGATCGTCTCGTCATGTCTAGAAACACTGATCATGTGTCCTTCCTATGTTCCAGCAGAGGCTGGTTCTGCATTCATATCTGCATGTCTGGAACTCTGATCATGTGACCTGCCTAGGTTTCAGCACTGGTTCTGTGATCATCCCTGCATGTCTGGAATCCTGATCATGTGACTGCTCCCTGTGATCCTGGAGGATCTGAACTAGAAGTTCTCCCCTGGTCCTGACCCGGAAGTGGAGGTGCTATGCCCTATATCAGACCGCCCCTTCCTATGCTCAGGGCCTGAGTACTGTGTTGCTTCCCTGCATGGCTGCTTGGTCTGCTGGGTCGCTCCCTCTATTCTGTGCCCTTGCACTTTGATCTGTCGTGCGTCTCTGCACACGCTCCGTGCTCGTACTCCGTCTCTTGTCCCGTGCCTTGTCTTATGTTTGTCCGTTGTGCCGTGTTCGTCCTTGTCCTGCTTGGACTTGTAGTCCCTCTGTTATTCTCTGCCTTGCCTGTTTCTGCCATGTCTTGTCTTCGCTATGCTCTGCCTTGTGTTTTCTCCTCTGTTCTCTGTCTCTGCCTGTTATTCCTGCTCTCTGTTCTATGGTGCTCTCTAGCACGTTCCCTGGCTAGTCCCAAGGCTTTACCTTGGCCCGCCTCTGGGCTTCGACCTATGCTCCGCTGCTAGCTCTGTTCCTTACTCTGACCTGACTACGTGTTTCTGCCTATGTTTCCGTTCCTGGTTCCGTATTCTGCCTTTGCTCTGCCCTGTTTCTCGTCTTGCCTTGCTTTGCTGCTTCATGTGCCCTTTGCATGCACCTGGCCTTCCTAGCCTCCTGTTTGTGCCTCAGCCGTGCCCGCCCTAGCCATGCCCGCCTGCTTGTGCCTCAGCCGTACTCGTCGGTCAGTGACAGCTGTGTCGCCTGCCATGCCTCAGCTGGGTTTGCTTGAGTCTTGCCCGTCTGTCAGTGCCGCAGCCTGATCAGCTAGCCAGTGCCCCAGCCGTGCTCTCTGTGCTCCCTTGCACCTCACGCTATTTCTGCACTGTGATCTACGTGCTCTCTATAGCATGCGTAGGTCCTCGCCTGCCCTTGGCATACCTCCCAGTGCTTCTATAAAAGTATGCGCAGGTTTTGCCATGTATCCTGTTGTGCCCTCTTGCACGCACAGGCCCTAACCCGGTTCTCGTACTGTCCCTGGCGTGTCCTCGCACACGCAGGCCACCGTCCTTGTACCTGACCCTGGCGTGCCTCTCTGCACACGCAGGACTCTGCCTCGCCTGACCCTGATGTGCCTCTCTGCACGCGTAGGACTCTGCCTCGCCTGACCCTGGCGTGCCTCTCTACACGCGCAGGCCTCCGTCCTTGAGTCTGACCCTGGTGTGTTCCTTAACACGCATCGTGTTGCTAACCTGTCTTGTCTTCTTGCTTGGAACCCTGGTTTGCCTGCTGGATGCCCGGAACCTGCCGATCGCTGCCAGAGATCGTAAGCCTGATGACTGCGGCCTGATGTCTGGAGCTGATGTCCGCAGCCTGATGCCCTGATCATGTCGATCGTTGCCAGATGTCCGGAGTCCGATGCCAGCGTGTCTTTGCCTACCATCTTGCACGTACCATGTCTTGGACCCTGGCGTGTCTCCTATGCATGCACCCTGCCTTGGACCCTGGCGTGCCTCCTAAGCACGCACCCTGCCTTGGACTCTGGCGTGTCTCCTAGCACGCACCCTGTCTTGGACTCTGGCGTGTCCTAGCACGCATCCCTCCTAGGAACTCTGGTGTAATCCCTAACACGTACCCTGCCTTGGACCCTGGTATGTTTTCTAGCACGTGTTATGCCTCGAACATTTGGCGTGCCCTTGCATGCACCTTGCCGTGTTTCACTGTTTGTGCCCTGCACCTGATTCCCTGTTTATGCCTTGCACCTGAATAAAGTGTGAAACCACGTTTGCTGAAGAAACTCTGTGACTTCGCTTTATGTTTGGTATCCTGTCCGTCTTGTTGCCAGACACTCAATAGTGTCTCCCTGAGCCGGCCGTCTGGTCCAGCTGCCGTGGTGGCTCACCGCCTTGGTCTTGCCCCTGACACTCCCTGTACAGGGGGTGGGTTCTCACTAGGTCAACTCGCCCTAGGTGGGTAGGCGCCACGGCCCAGAGGGTCCACTCAAAAAAGGAAAACGACTCAGCGTAAGCTGACGCTCATCACAATTACATATGACAGATTATTACATGAGTTGTGCTCAAATAATCACCAGCAGTGAGAAGCAGATACAGAAACTCTGACACGCAAGTTTCTACTAACTACAATACGTATTAGTGGATTTAGTACTTGGTGGAGCCAGGTTTCTCGGTAAACACCAATTGTGGCTTGTTCAGCTCACCGTCAATGACAGCCCACCCTGTACAAGTCACTGAACATCACTGGCTTATGGGCAGTCACTGTACCATAAACCATAAAAAGCTGACCATGTTTTCATGTGAGCAATTGGCAACATCGCTACAAGGTAAACCGAAGAACGGTGGGACGAACACGGACGGAGTAATTGAAAGAATAGGAGAGTAGCTATATTTTAAGCTATTTTATTAGCATTTGTGCCTTTTGGGAAAACTTATAAAACCAATTTAACAGGTCATTTATTACCTTCATATTAGATCCGATGAATCCTGACGAACGCCACTGACTTGTATTGGCTTTATTAGTGTTTCAGTGCTTTTTGGTGGCAGGTATAGCACTACAGTCTACGCTGCTCTTGCTGTTCAAAACTGCATTGTGCCATATAAAGTTTTGTGGAGGACGATATGGAGTTGTTTGTCAAGGGCTCAGCCTATGCCCCTTAGTTCCAGTGAATGAAAATCTTAATGATTCAGCATACCAAGATATTATGGACAATTGTAGCTTGTAACTTTCTAGGAACAGCTTGGGGAAGGCCCTTTTCTGTTCCAGTATGACAAGGAGTGGAATGCCAATGTCTGTTTGGATTTTCTTTGGAGTCATCATGATGTGTGTGTCGTGGGGGGGGGGAGTTATATAAACCACTGTGTGTGGTGGCATTATACTGTGTTGGGGGTCTGTGGTGGCTTCAATCTGTGTGTGGGGAGATTATGCTATGTGTGGGAGCCATTATACTTTGGGGAATGACTAGGGACTAGTGTTGAGCATTCCGATACCGCAAGTATCGGGTATCGGCCGATATTAGCTGTATCGGAATTCCGATACTTAGTTCCGATACTTTTTTCATATCGAATACCGGAATCGGAAGTTCCCATAATGCTAGGAGCCCGCTCGATTTGATTCAGCCAATGGGGATCCTCAGAAGTGTGGGCACATCCTGTTAGGCATGTAGGCATGTTAACTACTGGCATGGCTGTGATTGGCTGCTGAAATGATGTCATGATGCACTATAAAAACCGCAGCAGCCGCCATTTCGGGTTCACTCTGCTGTGAATTCAGTTAGGGACAGGCTGCTGTTGAAGACTGTGAGGGACAGTTAGAAATAGCGATCATCAAACATATCTATTGCTCTACCCAGGCTACATAATCCACCACTGTAGCATTTTTTTTAGCCCAGCAGCGCTGTTTTAATAGCTGTCTGCAAGGGCTGTGTGAGTGCAGACCCACGCTGTGTAGTGTGTCCTGCAGGCACGTCTGCTTGTAGGCCGCCCAGCGTGTGTCTCTGCCTCATGCACATTTTTCTTTTATTGCTGCTTTTTTTTCTCCTGTATAGTGTGCTTCCATACGTATCCATATACGTTGGTTGCAAACTCTAAAGGAGTGGACAGTGGAGCCTTTCAGCAGCCTTTCAGTGCTATAGCCCATTTCTCTGCACTGTTTTTGGCTGTCTGATAGGTCTCTCTGTGTGTGAGTGCAGCTCACGCTGCAGTGTGTTCTACAGCCACCGCTAGCTGTAGTCCGCTCAGCGTGCGTCACTGCCTCATACATAGTCCTTTTTTTGCAGCTAATTTGTCCAGATTTTTGCTCCTATATTAGTGTGCTTCCATCCACATCCATTGTCTTTGGTTGGTTGCAAACACTACATAGGATTAGATAGAGGAGCTTTTTTGCTGGCTTGTGCCCTTCAGGGCCAGCCAGACTAGTATCACCCTATTTTTTGGAGCCTCATCAATTGCATTGTAGGTTAGCTTCCTGCATTGTAATCGCTCCAAAAAGTTTGTGATACTATAGCTTTCAAACTTTGGTCACATCCTTTTATTCCCCCCCCCCAAAAAAAAAGGAAATAAAGTTCACCAAACACTCCACTTTAGAGTTGTGTAGGCCACATTAGATCATATTAAAGTGTAGTACACACAGTCTTAGCAAAATTAGTGTTTCTTATACTGGTTAGCAGGTGTTCAGGAATAAGAACACTAAGCCCCCCCTTTTTTACTTTTCTGCCTATCTTTATCAGTCTACCAAGATGAAGAAGGCAGGGAGTAAGGCACGTGGTCGTGGCCGTGGAGTTTCAGCAGGGAGAGGACGGGGGGATTCGGTGTCTGCTGCGGCCACCAGTGACCCGGCATCCCCCACTTTTACCAGGCAACAGTCCTTCATGCGCAGCTTTGTAGGACCTCGCCGTACCCCACTGCTGCGTGACGAACAAATTGAAGCCGTTGTCGGATGGATGGCAGCTAACGCATCCACTTCAATGACTTCCGCATCCCCTCAGGGCCAGAGCACTGAAGAGCAACCATCTGTCTCTTCACCACCTGCCAAATTGCCCAGTCAGTCGGAGAGCCCTGGACAGGAGCTATCTCAATCTTTACTTCTGTTCTCAGAATCTGTTGGCTTGGAAAGAGGTGGCCAGCCAAGCAGCATTCTAGAGCGTGAAGAAGAGGGAGTATGCAGTGATGCGCAACTGCTTTGTCCCTCTGAATCTGAAGAGGCGGGTGGGCCAGTGCCTATTGTTAGCACACCTCAGTACTCATCTGATGATGATGAGACTCAGTTGCCAATTTCTGGTGCGTACGGTGCTGGCGAGACAACCCAGGACCAGCCGGTGCTTGATGAGGGGAGTGGAGATGATGAGGTCTTTGACCCATCATGGCGTCAGCCACAGGAAGGTGGTGGGAGCAGCTCTGAGGAAGAGATTCCCCGAATGGCCAAAAGAGGAGGGAGAGGGCGGGGGCAGACTTGGTTGCCTGTAGCCTCCACTTTGGCACCCGTGAGGAGCAATCCTCTTCCAAAACACAAAACGGGCGCTCCCAGGACTTGCAGTGCGTGGTCTTTTTTTGACACAGGTGCAGATGACATTTGCTTTGTCATCAGAAAGTTAAACGAGGGAAAAATGTGAGCAACCTCAATACCACAAATATGTGGAAACATGTGCGTACCAAGCACGAGGTGGAGTTACACAGACACACTGAAGATGTAGGCCAACCTTCAGCAGCACCTGCTACCTCTTCAGCTCGTGTTGGGGCCTCTTCCTCCAGCTCACACACAGCTGGTTCGGCTTCCTCACTGGAACGCCATGGAAGAACCTCTGCCACTGTTGTCCAGAGACCCAGTGGAATTCCACCCACTGAACCACGTTCTCAGTCATCAGCACACTCCCAGGCCACTCACCAGCAATCGGTAGCACAGGCATGGGAGAAAAAGCGGCCATACTCGGCAAGCCATCCCTGAGCACTGGCTCTGAATGCCGGCATTGCCAAACTACTGGCCCTTGAGATGCTGTCATTCAGGCTGGTGGAGACTGACACCTTCCGGAACTTGATGTCATTGGCAGTTCCACAATACAATGTGCCCAGCCGCTTTTATTTCAGCAGGCAAGCCTTCCCTGCCCTGCAAAAGCATGTAGAGGGAAAAATTAAAAATGCGCTACTAAACGCCGTCAGTAGCAAGGTCCACCTGACCACCGATGCGTGGACCAGTAGCCATGGACAGGGACGATACCTTTCCCTCACTGCCCATTGGGTCAATGTTGTGGAGCCGGGTACAGATCTGGAGAGTGGCTCTGTACGTATTCTGCCAACTCCAAGGATTGCAGGAAAGGAATGCAGTCTGTACATATTGAGTCCTCCTCCTACTCTAGTTCCTCGGAATCAGCACTGCATGAGCCTGTTAGGCCAGATATGAGCACAGGTGTGGCCAAACGTCAACAGGCCGTCCTTAAATTAATTTCTTTGGGGAATCGGAGCCACACAGCACAGGAGCTCTGGAATGCCATCAAGCAGGAGAGCGATGTGTGGTTTGTGCCAGCGAATCTCCAGCCAGGTTTGGTAGTGAGTGACAATGGCCGAAATCTAGTTGCAGCTCTGGGCCTAGGCAACCTCACTCACATACCATGTCTGGCACACGTGCTCAATTTGGTCGTGCAGAGCTTTCTGAGGGACTATCCGGATCGTGATGCACTGCTGCACAAGGTTCGCCTAGAGTGTGCTCACTTGCGGCGTTCCAGCATGGCAAGATCGCGCATTGCATCTCTGCAACGCCGATTCCGCCTGCCAGAACATCGCATCATATGTGACCTCCCCACCAGGTGGAATTCAACGTTACATATGTTGGAGCGGTTGTGTGAGCAGCAGGCAGCAGTAATGGAGTACCAGCTGCATCAGGCGCAAACAAGTCGCACTGTGCGCCGGACACACTTCACCACCACTGAGTGGCCCACTATGAGGGACATCTGCCAAGTTTTGCGTGCTTTCGATGACTCCACGCGGATGGCCAGTGCAGATGATGCACTAGTCAGCATGACTGTCCCCCTTATCTGTCTGCTTCAAAAAACCTTACAAGCACTAAGTGAGGAGGTTTTTGAAGAGGTCGAGGATGAGGAGTCAGAAATGCCATCTGCTTCTGGCAAGTCTGCGCAACGTGCTTCCACACAAAGGCCCAGGCAGGGGACACTTAGTGAGGAGGATGACGAGGAGTCATTGGAGGAGGAGGAACACATCTCTCCAGAGGAGGGAGGTACACAAGGCTCTAGTAGTCAGTGTGTACAGCGAGGGTGGGGTGATGCTGAGCAGGCTGAGATGCTGCCTCAAGCTGGGGACAGCGTTTCCGGTCCAGTTGGCAGTCTGCAGCACATGGTTGATTTCATGCTGCAGTGCTTGTTAAATGACCGCCGCATCGCCAAAATTCTCCACATGGCTGATTATTGGGTGTACACCCTCCTAGATCCTCGCTACCGGGACAACTTACAAAGCCTCATACCACAGTTGAACCGGGAGCGTAAAATGCGGGAGTACCAAGAAACACTTGTGCAGGCCATCATGTTCTCCATTCCCCCTGCAAGTGTGCTGGTAGTGCTTTTCAAAGCAGCCATGTGGGTAGAGGCAGTGGAGGAAGCTCTGCACAAAGAGGTAGCAGAGGCAGTGCCGCAGGACAAGGCAAGGCCAGTATGGCCCAAATGTGGAAAAGTTTTGTGGGACCGCCACAAACGGCTACAACATCACAGACGGCTCCAGTCAGCAGGAGGCAACGTTTCCGTCAGATGGTGACAGACTACTTGTCTTGCCATGTTAGTGTACTCCCAGACGGCTCTTCCCCATTCAAGTTTTGGGTCTCTAAGCTGGATACATGGCCAGAGCTTAGCCAATATGCATTGGAGGTGCTGGCTTGCCCTGCTGCCAGTGTATTATCGGAATGTGTCTTTAGTGCTGTAGGTGGTGTGGTAACAGACCGTCGCACGCGACTATCCGCCGATAATGTTGACCGGCTTGCTTTTGTGAAAATGAACAAGGCCTGGATCTCACCTGAATTTGCCAGTCCGCTTTCAGAATAAATAATTGCCTGGCAACAGGATCCAGGTCTCCTGTTGTGTTCATGTTTCTATGACCTGAACTTTATTTCCTGGGCTACAGCAACACCCGTTGTTGCTCAGAAGTGCTGTCCACACAGACAAAACACTCGCTCATGTGTAAGTGGGGTTTGGTAACGTCAGCTGATCCCCTGCTGTGTGTATGGCAAAGTGTCCGGCTCCCTCCAATCTCAAAGTACCTCAGATTTACACCTGGCTCCAAGTAGGCCTCGGCCTACTACCTGATTTTCCCTGGGCTCTGACACCGCCAGTTGGTGCTCAGAAGTGCTGTCCACACAGAAAAAACACTTGTTCATGTGTAAGTGGGGTTCGGTAACGTCTGCTGATCCCCTGCTGTGTGTATGGCAAAGTGTCCTGCTCCCTCCAAACTCAAAGTACCTCAGATTTACACCTGGCTCCAAGTAGGCCTCGGCCTACTACCTGATTTTCCCTGGGCTCCGACACCGCCAGTTGGTGCTCAGAAGTGCTGTACGCACAGACAAAACACTCGCTCATGTGTAAGTGGGGTTTGGTAATGTCAGCTGATCCCCTGCTGTGTGTACGGCAAACTCTCCTGCTGCCTACAACTTCTGACTTCCTCTGATTTAATATGTTCTCTGATTTGCCCTCTGTCTCCACTCTGTTTTGAGTATTTCCTCCGGCCTATAACACCACCTGTTTCTGCTCTCAAGTGCCGTCTGCACAATCAACACTTGTTCCTGTGTTACCTGGGTCCTGTAACATCTGCTCATCTCCAGAGGTGAGTCCGGCAATGTCTCCTGCTTTGTCTACATTCCCACTACTTGTAGTGGAAAAGTGGACAGAGCAGGAGACATTGCCTGACTCACCTCTAGGGAGAAGCTGCTGTTACAGAACCCCAGTAACACAGGAACAAGTGTTGGTTGTGCAGACGGCATTTCAGAGCAGCAACTGGCGTGGTTGCAAGCCAGAGGAAATACTCGAAACAGAGTGAAGACAGAGGCCTAATTGGAGTACGTTGACAGTTAGTAGTAGTGTAGAAACAATCTAAAACTGCCAGCAAGTAGGCCTCAGCCTACTACCTGATTTTCCCTGGGCTCCGACACCGCCAGTTGGTGCTCAGAAGTGCTGTACGCACAGACAAAACACTCACTCATGTGTAAGTGGGGTTTGGTAACGTCAGCTGATCCCCTGCTGTGTGTATGGCAAAGTGTCCTGCTCCCTCCAAACTCAAAGTACCTCAGATTTACACCTGGCTCCAAGTAGGCCTCGGCCTACTACCTGATTTTCGCTGGGCTCCGACACCGCCAGTTGGTGCTCAGAAGTGCTGTACGCACAGACAAAACACTCGCTCATGTGTAAGTGGGGTTTGGTAACGTCAGCTGATCCCCTGCTGTGTGTACGGCAAACTCTCCTGCTGCCTACAACTTCTGACTACCTCTGATTTAATATGTTCTCTGATTTGCCCTCTGTCTCCACTCGGTTTTGAGTATTTCCTCCGGCCTATAACACCATCTGTTTCTGCTCTCAAGTGCCGTCTGCACAATCAACACTTGTTCCTGTGTTACCTGGGTCCTGTAACATCTGCTCATCTCCAGAGGTGAGTCCGGCAATGTCTCCTGCTTTGTCTACATTCCCACTACTTGTAGTGGAAAAGTGGACAGAGCAGGAGACATTGCCTGACTCACCTCTAGGGAGAAGCTGCTGTTACAGAACCCCAGTAACACAGGAACAAGTGTTGGTTGTGCAGACGGCATTTCAGAGCAGCTACTGGCGTGGTTGCAAGCCAGAGGAAATACTCGAAACAGAGTGAAGACAGAGGCCTAATTGGAGTACGTTAACAGTTAGTAGTAGTGTAGAAACAATCTAAAACTGCCAGCAAGTAGGCCTCAGCCTACTACCTGATTTTCCCTGGGCTCCGACACCGCCAGTTGGTGCTCAGAAGTGCTGTACGCACAGACAAAACACTCGCTCATGTGTAAGTGGGGTTTGGTAACATCAGCTGATCCCCTGCTGTGTGTATGGCAAAGTGTCCTGCTCCCTCCAAACTCAAAGTACCTCAGATTTACACCTGGCTCCAAGTAGGCCTTGGCCTACTACCTGATTTTCCCTGGGCTCCGACACCGCCAGTTGGTGCTCAGAAGTGTTGTCCACACAGAAAAAACACTTGTTCATCTGTAAGTGGGGTTCGGTAACGTCTGCTGATCCCCTGCTGTGTGTATGGCAAAGTGTCCTGCTCCCTCCAAACTCAAAGTACCTCAGATTTACACCTGGCTCCAAGTAGGCCTCGGCCTACTACCTGATTTTCGCTGGGCTCCGACACCGCCAGTTGGTGCTCAGAAGTGCTGTACGCACAGACAAAACACTCGCTCATGTGTAAGTGGGGTTTGGTAACGTCAGCTGATCCCCTGCTGTGTGTACGGCAAACTCTCCTGCTGCCTACAACTTCTGACTACCTCTGATTTAATATGTTCCCTGATTTGCCCTCTGTCTCCACTCTGTTTTGAGTATTTCCTCTGGCCTACAACACCGCCTGTTTCTGCTCTAAAATGCCGTCTGCATAATCAACACTTGTTCCTGTCTTACCTGGGTCCTGTAACATCTGCTCATCTCCAGAGGTGAGTCCGGCAATGTCTCCTGCTTTGTCTACATTCCCACTACTTGTAGTGGAAAAGTGGACAGAGCAGGAGACATTGCCTGACTCACCTCTAGGGAGAAGCTGCTGTTACAGAACCCCAGTAACACAGGAACAAGTGTTGGTTGTGCAGATGGCATTTCAGAGCAGCAACTAGCGTGGTTGGAAGCCAGAGGAAATACTCGAAACAGAGTGAAGACAGAGGCCTAATTGGAGTACGTTGACAGTTAGGAGTAGTGTAGAAACAATCTAAAACTGCCACCAAGTAGGCCTCAGCCTACTACCTGATTTTCCCTGGGCTCCGACACAGCCAGTTGGTGCTCAGAAGTGCTGTACGCACAGACAAAACACTCGCTCATGTGTAAGTGCGGTTTGGTAACATCAGCTGATCCCCTGCTGTGTGTATAGCAAAGTGTCCTGCTCCCTCCACAGTCAAACAACCTCAGATTTACACCTGGCTCCAAGTTGGCCTCGACCTACTACCTGATTTTCCCTGGGTTCCAACAGCGCCAGTTGGTGCTCGGAAGTGCTGTCCACACAGAAAAAACACTTGTTCATGTGTAAGTGGAGTTCGGTAACGTCTGCTGATCCCCTGCTGTGTGTATGGCAAAGTGTCCTGCTCCCTCCAAACTCAAAGTACCTCAGATTTACACCTGGCTCCAAGCAGGCCTCGGCCTACTACCTGATTTTCCCTGGGCTCCGACACCGCCAGTTGGTGCTCAGAAGTGCTGTCCACACAGAAAAAACACTTGTTCATGTGTAAGTGGGGTTCGGTAACGTCAGCTGATCCCCTGCTGTGTGGAGGGCAAACTGCTGCTGCCTCCAAATTGTAACTACTTCTGATTTAAACATTCTCTGATTTGGCCTCTGTCTCCACTCTGTCTCTAGTATTTCCCCTGACCTCCAACACCGCCAGTTCCTGCTCACAGTTGCCATCCACGCATTCCACACTTGTTCCTGGTGTTCTGTTACGTGAGCTGATCCCCCAATGTGTGTCCGGCACTGTCTCCTGCGCTGTCCACCTTCCCACTACAAGTGGTGGGAATGTGGACAGAGCAGGAGACATTGCCAGACACACATCAGGGGATCTGCTGACATTACAGAACCCCAGTAACACAGGAACACGTGTGGATTGGGCAGAGGGCTACTGTACGCATAAACTGGCGGTGTTGGTGGTCAGGTGAAATCCTGGAAACAGAGTGGAGACAGATGCCTAATTGGAGCACGTTGACAGTCTGTTGTAGTCTACAACCTATATAATACTGCCACCAAGTAGGCCTCGGCCTACACCATGATTGTCCCTGGGCTCCAACACCGCCAGTTGGTGCTTGGAAGTGCTGTCCACACAGAAAAAAACACTCGTTCATGTGAAAGTGGGGTTCGGTAACGTCAGCTGATCCCCTGCTGTGTGTATGGCAAAGTGTCCTGCTCCCTCCAAAGTCAAAATACCTCCGATTTACACCTGGCTCCTAGTAGGCCTCAGCCTACACCATGATTGTCCCTGGGCTCCAACAACACCAGTTGTTGCTCGGAAGTGCTGTCCACATAGAAAAAAACACTCGTTCATGTGAAAGTGGGGTTCGGTAACGTCAGCTGATCCCCTGCTGTGTGTATGGCAAAGTGTCCTGCTCCCTCCAAAGTCAAAATACCTCCGATTTACACCTGGCTCCTAGTAGGCCTCAGCCTACACCATGATTGTCCCTGGGCTCCAACAACGCCAGTTGGTGCTCAGAAGTGCTGTCCACACAGAAAAAAACACTCGTTCATGTGAAAGTGGGGGTCAGTAACGTCAGCTGATCCCCTGCTGTGTGGAGGGCAAACTGCTGCTGCCTCCAAATTGTAACTACTTCTGATTTAAACATTCTCTGATTTGGCCTCTGTCTCCACTCTGTCTGTAGTATTTCCCCTGACCTCCAACACCGCCAGTTCCTGCTCACAGTTGCCATCCACACATTCCACACTTGTTCCTGTGTTCCTGGTGTTCTGTTACGTGAGCTGATCCCCCAATGTGTGACCGGCACTGTCTCCTGCGCTGTCCACCTTCCCACTACAAGTGGTGGGAATGTGGACAGAGCAGGAGACATTGCCAGACACACATCAGGGGATCTGCTGACATTACAGAACCCCAGTAACACAGGAACACGTGTGGATTGGGCAGACGGCTACTGTACGCATAAACTGGCGGTGTTGGTGGTCAGGTGAAATCCTGGAAACAGAGTGGAGACAGATGCCTAATTGGAGCACGTTGACAGTCTGTTGTAGCCTACAACCTATATAATACTGCCACCAAGTAGGCCTCGGCCTACACCATGATTGTCCCTGGGCTCCAACATCGCCAGTTGCTGCTCAGAAGTTTCGTTGGCACGGGTACTCCCTCCTACCCAGCCTGGTTCCAGAACGCCAGCTGTTTCCGGGTAGTGTCAAGGTCACTTTGCCACCAATCCGTTATCCTGTCGTCTTGCGGCCGGGTTAGCTGACTCTACAGTTCCTGCAGTTTAGGTGACTTGTATGTGGACTGCGGGATCTGGCACTGAAGGCTGGATCCGTAGTGCCAATGGGACATGGACCCCCTGTAGGACTGTGGGTTTCGGCAACTGCGGCCGGCTTGCGGCCTGGCTACTTTGCTTTGGATGGGTACCTTCTGCTACCCACGCGGGTTCCAGCACTGTCAGCTGGTTCTCGCCAGAGCCTTTGGCCTAGGTGCCTCCATCTTGGTATCCGAGGTCCAGCAACGTCAGCTGGTCCTTGGTAGTGCTTTTTAGCTCAGGTACCTCCTGCTTAGTAACCGTGGTCCAGCACCGTCAGTTGGTCCTCGGTAGTGCCATTGGCTCTTGTAGCTTTTGCTACCCATCTGGGTTCCAGCACCATCAGCTGGTTCTCGGCAGTGTCTTTGGCATGGGTACTCCCTGTTGCCCAGCCTGTTTTCAGCACGCCAGCTGTTTCTGGGTAGTGTCAAGGTCACTTTGCCACCAATCCGTTGTCCTGTCGTCTTGCGGCCGGGTTAGCCGACTCTACGGTGCCTGCAGTTTAGGTGACTCCTATGTGGACTGCGGGATCGGGCACTGAAGGCTGGATCCGTAGTGCCAATGGGACATGGACCCCCTGTAGGACTGTGGGTTTCGGTAACTGTGGCCGGCTTGCGGCCTGGCTACTTTGCTTTGGATGGGTACCTTCTGCTACCCACCCGGGTTCCAGCACTGTCAGCTGGTTCTCGCCAGAGCCTTTGGCCTAGGTGCCTCTATCTTGGTATCCGAGGTCCAGCAACGTCAGCTGGTCCTTGGTAGTGCTTTTTAGCACAGGTACCTCCTGCTTAGTAACCGTGGTCCAGCACCGTCAGTTGGTCCTCGGTAGAGCCATTGGCTCTTGTAGCTTTTGCTACCCATCTGGGATCCAGCACCGTCAGCTGGTTCTCGGCAGTGTCTTTGGCACGGGTACTCCCTGTTGCCCAGCCTGTTTTCAGCACGCCAGCTGTTTCCGGGTAGTGTCAAGGTCACTTTGCCACCAATCCGTTGTGCTGTCGTCTTGCAGCCGGGTTAGCTGACTCTACGGTGCCTGCAGTTTAGGTGACTCCTATGTGGACTGCGGGATCTGGCAATGAAGGCTGGATCCGTAGTGCCAATGGGACATGGACCCCCTGTAGGACTGTGGGTTTCGGTAACTGCGGCCCTTGGTAGTGCTTTTTAGCACAGGTACCTTCTGCTTAGTAACCGTGGTCCTGCACCGTCAGTTGGTCCTCGGTAGTGCCATTGGCTCTTGTTTCTTCTGCTACCCATCCGGGTGCCAGCACTGTCAGCTGGTTCTCGCCAGAGCCTTTGGCCTAGGCGCCTCCATCTCGGTATCCGAAGTCCAGCACCGTCAGCTGGTCCTTGGTAGTGCTTTCTAGCATAGGTACCTCCTGCCTAGTAACCGTGGTCCAGCACCGTCAGCTGTTCCTCGGTAGTGCCTTTGGCTCTTGTAGCTTTTGCTACCCATCTGGGTTCCAGCACCGTCAGCTGGTTCTCACCAGAGCCTTTGCCCTAGGTGCCTCCATCTCGGTATCCGAGGTCCAGCACCGTCAGCTGGTCCTTGGTAGTGCTTTTTAGCACAGGTACCTTCTGCTTAGTAACCGTGGTCCAGCACCGTCAGTTGGTCCTCGGTAGTGCCATTGGCTCTTGTTCCTTCTGCTACCCATCCGGGTGCCAGCACTGTCAGCTGGTTCTCGCCAGAGCCTTTGGCCTAGGTGCCTCCATCTCTGTATCCGAGGTCCAGCACCATCAGCTGGTCCTTGGTAGTGCTTTTTAGCACAGGTACCTTCTGCTTATTAACCGTGGTCCAGCACCGTCAGTTGGTCCTCGGTAGTGCCATTGGCTCTTGTTCCTTCTGCTACCCATCCGGGTGCCAGCACTGTCAGCTGGTTCTCGCCAGAGCCTTTGGCCTAGGTGCCTCCATCTCGGTATCCGAAGTCCAGCACCATCAGCTGGTCCTTGGTAGTGCTTTTTAGCACAGGTACCTTCTGCTTAGTATCCGTGGTCCAGCACCGTCAGTTGGTCCTCGGTAGTGCCATTGGCTCTTGTTCCTTCTGCTACCCATCCGGGTTCCAGCACTGTCAGCTGGTTCTCGCCAGAGCCTTTGGCCTAGGTGCCTCCATCTCGGTATCCGAGGTCCAGCAACGTCAGCTGGTCTTTGGTAGTGGTTTCTAGCACAGGTACCTCCTGCATAGTAACCGGGGTCCAGCACCGTCAGCTGTTCCTCAGTAGTGCCATTGGCTCTTGTTCCTTCTGCTGCCACTACGGGTTCCAGTACTGTCAGCTGGTTCTCGCCAGTTTCTCAGCCTTCTTGTACCTTCTGCTACATTTCCAAGATCAAGCTTTTTGAAATTGTCTTTGGTAATCCTTATTGATCTCCATGACGACGACCCTGATGACGACGACCCTGAAGACCACACCAAAGAAGACCAGAAATATGACCCTAAATAATATGACCAAGAGCACAAAGAACATGAAGACAACCACCAAGATACAGAACAAAAGACAGAAGAACAAGAAGCAGAAGAAGCAAAAGCAGAAGAACAGAAAGCAGAAGAACATTAAGCATAAGACTAAAAATCAGCATAGAAGATATCAAAATTATAAGCAGAAGAAGACTAAGCAGTAAATGGGGGTGAGTCCGTTCCTCCTCGTGGTGCCCCTGGAAAATGCCTGCTGCTGCAGGCCAAACTGAACGCGGACAAATCCTGTTGTAAATCTTTTGTGACAGGCAGAACGTAAGGTGTAATCTTACAACTTTTATAGATAAGTACTACAGGAATGCCTGTCACCATAAGAAAATGAAGAAAAAGAAGAATAGGAAGAAGATGAAGAAATAGCATATGAAAATTAATAATAGCTGAATAAGAAGAATATGAAGAATGGAAAAAAAAAATAATGGGAAGAAGGTGAAGATGAATAAGGTGAAGAAAAAGTTGATGAAAAAAATGCTACTGCTGCGGATCATGAAGGAGAAAGTGTGGGAGAAGTACAAAAGAAGGTGAAGAGCATGGAAGTTGTGAAACATACATATCTGAGAAAATATAAAAAAGGTTAACATAGTCAATATCTTTTTAACTCCGAACGTCTTGAAAAAAAAATTGGAATTAATGCTATGCCATGTGATTTGAATAAACCACTATGCCTTTAATGTCTCCTCCACCTCCCACAATACATTCTACATGATTCTTATTTGTTTTGAATTATGTAGAATTAGCCAACAAGGAAATAAAGGGCATTTTTTAATTCCCATACCGGAAGTCCCATTGACTTGAATGGGACTTCCGGTATCGGAATCGGCGATACCCGATATTTTTTTCGTATCGGACGATACCATCCGATACGATATTTTTGGGTATCGAACGGTATCGCTCAACACTATTAGGGACATCAGACTGTGAGTGGTTTACTGTCAAGACATCATACAGCCGGGTGGAGGCGTTACATTGTGTCTGGGCACCATAATACTGCGTGGTAGGGATTGTGTAGGGGGATATCATATGGTGTAAATGGGGGATTTTGAGGGCATCATACTGTGTGAGGTTTGAGAGGCAATTATACTGTGTGTGGAGACATTATTTTACGTGGGGCCATCATACTGTGTAGGTTGACTGGGGACATTATACTATGAGGGCATTATTTATCTATTTTTTACTCACTTATATAGCGCCAGGGCCGGACTGGCCATCTGACAATTCTGGCAAATGCCAGAAGGGCCTGTCTGGTCATGGGCTGCCTTGTCTGCTATGTTAGCAGAATCGATGTTCTCAATACACCCATATTGTTAAGAGTAGTAACGGAGCACAAAGTCACTGACTCCGCTACTTACCTCAGTAGGTCACAGGTATCATTAGAAATATTGGTTTTGTAGTAAATCATGCTTTCCTCCATCCAGGGTAATAATAGTAATATATCCCATCTAGTGCTTGGGGATGGGGACTGGGCCTGTGTGATTTCAAATGCCAGCGCTGAATTTCATCCCCAGTCCGTACCTGTATAGCGCCATTAATTCCACAGCGCTTTACATACATTATCGGCACTGTCCCCAATGCGGCTCACAATCTAGAATCCCTATCAGTATGTCTTTGGAATGTGGGAGGAAACTTCACACAAACATGGGGAGAACATACAAACTCCTTGCAGATGTTGTCCTTTGGAATGTGGGAGGAAACCAGAGAACCCAGAGGAAACTTCACGCAAACACGGGGAGAACATACAAACTCCTTGCAGATGTTGTCCTTGGTGGGATTTGAACCAAGGTACCCCAGCGCTGCAAGGCTGCAGTGCTAACCACTGAGCCACCGTGTACAACCCTATTATGGCATACTGAGGGGGTTGTAGGAACAATATACTGTTTGGGGCACTGTGGAATCATCATACAAAAACACAGCACAATAGAGAAAATTGTCATGTGTATTTTAGTGCAGACACCTGCAGAAGACATGAGGATGTGAACACAACTTTTCAGCAACAAAAAAAGACAATTTTGATGAATGAGGCCAAAATATGAATATCCCACCATATAACCATATCATCTGGGCTACCAATATTGTTGAAAATGATTTCTGTACCATATAATACTACACTTTTCTGACTTGCAGGATAAATCAGCTTTAAAGAGGCTCCAGACTCGGGAAACATGAATCCCAAATAAATGCCATTTCCTGGGGTCATCCATGAGTTGAGACAGATATTTATGCGATCTTGGCAAGAAACACTTTCACGGAGGCTTCCTATAGCACTCCCTTCCATCTGAGTGACACTGTGCTTGTGATTTCTATAGCAGGAAGCCCTTTGGCCATTCATTTGCTCTGTAGCATAATGATGAATAGCAGTGTGTGTCCCCAGGTGCCGACTGAACATATTTTATTCCATTTGTTTCTTCATTAAAATGTAGAATAATCTAATGTGCCCATGTATTTGTATTAGCCAGGTATACAGCAAAGGAGTATTCTTTTAGCAATTAGGTATCTGACTGGCATATAATGCTGTACCTTAAAGCCCTTTTTAATACCGCTGTATACAAAAACATATATACCTTGTGGATATATTTTTCAGAATTTAGATTTTGTTGAATTTTTACATTTTTATAGAGGTCTATCCTGCATAGAAATTGTGCTACAATATAATACCCTGACTGTCTGCAGCCACCACTAGGGGGAGCATGGGAGCCAATTGCAGTTTAGACCAGTGCTTCTTCTAGTTGTCGGAGAGGCTCATCAGTGATCGAAAGGCCTTGTTCTGTGGCGCCCCTGAGGCTCAGTCACCACAGAGGTACTGCACCTTCTCCTAAGGTGTAGTGCCCCACCAACTAGGTATGTGGGGAACTCCTTTCCACACTTCAACACCTGCATCCCACACACAGGATAGTTCAGCACTGACCATATTGCAGCTTCATGCTTAGAGGGTAGCAGAGCACCTATGGTAGGTCCTTGCTTCGTAACACGAGATGTGCTGGGAGGTGGGTGGAGTGGAGATCCATATAAAAGAGTGGGAAAGGTTAGAATTACAGTTCAGTCTGGAGTTCAGTCTGAGATCAGTCTGAGGGGAGCTCAAGGTGGAGGAAGACAGTCAGTCAGGAGAGGCTGATGACTGGTCTTAGTGGAACGAGCTCCCTAGAAGAAGAGAGAGAGGAAGGAGTGCTGCAGCTGCCTCAGTGACCTGAGCCAGCTGGCAAGGGAAAGGAACAGAAGGAGAAAGACGTAGAACTGCAACCTAAGCTTCCATAAGAGAGAGAAGGAACAGCGCGGAACGAAGGAGTAGGAGAACAGAGAGGAGTTGGGGGTTGGAAGAGGAACCCTGCCTATAGGTTCTCAGCGCAAGGCCAGGGCCCAGTCCCTGAGGTTGTATGGACACTTATGGTTCTGCAGCAGACACCGGTGGAGTAGTTGGCTGTAAATGCATTACTCCCATCCAAGACTTGGGACACAACAGCAACACGGATAGAGAGCCGGGATCCGGGAGGTCCCTGATCAGGCTACAGCTGTCTGTCATACAAGTAGAGTTGTTAGGAACATCTGACAGGAGGAACTTCAGAGTAACCACGGTACTGGAGCTCTTCACACTAATAGGTGCAATAGCGGAGTCGTTCAGGACAGGTACATGTTGGCGGAGTGTTGGAGAGGAGAAGCCTGACTTGCCCGGGAGGTTGATTGAGTCTCTGCCCCGGAGGACACGGCATGGAAGAAGACACCAGTGGTTACCAAGAAATGTGAGTAAAGCGTTGAAACTGCAAGCCTTGGTGTCCTCCCTTCCTTCTTGTGTCCGCCAGCACTGCTACATTCCCTCCGCCGGACACTACACCATCAAAGTGCCCCCACGTCTACACTGCCCTGGGACAACAGCCCTGCCTGTGGAGGACTATACCACCATTGCTGCATACCACCATCTGTCCCAGAGGATCTGTCTGCAGCGTCGGCTTAACATCTCCCTTGCTGAACACCACAGCTGGCGTCACGAACTATTCAATTCCACTAACCACACACCACCATTGACATTGGGCGCCCAGGGCCACGGGCCGGATCACAGCTGCCGTGATACATTCCCCCTGACACCAACCCGGTACCGAATACCCCACAGTCCTGGGACAGAGGGCGACCCAATTTTGGCGTCACGAACAGGATGACGAGACCCGATACCATTGGGTTCTGTGCGCCTGAAATTTGTGAGACTTTGTGCTTTTGAAAATGTGCAGAAGACCTGATTTAATAGACTGTAAAATGGACTTTTGAAATGGCTGCTGGCACGGAGAAGAAGGGCGTGAAGAGATGGGAGGTGCTAGGAAAAGACCGCGAAGAGTATTGGGCCTTCCTTGCCTGAATTACAATGTGACAGCAACATGGCCCACTCCCCGAGGAGTTCGTATACTGGCTTGGTATGGAGGCGCTGGAAGAAGACACCGCCCCCGGAAGGAGGGGCAGAAGAAGCCAGTGGCGGGAAAGAGGCCGAGGCAGGAAGAACGCCAGAACGCCATTTTGGAGAGTGAGGGAGAAGGAGGCCTGCGGAGCGCGGGGAAACGGATCTCCCTGGCGCCATGGCTGATGGCGCCAACCCGATCTCCGGAATGAACCGCCAGCAATTAGAAGACGAAATCACCGAATTGACCACCCGTCTGCAGCTGAGGAAGGAAGCCTTAGAGAAGCTGAGACGGCAGCGCGCCCCAGCGGTACCCTCTCCATCGGTACCCGCCACTACCGCACCGGACTGTCCCCAGGCAGCGCTGATCTGTACTTCTACCCTGACCGTACGGCTGAGTGCCGCCTGCCCGAAGGAGTTACCGGAGGACCCGGGAGTGGAAGCGAAGCTCCCGCCCGGACCTGACGCGGCTGCGCAGGTCCCGGCAGAGACCCCTGCGGACCCGGAGCCACCATCCGCTCCATCACCACCTGCACCGGAGCAGAGGTCGCACCGCCAGGAGGCCCCAGGTATGTCGGATGTCCCTCCACCTGGGGAGGCCCTGGGGTGTACCACAGTTGCAGTGGCTGGCCAGGTCGTCCTGGATCTGGTCTGGTACCGGGAAGTGCCGTGGGTGAGAGCAGGTCCCGGGAAGAGCGGGAGGAAGAAGAGAACTGGGCAGGGTGCTGGGTCACCATCCGACAGCTGGCAGCGGAATACCGAGAGCGAGAGCAGAGAAAGAAGGCTGTGTTGGGCCCGGAAGGAGAGGGCCCGTGCTGGCCATTACGGACCCCGGGATGCACTTGGCTGGGGGCAGGTTCTGAACGTGAACCAAGAGAAGGGGTTCGGGTTCATTGCAGACCCCAAAAGAATCTGCGACCTGTTCTTTAACCGGCGAGACGTGGAGCCCCATCTGAGGAGGGGGCATCCTGACAGGACGCTCCACTGGGACTTGAACATATTTTTCGAGCACGCCAAAAATGCTCAGTACCCGAGCATGCTCGAATAACTCACTCATCACTACTAAACATCAATTTACTGTTGTGACCATTACCCATCACATTGATTCTAAGTGCAATCAATTTTACATGCTGATTAGCACAGTTTGGGCAGGATTCCAGGCGCACCTCTTGCCTTGTTAGGCTAGGTTCACATTTGCGTTCAGGAGGGCTGCGGATGGCTGCCTACTTCCTCCTTTCTTCCTCCCTGTAGCTCCGCCTATGTTCCGCCTGCTTCTGTATGCATCCTGCATTTTCCTGTGTACCTATCTTTAACATTGGGTATGCAGGGACATGCGCTGTATGCGGATGCGTCCGCATGCGGCGATTTGACATGTGCGGCGACCGCACGAAAACGCATGCCTTACATGCTGATTAGCGCGGTTTGGGCAGCATTGCAGGCACACCTCTGGCCATGTTACATGCTGATTAGCATGTTTTGGGCAGCATTGCAGGCACACGTCTGGCCATGTTACATGCTGATAGGCACGGTTTGGCCTGGCTGCATTGCAGGTGCACCTCTGCCCATGTTACATGCTGATTGGCGCTGTTTGGGAAGCATTGCAGGCACACCTCTGGCCATGTCACATGCTGAGTTCTCGCCCCTTGCAACCTGAGTGGCTGTGTGCTGAATGTAACTGACTGTATCGCAGGATTGGGACTTCACTTGTCTTTTCATGTGTAAGGTGCCAGGGTATTCACTGACTGTCACTTAGTAAACTCTCCCACTACTTCTTCCCCGTGCCACCTTGTTACATTTGGCGTAGTTGGCAGGATCGAATCCAGAAGTCCTGCAGCTACAGAACTGGTGGAGAAGATTCCCGAGACTTGTGGACTGGTGACAGCCGTGAAAGAGTTAAAGATGGTAGGTGATAGTGACCTTAAGATGTCACCGAACACTGACAAGGAGACAGTCATCAGTGGTGCGAAGATGGAGGGCAGTGCCACCTTTTGTGGGCATCCTGGAAGGAAATTGGCGCTAAAAGTAACAAGTCCACTTCCCACTGTGATTAATGCCCTCCCGAAATGGGTGCGGTCGAAGAAGAAGCTTCAGCTTTTCCAGCGGAGCATGAGGAAACAGGTGGAGCAGCCAGAAGTGACTTCGCCCCATGAACAGGAGGAGCCCAGATGGATGAGACAGCGTGTTGAGCAAGGAGACGCCATTTCCTGACAACATGCAGAGGTGAAGCATGCCCTTCCGCAGTGGCATCGGACGCCAGTACTAGAAGAGCTCTGTGGGCCCGGTGTAGGGGAGGTGGACTGACGTACGGACCTGTCTGCAGTGGGAAGGTAAAGGTATAGTGTGCTTTAGGTGGACTGTTGAATTTATAGATGGGAGACAGCTGAAATAGTTGAGATGGGTGCAATACTGAAGTTTGGCCACAAGATGGGAGTAGAGAGAGTTGTGAGAAATGTACTTAAAGAGAATCTGTCACCTTTTTATGGGTTTGCAGCTGCTGCCATAGACATCTGGGGCTTATCTACGGCATTCTGTAATGCTGTAGATAAGCCTCCGATGTAACCTGAAAGAGAAGAAAAACACGTTATATTATACTCACCGAGGTGGGTGGTCCGGTCCGATGGGTGGCGCCTCCCTTCTTCATGTGATGACGTCCTCTTCTCCCATCCTGTAATGGCTCCGGCTCCGGCGCACTGCTCTGCCCTGTTGAGGGCAGCGCAGAGTCCTGCACTGCGCAGGCGTCGGGAGAGGTCTGGCGCCTGCGCACTGCAGAATTCTGCTCTGCCCTCAACAGGGCAGAGTAATGTGCCTGCGCCGGAGCCATTTCAGGATGGGAGAAGAGGACGTTATCGCATGAAGAAGGGAGGCGCCGGACTGGACCGCAACACCAATCGGACCGGACCGCTCACCTCGGTGAGTATAATATAACCAGGTTTTTTTCTCTTTCAGGTTACATCGGGGGCTTATCTACAGCATTACAGAATGCTGTAGATAAGCCCCCGATGTCAATGTCGGCAGATAATAGGGGATCATCATCAACATCAGCTTATGGCTACGAAGCCGCATAGTCATGGGGGCGGTTTTACAGGAACTCTGGGAGGAATCCTCAAGGAGGGGGATAAAAAGCAGATAGAGAGTTCTAGAAGCGGTCAGTCCAGGGAAAGGAGCTGAGGAGAAGAGTAGACCTGAGGACAGTGGTGAAGCTCCAGAAGGGACTGACATCTGAGACAGTCAAGGGGGTGACCCTGACAGGAGAAGCTGCAGACGGAAAGACAAGAGAAGCCGCAGACAGAGAGAACCGCAGATGGAGAGAGCCTGGGGGTACCACAAGACGGACAGACTCGGGCAGGCGAAGCACTGTAGTGGATAGGCCTAGGGCAGCTGCAGTGAACGAGTCGCGAGGGCCGTCATACAGAAGTAAGAAGGAAGCGAAGGTACACGGGCCGGTGTGCGGAGAGTGTCTAGCTGCTTTATGTGTGGTGGGGGCCCGGATTTGGGGGTGGTCCACTGCTTACCATGACCAGACGATGCAAAGAAGAGACGGAGGCAGATTCCAATTGTAACAGGTCCGAGTTTATTGGCCGTCCTCCTGACGACCGTAGCCATACATCGCAGCACGTTTACAGCTCTCCGTTTCCAGGCCCAGGTACCTTCACCTTTTCTTCAGTCATGATGATATCCCTCGCGGATCTTTCGCTGGGGCTGTCCTAGACCAATCTACCACCAGCGCTTTACCTGCCCGAGGTCGTCGTCCAATCGGTACCCCCGGGGCCTCCTCTGTCCTGCGGTCCGCTGTGTCAGGGCCTCCCCCCTGACTGTCTCTTCCTGTCAGTCCCCTGGTCGAGCTCTTCCACCGTTTTCAGTCTTCTGTCCTGAGTCTTCTCCTCTTGAGCTCCTCCCGGTACTAGCCTAGCCTGGAACCCCAACCTGTCCTATTTATCCCCTCTCTCACTGGGAATTTCCCTTCTGGGTTCCTATCTCCCCGCCCCCCATGACTAAGCAGTTTCTATAAGTAAGCTGATGTCAAGTACCTACACTACACTACCCCCTGCTATCTTGTGGTCAAATCTCGGTACTGCACTCCCTTTTCTGTCTTTCCCTGCTGTTACCTTTCTGTCATTGCCAATCTCCGTCTGTAGTGCACAAATCATCCCCTCCTACTTCCAGTCAAGTCTGCCCATCAAGTCACATTCCCCACACTCTCCCTTCCTTTGTCTATTGTCGTCCCGACAATCGTACTCCCTACCTACATCGTCCTAAAGCTTATCCACAGTCTGTTGCCGGACCGGTCTTTGGGCTAAACCCACCACCCACGGGGGCCGAACCAAACTGGGAGCACCATGCTCCGAGCAGCCTACTGCTACTCGCCGGTGCGCACGCCACGTGACAACTTCTTTCAGGTTGGCGAGGTCCACCCGGACTATTCTACGGCGTGTACCTCCCACTACTCTCCCCTTCTACTACCTTCAGTTGTCCGGTACGCCATGACCGAGGCCTTTTGCCTACCAGGTCATCATTGGCGCCCGCCCGTCCTTTTGGGGTGTACGTGGTGTCGGGGACCTGACTGACAGACCACTGTCTGGTTCAATGTTCTTCGTCTCTTCGTCCTTCACTTAAAAGAGTCATGGTCGGCGTCTTCGTCACATCTACCTCGTACCTGGGACCTGTTACACACATTTTCTTTTTATTACGCACATATTTTTTCTATACATACTACATATTAATTCAACTTTTAGTCTACCATTACCTCTACTTTAATAACAATAGGAGTTCCTCAACCGGAGTAACCCCTTTTTCTTTGTTTGTTTTTTCTTTTTTTTCCCTCTCTTTCAACATAACATTTTAAAACAGAACATAAATACTCCCCCTCCCTTTAACATGAGTACTTCCTCTCCCATATCCCCGCTATGTCAGGAGCAAACAATCAACAATAAAACATGTCCCTTATCTTGGACGTCAAACTGTCCTCTTGGGGCCTGCACAACGGTGCAGCGAAATCCCGGTAGTCCGGGCCATCTCCTGATAGCCGATGTTCCGCCAATTCAGCAGGGAACTCCACAGACGTGGAGCTCCCGGGATGTCTCGACTGTTCCTGGGCCCCGAGTGTTCTTTTTTTTTGCCCAGGGCTCAGGGGTCATCTCCCTCCTGAGAGATGAGTCAAAAGGGGTAGAAGGGGCCGAAAGTGGTTCAACGTCGCGCGTTCTGCGCCATTTCTCTACTTGGGGACCAGCAGTCCACCACCGGTGGTGGCGTGGACGCGCTCATCTCTGTCGACATGGTGGCTTCGCTCCATCCAGCCCCCAGCTCCTGCAGTTCCAACCGCAGGTGAGGGTCCGGGGTCGTTGACCGGTGAGAAGCGGAACGACAAAGCTGGGGCCTGCTAATGTGGATGGCAGATGGCTCCGCAAAGGCGGCGGAGCCCGATGACCCGGCCGAAGCCGCAATCTGGAGTGGGGCCGGAGCAGCTGTGGACCTTGATGGGCAGGCCGCAGCCGCGGTATGGAGTGCGGCAGAGGCGGCCACGGATATTGGTGAGCAGGCCGCAGCTGGAACCATGAGCGAGGCAGGGGCAGCCGCAGGTGCTGCCGGGTAGTCCGCGGCCGGCGCCGCAAGCGAACCAGAGGCGGCCGCGGAGCAGGCCGCAGCCAGGGCCGAAGCTGGAGTAGTGGCGGCTGTCAGCAAGGAGGCCACGGAGACAGACGACCCAGCCTCCGCGGTGGACTGGAGCAAGGTCGCGGCAGGCCGAGATAGGTAGGCCGCCGCCGGGGTGTGAAGTGCGGCAGGGGTGGCCGCTGGTCTGCTCTGTGCCGGCGACGCGGGACGGGTCGCCGCCGGACACGGCGGCTCGGGAGCATGGGCAGAGGCGTCGGTCGGCCCGGCGAGGGCCGCGGAGTCATCCGGAGCCGGGGACACTGGAGAGCGGGAGGCTGAGGGGGGAGGCCGAGGGCCAGTGTCGGGGCCCTGGGACCGGTCTCGTGCTCGGGACGGAGGGCGGGACCTGCCTGCGGTGCCACCGGCTGTGTTGGAGGCACTCCCACCTCTCCCGGCACAGCGGCTTTCTGCAAGCTGTTCCTCTGCTCTCCCAGAGGTCGGTCCGGGGTGTCGCTGGCCTCCGCTGCTCCTCCGCAGCTCCCGCTCCCGTCGTCTGGCGTCCGCCGCTGCTCTTCATCACCTCAAAAACATTTCTAGAATTCGACCTTTTCTTACTTTTGACTCTGCAAAAACTCTTACTGTTTCTCTTATTCATTCTCGTCTCGACTATTGTAACTCTCTTCTAATCAGTCTCCCTCTTACAAAACTCTCCCCTCTCCAATCTGTCTTGAATGCTGCAGCCAGGATCATATTCCTCACCAATCGTTACACCGATGCCTCTACCTTGTGCCAGTCATTACACTGGTTACCCATCCACTCCAGAATTCAGTATAAACTTATTACCCTCACCCACAAAGCCCTCCATGGCTCAGCACCACCCTACATCTCCTCCCTTGTTTCAGTATACCACCCTACCCGCGCCCTCCGTTCTGCTGATGACCTGAGGTTGGTATCCTCAATAGTCAGAACCTCCCACTCCCGTCTCCAAGACTTTACACGTGCCGCGCCAATTCTTTGGAATGCACTTCCCAGGTCAATACGATTAGTCCCCAATCCCCACAATTTTAAGCGTGTCCTGAAAACGCATTTATTCAGACTGGCCTATCGCCTCAACACATTAACCTAACCTATCCCTGTGTGGCAGAGCCAAAAATTTTACCATAACCAGGTTCCCAGCATCATGTTCCCACATGCTTTATGCATCCATTAGCCCTCTGTGTCTGTACTGTTACACACTTAACATTATGGCTGGTCCATACAATCAGGGCAACTGTTACCACCCACCTTTCGTGTCTACCTCTTTCCTCATAGACTGTAAGCTTGCGAGCAGGGCCCTCACTCCTCTTGGTATTTGTTATAATCTACTGTATGTGATTATTGTTATGCTGTAATGTCTATTGTCTGTACAAATCCCCTCTGAAATGTAAAGTGCTGCGGAATATGTCGGCGCTATAAAAATAAAATTTATTATTATTATTATTATTCATCCCGCCCTTCGGCAGGACCAGCCTCCAGGTCGGATAGTTCCGCAGGGACGGCCAGCAACAGTTCCTCTAACGGCCGCCCCGGGTAATCCACTTCAGCGCCACCCCCCTCCTGCTCGCAGGTCACCAGCGTTGCAGGGGCACAGAGTCTCATTCGGGTTTTCTTTGGATGGGTCCAGCCACAGTCCCAATTGGTATTCCACTCGGGCACCATCTCGCAAAGTTTTTTTTTTCTCCCGGTCCGGATCCTCCGATGACAGCCAATGGTCCGGAACAAAGTCTCAGATTTGTAATCCATAGGCGAGCAAATTTGTAATCCACAGGTGAGCAAACTTGTAATCCACAGGTGAGCAGCTCAAGTCCTTTTTGGGGTTCTACTGGCGCAGGCCTGCCGCGGAAGATGTAGTATTAGCGGCGGTGATCCTGCCGACTACGCCAAATGTCGTGGTGGCCCGGATTGGGGGGGGTGGTCCACTGCTTACCACGACCAGACGATGCAAAGACGAGACTGAGGCAGATTCCAATTGTAACAGGTCCAAGTTTATTGGCCGTCCTCCTGACGACTGTAGCCATACACCGCAGCACATTTACAGCTCTCCGTTTCCGCATACCTGGAGGAGGTCCGGTGGATCCAGGGAGTGATTGACAAGAAGAAGCGGCGAGAAAGCAGGAAGGAGTTGCGGCGCCCCGGCGGGGGAGCCATGTCTGACCGGGTGACCAGCGGCGTTATCAGGTACTTTAACCCCACAAGGGGTTATGGATTCATTCTGGAGAAAGGCACTGGAGATAAGGTGTACATCAATGCCTGATCCATTGCCTTCAAGGGTCCTCTTCAATTGTGGGACCGAGTCATCTTTGTCAAGGAGCAAGGGCCCCGAGGGCCTTATGCAGTGGCTGTAAGGATGGCCTCCAGTCAGGAGTAAGGACAACCGCGAGAGGCTCAATGTTGTGAGCGGCTGACTGCAACAGTCGCAGCTCCTGCAGCTAGACAGGAGGAAGTGGCGCATGGACAGAATATGGCGGCTGCAGATGGCTCACTAGAGCCAGAAGTTCTGGGAGCCATGGGACCGCCGCTGGAGGGGACAGAGAGTAAGAGAAGTAGTCTGGACTCCTCCTCCAGTGGATCCTTGGCTCACACATATATTATGGTGCAGGGCCCAAATGCAACCCACTATTCTAACCAGCGGCCTTGTATAGACTGGTACGGCCTTGTTTAATGTTGTTGTGCTGGTTGCACATACTGGATGGAAGAGATTGTTCCGCGTCTCTGAAAGGGCAGTGAGCCTTATGTGACACCAGGACTGGGTGTTAGTGGTGGCCAGTGTGGTCACGAGCAAGGAACTTTTTGGTCTGTTTTCTTTCCCCTTCTCCAAGCTTTAGTTGCGCACATTGCTCACGCCCTGCTGGATTATGGAGCTGGAAACCTATAAGGGTTAATCACTATGGACTATGTGTGCGGCTGATTTAAAAACTGAACTGTTTTTTAACCTTGAAGTTTACCCTGTTTTTAACCCTGGACATTCCCCTGTTAACAAGCAGCCCACCAGTGTTTAGAGGCACATGGTCTGCTCAAAGGAGGGAGGGGAGAGATCTCTGCAGGAGGACCCAAGGAGCGAGCTGGGTCAGGACTATTTGAAATGTCTTTAAATTGGCCACGGAGCCAGTATGTTTGTTGTCATGGATTTCCTGCGTTTGGATACCTAGAGCAGGAAAGGACTAGCCTAAGGGCCTAAACCATTGCTGTTGTATATGGGTCCTAGGAACAAAGGGATCTGGGTCAGTTGGACTCACATGAAAGGAACTTGGACTCTTTCTTGACAGGGCTTCAGCCTGGTTGATGTTTGCAAATGCTAACCATTTTTTAAGTTTACAGGAGCCATCACAGTCGTGGATGACCATATTTTAGGAGGGAGGAGTGTATGGAGGTGGCGGGGACCCTCATGTACCTTCTCTCTCCTATACACCGAGCGCATGTGTCACATGCAGCACCCTGAGGATTCCCTAATGTTTTATACTGTTATGTCATGTAGTAATGTCAAAATCATATGTTGTATCCTAAAGGTGCATGTACTTGTATATATTTAGTTTAGAGATAGAATGAGTTAAACTGATTGACGGAGTTAAAAGAGGGATGGTTCAAAGTCTCAGAACGTAGAGAAAGGACTTCCTGCTCCAAGAGCATAGCCCGGGCAGGCTTGCCCAGGGCAGGACATGCACTGTAGTGAGGACAGAAGATTCCCTGTCAGGGTCATGAAGGCTGCCCTAGCTTGACGGGTAGCGTGGATGGACATTGGCTCTGTGGGATCGATCCCAGGAGAAGTATGGGGTTCAGGACCATGTCAGGAGCTTCTGTCAGGCAGTCTACTGAAGTCTCAGGGAAAGCGCAGGTAGCATTTTCTTGTTTGCACTTGTGTTTAGTAAAGTTTTGCAGTTGGAACAGAACTTTGGCTTGTGGTGTTTCCTGAAACCTCATCCCCTTGCAACCTGAGTGACTGTGTGCTGAAGCTAACTGATTGTACCGCAGGACTGGGACTTCACCTGTCTTTTCATGTGCAAGGTGCCAGGGTGTTTACTTACATGCTGATTAGCGTGGTTTGGGCAACATTGCAGGTGCACCTCTGGCCATGTTACATGCTGATTAGTGTGGTTTGGGCAGCATTGCAGGTGCACATAAGGCCATGTTACATGCTGCTTAGCGCGGTTTGGATTGCATTGCAGGCGTACCTCTGTCCAAGTTATATTCTGATTAGTGTGGTTTGGGCAGCATTGCAGGCGCACTTCTGGCTATGTTACATGCTGATTAGCGTGGTTTGGGCAGCATTGCAGGAGCACCTCTGGCCATGTTACATGCTGATTAATGCAGTTTGGGCAGCATTGTGTCACGCTGCTGCAATGCAGGTAGGTGCAGACTCCACTAGATGACAGTAAAGTGGAAGAAGGACTGCACCTAAACAGAGCAGGCCTGTCGTGCAGCAGTGAGGCCACCCCAGGTGGCAGCAGAATAGTTAAACAAGCCGAGTCAAGCAACAAACTGTAATGCGGTACCAAATGGAATGAGCAAACTCAGGGTCAGAAGATAGCCGAGAAGGTCAGCAAGGCTGGAGTCACACACAACGTATAAATATACGGTCAGTTTTTCACGGCCCAGAATCGCACAAAAGTTTCATGAACAGTGACCCATATGTCATCTGATTGTCATGCGAGGATGCGATTTTCTCGTATCTAAGCATCCGTGTGACATCCGTGTGGCATCCGTATGGCGAGATTTTCTCGCCGGCTTGCAAAATCGACATATAATGGATCCCAATGATAGATTTTAAAACACAAATGAAAGAATAGATATATACACATAGAATGCACACACACACACACATATATATATAGTGGTGTAGTGACAACTGTGTCCGCTAGGGGGCGCTGTGTGGATGTCCCAGGACGAGAGTATAAGCATTTCCAGTGTCCTGATAGGTGTAGGATACTGAATGACAGTTATGTATCCCAAGGTGGGTCGCCTTGAGATGGAGACATATGTGTGTGTGGATCAGCAGTGATACTGCTGAGGTGCTGTTTCAATGTGTCAGGGATCAGTTACCTACAAATCCACCCAGGTGTGTGGTTAAGATTGCTATTGTAAAATGTGTATGAGTGGTTCAAGGACCTGTGATGAGGTCATAGCCATGTGACCCGGTGGGCGTGGCTACGGACCATATAAGGTGGCCAGGGTAGGTCACATGAGGAAAATGCAGGGACCCGGTTAGTCCGTTTTGGAAAGTCCCGTCTGAGAGAGATGGGGCTGTCTGCCTGACAGCAAAGGAACGCTGTGTTGAATGGCTGCACGTGCCTGATGATTCCCTGGATGGAATGGACGTTTGCAGCATGATGAAGGAACCATGAGGAAACCCTGATGTGGGTGAGATAACTGAGGCTGAAGAGCCTGTGTATGCATAACCTGTGTGACCCCAGGGATTACAGAGCTGAACTCTGTCATGGATGCTGTGCTGATGTTATGAAGTTCATGTTGTCGCTGTGGGTTTATGATGCTAAATAAACCGCATGGACTATGACTGTTTATGGAAAACCCGTGCCATGTCTGGTTTTGTGGCGGCTAAGTGAGTATCCCCTACTTGAATAACAGCGCTACCTTACTATATATATATATATATATATATATACACACACACACACACATGTCATTGAGACACATACAGTATATATACTGTATATAAACCCAACATGAAATTACACAAGATTTACATACAGTAATCGTAAACCATTTCATTTAATTTAGTTTTTTATACTATTATTATTATTTATTTTTATAGCACCATTGATTCCATGGTGGTGTACATAAGAAGGGGTTACATATAAATTACAGATATCACAGTAAACAAACTTACAATGACAGACTGATAAAGAGAGGGGAGAGAGGACCCTTCCCTTGCGGGTTTACATTCTACAGGATGGTGGGGAAGGAGACGGTAGGTTGGGGGGTTGCAGCAGCTCCAGTGATGGTGAGGCGGTAGCTCCAGTAGTGGTGAGGAGGCAGCAGGGATCATTGCAGACTGTAGGCTTTCCTGAAGAGGTGGGTTTTCAGGTTCTGTTTGAAGGATCCAAATGTGGTTGATAGTTGGACATGTTGGGGCAAAGAATTCCAGAGGATGGGGGCTATCTGGGAGAAGTCTTGGAGGCGGTTGGGTGAGGTGCGAATAAGTGTGGAGGAGAGAAGGAGGTCTTGGGATGACCGGAGATTATGTGAGGGAAGGTATCGGGAGATTAGTTCAGAGACATATGGAGGAGACAGTGTTGTGAACTCATTTTCTGGTCTACCAGTTGTGAGTTCTCATTCCGGGCTCCCTCTGGTGGTAACAGGAGGTAGTGAGGTTGATTTAATTAGTAGAGATCTGCCACCTGATGATGAGGATAACGATTGGATCTCTGGAATCTCAGACTGGATTTAAGACAGCTGACGCCCTATTCTGGTGCTGGTGATTCCTTCTGGCTTTTCAGGTCTTGGTTTTCAGCTCTGTTTCAGTCATCTCAAGCTAAGTGTTTCTGCTAATATTCACACTTGATTCTGTTGGTCTATTCAGTATTTTGTGTGGTCAGCCAGTCCCGGCTTGGGCTGTGCTGAATTTCCACTCTTATTTATCTGTATTTGCCAATTTGCTTTTTGTCCCTTATTAGATTGGCCTCTTTTTTTGCTCTGTCTCAGAATATTTCAGAATGCTGATATAGTGGGAGAAGTCTAGTGACTTCAGGGTTAATTTTGTTATCAGAAGTGTTGAACATTATTTTTGAAGGTTTTTTTTGGACAGATTGCAGACAGTGTCTTTCCTTTCTTGTCCTTTCTAGTTAGTTTGGGCCCCATCGTTTGCTCAGCCTATTTTCCTGCCTGTGTTTGTGTTTTCATCTTGTTTCACCGTCAAAACATGTGTGGGGGCTGTCTATTCCTTTGGGGTCTGCTCTGGGGCAGTTAGTTTTCCCCTTTTCTTGCTTTAGGCTTATTTAGTCCTCTGGCTGTGACAAGGCGTCTAGATTCATCGTAGGAACGCTCCACGGCTGCTGCTAGTTGTGTGGTTAGGATCAGGGGTCTGCAATCTGCATAGTTACCAACCTCTCTGGTTTTCTGAGACTTAGCTTGTTTAGTTTTCCTCCTCGGTGACCCATTCATAACAAGACAGGTTATAGATGGCCTTGTAGGTTAGTATTAGTAATTTGAACTGGATGCGCTGAGGGAATGGAAGCCAGTGAAGAGATTTGCAGAGGGGAGAAGCGGAGGAGTAGCGAGGAGAGAGATGAATTAGTTGGGCAGCAGAGTTAAGGATGGACTGGAGAGGTGCGAGGGTGTTAGCAGGGAGACCACAGAAAAGGATGTTGCAGTAGTCAAGGCGGGAGATGATGAGGGCGTGCACAAGCATTTTAGTTGATTGAGGGTTGAGGAAAGGACGGATTCTGGAAATATTTTTGAGCTGGAAGCGACAGGAGGTAGAAAGAGCTTGGATGTGCGGTTTGAAGGACAGGGCAGAATCAAGGGTTACTCCAAGACAGCGGACTTCCTGTACGGGGGAAAGCGTGATGTAATTAATTGTGATTAGAGATGAGTGACTTTGCCTTTTTTAGGGTCGAGTCGGGTTTCATGAAACCCAACTTTCTCAAAAGTCGAGTCGAACAAAATCGGCCGACTATCGGGAAAAGTCGAAGGTCCGACTGAAACACGAAACCCAATGCAAGTCTATGGGGAAGCAAAGTCGGCAGGGAGTGGAGGACAGTAAACACACCTACATGCCGGACCGCTTTTTTAAAGTGCGCGAAATCTCTCTCTCTCCCCCCGGACGCTGCACATGTCATCTCGTTGCCCACAGTGTACGTCCTTGCTCAGTGGCTGAACAAAGTCACGTGCAAGCATTCTGGGAAATCCAACTTTGGCGCTCGTTTTGCTGACCGCATGGCCGACTTCACGCTGTGGTCGGGTTTCGATCGGTGAAACCCGACTTTGCCATAAGTCGGCGACTTGTGAATCTGGCCGACCTGTTTCGCTCAACTCTAATTGTGATAGATAGGTCAGGCAAGGAAGATCTGTGAGATGGAGGAAAGATGATGAGTTCAGATTTGTCCACATTGAGCTTGAGGAAGCGAGAGGAGAAGAAGGAGGATATGGCTGATAGACACTCCGAGATTCTGGACAGCAGAGAGGTGATGTCTGGGCCAGAGAGGTAGATCTGAGTGTCATCAGAATAAAGATGGTACTGGAATCCATGGGACTTTATGAGTTGACCCAGGCCAAGGGTATAAATTGAGAAAAGTAGGGGTCCTAGAACAGAGCCTTGGGGGACTCCAACAGAGAGAGGGTGGGATGAGGAAGTAGTGTGGGAGTGGGAGACGCTGAATGTGCTGTTTAAAAGGTATGAGGAGATCCAGGATAGGGCGAGGTCTTTGATGCCAAAGGAGGAGAGGATCTGTAGTTGGAGGCAGTGGCCAACTGTGTCGAGTGCAGAGGACAGGTCTAGAAGAAAGAGTATAGTCCGTTTGCTTTGGCTGTAAGTAGGTCGTTAGTAATTTTGGTCAGGGCTGTCTCAGTGGAGTGATGGGGCAGAAACCAGATTGTAGATTGTCAAAGAGCTAGTTAGATGAGAGGTGGGAGGAAAGTTCAGCGTGGACGTGCAGCTTTGTCTTTGACTAATAATTAGAATAGGGTATGTGTGTAAAATTTTGGACTTGTAGGTGTTAAATTAACGGGCAAATTGGTTGAAAAAAATTGTGTGGGCTCCCGCAGTATTTTCTCTGCCAGAGAGGGAAAGCCAGTGAGTGAGGGCAGATATTAATAGCCTAGGAAGGGACCATTGTTTCTGGGGACCTCCAAGGGGTCTCACACCTTTCATGTTTGCTGCATTTATGACACTACAGCAACTAAGTACCCCATGATTAAGACCCGGGAGGGTTGAAATGTTGGGTGTCTAAGCTGCATATATCTTTCCGTTATGGCACTTCTTTCTTGGACTGGATGTCTACCAATAAATTTATAATTTTGTGCAAAGAATCATTCAGAGTGTGCGGTGAATCATATCTTCTATTTAAAAGCAGGGAGTCAACACACTAAAGGGAAATACTGAGTCAAGACGGGAATAGGGGAAAACAGAGACACGGGTTCAGACAGTAAACGCAGCAGGCCAAATCAGAGCAATCAGAGTCAGCTACAGCAGCCCTAGGCAAAAACTATAATTGACATAGCCAGCAGGAAGCAGCGGCGATAAATAGCCAACCTGAACCCAAACTGAGGCTGGGAAAGGTTGACCCCTACATGACCAAACCGGCAAAAAGGGAAAGCAGGACACAAAACCCGGTCTGGATCATGACACATTGCAGGCGCACCTCTGGCCATGTTACATGCTGATTTGCGCGGTCTGGCTGCATTGCAGGCGCACCTCTGGCCATGTTACATGCTGATTTGCGCGGTCTGGCTGCATTGCAGGCACACCTCTGGCCATGTTACATGCTGATTAGCACGGTTTAGGCAGCATTGCAAGCGCACCTCTGGCTGTGGTCGGAAGTGTACAGGGGCTCGGAGAAGGTAACACTGTACAGCTGTGGCTGATTGGGAGCTAACCGCTGCTTCTTGCATGGCATAGAGTAGATCATAATTCCCAGCCCTGTTTTATTGAATCAATTTTAATTGACAAGAATTTTTTGCAATTTTTTTCTACTTTTTCATTTCATACGGTTCTGGTACATCAGATTTAGAAGCTTAGCTCCAGGCAACAAATAAATGAATGTTTGTCTCAGTTCAGTAGGACAATGCGGAGTGGTTTGCAGGTCACATAATGCATTACATGGCCTAACACATTCATAGGGGAATTTAATTCAATCAATGTGTTAAACATAATGGACGTTCAAGAAGAGTTCATACAACACTGGGAGGATGTATAATGACATTCAGCCTGAATCCATACTGTACATACGCTGTCCATTGATCACAGCCCCTATGTACACTGACAATGACATCATCTCTATTATTAGAAATTACATCATCCCAGCACCGATCTCATGGAGACATTTGAAGCATGTTACATCACTGTTTGATATGATGTGATGTTCTCCATAGCACCGAACCTTATGATTTAACCCCATGATTTCATAAAATCAATAAGCCTGAAATGTCTTGAAGTGCCAATCATGAGGGTACCTTCATCTATAGATAAATGTGTCCTTCCATGCCTTTCATTTTGGAACAAGATAATCAGAGGTTGGTAAAACGAGATTATGGGTTTTTATCAGGTCTTGTGGGAAAAGCAAACATTTGTTTCAAAGCTGGTAATTTTGCTCCACTGATCTTGTATATTTACCAAAATTACCGTAGTCTTAGGGGGAAAGAAACATTTAAAGGGGTATATTCAAGTTTAAAACTTATCTTCTATCCAAAAGATAAGGAATAACTATCTGATCACTGGGAGTCTGACTGCAATGGCCCTTTTCGATCCTGAGAACCGGGGTTCTGAACCCCGGCTGGATGGAGCGGAAGTCAATCATGCGTACTACCACTCCATTCATACTAATAGGTGCATTGACTATCAGCTGAAAGCTGCGATCAGCAATCTCTGCCATTCTCATTAAGAATAAATGGAGCGACAGTGTGCTTGACCAATTTCAGCTCCATTCAGCCAGGCTGGTTCTCAGGACTGGTGGGGGCCATGGTGCTCGAAACCCTATCAATTGGAAAGTTATACTTTGAAAGTCAAACAGTGAAGAAGGGACCTGACAAGTTGCATTGTATACAGGGATTGTGCAAATCCCCCAATGTTTGTGAGTATCGGAGAGGGGCAAAAGAATTACCAATTTCCTCTGAAGGCCAATCAGGCTGGGCTTTATAGGAGGACCATGATGAGAGTGAGACAAAGGGTGTTGTCTATGAAACTTTCTGGTAAACGTCACCCCAGTCCCTTATCTCTCTGGTTGATAGCTGTGTGCAGTCCATGTACTGTCTGTGATTAACATTGCATAGGATAGGAAAAGATTTGCAGTATGTGAAAATCACAGATGGTTAAGGCTACTTTCACACTAGCGTCGGTACGGGCCCATCGCTATGCGTCAGGCCGACGTACCGACGCACGTTGTGAAAGATTTGCACAACGGGGGTGGCGGATACAGTTTTTCAACGCATCCGCTGCCCCATTGTAATGTCCGGGGAGGAGGGGGCGGAGTTTCGGCCGCGCATGCGCTGTCGAAAATGGCGGACACGACACACAAAAAAAGTTACATGTAACATTTTCTCGTGCGTCGCGGCCGCCAAAACACGACACATCCGTCGCACGACGGATGCGACGTGTGGACATACGTCGCAATGCGTCGCTAATGCGGCAGTAGGGGCCCCCGTCCGGTTTGCTAAGGGACCCTGAGCAGAGGTTGGTGAACGGTTATATTTAGAGAATCTGCTGTGAGACGAGAGTCGCAAGGGGACGCCTGTTGCGCCCATCGGCAGTTTCTTCAGGGCCTGTTGCGCCCCACCATCATCGTTTCTTCAGGGCCTGTTGCGCCCCACCGTCATCGTTTTCTTCAGGGCCTGTTGCGCCCCACCGTCATCGTTTTCTTCAGGGCCTGTTGCGCCCCACCATCATCATTTCTTCAGGGCCTGTTGCGCCCCATCGTCATCGTTTTCTTCAGGGCCTGCTGCACCCCACCATCATCGTTTTCTTCAGGGCCTGTTGCGCCCCACCGTCATCATTTTCTTCAGGGCCTGTTGCGCACCACCATCATCGTTTCTTCAGGGCCTGTTGCGCCTCACCGGCATCGCTTTTTCAAGGGTCTGTCGAGCCCAGTTTCACCCCGGAATATCGAGGGGTCAAGGCAGCCGCATCAGCGATCTCTACGCGGCCACGCCTGTGATCCGGATAGACCCCTGGAAAGATAAGTGTACTATATGAGATAAAGACCCCCAGTTTGGTCATACTTGGCCTATAGCAACCGGGCAAACTGGGTTAGTCGCATGCACCATAAGAAAAGTGTTGTTAGGATTGTTGAGTCCCTGCGTGGACTGAATGTTGTTTACATTTGTTGTTAGATCAATATAGCCCCGCGGCTACAGTTTTATAAAAGTTTATTCCACAAACCACACTCAGTCTCGTGTCTCGTCACTGCATCCTGCGAACCTGCTAGGACCCTACACTTGGCGTAGTCGGCAGGATGCAGTCTCCGAGCACAGACAGTGGTGCCCCAGATCAGGGTAGAGCTGTAAACTCTACAAATGAGGAGGGTCCCCGTACCAGCATATCATTGGGGGCCATGCTGAACAACCTGCCTAGATTTTCCGGCTCCAATACTATGTTATGGAGCTGGACAGAGTGGATGCAGGGGCTCTTCCGGATGCACCCAATGACCCCTGATCTGGAGGCCGAGGTGGCACTCATGGCACTGGACGGGGAGGCACGGAGGTCAGTGATGTTGAAACCTCCAGGGCACCGTAACACTTTTGAAAAAGTGTTACAGATAGTAGAACAGACCCATGGGGACCCTACTGATGTGGGAGAATTAAGAACCCGTTTGTTTAGTCGGATGCAAGTAGAGGGGGAGACGATCACAGAGTATATGAATGTCCTCCAAGAATTGCATACGGCTATAGAAAGAAAGGACGGGGTAGGGGCAGGACATATTACAGGCACTGCGGGAACAGATCAGAATGAATCCCCGAATAGATTTTTCAGAGGTGGGAAGTCAGGCATGTGCTCGAGAGCAGGAGCAGAGGATGGCGGTACCCGTGGGGAAAGTCCAAGGTGTGGAGGCCTCCGCGAATGTAGCCAAGGAACCGCAGTGGGTGGAAGAGATGAAGCAAGAGCTGAAAAGTATTAAGGGAGAGTTGGCCGAAGTAAAGAGAAGAACCGAGTCTGAGACTGGACGACCTAGCTTTAACCCCGGCTCCTGGGGACCACGCTCCCCGCGGGGTGGTCAGCCTACACAGGCCCGGTGTTTTGAGTGTGGAGAACCAGGCCACTTCGCCCGAGAGTGTCCGCGGCGTGGGAGATACCCACCCTGGCGGCCATTAATCTAGAGGGCTCCGGGCTGGGGGGACGCCGCTCGGAGCCGAAAACCACAACTAGGGGTGGTGGAAGTCCCGAAGATTTGGTAGCAAAATGTCCGGTGGTTTGGGCAGAAGTGGAGGGCCGAGCCGTCCGGTGCCTGGTGGACACGGGGTCACAAGTAACCACTATGCCTGCAACGTACTTTCAACAGAACTTCCCGGAAGCAGCCAGGCCTCAGTGGGGGCCCGTGATCAGACTAGTAGCTGCCAACCAACTGCCGGTACCAGTTGCCGGGGTGGTGTGGGTGCAAGTGACGCTGTGCAGTAAATCCCTTGGTCACAGAGGGGTGGTACTGACTCAAGGAGAAGCTGATAAGCAACAACCCGTCACCCTAGGCATGAATGTTCTACGAGAGTTCGGCAACCTACTGCTCAATGACCCTACACAGAGGATTCTGAAGCAGTGGGGTTCTCGCACAGCCCAGGGACAGGTATTCCAGCAGCTGGTGCGGGGAGCACGGGTACATCAGGACCGCCAGGAAGGCGAGGCTCTGGGTAAGGTCATCACGCCAGTGTCTCCCCTGCTTGTGTTACCTCCTGGACAGACTGTGGTGGCCCTGCCCATTCGAGCCCCGATACCCTTGGAGGGTGTGGAGGTGCAGGTGGAGCCGTGTCACTCAGAGCGCTTGCCTCCTGGCATACTGGTGGCCCATTCCCTGGCTACTGTGCAAAAAGGAGCCGTCCTGGTGCGCTGCGTTAACCTTGAAGACCGAGACACCGTTCTGAAAGCACGGACTGTACTGGCCAAACTAGTAAGGCCTTTAGAAGAAGTGCTGCCAGCCCCTGCGGTTCAATTACGAGTACACCCCGAGGATCCTTGGGAAGTAACAATACGAACCTTACAGGCCCACGAAGTCTCGGCACAAGAGAAGGGCCGAAATATTTTGGAGCAGATGCGGGCCGAGCTTTCTGGATTAACTGCAGCCCAGCTTTCACAGATAAAAACATTGTTGGGACAGTACCACGAAGTATTTGCCAGTCATGAAGAAAATTTTGGGTGTACCACCGCCATCACTCATGAAATCCCCACAGCAGGAGCGGCCCCTATCCGGGAACGATATCGACAGATTCCGCCACAACTCTATCAAGAGGTGAAAACTTTGCTGGCCCAAATGCTGCGAAAAGGGGTGATACGGGAAAGTCAAAGCCCCTGGGCGGCCCCAATCGTGTTGGTCCAGAAGAAAGATGGTACACTACGATTCTGTGTGGATTATCGTAAACTGAATGCTTGCACTATTAAAGACTCATACCCACTGCCCCGCATAGAAGAATCCCTGTCCGCCTTGGGGAAGGCAACATATTTTTCGACCCTGGACTTGGCCAATGGGTACTGGCAGGTGCCCATGTCAGAGGAAGTTAGAGCCAAGAAGGCGTTCATATTGCCCATGGGACTGTTTGAGTTTAATCGGATGCCGTTTGGGCTGGCCAACGCCCCCGGGACCTTTCAGCAACTGATGGAGCGATGTCTGGGTGATCTCAATTTTGAGGCTACATTGATCTATCTGGACGACATCATCGTCTATGCCGCCACCTTTGAGGACCACCTGAAGCGGTTGGGACAGGTACTCAGCCAGTTGCAAAAGTACAGGTTGAAGGTGAAGCCTCAGAAATGCCACCTATTTCGCTCTCAGATTGAGTATCTGGGTCATGTCTTTTTGGCGGAGGGTGTGAGGCCATCCCGGGAGAAGGTGGCTGCTATCCAGGAATGGCCTACCCCCGAGACGGTGAAAGATGTGCGGGCTTTTCTGGGGTTAGCCGGATATTACCGTCGCTTCGTAAAGAATTTTGCATGTCGAGCTCGAGCCCTGCACGACCTGCTGAAGGGGACTCCCGCTGGGGCCAATGGGCGAAAAATCCAGTGGCAACACCCTCAGGAAGAGGCCTTCCGAGACCTCAAGGCTGCGCTCTCGGATGCCCCAGTGGTGGCTTATGCGGATTTCTCTCAACCGTTCATCTTGCACACTGACAGGAGTCTTCACGGGCTGGGGGCTGTGTTGTCACAGGTTCAGGATGGCCGGGAGAGAGTGATCGCATATGGAAGTCGCTCACTCCATGACTCCGAGCGTAACCCTGACAATTACAGCTCTTTTAAGCTCGAGCTCCTCGCAGTGGTGTGGGCTATGATGGAGAGATTCGCAGAGTACCTAGCGAGCTCCAAGGTGGTAGTGCGAACTGTCAACAACCCGCTGGCTCATTTGGAAAACGCCAAATTGGGGGCTCTGGAACAACGATGGGCAGCCCAGATGGCGAAGTACAATTATAAGATTATCTACAAAAGAGGGGCCAAGAATATCCATGCAGACGCCCTCTCCAGGATTCGACATACAACTCCAGGGCAGAATCGAGACGAAGAATTGGAAGGAGAGGAAATACCGTTCGCTACCATGCTCACAACCGACAATAAAAAGATATCTTCCTCTGAGACCCCAAGGGGCATATTGGAACAATCCCGGGATAAGTGGATACAACAGCAACAAGAAGACGAAGAGGTTGGTCTTCTCAGGACATGGATCGCCGCTGGGCAATTACCCACTGACTCTCAACGGCAAAATTTGACCCAAGACCTGTTGCTTATGCTGCGACAATGGGAGAGGTTGGTTATCCGAAAGGGATTATTGTATCGTAAAATAACATCACAAACAACCTCAATGACGGTTTGGCAGGTGGTTACGCCAGGAGCCCAACTTCACGTACTGGCTTGGGAGGCTCACGAAAAAGGGGCCCATTTCGGAACAAAAAAAACTTTGCAATGGCTGCAACAGAAAGCTTACCACCCGCGCTTGCCGGCTGTTGTGGATGATATTTGCCGGACCTGCCACCTGTGTGAACTAGCCAAACCACCCGCTCAGCGAGCCGCAACACAGACTATTGTGACCTCAGCACCCCTTGAGCTCCTGACGGTGGATTATCTGACCATTGGACCCGCATTTCAGGGATATGAACACTGTCTCGTTATGGTAGATCATTTCACCAAGTTCGCTGTGGTCACCCCCACTCGGGATCAGACCGCAGAGTCAGCTGCCTCCGCAATTTGTAGAAACTTTATAAAAGTATACGGCTGTCCTCAACGAATACATTCTGATCAGGAAGCATGTTTTTGGGAAAAGTCATGGAAGAATTACATCATCTCTATGGAATTGACAAATCCCGGACCACACCGTATCACCCGCAAGGGAATGGGGCTTGTGAACGATTTAATCGGACATTGATTCAGATGTTGCGCACTCTGGAGAGTGACAAGAAGGCCCATTGGCCCGAATATGTTTCCGAATTAGTTTGGGTCTATAACAATAGGGTACATCGAGTGACTGGCTATACCCCCTATTCCCTGTTGTTTGGGCGGGAAGGTAAAGGGATCACGGAGGTGGAGTTAGACCCCGAAGAGCTTCAGCCCTGGACTAGAGTGTCGTCTTGGGTCCGAAATCATCGCCACCGGCTGCAAACTCTTCACCGGATTGTACACACCAAGATTCGAGACTGGGAGCACCCAGGAAAGAGTGTAACCCCACCTCCTCACCTCCAAAGCGGGGACCGGGAGCTTGTACTAGATCAACGCCCCCCAGAGCAAACTGGAGCCGCGCTGAGAAGAAAGTCCTTATCGGGTCTTACGCCGTATCCATCCTGACGGACCGGTGTGCGAAATACGACCTGAAGAGGATGAAACACTGCCCACTCGTGTTGTGCATCGTAATATGTTACGCCCATGTACTTCCTCTGACCTGAAGCAACCGGAGCCTAGCCCGTCGACATCTGAACCGTCTTCTGTATGTTGGGACCCGGACGACGACGAAGATTGTCTCCCAGGACCCGGAGGCCCTCCACTCAGTAATGAATCATCTGACACAATTAGCCCACCTGCACCAACCAGCCCACCGATGTCCACCACCCCAGACGACTCTACCCCGGTTGAACTTAGACGCTCCGAGCGGTCAACAGCCGGCAAACCCCCTGAACGATATGAGCAAGATCAATTCATATGGCAACGAACATTGAAACCCCTACAGATTGAACTCAATAGACTAAAGCCCTCGCCCGAGGACTGGCGAGCTTACAGGGTGGGGGAGTGTGGGGAGGAGGACTCCCGGACAGTTGGGGGGCGGGTGCCTGGGGGACCGCTGACGGGGTTCCTGGGGGAGCGATGCTGGGAGGACAGTGGAAGAGAAGACTTGACTGAAGTCATCAGGGAAACGGGGCAGGGTAAGCTTAACAGGAGCAGGGGGCGCGCTGAAGTGGCAGTTGAGAGAGAGCCAGACAACAGACAAGAAGTCAGGTGAGACAGAGAGGACCGAGGGAGCGAAAGGTGTGTTGTGGAGAGACTGACAGGGCCCTGTGAAAGGAAAGCTGTGGACTTACCGACTAGTGACACGTGAGAGCCTGGCACCGGCGGCCACTCCCCTCATACGGTCGCATACAGCCGCCCCTGCTGTTTCCCTCCCTGCTGTGACAAGTCCACGACCTCCACTGACCACTGCGACTAGAGACCATTCCTTTACAGCGGTCAGGACACTGCCCCCCTGCCTTCTCCCACAGCTGCGGCCCTGTCATCACCGGCCCCAGGGGGCGCCACCTCACTACAGGCGGCAGTAGGGGTCCCCGTCTGGTTTGCTAAGGGACCCTGAGCAGAGGTTGGTGAACGGTTATATTTAGAGACTGCGTCATGACTCTGCTGTGAGACGAGAGTCGCAAGGGGACGCCTGTTGCGCCCATCGGCACAGTTTCTTCAGGGCCTGTTGCGCCCCACCATCATCATTTCTTCAGGGCCTGTTGCGCCCCACCGTCATCGTTTTCTTCAGGGCCTGTTGCGCCCCACCGTCATCGTTTCTTCAGGGCCTGTTGCGCCCCACCGTCATCGTTTTCTTCAGGGCCTGCTGCGCCCCACCATCATCGTTTTCTTCAGGGCCTGTTGCGCCCCACCGTCATCGCTTTCTTCAGGGCCTGTTGCGCCCCACCGTCATCGTTTCTTCGGGGCCTGTTGTGCTCCACCGGCATCGCTTTTTCAAGGGTCTGTCGAGCCCAGTTTCACCCCGGAAAATCGAGGCGTCAAGGCAGCCGCATCAGCGATCTCTATGCGGCCACGCCTGTGATCCGGACAGACCCCTGGAAAGATAAGTGTACTATATGAGATAAGGACCCCCCAGTTTGGTCATACTTGGCCTATAGCAACCGGGCAAACCGGGTTAGTCGCATGCACCATAAGAAAAGTATTAGGATTGTTGAGTCCCTGCGTGGACTGATTGTTGTTTACATTTGTTGTTAGCTCAATATAGCCCCGCAGCTACAGTTTTATAAAAGTTTATTCCACAAACCACACTCAGTCTCGTGTCTCGTCACTGCATCCTGGGAACCTGCTAGGACCCTACACAGGCAACTTTGCAGGATGCGTTTTTTCTCCAAAACGGCGCATTGCCACGTACGTCACACGACGCTAGCGTGAAAGTAGCCTAAAACGGACACTGATCAAACACTGATGAGACTCAAATCCAAAACACTGATCGACAGCGGTCAATGTACAATAAAAATCACAGGTGTCTGAAAGAGGCCCTAAATGTCTGAATGGGGACCACTGAGTGCTGAAAAGATATCTTGTGCACAGGGATCATCATGAAGAGGGTCTCCATATGCACACAAGCCTAAGATCACATCAGACCATCTCATCAAACATCACAGCCTGTCTTTACAAATGTTGTATTTTTCTGAATTGGCACAATACCCCCTGCTAAATCTTGTGGGAAACACTTGCCAAAAGAGTGGAGCCCAGCAGTAAGTAGCTGAAGAATAGGATGTCCGGCAAGATTTTAAAAGTGTCATAGATATACAAACTGATAGCCGTACAGTGTCATTTCACTCTTTTTTAAGATCTTTCTGTCAGGGCAGAATCAATGTCAGAAGAGGATTTTAGAGCATGAACATATGACTGTTACACACCTGTTCCAAATCTGGGCTTTGCTCCCTTCACCCCGGTCCTCTAAACTTTCTTGCTTTCCACGTTAGTCTTTGGAAGTAGGCAGGCGTGCCTAATGACCGGAGGTCCGAATAAGATCCAGTGGGTCACAAACCGAGACTGAGGCCGAAATCCCAAAAGAGTCTTTACTCAAACAGTCGATGAAGTAGAACTTAGTATATGGAAGAAGCAAATTGAATACCCTTATACAGTACACTCACTCAGCCAGAGCTGAAATCACTATGCCAATCCAAGGTTCCCTGAAGAGTGTATTACACAGGCATTTGAAATAAATGTACCTAACAGAAAGGTCAATTCAGATACTCAGAGAACAGCTGTAAATCGAATGTAGTGATATCAAGGGACCCCCTGGAATGGAACACTGAGTATAACCTATACAAACCTACAATAACAATACATATAAATGTAATACAAGGTCCTTAAGCGCTTCAACTAGGGATACCTGTGAGTCTCCTCTCAGGTATATAGATTGCATAGGCTGCAGCCAGTCCCAAATCTTTGGCGCCAATCAGTTGCAGCAACACAAGGTTCCTCGTCTTGTCGGCCGGTCCTGAGCCCAAAGGCCGGGGACTTATAGTTCTGTAGCCTCAAGATGCCGTCTCTCCTCCTGCAGACCTTATGAATTTTCCTAGAAGCAATACGGCTGTTTCTGTATAAAATGTCTGTCCAATATTGTTTCTAAGCTCATCACAACCGGGACTCCACAGTCACATAGCTCTCGGGAACGCTCAGTCTTTGTTCCACAGCAAGGTCTCAGGCTCCCAAGATGAAGGGTTACAGTACAAAGTCTCTTACAGCGTTCAATCTCTTTGCTTCTCACAAGCTGCTCCACACACCCAGTGTCTCTCAGGGCAGTCTCTCTTCTGCTTCTGGAAGCTTCCCTTACAGCTCTAGACAGCTGACACTGGGCCCCACTCCCCAGCACACACAGAATTCTGGCACTCGCAGCACCTGCTCTTAGCTGCAGCGGGCAAACACCACAGGGTCCTAGTGCTCTCCTGGTTTAATCACAGTTCATCCTCTTACACTCCCATATGATTTTCTTCCTAGGCCTGTATAAGGTCTACCAAGGCATGCACTGTGTTTTGTTGTTAAGACTTTCTAGTTGCTCCAAAGTTCTGTTTGGTACTTGTTCCCCGTCTTCCAGGACCTCTGTGTAACACTAGCATCCCTGCATTTCTTTCTCTCTCCCCAGCAGGGATGCCGACTTGCCCACCATCCTGACCGCACTCCTGAGGTGGCTATCCACCTCAGCTCCCAGGTCCCTGTGCTTGCTCACGCCTCACAGGTCTCAGGGCAACGCGCTAAGCGCCCAATTCCAGCTTCTTAAAGGGTTAGCCCGTACATTTCTGAAATGTCCCTAGCCAATAGCTGAGAGGCACCTGTTATATAAGGCACCCTCCCCTATGGGGAGGTGTCTGTTCAACATTTAGGACCTTAGTGTCTAGCTTGTCTTTAAGCTGCTAAGTCAATTGTGTCAGGTCCTGTCTGTACCCGAACCCTCCCTGGGCCTGTATAGCCTAGGCCTGAACTCTGCCCCTGTACCTGCACCTGATCTTGTCTCAACCTGCTTCACTGGGTCTGTATGGCCTAGGCTTGAACTCTGAATCTTTATCTCCATGAATTTGCTATGTCTGAATTAGGACCTATCCCTCAATCTGTTGGTACCTAGTCTGGATCTTTCCTTTAACCTGTTATGTCAGAATCTGGATTGTCTCTGAATCTTTCAGTCTCTGAATCAGTACCTGCTTCCACACCTGCAGTGTCTGAATCAGAACCTACCTCCAAACCTGCTGTGTCAGAAGGAGTACTTTTTCCTAATCCAGCTTTGTCTGAGTCTGTACATTGTCATGTCCGCCATGTTTGTCATGTCTGCCATGTCTGTTTTGTCTCAAGAACTCCTGGAGCGATGTGCATGTGCATATCTTGTCTGCTGTCCTGCATGTTCGCTAGAGCAGTGTGCACACTCACCTCATGTCTAAGCTGCAGGATGCCTGCGTTTCTGCTCTGCCTTCTGTGATCTTCTCGTCATGTCTAGGATTCCTGATCATGTGTTCCTGCCTGGATCCTGCACTGTCTGGTTCTGCAATCATCTCGTCATGTCTGAAACGTTGATCATGTGACCTTTCCTAGGATCCTGCACTGTCTGGTTCAGCAATTATCTCGCCATGTCTAGAACTCTGATCATGTGACCTGTCTAGGTTTCAGCACTGGATCTGCAGTCCTCTCGTCATGTCTGGAACTCTGATCATGTGACTGTGCTCCGTTATCCTGTGGATCTGAACCCGGAAGTGGTCCCCTGGTCCTGACCTGGAGGAGGAGGTGCTATGCCCTATATCAGGCCGCCTCTTCCTATGCTCTGGGCCTGAGTATTGTGTGGTGTCCCTGCATGGCTGCTTGGTCTGTGGGGCGCTCCCTCTATTCTGTGCCCTTGCACTCTGCTCTGTCGTGCATCTCTGCACACGCTCCGTGCTCGTATTCCATCTCTTGTCTTGTGCCATGTCTTGTGTTGTCCTTCGTGCCATGTTCTGTCCCTGCTCTGCTTTGCCTTGTAGTCCTTGTCTGCTTCTGTTCCGTGTCTCTGTCTCTGGCGTGCCTCTCTGCACGCGCAGGACTCTGCCTCGCCTGTCTCTGGCGTGCCTCTCTGCATGCGCAGGACTCTGCCTTGCCTGTCCCTGGCGTGCCTCTCTGCACGCGCAGGACTCTGCCTCGCCTGTCTGCACACGCAGCACTCTGCCTCGCCTGTCCCTGGCGTGCCTCTCTGCACGTGCAGGATTCTGCCTCGCCTGTGTACCTTGTCTAGTCCCAAGGCCCTGCCTTCACCCGGCTCTGGGCTTCGGCCTACGCTCCGCTGCTAGACTGTCCCTGTTCCTGGCATGCTCTTTGCATGCGCAGGTCTCTGCCTTGTTCTTTGTATTGTCCCTGATGTTTCGTGCGCCCTTGCACTTTTCGCACTAGGCTTTGCTGTACTGTCTGTACGTGTCTCTGTCCTGTGTCTTTGCCTAGCCCTGCCTTGTGGCTCCGTGCCTCCTTGCACGTGTCTGGTCGTCTGTGCCTGCCTGGTGTGCCTCAGCCGTGCCGCCTCTAGCCGTGCTCGCCTGTGTGCCTCAGCCGTGCCCCGTCCAGTGCTATAGTGGTCTGGCTGCGTGGCCCCGCGGCGGTGCCGCCTCTAGTCGTGCCCGCCTGCAACTGCCATCGTCAGTACCACCTGCCGGCGCTCCCAGCCGTGGTCTCCGTGCTCCCTTGCACTCACGCTGGTTCTCGCACTGTGCCTTTTCGTGCTACTCTTGCACAACTCTTTGTTAACTTTGCTCTGCTCTGATTCCTGTCTTGCCTGGTCCTTGAACCCTGTTCCTGGCGTGCCTCTCTGCACGCGCAGGACTCTGCCTCGCCTGACCCTGGCGTGCCCTTTGCACGCTCAGGACTCTGTCTCGTACCTTGTGCCTTGGCGTGTCTCTACACACGCACTCTGTCTCGTACCTTGTGCCTTGGCGTGTCTCTACACACGCACTCTGTCTCGTACCTTGTGCCTTGGCATGTGTCTACACTCGCACTCTGTCTCATGCCTTGGCGTGTCTCCACACACGCACCCTGTCTTGTCTGTGAACCCTGGCATGTCCCCTACACGCGCACCTAGCCTTGAACCCTGGCGTGTCCCCTACACACGCACCTAGCCTTGGACCTCGGCGTGTTCCCTATCACGCACCATGCCCGGATATCTGTCGTGCCTCCTTGCCTGGAACCTGGTTTGCCTGCCGGATGCCCGGAACCTGCCGATCGCTGCCAGAGATCATGAGCTGGATGACTGCGACCTGACGTCCGGAGCTGATGTCCGCAGCCTGATGCCTTGATGATGTCGATTGTTGCCAGCAGTCCGGAGTCCGATGCCATCGTGCTGTTACCTGTACCTAGGCATGCCACCTGGCACGTACCATGCTATGGACCTTGGCGTGCCCACGCGCGCACCTTGCACGTTTTGCTTGTTTACACTGTATGTGATCCTGAGTTATCCTAATGAAGTTACCTTGCACCTACGTCTTGTCTCGTCTTTGTTCCTGCTTGTCCTTGTCGTCAGACACTCGTCTAGTGTCCCCTGAGCCGGCCGTCTGGTTCCAGCAGTCGTGGTGGCTCACCCCCTTGGTCTTGCCCCTGACACTCCCTGTATAGGGGGTGGATTCTCACAAGGTAAGCTCGCCCTCGGTGGGTGGGTGCCATGACCCAGAGGGTCCACTCAAAAAATGGGCTCAGCAGGAGCTGAGTCCGTCACAGAATACTCAGGCCATGGACTCCGCTGGTACCTCGGCTACCCGTCTGATGACCCATCTGTTGTAGAATCTGATATGCTCTGTTTCCAGGACTCTCCCGAAAATGGCGGTACCCCGGCCACTCTTCTGATGTAAATCTGACCCGGCCTTTGACCTCTGAACTCGTTTGGAAATGATGGCAGCCAGAGTAAGAAGACTTGCTTGTCTACCCGCAGTCCTCCCCACTGGATCTTCGTGTCTCGTCAGCGGCTCCTGTGTCTTGACCGATGCAGGTGTCCGTTTCAGATGTCGGATCAACATTGTTGGGTGGTTTGTACTTAACTCTGGTTTCTGCCGAAGAATTTTTTTTTTTTTTCTTCTTTCCAGCCCCGGTAAGAGGGGGCCTAAGGAGGGGGGTACTGTCATGTCCGCCATGTTTGTCATGTTTGTCATGTCTGCCATGTCTGTTTTGTCTCAAGAACTCCTGGAGCGATGTGCATGTGCATATCTTGTCTGCTGTCCTGCATGTTCGCTAGAGCAGTGTGCACACTCACCTCATGTCTGAGCTGCAGGATGCCTGCGTTTCTGCTCTGCCTTCTGTGATCTTCTCGTCATGTCTAGGATTCCTGATCATGTGTTCCTGCCTGGATCCTGCACTGTCTGGTTCTGCAATCATCTCGCCATGTCTAGAACTCTGATCATGTGACCTGTCTAGGTTTCAGCACTGGATCTGCAGTCGTCTCGTCATGTCTGGAACTCTGATCATGTGACTGTGCTCTGTTATCCTGTGGATCTGAACCCGGAAGTGCTCCCCTGGTCCTGACCTGGAGGAGGAGGTGCTATGCCCTATATCAGGCCGCCCCTTCCTATGCTCTGGGCCTGAGTATTGTCCCTGCATGGCTGCTTGGTCTGTGGGGTGCTCCCTCTATTCTGTGCCCTTGCACTCTGCTCTGTCGTGCATCTCTGCACACGCTCCGTGCTTGTATTCCGTCTCTTGTCTTGTGCCATGTCTTGTGTTGTCCTTCGTGCCATGTTCTGTCCCTGCTCTGCTTTGCCTTGTAGTTCTTGTCTGCTTCTGTTCCATGTCTCTGTCCCTGGCGTGCCTCTCTGCACGCGCAGGACTCTGCCTCGCCTGTCCCTGGCGCGCCTCTCTGCACGAGCAGGACTCTGCCTCGCCTGTCCCTGGCGTGCCTCTCTGCACGAGCAGGACTCTGCCTCGCCTGTCCCTGGCGTGCCTCTCTGCATGCGCAGGACTCTGCCTCGCCTGTCCCTGGCGTGCCTCTCTGCATGCGCAGGATTCTGCCTCGCCTGTGTACCTTGTCTAGTCCCAACGCCCTGCCTTGGCCCGGCTCTGGGCTTCGGCCTATGCTCCGCTGCTAGACTGTCCCTGTTCCTGGCATGCTCTTTGCATGCGCAGGTCTCTGCCTTGTTCTTTGTATTGTCCCTGATGTTTCGTGCGCCCTTGCACTTTTCGCACTAGGCTTTGCCGTACTGTCTGTACGTGTCTCTGTCCTGTGTCTTTGCCTAGCCCTGCCTTGTGGCTCCGTGCCTCCTTGCACGTGCCTGGTCGTCTGTGCCTGCCTGGTGTGCCTCAGCCGTGCCGCCTCTAGCCGTGCTCGCCTGTGTGCCTCAGCCATGCCCCGTCCAGTGCTATAGTGGTCTGGCTGCGTGGCCCTGCGGCGGTGCCGCCTCTAGTCGTGCCCGCCTGCAACTGCCATCGTCAGTACCACCTGCCGGCGCTCCCAGCCGTGGTCTCCGTGCTCCCTTGCACTCACGCTGGTTCTCGCACTGTGCCTTTTCGTGCTACTCTTGCACAACTCTTTGTTAACTTTGCTCTGCTCTGATTCCTGTCTTGCCTGGTCCTTGAACCCTGTTCCTGGCGTGCCTCTCTGCACGCGCAGGACTCTGCCTCGCCTGACCCTGGCGTGCCCTTTGCACGCTCAGGACTCTGTCTCGTACCTTGTGCCTTGGCGTGTCTCTACACCCGCACTCTGTCTCGTACCTTGTGCCTTGGCGTGTGTCTACACTCGCACTCTGTCTCATGCCTTGGCGTGTCTCCACACACGCACCCTGTCTCGTCTGTGAACCCTGGCGTGTCCCCTACACGCGCACCTAGCCTTGAACCCTGGCTTGTCCCCTACACACACACCTTGCCTTGCACTTAGCATTGAACCCTGGCGTGTCCCCTACACACGCACCTAGCCTTGCACTTAGCTTTGAACCCTGGCGTGTCCCCTACACACGCTCCTAGCCTTGGACCTCGGCGTGTTCCCTATCACGCACCATGCCCGGATATCTGTCGTGCCTCCTTGCCTGGAACCTGGTTTGCCTGCCGGATGCCCGGAACCTGCCGATCGCTGCCAGAGATCATGAGCTGGATGACTGCGGCCTGACGTCCGGAGCTGATGTCCGCAGCCTGATGCCTTGATGATGTCGATCGTTGCCAGCAGTCCGGAGTCCGATGCCATCGTGCTGTTACCTGTACCTAGGCGTGCCACCTGGCACGTACCATGCTATGGACCTTGGTGTGCCCACGCGCACCTTGCACGTTTTGCTTGTTTACACTGTATGTGATCCTGAGTTATCCTAATGAAGTTACCTTGCACCTACGTATTGTCTCGTCTTGCGTCCTGCTTGTCCTTGTCGTCAGACACTCGTCTAGTGTCCCCTGAGCCGGCCGTCTGGTTCCAGCAGTCGTGGTGGCTCACCCCCTTGGTCTTGCCCCTGACACTCCCTGTATAGGGGGTGGATTCTTACAAGGTAAGCTCGCCCTCGGTGGGTGGGTGCCATGACCCAGAGGGTCCACTCAAAAAATGGGCTCAGCAGGAGCTGAGTCCGTCACATACATATCTCTAATCTGCTGTTCCTGAGCAACATTACTGATCTGTGTTTACACTTGCTACTTCATTTTAAGTATCTTGTCTATCCTGTGTGATTCTAAGCCTGTTTGTCCTGTGTGTACCTGTCCTTGTGTTTATTCTGTGTGAAGATGTACTTGTCCTATGTGAACCTGGCCCTGTCTGTACTGTGTGTGTGTGTAAGGGGTTACAAAGACTGTTTTAAGCCTCAAACATGTCCCGGTTTAAAAGTTGGTAAATGTTGAAAGTTTTGCTTTGTATATACTGTCATGTATCTGAATGCTGCTATGTGTATAATATATTCTTGTTCAGGGACAGCGTAGTGATGGAGTTAGCCCACTAGAGCGGGGCATTTTAGCAAACCTAAGATAGGATAAGTAACAGTTATTTTAGGAGGGGCCAACTGTGGGTAAGTTGTAGGATTTCCTATTTTCTAGTCAGTAGGGCCTGGGAGTCTGGACAGGGCAGGTGGACGCTGTAAAGTTAAGAAAGGAGCCCAGTCATCCAGAGCCTGGTAGCAGAAGGTCACAGCAGTGGAAGAATGCAGGGCAGCTCCAATATGCAGCAGCTAACTACATGGGCTGATGCCCTTTTGTCTGGGGAGAAACAGACGAGGGAACTCCTGAAGATAGTTAGGATGACCCAAAGGAACGCTGCGGTACCGGACGAGTCGATACGACCCTGGAGCATTCTGGAAGAAGTGATGAAACGCACAGGGAAGGCAAAGAATGTACTCTGTGATGATCCCTGTGATGTAACTGTGACTGATCTGGACGTACTGAGAATGGAACCAAGAAAAGTTGTTTATGTTAAGTTGGAACTGCACTCCGTCTCTCTTTGTATGATTCCTGCAGGAAGCAAACCTCCGCATATCAGAGAGGACCCGTATGGATAAGAAAACGTTAAGAAAGTTATGCCGCAAAGGGGACATTGTGTGCATGTGGCAGGAGACCAGGGCGTATTTGAGCAATCTTTGTCAGCCACGACTACGGCCCTGGCTCCCCTCACATGTGTTCCTATGAGTTTATTTGTCCTGTGTATACCTGGTTCTGTCTGTGCTGTCTGAGCCTGTGATTCCTTGCCTGTCCATACCTGCAGTTCCCTGCTTGCCCACACCCGGAGATCCATGCCTGTCCGCACCTGCGGTTCGCTGCTTGTCCACATCTGCAGTTCCCTGCCTGTCCACACCTGTGGTCACATGCCTGTCTGCACCTGCAGTTCCATGTCTGTCTGGACCTGTGGTTGCTTGTCTATCCGCACCTGTGGTTCCTTGTTTGCTTGTACATGCGGTTCCTTGTCTGCCTGCATCTGTGGTTCGTTGTCTGTCTGCATTTATAATTCATTGTCTGTTCACACCTGCAGTCCTGCATCTCTCCTGCCAGTGACCTAGTTCTTCCTAAATCTGTTCCTGTCTGAACTGAGTCCTATCCATTCTGCTGTACCTGTTGTTGAAATGTTCCTACTTATACCTGCCTTTACTGTCTACCAGCCGTACAGCATTCATTCACCCTGTTAACTGGTTCCTTACCAAATGGTTACTCCGAACTCCGGTTCTGCTTTCCTGTCTCTCTGGATCAGATGCTGTGTATGTGGAGCCCTGAGGGTTCAGTCGCCACAGAGGTACTGCACCTCCTCCTGAGGTGTGGTACCCCACTATCCAGGTAAGGTGGATACACCTGACCACACTCCAACAACTGCACCCCACACCACAAAGTAGAGTAGCAGAGCAACTTCGGCGGCTCCCTGCTTGGAGTGTAGCATAGCACCCCTTGGTGGCTCCCTGCTTGGAACACGAAACATGCTGGGAGGTAGGTGGAGCTGAGTTTGCACTAAAAGAGCAGGAAGAGGATAGGTTTTCAGTCAGTCAGTGAGTAGTTAGTCACAGGAGTCTGTGAAAGGAGATCCCCAGAGTGGGATGGAGGCAGGAAGTGCTGCAGCCGACCTCAGTGATCTGGGTCCGCTGGCACAAGAAAGGAACATTGAAGGAAAGCCTGACTCTCCATAAGAAGGAAAGGATTAGTACGGAACGTGAGGAGAATAAGAGAACAAGGACCAGGGTTAGAGGAGAACCCTTCCCAAGTTCTAAGCGCAAGGACGGGGCCCGGTCCCCGAGGTTGTATGGATACTAATGGTCCTGCAGCAGACACCGGAGGAATAGAAGTAGTGACCACTTTATTCCCACACAAGACTTGGGGGCACAACAGCAATGATAGTGAGCCGGGACTAGGTAGAAGGAGTCCCCGAAGTAGGCTACAGCTGTCTGCCGTACAAGTAGAGTTCATAGGAACATCTGACAGGAGAAACTCCAGTGTAACTCAGTACTGTGAGTACTTCACTCAAAGGCGCTAAGAGGGAGACGTTCAGAAAAGGCACATATGTTGGCGGAGTGTTGGAAAGGAGTACTTCATCTTGCCTGGAAGATGGCTGAGCTCCTGACCCGGAGGACATGGCACGGATGCGGGCACCTGTACCTGCAACAGACTGTGAGTAAAGCTTTGGAACTGCATGCCCTGGTGTCCTCCACTTATTCCTACGCCAACCCATTCAGCACTGCTACATCCCTTGCGCCCGACACTACACCATCTAAGTGTCATTTCACCTACACTGCCCTGGGACTACATCCCTGCCTGTGGAGGGCTATAACATCACTGCTGCACTACACCATCTGTCCCAGAGAATCTGTCTGAAGCGTCGGCTTAACATCTTCCTTGCCGAACACCACAGGTGGCGTCACGAATCACATAAATAGATTTGAGCGAAACGGGTCGAAAAATTTCAAAAGTCGCCGACTTTTGGCAAAGTCGGGTTTCATGAAACGAAACCCGACCCTAGGATGAGGTCGGCCACGAGGTCGGCGACTTACGCGCCAAAGTCGCTTTTCAAAAGTTTGTTTAGCGCTCTTTTTCAGCCAATCAGGATCCACGGACACTGTGGGCAACGTGATGACATAGGCAGGGGTCACCACCATCTTTCAGAAGGGCATGCAAGTGATTGGCTTGCTTTGGTGGGCGTCACAGGGGGTATAAAAGGGCGTGCACGCCGACCGCCATCTTACTTCTGCCGATCTCTGTATAGGGAGAGGTTGCTGCTGATTCTGTAGGGAGAGCGTTAGGCAGGGAAGAAGACAAAAAAACTGCTTCTGCTGCTAGCGATTTGGCCTGTACAACACACCAGTCACTGTGTGTGCAGTGCAAGGGGAGGCTATATAGTGGTGTATCAGTGGTGTTGGTTGTTGGGCTGCCTTCTAAGGCTTCCTGACATTCCTGCATTGCTGTTTACCCACTGCTCCGCAAACTGCTTTTTTTAAAAGCAATCCCAATTTTTTTTTTTTGTCCTGCTGAGAAGAAAAAAAAAACTGCTTCTGCTGCTAGCGATTTGGCCTGTACAACACACTAGTCACTGTGTGTGCAGTGCAAGGGGAGGCTATATAGTGGTGTATCAGTGGTGTTGGTTGTTGGGCTGCCTTCTAAGGCTTCCTGACATTCCTGCATTGCTGTTTACCCACTGCTCCGCAAACTGCTTTTTTAAAAGCAATCCCAATTTTTTTTTTTTGTCCTGCTGAGAAGACAAAAAAACTGCTTCTGCTGCTAGCGATTTGGCCTGTACAACACACCAGTCACTGTGTGCATTGCAAGGGGAGACTATATAGTGGTGTATCAGTGGTGTTGGTTGTTGGGCTGCCTTCTAAGGCTTCCTGACATTCCTGCATTGCTGTTTACCCACTGCTCCGCAAACTGCTTTTTTAAAAGCAATCCCATTTTTTTTTTTGTCCTGCTGAGAAGAAAAAAAAACTGCTTCTGCTGCTAGCGATTTGGCCTGCACAACACACCAGTCACTGTGTGTGCAGTGCAAGGGGAGGCTATATTGTGGTGTATCAGTGGTGTTGGTTGTTGGGCTGCCTTTTAAGGCTTCCTGACAGGCTGGCATTGCTGTTTACCCACTGATCTGCAAACTGCTTTTTTATCTCCCTTATCCTCTAATCACTTTTGTCACAGCTGTGCCATCGAGCCTGTGACATAGCGCTCAGATATCAGTGGGCCTCACACAATCCAAAAGTGTCCAGTGTCCACAAGTGTGTGCAGAAATTCAAAATCTCCCTTATCCTCTAGTCACTTTGGTCACAGCTGTGCCATCGAGCCTGTCACATAGCGCTCAGATATTCATTGGGCCTCACACAATCCAAAAGTGTCCAGTGTCCACAAGTGTGTGCAGAAATTCAAAATCTCCCTTATCCTCTCGTCACTTTTGTCACAGCTGTGCCATCGAGCCTGTCACATAGCGCTCAGATATCAGTGGGCCTCACACAATCCAAAAGTGTCCAGTGTCCACAAGTGTGTGCAGAAATTCAAAATCTCCTTTATCCTCTAGTCACTTTGGTCACAGCTGCGCCATCGAGCCTGTCACATAGCGCTCAGATATTCATTGGGCCTCACACAATCCAAAAGTGTCCAGTGTCCACAAGTGTCTGCAGAAATTCAAAATCTCCCTTATCCTCTAGTCACTTTGGTCACAGCTGTGCCATCGAGCCTGTCACATAGCGCTCAGATATTCATTGGGCCTCACACAATCCAAAAGTGTCCAGTGTCCACAAGTGTGTGCAGAAATTCAAAATCTCCCTTATCCTCTCGTCACTTTTGTCACAGCTGTGCCATCGAGCCTGTGACATAGCGCTCAGATATCAGTGGGCCTCACACAATCCAAAAGTGTCCAGTGTCCACAAGTGTCTGCAGAAATTCAAAATCTCCCTTATCCTCTCGTCACTTTTGTCACAGCTGTGCCATCGAGCCTGTGACATAGCGCTCAGATATCAGTGGGCCTCACACAATCCAAAAGTGTCCAGTGTCCACAAGTGTGTGCAGAAATTCAAAATCTCCCTTATCCTCTAGTCACTTTGGTCACAGCTGTGCCATCGAGCCTGTCACATAGCGCTCAGATATCAGTGGGCCTCACACAATCCAAAAGTGTCCAGTGTCCACAAGTGTCTGCAGAAATTCAAAATCTCCCTTATCCTCTCGTCACTTTTGTCACAGCTGTGCCATCGAGCCTGTCACATAGCGCTCAGATATTCATTGGGCCTCACACAATCCAAAAGTGTCCAGTGTCCACAAGTGTGTGCAGAAATTCAAAATCTCCTTTATCCTCTAGTCACTTTGGTCACAGCTGTGCCATCGAGCCTGTCACATAGCGCTCAGATATTCATTGGGCCTCACACAATCCAAAAGTGTCCAGTGTCCACAAGTGTCTGCAGAAATTCAAAATCTCCCTTATCCTTTAGTCACTTTGGTCACAGCTGTGCCATCGAGCCTGTCAAATAGCGCTCAGATATCAGGGGGCCTCACACAATCCAAAAGTGTCCAGTGACCACAAGTGTCTGCAGAAATTCAAAATCTCCCTTATCCTCTCGTCACTTTTGTCACAGCTGTGCCATCGAGCCTGTGACATAGCGCTCAGATATCAGTGGGCCTCACACAATCCAAAAGTGTCCAGTGTCCACAAGTGTGTGCAGAAATTAAAAATCTCCCTTATCCTCTAGTCACTTTGGTCACAGCTGTGCCATCGAGCCTGTCACATAGCGCTCAGATATCAGTGGGCCTCACACAATCCAAAAGTGTCCAGTGTCCACAAGTGTCTGCAGAAATTCAAAATCTCCCTTATCCTCTCGTCACTTTTGTCACAGCTGTGCCATCGAGCCTGTCACATAGCGCTCAGATATTCATTGGGCCTCACACAATCCAAAAGTGTCCAGTGTCCACAAGTGTGTGCAGAAATTCAAAATCTCCTTTATCCTCTAGTCACTTTGGTCACAGCTGTGCCATCGAGCCTGTCACATAGCGCTCAGATATTCATTGGGCCTCACACAATCCAAAAGTGTCCAGTGTCCACAAGTGTGTGCAGAAATTCAAAATCTCCTTTATCCTCTAGTCACTTTGGTCACAGCTGTGCCATCGAGCCTGTCACATAGCGCTCAGATATTCATTGGGCCTCACACAATCCAAAAGTGTCCAGTGTCCACAAGTGTGTGCAGAAATTCAAAATCTCCCTTATCCTCTCGTCACTTTTGTCACAGCTGTGCCATCGAGCCTGTGACATTGCGCTCAGATATCAGTGGGCCTCACACAATCCAAAAGTGTCCAGTGTCCACAAGTGTCTGCAGAAATTCAAAATCTCCCTTATCCTCTCGTCACTTTTGTCACAGCTGTGCCATCGAGCCTGTCATATAGTGCTCAGATATCAGTGGGCCTCACACAATCCAAAAGTGTCCAGTGTCCACAAGTGTCTGCAGAAATTCAAAATCTCCCTTATCCTCTCGTCACTTTTGTCACAGCTGTGCCATCGAGCCTGTGACATAGCGCTCAGATATCAGTGGGCCTCACACAATCCAAAAGTGTCCAGTGTCCACAAGTGTCTGCAGAAATTCAAAATCTCCCCTGTCCTATAGATACCTTGTACCTTGTTTTACATTACTATATAGTTTGTTGGATTTTGTCTACATTTCTACCAAAAATGAGGAAGGCTGGTGGAAGAGGCCGTGGAATTGGGCGGGGGTTGGCAGCTGGTAATGATGGTGTTGGTGGTGGATCTGATGGTAGTGGCAAGAGCAAAATAGGACCGAATGCAGGAGGTGTTGAGCCTGCGTCATCGTCTGGCTACATAAGGCCTCGAACGCTTAGTTTTCTAGGAGTTGGCAAACCGCTTTTAAAGCCAGAGCATCAGGAAAATGTTTTGTCTTACATTGCTGACTCAGCCTCCAGCTCTATCGCCTCCTCTTCTTCAGTTGTAAAAAGTAAAAGCACTGAGTCGTCATTGGAGGCTCATGTTCATGAACCACACCTTTCCTTGTGTCCTTCACCCCAACCAAGATTGAAGGATGACGCAGGCCATACTACTGATTACTCCATGGAGCTGTTTTCACATACCATGCCTGGATTATCAAGTCAAATGGTGAATTACCCAGGCCAAGATGAATCTGACATGGAGTGCACTGATGCACAGCCGCTGATGGATGATTCTGCTGGTACATTCACTCAGAGCACTACATTGTCCTCGCAGTGTACAGAGCCAGATTCTGACCCTGATGAGACTCAGGTGCCCCTTCCCGCACACTATACCACCATACACGGTGACACAGAGGAAGGTGCACATGACATAGAAGAGGAGGTGATGGATGACCCAGTTGTTGACCCAGATTGGCATCCATTGGGGGAAGAGGGTGCTGCTTCCAATAGCTCAGATGAGGAGCATCCACAGCAGAGATCGACATCGCAACAGCTGTTATCTGTCAGGCCCGGAGCACTCCAAAGACAGGTTCCAAACATCAAAGGAGTTGCTGTACAGCTTGTCCAGAGGGTCAAAAGATCACAGCGTGCTAGGCCGCAAAATGTCTGCCAAAGTAGGAAGAGTGCAGTGTGGCACTTTTTTGACCAAAATCCTCATGATCAGGCCAAGGTTATCTGTAAGAAGTGCGCAAAGACCTTTAGCCGAGGGAAAAATCTGAAAAATTTGAATACCAGTTGCATGCTTAGACATTTAACCAGCATGCACTTGCAAGCGTGGACACAACACCAAACCTCAAGTGCCACATGTGCAACTGATCACAACGAAGGTAGTCAGCAACGCTACATTGTTTCCCCCACTGTAAGCCCACCGGTTAGCACAGCAGCAAATGTTGAGGTGTCGTTGCAAGGCCACAGCAGTCAGGGAATCCCACTGTTATATCAACGAAAGACTGATTCTAGGCCATCAGAAAGAACACCAACTCCATCACCATCATCAACCCTCTCTCAGTCCGCCCTGTCCACCGCTACTTCCACCATATGCAGCTCTCAAGTCCAGCTCACCCTCCCAGACACTATGAGTAGGTCAAGAAAGTACTCAGTCTCTCATCCGCGTACACTGGGTTTGAACGCCCACATTGCCAAACTAATCTCGTTTGAGATGATGCCCTTTCGGTTGGTGGAAAGCACAGCTTTCCGCGAACTCATGGCCTATGCAGTACCACGCTATGACCTACCCAGTCGCCACTTCTCTCGCAAAGCCATCCCAGCCCTCCACCATCATGTGAAAGACCGCATTGTCCATGCACTCAAGCAGTCAGTGAGCGGAAAGGTGCACCTCACAACTGATGCATGGTCCAGTCGGCATGGCCAGGGCCGTTACGTGTCCATCACTGCGCACTGGGTTAATGTGGTGGATGCAGGGTCCACAGGGGACAGCGGTGGTGGGACAGTGCTGCCTAGCCCACGGTATAGGAAACAGTTGGCTGTAGGCGTTCGACCCTCCTCCTCCTCCTCCTCCTCCTCCAGAAGCGAAAGCTCGTCCACAGAGCGCAGTTGTACGAGCACTCCATCTGCAGCTGCCACTGTTGCACACGATGTGTCCCCCTATCGAGCAGCTAGTGGAAAGCGTCAGCAGGCTGTGTTGCAGATGATGTGTTTGGGCAACAGACACACCGCCGAGGTGCTGGCCGAGTACTTGAAGCGACAAACTGAGTCATGGCTGGGCAGTGTTCATCTTGAGGCAGGCAAGGTAGTTAGTGATAACGGCCGTAATTTTGTGGCAGCCATAGCCCTTTCAAAACTCTGCCATATACCTTGCTTGGCTCACACCTTGAACCTGGTGGTGCAGTGCTTACTCAAAAATTATCCGGAGTTAACAGCCCTGCTCCAGAAGGTGCGAAGACTGTGCGCGCACATCCGCCGGTCTCCTGTACACTCCGTTCGTATGCAGAAGCTGCAGCGATTGCTCCACCTTCCCAACCACCGCCTCATTATCGACATTGCAACAAGGTGGAACTCCACCCTGCACATGGTGGAGCGGCTGTGCGAGCAGAGGCAGGCCATAATGCATTTGTGGGAGGATACACGGCCAGGCACTTTGAGAGCAGACATGGAGTTGACAGGTGTGCAGTGGTCGAAGCTGAAAGACCTCTGTAAAGTCCTTCAGTGTTTTGAGGAATGCACACGGCTGGTAAGCGCAGACGACGCCATCCTAAGCATGAGCATCCCACTTATGCGTCTGCTCATGCAAACTTTGACGCACCTTAAGGAGCAGGCGTCTGCAGCCTATGTTGATGAGGAGGAAGAGGAGGAGGGAATCCTTGATGACATTCAGCCATTGTCTGCTCAGGGACCTCTCCTGGACGAGGTGGAGGAAGAAGAGGAGGAGGAGGAGGATGATGGGGATGATTACTTAGGGGAGGAGGATGCATCTCGTGGGGCAAGTGAAAATGTTGGCGTGGCAAGGTCTGGTACAGGGTTTGTGCGTGACTGGAGGGATGTGGATTTGCCAGAAAGTGCTCCTCCACCCAGCACTCGCAGTGCATCATTGACACCGGGAACATTGGCCCACATGTCAGATTATGCCTTGCAGATCCTAAAAAGGGACCCCCGCATTGCCAAAATGATGAACGATGACGACTACTGGTTGGCCAGCATCCTGGATCCACGCTATAAAGGCAAATTACAAAACATCATGCCACAGGAGAACCTTGACCTAATATTGGCTAATAAACAAGCAACTCTGGTAAATCGGTTGCTTGAGGCATTCCCAGCACACAGCAGTGGTGATGGTTCTCACACGAGCCGTACGGGCCTGGGGCAGCTTGGCAGAGGTGTTCGTGGTGCACATAGCAGAAGTGGCGTTGGAGACAGGGGTTTCATGACAATGTTGTGGACTGATTTTTCAAATACCGCTCACACAACTGGTAATACTGCATCGATGGAAAGTGACAGGAGACAGCAGTTGTCAACTATGGTTACAAACTACTTTTCCTCCCATATCGATGTTCTCCCACACAGGTCATTCCCCTTTGACTATTGGGCCGCTAAACTGTACACCTAGCCTGAATTGGCCCAATATGCCTTACAGGAGCTCGCTTGCCCAGCTGCAAGTGTGCTATCGGAAAGAGTCTTCAGTGCAGCTGGATCAATCCTGACAGAAAAAAGGACCCGTCTGTCAACCCAAAATGTGGATGATCTAACCTTCAATAAAATGAACCATGCATGGGTTTCCAAGGATTTTGTCCCACCTTCCCCTGATGACACATAGGGTGACAGAAAAATGGCTTGCTTTGGTCCACCTCTTCCTGGGACTTCACCTATTTCGCCTTTTGCATCAGCTGAATGTCCAACATCAACATATGCCACTTTCTAAAACTCCCTAACTGTGCTGCCCCCCCCCCCCCCATGGCCGGGGTCACCACCTAGCGCACGACACCGTGCGAGTGCCGTTGCCCTGGACAGGTGGGTAGGCCGACTCTTGGGCGCGGGCACTGGCACAGGGTCCCTCATAGTGCAATCAAGTGTCTCTGACGGTGGTGGTGCACACCAGCCGTCAGACACACCGCCGTACTATGAGGGGCCCAGTGCCAGTACCGACGCCCACGAGTGGGCCCCCCTTGCTTGGGCAGGGCCCCAGCATTTGCAATCTTTACCTCTCCCTGCTCCTCCGCTGTGTAATCTGGGCCGTCAAATCCATACTGTGCCTGACACCGTCTGAGCCTGCCTCCTGAGACATATATTTTGAATGTGTACGCTATCCATACATGTTATCCGGGGATACGGTACCCTTTCTAACCTTTGTGCAATCACGTGCAATCCATACTGGGCCTAACACCGTCTGAGCCTGCCTCCTGATGTACAGACATATATTTTGAATGTGTACTCTATCCATACATGTTATCCAGGGATACGGTACCCTTTCTAACCTTTGTGCAATCACGTGCAATCCATACTGGGCCTAACACCGTCTGAGCCTGCCTCCTGATGTATAGACATATATTTTGAATGTGTACGCTATCTATACATGTTATCCGGGGATACGGTACCCTTTCTAACCTTTGTGCAATCCATACTGGGCCTAACACCGTCTGAGCCTGCCTCCTGATGTATAGACATATATTTTGAATGTGTACGCTATCCATACATGTTATCCGGGGATACGGTACCCTTTCTAACCTTTGTGCAATCACGTGCAATCCATACTGGGCCTAACACCGTCTGAGCCTGCCTTCTGATGTACAGACATATATTTTGAATGTGTACGCTATCCATACATGTTATCCGGGGATACGGTACCCTTTCTAACCTTTGTGCAATCACGTGCAATCCATACTGGGCGTGAGAACGGCTGGCGAGCTGTTAAGCAAGCTACAGCACCTGTGGTTTGCACACGTAAGTTTTTCATTTTTTCAGGAATGACGGTTAGGCCTAATTCCGGAACTGCGGTTGACCTGCACTTACTGGGAAATCATTGTTCGCGGGTAATAATTGTCATCAGTGATCCCCATCACTAACGTTCAGCGGGTTATCTGCACCTGTAAGCGACAAACGCTGGCCTTTTCAGTGTAGCGCACATGCAGCCACGGATATGTAATGGCATGACACACCAGTTATTGGCCAATCTCATGTGCCAGAGCCTCACGTGTCCCTCTAGTAAGCCGGACTCGGATCGCGGGGCATGACGGAGTCTCGTTCGTTAACGGAATTAAGCTTGCAATGTGTGCATCTGTTCTGTAGCTGGCATGGTTGAGGTTTCCCAGGTGGAGTCGAATTTAACCGTAGGCTCCACTCCTGGTGGTGCCCTTCTGGACATTCCTTTAAGGTTCAGCTTTGCAACCATACTGCCCACGTAAAACAAACACTTTGCCTTCTTGAACGCTGTTTGGAGGGTCATGACTCGTGGGAATAATGCCGCCCAATCAGTTAACCTGCTAGAGAGATCGTTCGTTGCTCCCAAGCATGACATCACACTCCCTAGGAAGAAGGTAATGCCACTGTGGCGACCGTACTCCTGGGGGCGACACAAGTGCACTGATGCCCAGCCACTGCTCGATGAATCTGCTGGTACATTGACCCAGACCACTACATTCCCCTCGCACGCTACTCGGCCTGAATCTGACCCTGATGAAACTCAGGTTACCCTTCCCATATACAGTTCCATCTTACACGGTGAGGAAGCTTACAAGAGGAAGCTGCAGATGAAAGTGCAGGTTCGGACCACCCGCCATCAGACACACCACCGTACTATCAGGGGCCCTGTGCCAGTGCCGTCGCCAACGAGTGGGCCCCCCCCTGCTTGCTCAGGATCACAGCACTTGCAAAGTTGAAATACTGTGCAGTGAGATGGAAGATGGGGACGACGAGGAGTCCAGACAAGTACAGGGATTCCCTAGCGAGGAGACTTATTTGATTGTTTTCAATGTTGGGACAGCAATTTTTGGGGAGCACTATACTCTGGAGAATGATAGATGGTTCCCACCATACACTGGAACATTCCAAAGGTGGACATCAGACACTGGAGCAGCATTTACAGGGCCCATTATACACTAGAGCAGTAGAAATGGGGCCCATTATGTTTGGAGCATTATTTGGGCCCATAAGACAGTGGAGCTTCATCCATGGGGACCAACATATACTGTAGCATTATGTGGAGCTCATCATATACTGTTTCAAACATTATATGGGACCAATGATTCTGTATGGAGAAATAGATGGGCCTCGTCATGAGATGTAAAAAGTGAAGTATTTTTCATTGTACTATACCGCTATTTCTCTGCCGTATCGGAGCATGATGAGTTGTGGTATGTGTTAAAGGGGCGCTCTTTCGCCTAGGGCACATGAAAACCTGGAGCCAGCCCTACCCCCCCACAACTTTAGCCAAATAACCCCCATTTTTCAGTGCGTAACTTGTATTATGAAGTTAATTAAGGTTGACAAGCTTAAGTAAGAAGAATTGATGCTTTTGGCATTAAAATGGGCACTGTAGGTGTGTTTCCTGTCCTCCTCTCACTGCCGACTTTTATTCCCCATTGACTTACATTGGGTTTCGTGTTTCGGGACGACCCCGACTTTTCCCTATAATCGGACGATCTTGCTCGACCCGACTTTTGGAAAAGTCGGGTTTCACGAAACGAAACGCGACCCTAAAAAACCAAAAGTCGCTCAACTCTACTTATAAACTTTCACCACCATAAGCACACTCAAACAACCCCTTTTGTAATGGAGCCCCAGGGCCACGGACTGGGTCACTGCTGCCGTGACAACCCCCCTGTTGAGAAGATCAACCGGCCCGGTACCCCATGGTCCTGGTGAGTGAGGGCGCTCCATGTGTCCGAGGTCTATCTTGGAGTAGTACCTCGCATCCATGTGGAGCCAAGTCTAATTACACCATCAGGGACTCTAGTGAAGAGCCAGGTGTTCACCTAGTCATGCCCTTCCAGGCTCTCCTCAGTTCATGGCACAGTGGATTCACGATACACGCACAAGATTTACACTCTGCAACCTGTTCCCAGTCTTCCACGACTTTGGCTACATTTTCCCTGTCTTCCAGTAGATCTGCTACCTGTTCCTGATCTTCCATGACCGCTACTACCTGTAATGATGTATAGTAGGTTTCTATGAAGACAGTGGCTAGATGATAGAGTCACAGACACAGGTATACGTGAAAGTAGTTTGTATTAAACAAGCAGCACAGAACAGCACAGGTGCTGGCGGAGCCAGATAATGACAGCAGTGGTAACAGCAGCAGAACTCAGTCCAGTAGATAGCAAGTTGTACACCGGCACTGTGTAGATGTAAGCAGACACAGTCTGAAGAATGCAGGCAAGGACAGTCACTTAGCCCTCTCCCTTGCGGGAGGGGAATCTTCGGGCACAGTGCAGTGGCAGAGAAAGTCACTAGGTAATTGATACTGGATGTGCAAAGGTAGCAGGGATAGTCTCTCAGGTGGAACGCACACAGCAGTCAAGATCTTCAGCGCATACCGTGAGTGCTGTAGTAGCGGTGAGCGGTGGAGGCAGGGCTGGAAGGAGCCTTCAGGCCGACCCCGTCAGAAGGTCCAGGCAGCGGCAGTTAGGCAGCAGGTAATCCAGGTGGATTCAGCAGGAAGGAAGGAGGTAGCACAGCGTGCAACTCCCAGCTAGCAGATCAGGTACAGGACGAGATATACAAGCAAGGTAGTCACGTCCAGGAAAGCTATTTAAACCCGGCGGGCGGGACCAACAGGCGGTGATGTCACAGGAACCAGTATGGCCGAACGAAGCCAGGCTTAAGGGCAACAGTAAGGGCAAGGTCCGGAACACAGCAGAATAGGAACGATGCTTACATTATTCCCCCCTTAAAGAATGTCCTCCGGACAATCTTCGACCAGGCTTGTCCGGGTACCTTAGATGAAACTGCTCCAGCAGCCGCGGAGCACAGATATTCTCCACCGGTTCCCAGGAATTCTCCTCGACAGAGTATCCTTGCCACTTGACCAGATATTGCAACTTCCTTCTGAAGATCCGTGAATCCAGAATCTTCTCCACGACATATTGTTCATGTCCATCAACGAGCACTGGAGCTGGAGGAGAGGAAGTACGCCCTGGGAAAGAATTTGGTACAACTGGCTTTAGTAGGGAAACATGGAACACCGGGTGAACCTTCCAGGCAGGGGGTAATTTCAGACGCACCGCTACCGAATTCACTAGAGCCACGATCTTGTATGGCCCTACAAACTTCTGCCCCAGCTTGACAGTCGGTGCCCTCACCCTCAGATTCTTGGTAGACAACCAGACCGTATCTCCCACCCTATACACCGGAGCCGGCCTCCTGGTACGATCTGCTGCTCTCTTATACCTTTCCTGCGCAGTCGTCAAGGTGGTCTTCAGAGCTTCCAAATTCTGCTGTAAGAAAGAAAGATGGTCAGACACAGCAGGCACTGCAGCCTCCTTGGGGAACTGCGGCAAGATGCTTGGGTGGTAACCCTGATTAGCAAAGAACGGTGACTGCTTAGTCGAGGAGTGCTGCGAGTTGTTATATGTGAACTCTGCCAGGGGAAGCAGATCTACCCAATCGTCCTGCAGATGACTTAAGTAGCAACGGAGGTACTGCTCCAGGGTCTGATTCGTACGTTCCGTCTGTCCATTAGTCTGTGGATGGTAAGCCGAAGACAGACTTACTCTAATATCCAGAGCCGCGCAGAAACACCTCCAGAACCTAGACGTGAACTGCACCCCACGATCCGAGATCACCTCATCCGGGACTCCGTGCAGACGGACCACCTCTTGAATCAACAAGTCTGCAGTCTGTTTTGCTGTGGGTAATCCAGCGCAAGGGATAAAGTGTGCTGCCTTAGTGAGGCGGTCCACGACCACTAGAATGGTGTTCTTACCCTTGGAGACCGGTAGTTCAACAATAAAGTCCATTGAGATGGATCTCCAGGGACGAGATGGTATAGGCAAGGGTTGTAACAACCCGGAAGGCGACGCACGAGGCGTCTTGAACCGAGCACATACCTCGCAGGATGACACGTATCCCTCCACGTCCTTCCGGTACGAAGGCCACCAGAAGTACCGAGCCAGGAACTCTTGGGTCTTCGTTATTCCACGATGTCCCCCAATCTTAGAATCATGGATCAGTCGGAGGACTTCAAGTCTTGTCACCTCTGGTACATACAGCCGATTCTCCTGTAACCACACTCCTCCATTGTAATTTAGGCTTACTTCGGGGGTAGGTTGCCTTAGCAACGGATCTGCTGCGTATGCTGCTTTGATCTCAGACAGAAGATCCTGATGATGGATTGCAGAGATGAAATGAGCGGGAGACACAACAGTACTAGGAGACGACTTAATCACTTCCTCAGGAGCAGCAATCCTAGATAACGCATCTGCCTTACCATTCCGTGCCCCCGACCTGTAGGAGATGATGAAGTTGAATTGGTTTAGAAACAAGCTCCAACGTGCCTGACGTGGGTTCAAACATCTTACGGACTGCATGAATTCCAGGTTTCGGTGGTCGGTAAGAACTGTAATCGGAGTTGAGGACCCCAGCAGCAAGTGTCTCCACTCCTTGAATGCCGTCACAATCGCCAGTAACTCCTTGTTCCCTACGTCATAGTTCTTCTGCGCCGGGGATAGCTTCTGAGAAAGAAAGGCACAAGGATGAAGAACTGCCTTCTCACCTCCTCTCTGTGACAACACTGCGCCGATGGCGACATCCGATGCGTCCACCTCAAGAGTAAAGCTCAGGTCTGGGTCTGGATGTCTTAAGATGGGAGCCGACACAAATTTGTCCTTCAGCCGTGTGAACGCCTCCTGGGCTTGCGGAGTCCACCGGAACGGTACCCCCTTCTTGGTCAGTTGGGTGATGGGAGCCACAATCTCAGAGAAGTTACGGATGAAGCGCCTATAGAAGTTGGCGAATCCCACAAACCTCTGAACTTCCTTCACCGATCCTGGCGCTGGCCACTCCTGGATCGCTCTGGTCTTTTGATCGTCCATCTGGAGACCCTGTGGAGAGATGACATAACCGAGGAACTGCACTGTTGCCCTGTGGAACTCGCATTTCTCCAATTTGATGTAAAGATGGTTATGCAGCAGGCGTTGCAGCACTGTCCTCACGTGGAGCCGATGTTCCTCGAGATCACTGGAAAAGATTAAAATGTCATCGAGATACACAACCATAAATACATCAAGCACATCTCGGAAAATGTCATTAACAAAATGCTGAAAGGTTGCAGGAGCATTTCGTAGTCCGAACGGCATGACCCGTGATTCGAAGTGTCCATAACGGCAGCGGAAGGCCGTCTTCCACTCATCTCCAGACCGAATTCTCACGAGATTGTAGGCTCCCCGAAGATCCAGTTTGGTGAATATCTTAGCCTGCTTCACCCTCTCCAGTAGTTCAGAGATTAAGGGTAGCGGGTGCCGATTCATGACCGTTACCTTGTTTAAATCACGGTAGTCCATGCAAGGACGCAGACCCCCGTCCTTTTTCTTCACGAAGAAGATTGGTGCACCCGCAGGAGAAGTAGACGGTCGGATGAAGCCCTTGGCGAGATTCTCGTCGATGAAGTCCTTCAAGGCCTTTAATTCAGGACCAGACAAAGGGTAAATACGCCCGAATGGGATCTCCGCCCCAGATATCAGTTCTATCGGGCAATCATAAGGCCGGTGGGGAGGTAACATATCTGCCCTCTTCTTATCACATACCTCTGCCAGATCCTGATACTCCATTGGTAATTGTCCCTCAGTCGTAGCTACTACCTTGGGGATAGCAGCGACCTTAGGAATAGCGGGGTTGCTGTTAGAACTTGGAGGGAACTGCACTTCCCTGGTCTCCCAGTTGATGCGAGGATTCTGAACCTGGAGCCAAGGTAACCCCAGGATAATAGGAAAGTGAGGAGAAGATATTAGTAAAAAGGACAAATGTTCCACATGTTCCTCTCCAATGCATACCTTCACCGACTCAGTCTCCATGGTTACCGGTCCCGATGTAAGTGGTGACCCGTCTACTGTCTCCATCAAGACTGACGACTCCCTCTTCACTGCCCTGATTCCATGCTTCCTTGCAAACGCGATATCCATGAAGTTTCCACTGGCCCCGGAGTCCAACATGGCGGCGCTCTCGACACACCGACCCTGGAAGCAGACCCTCAAGGATAGGTAATAGTGGGAATTCTTCTTAGTAGCGAAGGAGGAAACGACGGATGTCATCGAGATCACCACTGCGTTCAATGGAAGAGATGCCAGCGAATTCATATCGGCAAAGTCCAGGTCTCTCTGATTGTCTCTGCCCCCCGAATTGTTCAGATCTAGGACGCAGGACTCCCCCGCCTCAGAGTTACAATCAATGATAGCTGCAGCCGTCTTACGTCTCCTGACTGGACACTCGGAGATGAAGTGACCGGTCCCCCCGCAGTAGAAGCACAGGTTTTCCTTAAAGCGATGCTCCTTGCGGGCATCAGGAGGATTTCTACGTACGGCATCCACCTGCATCGGTTCGGGCTCGGGCTCGGGATTCCTCCTGCTGGTGACATCTCTGGAGGGAGAAGAGAACGGAACAGTGTTATTAAACCGTAGATCAGACCAGCGCTCCTGTCTGCGCTCAGAGAGTCGATTGTCAATGCGGATGCAGTGGTTGATGAAGTCCCCAAGAAGCACGGGCGAGTCCCCGCGTGCCAGTTCATCCTTAACTGCCGTAGACAATCCCCTGCGGAAGATGGCCTGCTTGGCTGCCCCGTTCCAGGTGGTGTCTAAAGCCCATCTACGGAAGTCCAATGCATACTCCAGCACCGAACGCTTCCCCTGCCGAAGGGTCAGCAGCGTCGTCTCAGCAGTATTAGCTCGGTTCGGGTCATCAAACATCTGCGTCATTGCGGCAATGAAATTGTCCATAGAGTTAAGCAGAGGGTCGTCGGTCTCAATCAAAGGGTTGGCCCACGCGAGCGCCTTACCAGACAGCAGCATGACTATGGTCAGAACTTTGGAGCGTTCCGTAGTGAACTGTGGGGCATGAGCAGCAAAGAAGATCCGACACTGGTTCAAAAATCCTCGGAATTTATCCCTCTCACCAGCGAACCGGAAGGGTGGAAGCTTCGGGAAGGTCGGTGTAGTATCCCGGGCAACACCTGCTACCTACGCGGCTGGGGCCTGTTCCAGAGCAGCAATCCGATCGAGCTGCATAGGAATCGCTTGCTCCAACGCCAGAACACGATCACCCTGAAGAGGAGCTGCTTGTTCCAGCGCCGTAATCCGATTTGCCAGTCGTTGCAACTGTGCCTCTGCTGCCCCGGCGTTGTGTTCGATACGTTGCTCCAGCGTGTCCAGCTGGGTCCTAATGCCTGCCACATCCTGCCGTATCAAAGCAAGCTGCTTGCTTACACGTTTCTCCAGGGACTCTACACCTGCGGTCTCCATATTGGTGGCTTGTATATCCTGTAATGATGTATAGTAGGTTTCTATGAAGACAGTGGCTAGATGATAGAGTCACAGACACAGGTATACGTGAAAGTAGTTTGTATTAAACAAGCAGCACAGAACAGCACAGGTGCTGGCGGAGCCAGATAATGACAGCAGTGGTAACAGCAGCAGAACTCAGTCCAGTAGATAGCAAGTTGTACACCGGCACTGTGTAGATGTAAGCAGACACAGTCTGAAGAATGCAGGCAAGGACAGTCACTTAGCCCTCTCCCTTGCGGGAGGGGAATCTTCGGGCACAGTGCAGTGGCAGAGAAAGTCACTAGGTAATTGATACTGGATGTGCAAAGGTAGCAGGGATAGTCTCTCAGGTGGAACGCACACAGCAGTCAAGATCTTCAGCGCATACCGTGAGTGCTGTAGTAGCGGTGAGCGGTGGAGGCAGGGCTGGAAGGAGCCTTCAGGCCGACCCCGTCAGAAGGTCCAGGCAGCGGCAGTTAGGCAGCAGGTAATCCAGGTGGATTCAGCAGGAAGGAAGGAGGTAGCACAGCGTGCAACTCCCAGCTAGCAGATCAGGTACAGGACGAGATATACAAGCAAGGTAGTCACGTCCAGGAAAGCTATTTAAACCCGGCGGGCGGGACCAACAGGCGGTGATGTCACAGGAACCAGTATGGCCGAACGAAGCCAGGCTTAAGGGCAACAGTAAGGGCAAGGTCCGGAACACAGCAGAATAGGAACGATGCTTACACTACCTCTTTCCAGTCTTCTGTGACCTCTGCCACCTGTTTCTGGTCTTCCATAACCTCTGTTACCTGTGTCTGGTCATCCAGGACTTCTGCTACCTGTTCCCTGTCTTCAGTTACCTCTGCTACTTGTTTCAATGCCCATGGTCCCTGTGACCACCTGAACTTTGGGCTTCGAGGATCCAACTCATCTAGTAAGTCTAATAATGGCGGCGCCATAATAACAATGCTCCAGTAATAATCTGCATAAGTAATATAAGTGCTGGAGTCATGATGTAAATTTAGGCTATGAAATCACAGTCTGCAAAAATTATTTGGCAAAAGACCAATTCAAAGGGGAACACAGTATCTCTTATGTCTCTGCTAAAATTTTTTACTTTATTACAAAATTGTTAAAAAATACATAACATCATACCTCAAAGAATGATCACCACTGGGGAGTGCCTGTCCATACACCGGCTAGTTCTCCCTACCTGACAACGGAGGTTGGAGCCCTAGGACCTACGCAATTGGCCCCCCCACTCCACGACGGCTCACCCTGCTAACCCTATATGGCCCTATAGTGGCAGGGGAGTGAAAAGGAGTTAAACAGGTAGGTGAGAAAGAAGAGAGGTGTCTAATCTAGATCTTCTTGGCTTGATTGCAAATAGAGATGAAAATGAGATTTCTTCTTTCTTCTTGTGACGACCTAAAATAGGCTACATAAACCATTCACAGAGAGAGAAATATTCTATTAGATGCCTTTATCTTGGATTGCTCTCTAGTCTAATTTTTCATAGTAGATATATATATGAAAAAGATCCACCCCCCCCGGACCCAAAGAGGGGTTTATTAGATAGTATACGTTTCTATATAATACATCAAACTGCCAAGAGATCTTCTCTCTATTAGGACAACAATGTGTCCATATACAATCCTAGCCAGAGCAAAAAACCATCAACATATAGGCACAAAAAGCAAATATAGGCACAACACACACATACATGGTTGAAAATATGAAATTATGTGCACCAAACTCAACCAATTGTGCACAGCACTGCAAACCAACCAGATTTATATATGCACTTGATCATGCAATTTATAATAAAAAAGGATAATTACCCTTATCATGCATGAATAAAGCCAACCATAGTGTAGGCCAGCAATACTCCAAAATGTATATATACAGGGTGGCATTCAATCATGCAATCTGCATGTAAATGGTTAAATACACTTATAATAAATATGTTGATGCAGCCATAAAAAGCCAGTTAAGGCTGGTTTCACATTAGCGTTGAAACAACGCTGCGCACTGCGTCGGTAAGCCCCTCCCCGATCCGGCTCCCTGCCCGCCCCATCCGGGATCACCGCCTACTATCGCATTTGCACGCATGCGATCGGCGCACCCTATCTTTAGCATAGGGTGCGCAGATCATGCGCTGCCAGTGTGAAAGTAACATGCTGCGCACTTTTGACGGTGCGCCGTGCGCGCCGAAATGCAACATGGGGTTAGCAGAGTGAGCCGTCGTGGAGTGGGGGGGCCAATTGCGCAGGTCCTAGGGCTCCAACCTCCGCTGTCAGGTAGGGAGAACTAGCCAGTGTAGGGACAGGCACTCCGCAGTGGTGATCATTCTTTAAGGTATGATGTTATATACTTTTTAACAATTTTGTAATAAAGTAAAATTTTTTAGCAGAGACATAAGAAATTTAGGCTATGGCAGGTATAATGTGGTCTATGGTGGAGACCCCTAACTGGTAGGTCCTGGAGCAATTACTTTTTTCTGCCTCAAACAATTTCTTGTTAATAAGGGACAGTAACCCTTACCTGGGCTCCATTTGGGGAATTTCCACATTTCCTTGCCAGTTTTAAGAGTGAATTACAGGTTTGTCTTAGACAGTGCCCCAGTTTTGCCAATGCTAACTCTATATTGAAAGGAATGAAATAGTCTTAGTAATAGACTATAAAATTGCCACTTTATAAGAACCTCTAAGCTTTCTTACTTATCTCAAAGTTTGAGAGTAGTTTGAGCAGTCAGCACATTTCTGGGGACTATTTCTAGCTAAGCAGGTCAAAGCACATTATGCTTGGAGCTGTCTAGTTGTGCCAATACTTACCGTAATTAGGGCAGATACAGATCAGAATAAATATTAATTTATTATGTCCTTTATTAAAATTACTTAGAAAGGATTGTATCAACCATTTACACTAGTGTGATATTTTACTGGGCAATATTAAAAAGCAGATACATTTTTTTTTCTTTTGTATGGACCTAAAAATATAACAAAACTGGTAGTTCAAGTGTTCTGCTTAGATAGATGACCTCTACTGGACATGAATATCTCATGCTATTGTGATACTTATATGGGGAACTATTTTGTAATTTTTAAAGGAATTATTTAAAGGGATTTTTTTTTAATGGGTGGGCATTTGCAATATTAACTCTATATTAGCCAACCAGGGTTTCAGTGTTTTATTAATTCTGTGACTTGCTCCACTACCTGATTCAGCTGTTATTATTTATTTACATTTATTACCTTCAATAAAAATTTCGATTTTATTCCATTTTTATTGGTCTTTTTTTGCACTTTTTCTGATATTATTCTTATTTATTTTGCACTTGACCTCTAGTATTTTATACAATTTGTTCTGCCTCTGTTAACATTTACCACATGTCTACTTTACATCAGCACAATTTTTGAAACATAAATTTTTTATTAGGAAGTTAGAAGGCTTGAAAGTTGACCAGCGATTTCTGTTTTTTCCAACATGATTCACAAAATTGTTTTTGTTAGGGTCCACATCACATTTGAAGTGTCTTTGAGGGGTCTATATTACAGAAGATACCCAAAAATGACACCATTCTAAAAACTGCACCCCTCAAGATACTCAAAACCACATTCAAGAAATTTAGTAACCCTTCAGGTGCTTCACAGGAACTGAAGCAATGTGGAAGGAAAAAATGAACATTTAACTTTTTTTCACCCAAAAAATTATTTTAGATACAAATTTTTCTTATTTTCATAAGGGTAACAGTAGAAAATGGATCTTAAAAACTGTTTTGCAATTTCTCCTGAGTACGCTGATATGTGGGGGATAACTGCTGCTTGGGCGCAGAACATACGTGAGTAATGTAGAGTGCATCAGGTTGGTATATGTGAGTAGTATAGAGTGCATCAGGTTGGTATACGTGAGTAGCATAGAGTGCATCAGGTTGGTAGACGTGAAAAATATAGAATGCATCAGGTTGGTATACGTGAGTAGTGTAGAGTGCATCAGGTTGGCATACGTGAGTAGTATAGAGTGCATCAGGTTGATATACGTGAATAATATAGAATGCATCAGGTTCGTATACGTGAGTAGTGTAGAGTGCATCAGGTTGGCATATGTGAGTAGTGTAGAGTGCATCAGGTTGGCATACGTGCGTAGTGTAGAGTGCATCAGGTTGGTGTACGTGAGTAGTAGAGAGTGCATCGGTTGGGGCACGTGAGTAGTGTAGAGTGCATCAGGTTGGCCTACGTGCGTAGTGTAGAGTGCATCAGGTTGGTGTACGTGAGTAGCAGAGAGTGCATCGGGTTGGCGCACGTGAGTAGTGTAGAGTGCATCAGGTTGGCATACGTGAGTAGTGTAGAGTGCATCAGGTTGGTGTACGTGAGTAGTATAGAGTGCATCAGGTTGGCATACGTGAGTATTGTAGAGTGCATCAGGTTGGCATATGTGAGTAGTGTAGAGTGCATCAGGTTGGCATAAGTGAGTAGTGTAGAGTGCATCAGGTTGGTATACGTGAGTAATTTAGAGTGCATCAGGTTGGCATATGTGAGTAGTGTAGTCAAAACCACATTCAAGAAATTTAGTAACCCTTCAGGTGCTTCACAGGAACTGAAGCAATGTGGAAGGAAAAAATGAACATTTAACTTTTTTTCACCCAAAAAATTATTTTAGATACAAATTTTTCTTATTTTCATAAGGGTAACAGTAGAAAATGGATCTTAAAAACTGTTTTGCAATTTCTCCTGAGTACGCTGATATGTGGGGGATAACTGCTGCTTGGGCGCAGAACATACGTGAGTAATGTAGAGTGCATCAGGTTGGTATATGTGAGTAGTATAGAGTGCATCAGGTTGGTATACGTGAGTAGCATAGAGTGCATCAGGTTGGTAGACGTGAAAAATATAGAATGCATCAGGTTGGTATACGTGAGTAGTGTAGAGTGCATCAGGTTGGCATACGTGAGTAGTGTAGAGTGCATCAGGTTGGCATAAGTGAATAGGGTAGAGTGCATCAGGTTGGTATAAGTGAGTAGTGTAGAGTGCATCAGGTTGGCATAGGTGAGTAGTGTAGAGTGCATCACGTTGGTATACGCGAGTAGTGTAGAGTGCATCAGGTTGGCATATGTGGTACAATACGAGCACCTTCAATTCTGGAAGCACTGGGGCCGGTTCATCCTGACTGCCAAATATTAGGGCCTTAATCACTACCTCTTGGAACTGACGGTATGACGTACCAGTCTGGCCAGCACAATGTGATAGTACGAAAGCGTTGTACATTGCCATCTATATGATGTGCACGGCCAGCTTCTTGTAACACACCTTGGCTTTTCTCATGTCATTGTATGACTGTGGGAACTGAGATCAACTCCCCCCATGTTCTTGTTGGACCCAGTTCACAGTTTGGTTTCTGCAGAATTATTATGCAACTACATGAAAATCGTAAATTTCCCATCTCAAGTGTTTATTTTCATCTGTTTATGTGAGAATTATAACCACACAACTCAAATTGTATAAAAATACAATTCTGACATTTCAAAAACAATATCGGCAACCAATATAGCCGCCCTTCTTTTCAATAATCTGTTGACGATCAACTTTTTGGGCAGCAACCACCACAGCCTTCCAGACATTGTTCAGGGAACTGTACTATTTTACTTCACCATAAATCTCCCTTTTACGAAGGGCCCACAAGTTCATAATAACGTTTACTTCAGGTTAGAAAAGGGTCATGCCATTATTCTTCCATCTTCATAGCCTTGACTGGCAGCCAAGCAGTGGAGGACATCAATGCATGCGATGGAACATTGCCCTGCATAAAAATCATGGTTTTCTTGAAAGATGCAGATCTTTTTCCTGTACCATTGCTTGAAGAAAGTGTCTTCTAAAAATTGGCAGTGGGTTTGGGAGTTTATTTTGAGTCCATCTACAAAAAGGTCCACTAGGTCATCTTTAATAATACCAGGCAATACAATATTCCACCTCCATCTTGCTGGAGTTTGAGTCGAAGTTGAGGTCTGTGGTCATTACTGATCCAGCAGTAGGCTCATCCATCTGGTCTGTCAAGAGTCACTTTCATCTTATCTGTCAATAAAACTTTTGAAAACTTTGTCTTCAGATATTTCTTGGCCCGGTCTTGACTTTTCATCTTCTGTGTCTTGTTCAGTGGAGGTCAGGTATCAGCCTTACTTACTTCTGCCATATCTCTGAGCATTGAACACCTTGTATTTCTGGGCTCCAGGAAGGTTGTAGTTCTGGAATATGACAGTACTGGAGGATAATGTGTCACTTCAAGTTTGATTCTTCTCACATCTTTGGCAGTTAATGTAAAGACTTTTTTCAGTGCGTTTTTTTGTGACACTGTTGTCTATTTATGACAAAACTTTTGATGATTCTTAGCAATTTCAAGAGTGCTGTATCCCTCTGTAAGACTTGTAACAATTTTTGACTTTTCAAAATCAGTTAAATATTTTTTGTGCCTTAGTAAACAAGCTGCTTAATAATTCTACACACCTTGATAAGGGACATTGATATCCGTAGCTCATACCCCTCAATACACAAACACACATCACCTGATATGCTTCATCCAATCGAAAATCTGCATAAAAATGATGATATGGTCAAAATATTCACTTGCCTAATAATTGTGCACCTAGTATACATGCTTCACTGTTGCCTGCAGACACACATTATTTTACCACTCTCCAGCGCTTTTGCGAACAAGAAGTTTCCTGTTACAGCCATATATTTAATATTTTAACTCATCAGTCCAGAGCTGCTGACATTTTTCTGCACCCAAGTTCTTATATTTTTGTGCATTGTTAAATCACTTGGCCTTGGTTTCACACTGGTTGCAGCCGCTTCTGAGCCGATGGCACTGCTGGACATCTTCCAATTTTAAAGGGAAAGAAGCACAATATGTCTTTCATCTGATGCACTAAGTCTAAGGAGCACAATATGTCTTTCATCTGATGCACTGTTTCCTTGGCTGACCACTGCACCAACGGTCCTCAACATTGTCCATTTTTGGGTGTCCTCAATGCTGAGAAATATAGGCAGGCACTTATCCATTATGCAGTACCATCAGGGATGCATCTGATTGGCTCCAATTTTATTCTGCAGCAGAATAATGACCTCAAACATACAGCCAATGTCATAGGTGTAAGGCTTGAGTCACACACAACATATAAAAAATCGGTCCGTTTTACACGGCCAAGAATCGCAGAAATGTTCCCTGAACAGTGATCCGTATGTCATCTGTGTGCAAAGCGAGGATACGATTTTGTCGCATCTAAGCATCCGTGTGACATCAGTATGGCATACGTACGGCGAGATCTTCTCGCCGGCTTGCAAAATGGACATATAATGGATCCATGGCCTCAAATATTCGTGAAAAAATATATACAGTCTATATATATATATAGATATATAAACTCGCTATTGAACCCGTTCTACGCCCGGGTGGAGAGTATTTATATTGGTATATGGTCTCCATCCTGCGACCTAATCTTGTCATGTGCTGCTACCATCTTGTGCCCTCATCCTGTAATATGCTGCTCCCATCCTGCGCACCCTTCCTGTCATGTCAGCCCCCATCCTGCGCCCTCATCCTGTTTTGTGCGCCTCCATCTTGTCATGTGCTACTCTCTTACTGTGCCCTCATCCTGTCATCTGCTCCCATCCTGCGCCCCAATCCTGTCATGTGTTCCCATCCTGCGCTCCAATCCTGTCATGTGGTGCTCCCATCCTGCGCCCCCATCCTGTCATGTGGTGCTCCCATCCTGCACCCCCATTCTGGTATATGCTGCCCCATCCTGGTATGTGCTACTCCAATTCTGCGCCCCCATCCTGTCATGTGGTGCTCTCATCCTACGTCCCCATCCTGTCATGTGGTGCTCTCATCCTGCGTCCCCATCCTGTCATGTGGTGCTCTCATCCTGCGTCCCCTTCCTGTCATGTGGTGCTCACAATACCTGTTATTTGTTGCTCTTATCCTGCACAAAGTGGTTGGATTGCTGCGCTGACATATTTTCTATATCTATTCATTAGAAAGTGGCTGGATTGCTCCACTGAAGTATAAAGTGGCTGGATTGCTCCGCTGACGTATCTATAAAAATGGTACCGGCAAGAGCGGACTGCGCAGGTGCCGATTCCAGCGCCACAACCCGCCCTCTCCTGACATCACAGCCTTATTTCAATAATTTCCGCCCACCAACAAAAAGGCGCCTGAAGTGCGCTATATGCATCTGCCATGTCCCGGCTTCCGGCCCGAAGAGACCCCGTGGCAATATCGGATAGGTAAGTTGTTGTGCTGGAGATCGCGGTAAGGATCAGCCACACCAACCACTCATCGGTCGCTGTTTGATCCCTGTCCATAGCCATGGAGCTTCCTGTCTGTCCTGATTATTTAAGTCCAGGTCGTGTGCTCCTCTTTGCCTGAGTATTTTGTTGCTGTTGGCTCCTGAGCTCCTGCTGGTGGACTCCCCAATGCTGCTGCTCATTACTGGGTGCTCTGCCTCTGCCTCTGCTGTCTACAGTCCTCTGTGCGTCTCCCTGATGCTGTCTGTGCTTAACTACTGTCTGGACTTCTAGTTGGAGCTATTCACCCCTGGAACTGCTGTAACCTGTAAGGAATCCTGACATCATCTTCTCCTCTAGGTCTGTGTTTGTGTGTGCTGCTGTGCGGGACCTGTGTGGGACTTGCAGCTCAAAAGGTACGCATAGTAACCTTCTCTTGTTAATGCCACTCCGGTATAAAGATGAACTTCAACGTTTAAGTGCCGAGTGCATTCCCACCTTTATGATTGCTGGACTTCTACACTTTAGTGCTGTGTGCGTGCTCATTCTTAATATCTCTGGACTGCCTCATTAAATGCAGTGTGCTTACTCACATACTTCCTGCTGGACTCCTATGTTTAGTGCCTTGTACACACCTGCATTATATTACTGTTGGACTGGTTATATTAGTGGTCGCGCCCCGCTCTTCAGTTACTCTGGACATTTCTATATTGAGCTGTGTTTTTGTTACAATTGCAGAAAGTCTCTGTTAGTTTTGCTTTACTTTCATCATTCCATATTGTCTTGTGTTTTCGTTACTATTGCAGGAAGTGCCCTGTTAGTTTCGTTACACTTGTCAAATATACTTATTTGCATCAACTTTGGTCTCAGTGTCATATTATCCCACGTAATCAGATTCAGTTGCACCCATATAATTGTTACACAGTCAGAGTAATGGTTAGAGGCAGGCCTTGGCGCTTTGTATCAGCTGATGTAATGGCTAGGGTCCAGCCACGGTGCGCCGTAGCAGCCAATATAATAGCTAGGGGCAGGCCTTAGCGCTTTGAAGCAGCTGACACAATGGCTAGGGGCTGGCCGCTGTGCACTGTAGCAGCCAACGTAATGGCTATGAGCCGGCCTCAGTGCTTTGCAGCAGCTGATACAATAGCTTGGGGTCTGGCCGAGGTGCTCAATAGCAGTCAGCATAATGGCTAGGGGCAGAACTTGGCACTTTGTAGCAGCTGATGTAATGGTAAGGGGCCGGCTGCGGTGCGCAGTCAACATAATGGTTGGGAGCTGTGCCCAGCGCTTTTGCACCCTGCTTCCTCTTTTGCAGTGCAGCTGGGGCAGCATGAATCCCACCTCTTCCTCCAAACTACCCATATCACGCGGATGGCCTTCACTACATGTGCCATGTGCGGTTTAAGACCTCATCAACCCCCATCGCATCATCACACCTATCCAGTCTGTCCTTAACTCTGCTGCTCTACTAATCCATTTCTGTCCTTGCTACTCCTCTGCAAATCACTTCATTATCTACCAATTCCACAACAAGCTGTCTATAATCTGTCTCCCACATATATCTCTGAACTAATCTCCTGATATCTTCTACCACGTATTCTCTGCTCCTCCTTCTCTCCTCCACAATCATACGTTCCTTCTCCTGAGTATCCCTCATCCTGTAGAATTCTGTAGCCGAAAATATCCAATTATCCCCTACATTCTGAAATTTCAGGTGTATCTTGATAACCCATCTCTTCAGAGCAGTTTACAGCCTCCAATTACCCTGTTGCCACCTCACCACTACCAGAGCTGCTGCAATCCCCAAACATAGTGTCTCCTTCCCCATTATCCTGTAGAATATAAGGTCACAAGAGTATGGTCCTCTCTCCTCTGTACCTGTCTGTCCCTATTAAATTGTTAATTGTAATTTCTATTTTTGTTTTGTATGTAAGTGTAAGCAGGTTGCGGGATGCAGTGACGGACAGGAGGCAGAGCAGTTTTACTTAACAGGGGAATACTCCACGCAGGGAGGTAAAGAGTTAAAGGGGAATTAAACAGTACAATTTGTAAAGGAGATTCTGAATTAAAGAACAAAGGCTCAGGTAACGACAGTTCCTGTGAATACGGCTAGCAAGTCAGTAGTCCCTCAGACTATAGTCAATGGCGCCGACAACGGCTGGCACGGTGTCTTTTCCAATGAGGTGCTGTGGGCATTAATGCCCCATCTTCTGGCGACAGCGGTCGGTCTCCGGTACCTTCTGCTGAGCCCTAGTCCATATACTGCAGAGGCTGACAACAGTGAGGGCCACAGTCCTGTACGAGCCCAACGTGGCTCGGCAAATATACACTGGCAAAGTCAGGGCGCAAGTGTCTGTCCCATACCTGGTCACTCTTATGTGGTACGTGCACTGTACTCATGGAAATGGAGCATACGGCACCTTGCTCCCTGGCAGTCACCGGGAACACACTGCACGCCTCTCTCTCTCTGGTCCCCACTGCTGGTGGCAGGAGACGGCGGATGCTAGCCTTCACAATGCTGGGGCTCCCAAGATGGAGCACTCCTCTCTCGGGCTGCTGCCGAACACGCGGCTTCCCTGAGCGCAGCAGTCCCTCTCTCTCTTGCTTGCTGCAGCACGCCCGGCTTCTCTTCTAGCAGCGGTCCCTCTGCTGATGGTGAGGCCCTGTTGCAGTGCTGGTACTCAGTGGGAAGGGGGAGCGGAGTGCGCCGATCGCCCGACTATGCGCTGCCCTAGGTTCGGGCCAAACTGCTCTGCTGCGCGCGCTTTTCCCTTTTATCCCTCCGCCCCCCCTCGGTCAGGAGGAAGGTCCGCATCACTAAAGCTTCCCCCAGGCAACAGGGGATGCAGCCTCGATAGTGTCAGCCCCGGCAAGCAGGTATTCGTGGTCCAGTTGTCCCCTTTACACTCCCACTTTCCTTTAACTTTCCATTCCACGGGCAAGAGATCTTCGTGCTCCTTTATGTTCTTCGAAAGTGGGACAGTTTTCGCATCTGTCGTAGCTGCTTTTTGTTCTGACTTAGTGTCAGCTATGCCAGATCACCAGTGAGTCCGGATTATGAGGTTTCGCCCTTCTGTGCACAAGCGCTTGGAGACAAACAGACTCAACACACACGAGCTGTGGTCAAATCACTTTATCTGACGTAATGAAATATAAGGCAATATTTTATACCATTTACAACAAATGTAATTCTATGGAGCTCATGTAGCCCCCACCATCACCTTCAGAATTATATCATGTTTACAGTGTGTCCAGAACATGTTGTAATTGACTATGGAGAACAAATATGATAACAAGTATAGTTTCCTTGAGAACAGAGACTAATAGTCTACATGAGAAAAGTTCTAGCAATAATAAGGCAAAAGGCATTAGAAGTCTTAAAGGCAATTAAAGGGATATAAAAGCAAACCATTAACTCTTCTATACAGTATCAATTTCCCCCTTTTGTAAATGGTATAACCTTTGCCACAGGGTCAGCTGATGTCCACAAAGGAACTACTGTCTCATGGGTCTAGTACCCATAAAGGGGCTTCCTACCTCCTTCGCCCATCCACCCTCAGTGTGGACACTCACTTTCCCCATCAGCAATGGCTACCTGGGGTCTATGATACACTACAGAAGGTTCAGCCCTAGATTCTTTTTTTATGCATACATTATTCAATAGCTTAAGTAATACATATATTAGCGCTTTTACGGCTACATAAAGCAATAAGCAAAACAACAAAATTTGCATACAAGTCTGTATAATGCCAAAAATCCATCCTGCAAGGCCATTAAACCAATTTGCTGGATTCAGGAAAGAGAATGTGTTACCCCACCAGGAGTCTCTGTTTGCACTGTGTTGTTTTAACCATTGGTCTCTAAGTTCACCTATTTTGTCTATACTGGCCCTGATCTGGAGATTGCCAGCAGGGTCGATATAATTACAACAGGTGGAACCAATTATCTGACACATTCCTCCTTCTTTTGCGGTCAGGTAATCTAGTACTATAGTATGTTGGTTAGTAACTATGATTAATTGTCTCTGTATTGTATTAGTTTCATTAAGAACTTCAAGAATCTGGAAAATCTGATCGTCCAGGTAGTCGGTAGCTTCTACTAATTTATCCCACATTTGTGTTATGAAGGGGTATTTTAGCATACTACTGAATATTTTATTTGTTATCCCCATTTCTACTAGATGCGGCCTACCATTTGGCCTGGGATTATTGTCTGCAGCCCTTCTATACAAAGTATGAATTGGGACTGCTGCGGTGTCTATTTTACTATGAGGAACTATGAAAGTGGCTGGTGTTAGTTTGGCAAGAGTGCAAGCCCCTCTTATGTCTGGGCTCACCCACCTGTAGGCACGATGTCCGCAAACCAAGAATACTACTTCTGGGAGAACACAAACGTGACCAGGGGTCTGTATACATTGGTATAAACTCAAAAGTCCTGACATAGGCTTATGGGCACACCAAGTATTATTAATTTGTTTTCCCCTTATACCAGATGTACATTTACCCCTTTCTTTACTTATTATTTTACCCGTAGATGCTCTACAGCCTTCAACACCATCCTGTTACACCGTCTCATTAACCTGTGTTTGATCATGAGTGTATATGCGGAAGCAATTATTGTCCTCACCACAGGTGTTTGCTCCAGTGTGTTGAAGACTGAACCACAGTCCATCATTGTGAATGGGGTCTGAGTGAGGGATTTCAGTCCTCCTCCTGGCGACCATATTTCCGACATCTGAATCATATTCCCGCCACCACATTTGTACCTTAGGCCGCGTTATATTAAACTGAAACCAGGGATTAGCGGCCCATCCGATTATAGCCAATGAGGCAAATATATCACGGGGCACATCTTTTCCCCAAAACCTAGATTGAGTCCAAGTCTCATTATGTATGCAGTGTGGGGTTAATACCTCCCATGGCTCCAGAGGTAAGGCTAAGTAAGCATGGTCCTCGCAGATACTGGGCTGTGTGTACAGATCCAACAGTCTTTCGGTTTCTGTCCTTCCATGTCCTTTATGAGAAGAGCATGATGCCGAATAAGTTTGATGTCCCAGTCAGCATTTAAGAGTTTATCCTGTGTCTCTGTAGAGTGCAGTAACCCTGTCACTGCCAGCAAGGTGATGAGGAGTACAGTCATTCTGCAGTTGAAAAGACCTTCTTGCAGTGACAGGCGTGGATACAGGTGGGTTTTACTGAGGTGGATGTGGTGAGCTGGACTTGGAAGAGGCCGTCAAATCGTGGGTCCAGGCTCCTTCTCACGTGTCTGCGTATAACCACCCAATCACCTGGATTCAGCTGATGCACATCTGCACTGGCATTAGGATCTGGAATGGATGAGAACACATGTTTATGCACCACATTAAGTGTTTTCTGCAAGGCCTGGACGTAGGCTGTCATAGAACCGTGTTGCATTTGTAGCACCTTTGGGAAGTACAGACCAGTCTTTGGTGCACTACCAAACAGGACTTCAAAGGGAGACAAGCCTGTCTTTCTATTTGGAGTGTGTCAGAAAAGAGTGCAAGAGGCAAGAACTCTACCCAGCTCTTTCCTGTGTCTGCCATGGCCTTTTGAATTTTCAGTTTAAGTGTCCCATTTAGACTTTCCACTTTCCCACTACTTTGTATGAAGTATGGTGTATGAAATGCTTGCTGTACACCCAGGGCCTGCGTGGCTTCCCTCATTATTTCTCTTGTGAAGTGTGTACCTCTATCGCTTTCTATGGTTTCTGGGACACCATACCTGCAGATCTGTTCTTTCATCAGATTGTCTGCAGTCGTTTTAGCATTTTCACATTTTACCAGATAGGCTTCCGGCCAACCAGAGAAGAGATCTACACATACTAGGACATATTCATACACTCCTACCTTGGTAGCTGTATGTAGCCAGTCTGCAGTCTCTGAAACGGGTACAGAGGCCTAGGTGTTGCTTTCTTAGGGACTTTTACTGTTTTACCTGGGTTGTGCTGTGCACAGATGAGGCATGATTGTACAAGTTTCGCGGCTGCGTAACTGAAACCAGGAGCGATCCAGAAGGCATCTACCATGGCACATATGTGACTTTTTGAGGTGTGAGTGGGGCCATGTGCTGCTTACGCCATGATTGGGAACAGGGACTTTGGTGGGCACAATTTATCCTTATTCTCCCATACTCCATTTGAGTTCAGCTCAGCTCCCAGTCTCCCACGGTGTACCTTCTCTGTTTGGGCAGCCTTTTGCCGGAGGGATTTCAGGACATCTAGGCTCAATGTGCCTGGAATACGCTGACTCCCCGCCACCGTCCACTGCTCTCTCTAGGCCGCCTTGCTGCTACTTTAGCAGCCTCATCCGTCCTTCTGTTGACCTCTACCTCCACGGAGTCACCTTTTGTGTGCGCTTTTACCTTGACAATGACAACCTGGACTGGTAACAACAATGCTTCCATCAATTGTTTCACCAGCTCTGCATTTTTAATGGCCTTACCGGCTGATGTAAAGAACGCTCTGCTTCTCCAGATAGGGCCATAATCATGGTCTATTCCCCATGCATAATTCGAATCAGTGTAAATATTAGCGACTTTACCTGCAGCGGCTCTACACGCCTCAGTGAGTGCCTTCAACTCTGCCTCCTGCGCCGACATTTGAGGAGGGAGTGGTTCAGCTCGGATTACCTCATGTGAGGATGCTACTGCATATCCAGTGTAGAATCGTCCATCCTGGTGGTATCTGGAGCCATCTACAAAAAACTCAAAATCTGCATTAGGAACAGGTTTTTTTTTTTTTATGAACGTGTACAAAACCCACTGTCTCCTGACTCATCAGTTCTATGCAGTCAGGTTCATGCGACATGTCAAAGTATTCTTCCTCACTTGCTAATATGGTCACCAATTCCCCCTTTTCTGAATCCACAGGCAGGAGGGTGGCTGGATTCAGAACGTTACATCTTTTGAGGGTGACATACTCAGGAATTAGTAGAGCACACTCAAGTCGGAGCTGTCTGGCCATAGACAGATGTTTTGGTTGAACTTGTACAAGTATGGCATGGATGTCATGTGGGGAATAGATTGTCAAAGGAAACGTCAGTGTGATCTCACATGCCTTTCCTAGTAGTAGTGCAGCTGCTCCTACCGCACGGACACACGTAGGTGACCCTATGAACACTGGGTCTAATTGTGCTGAGTAGTATGCTATTGGTCTCTGTTTCCCCCCATGTTGTTGCGTCAGTACTGCGGTAGCATGTCCTCCCTGTTCTGTACAATACAAGAAAAATTGCTGGTCATAATTTGGAATGTCTAAGGCCGGGGCAGGCATAATGAGCAGTTTGAGAGAATGGAAGGAATCAATTGCATTTTGTGTGAGGTCCCGGGTCTGATGACAAGCAGTCAAAGTGGTTGCAACATTTGTGAAGCAGGTCTTATACAAGGCCTACTGTAGGTCACTAAACCTAGAAAAGTGCATAGATGCTGATGTGACTTGGGTAGAGGGAGATTTTGAATTGCCTGCTTCCTGTCAGGTGTCTGGTACCTTTGGCAATACAATGTCCCAAATGTCCCAATGTCAACCAAAACATTCATAATACACCTTCCATACAACTACTCAAACATCATTTATTCACTTGCTATTTTCTTCCCTTGTCTGTGCCTTTTTGTACCAAACATTCACACTCTGGTATTTTTGCCTTTTTCAATATTGGTCCCACTTGTTTTACTGCTTCCTTTCTTCTCTGTCTTTTTCAATTTGCATAGCTGTCTTGGATCCCATTGGGGGCACCGACTATACACAGAAAAAGTTGCCCATGGCTTCAACCTTTTTCTCCCGACAGCTCACCTTTATTCTGAAATGCCCCTCTAGTGTGCCTAACCTTATCTACGGGCGGCCACACGTAGCAAGTCAGAGCGAGCCTGCCAAGGTGTAGCGGGAAGGCTCCTTGACTCTCACACGGAAGACCTACAGGATGTAACGAGAAGGCTCTCTGCCTCTCACCCGTTAGATCAGCTGGCTAGAATAGGAAAAGGCCTTTTTCCTTCCAGGCCAGCTCCATGGATTGTGGGAAGGCTACTTCAACTTAAACAGCTCATCTTGCTTCTGAAATGCCCTTCTGTGTGTCTGGACCTCTGTCTTACAGCCCACACATAGCAAGTCAGAGTGAGCCTGCCAAGGTATATCCAGAGGGCTCCTTGCCCTCGCCTCTCACCCACAACAAAAAAACCCGCTAACTAAAGTAAGAAGGCCCAGGTGTGATAGGCCTCTGACCTACTTTATCAGCCATACAGTCGGCTACCTCCTTTGTTGATCCACAATTTGCCATACAAATTAATCACACAACTAGAAGCAGGTTCAAACACATTAATGACAAAACAATCACTTACAATTTCCTTCTAAATTAGGCACCATATTTTACTTTCAACTTCAACTTACAAAATTTAATTGCACTTCAATTAAGTACTGTTACTTTAAAATGCACAAATATTATAGCGAGCATTTCAGAACCACAGAGAATCTGAGCGCAGCTCTGTGAATCCTCTTATTAGACACTCAGCAGAGATAAGACGAGGGGAGCGAGAGAAGGGGAGACAAGAAACCGTGCAGCGCCATCCCTTACCCCTCCCATCAGAATGTAGTGTCCTTCACAAAGTAACAGAATGCCATAGCTCTTTAGACTTGGTCAAAATCAATTTCTACAAGAAAAACTCAAAATTACAGGATTTCACTGTAAGAGCAGATAACTGTATAATGTGCGTAACTACGCCTTGCCCTTTTATGGCCAAATGCATTCAGGAAACTTTACAATGTAATGCCACATATAACATGAGCTATATCATTACTCAATTCATTCAGTCTCAGATGTAGATTTGAAATATCTATAATGCATCTGTCCAGGATTCCCCCACAACTAGAAAGGTAACAATCTCTTGACACAAAATGATGTGTGATGATTCATTTATACGTGCTCATTCAGGGATTTTTTTTCCTCTCACTTTTCAGCGGTCATTTGATTTTACAAAGAGAAGATAACAAAAATCCCTTATCTCAATTACTCATCTCTCATCTCATTCAGAGGTTCTCATAGACATATATACAAGGATTCACACAGCCTGCCTATCTTACACTTTGGATATTTGACACCTTAACCTACAGCCGTGTCGTGTCCACTGACACTCTGAGAACACCAAAGCCAACTTCTTAAACAACAAGAATCAATGAAAACCAGAGCAACCAAAAACCACAGCCCTATACAAAATACAGCCTCATATGATTTACTGCGAATCCAAAATAGACGCTGCACAGAGTCTATCCCAGGCTCTGTGCTACACAGTACACCAGTACACAACCAGTTAGTATATTAGTATATTACCAGAAGAGATTAACAGGTAATAGAGATGACAATTATTATCTTATTACTCTATTATTCAACTCTCATACGGACATACTCACCGCTCACTGGTGATGTGGGTTCTTTTGAACCGTGTTTGTACAGTCTAAGGCCTCTTTCACACATCAGTTTTTTGCCTTCAGGCGCGATCCGGCTTTTTTTGGAAAAAACGGATCTGGCAAAATGCAATGCCGGATCCGGTTTTTCCCCATTGACTTGCATTAGCGCCGGATCGTGCCGGATGGCATTGCGTTTCATCCGTTTTTTGCCGGATCTGGCAACTTGTCTCATTCCGGCGTCTTGAAAAAACGTCTACTGTAACGTTTTTTGTCTCCGGCGAAAAAGCCGGAAGCGCCGGATCCGGCGCTTCCAGCTTTTTGCTACAATGAAAGTCTATGGGAGCCGGAATGCGCCGGATCCAGAAAAAGACGGATCCAGCCACCAGATCCGGTTTTTTTAAGTCTGCGCATGCTCAGATCCAATTGGCCAGCCTCCAGGAACAGAGACGGATCCAGCAAAAAAACGGATCCGTTTCTACAGTTCTCCAAAATTTATGCCGGATCCGTTTTTTCTAAAAAAAGCCGGATCATGCCTGACGGCAAAAAACTGATGTGTGAAAGTAGCCTTACCCAGAGATATGTAGAGATCCTTAGAGAGGTTGCAAATGCAGTGTAAGAATAAATGTTCTCACCTGCTGCAGCCTGGATTTTGAATTTTCAACCTCCCAGGAAACTCCCACATACGGATTCCGTATAGGCTGGTTTCCACGGTCCCCGTTGGGCGTCAAACTGTCGTAGCTGCTTTTTGTTCTGACTAAACACTTCAGTCTTTTTGCATTAGTCACTATCAGTCAAAGTGTGAAAAAAACGGATCCAGTGAAGATTGCCAAAAACTGATGCATCGGATCCGTTTTTTCGTCGGATATGTTGAAGCTGCAGCTTTTGGAATTTAAAATAATTTGCTGGATCCGTTTTTTTCACACTTTGACTGATTGTGACTGATGCAAAAAGACTGAAGTGTGAAACAGGCCTAAGTGTCAGCTATGCCAGATCACCAGTGAGTCCGGATTATGAGGTTTCGCCCTTCTGTTCACAAGCGCTTGGAGACAGAGACTCAACACACACGAGCTGTGGTCAAAACACTTTACCTGACGTAATGAAATATAAGGCAATATTTTATACCATTTACAACAAATGTAATTCTATGGAGCTCATGTAGCCCCCACCATCACCTTCAGAATTATATCTTGTTTACAATGTGTCCAGAACATATTGTAATTGATTATGGAGAACACATATGATAACAAATATAGTTTCCTTGAGAACAGAGACTAGTAGTCTACATGAGAATAGTTATAGCAATAATAAGGCAGAAGGCATTAGAAGTCTTAAAGGCAATTAAAGGGATATAAAAGGAAACCATTAACTCTTCTATATCACATACATCATCTCTTGCAAAACATTCTGCCAAAAGATATTGTCCTGTGCATACCGCAGGGGTGAAACGCCAGCGTGGTCACACTAAACACTTTGAGGCTCCTCTTGAATTTGTTCATCAGGAGTACCCAGAACTGCAGGTTGAGTGGTAGGGTCAGGTTGAGTCGTAGAGGATAGGAGTACTTCTAGGTCCAATGGAGCAGCCATCTCTGGAGCATCTGGCCTACATACTTCCCCTGGACTAGCAGGCGGCGAACCATCCATTTCAGAGAACGAAGCAAGTGGTTCTTCCTCATCACAATCAGGAACCGTGGGAGTGAGCATTTCAGGGTCACTTGACAATTTCTCCCCTCCTTCGGGGTCTTGTGGCAGGCAGGGACGTGACATACTTTGGAGGACAATTTGGGTAGATGCCTCCTCTTATCCATCGGGTTGATCCTCACAGACGGGACCCTTGGATCCAATTTGGTGTTCACCAGATTTGCCTCCACGCGACTGAGCAGCGCAGACATCTCACTGTAGCCAGTCAACATCTTTTCCATCTCTTCTCAGAGTCCGATGCCATGGCTCTGCCTTGCTCTGGGTGAGGTTCCCCTCTTCTCACCGTATCATTTCTTCCAGGGGCAGCGTTCTCTCCAGTGGGCATGACCTTTAGAAGAGTGAGTAAATCTTTTCTTCGTTGGCCGTCTCTTGTTGGGCAACTTCTTAACAGGTGTCCCATTCTTCCACACGTCCAACACTCACTTCTGCGCCTGTCTAGTGGGTGCTTCGGTCTGGAGCGCCATCCTCCCCGAGAGGCATACACCCTCTGTAATCGCCCTTCATCCCAGGATATGGAATTAGATTCTTGGGCTGCTGCTGGGGTTGCTCTTATGCTCCATTTCTCTCCTCTGACTTCTCTTGACTCTTGCCGTAATTTGCCCCGGGGTATAGTATTGGACTCCAAGGTAGTCACTGGGAACACACTGCATGCCTGTCTCTCTTGATTGCAGCATGCCTGGCTTCTCTTCTAGCAGCGGTCAATCTGCAGACGGTGAGGCCCTGTTGCAGCACCGGTACTCAGTGGGGAGGGAAGGCGGAGAGCGCCGCTTGCCTGACTGCGCGCTGCCCTCGGTTCACGTCAAACTGCGCTGCTGCAGACGGTTTTCCCTTTTATCCCTCCGCCCCCCTCGGTCAGGAGGAAGGTCCGCTTCGTTAAAGCTTCCCCCAGGCAACAGGGGATGAAGCCTCGATAGTGTCGGCCCCGGCAAGCAGGTACCCGCGGTCCGGTCGTCCCCATTACATAAGCCCTCCTCATAATTCCATGGTGCCCTAAATATAAATAATAATAATCCCCCACATGATGTTCCATCCAATCCTTACACGTGCCCTACTTGCCGGTCTACACACAGCAGAAAGCTATAAATCCTACACGATAAGCATGGAGTCAAAGTCAAAAAAATTATATAAAAAGTATCAAATTTTATTACCACATCGATTACAAAATATCACACATCAAAATGATAAGCAGACTATGACAAAAGGACACATAAAAGACTCATGTGTGAGGGACACCATACACTGTTGCTAAAACAGGAAGAGCAAACTGTCAGACACCACATTCACTGCATCTCAAACAGAGTATCTGAACAAAATATATACAAAAAGTGCATAGTGCCACCAAGATGCAGTGAATACAAAAAGAGGCAAACAAAGACATTACACAGGGAAATATTAGTAAGTCCTGTCAAGATCCTGTCAGCGCTGGCGTGCAGCCTCCGCTGAGCAGGGACTCACCCGCACTGTAGGGGTACCGGGGTCAGGTACAGCCAGAAAGTACCAATACACAGGACCTGTGGACGCTGAGGTTTAGCAAGCAGACACAGGACCTACGGTCATGTGACTGCAAGGGGCGGGGCTTAGCGTCCTGCTTAGTGAGATGGCAAGACACTATACAGAATTATTCAGAGTCAGGCAAAACGAGGTTCATACACAGACATAGCAGTAACGTACCAGGGATGAGACAGAAAGGATAGTCAGGGCCAAGCAGAAGTCAAAACCAAACAGACATAGAAGGTACCAAGCAGAATCCAAATCAATATCCAGAGAACAGACCAAGTCATACACAGAGAATCAAGCAATCAGAACACAGCACAAACACACTCAGGGGTCACCACACTATGCCAAGGGCGAAAGTATAACTGACGGGGGATGGGAGCTTCCTGAAGCTATAAGAAGCTTTCCCACAACCAATGAGAGGCCACCATAATAGGTCCCAGGTGTGCAGGTAAGAGTCTGCACTGAGATCAAAAACATTAACCCCAGAAGTGGCGGTCAGCCAGCACTGGTATCATGACAAGTCCAAGTCAAAGGTGTCTCATGTCATGGGAAGGTAGCGCTTAAAGGGAATGCTCAGCCTGCCCATTAATACCTGCCAGTGTGTATCCAGTGCAACCCCGACTCGCGTTTCGCTTGGGCTTCCTCGGGGGGCTGTAAAGCTGCAGCAGTTGGCAACTGTGTTTCATCATAATCTTCATCATCATCATTAGACATGTGCAGCAGTGGTGCACCGACTGTTTGCACTACCTCTCACACGTACTCATCCTCAAACAAAACAAGTTGTTGAGCATCAATGCACTCAATCTCTTCCACTTTTGGCCCAGGTGTATGGCACACAGAAACACAGCCAGAAGAGTCATCAAAAAGCAGAAGGGACTGTTGCATGACTTGGGACTCCAACTGCTTGCCTGGTTTGCAAGGGCGTGAGGTGGGAGACAGATGCCCATTTGCCGCAGGTGCAAAATCTGCTATTTCGGCAGGGAACTAGGTGGAAGACAAAGTGGAGGAATTGAAGTTAATCTCAGCCAATCTTAAACCACCTCTACTTGTTATGGCCTCACCATTCATCCAGCGGTACTCGGGTTTATGAAATCACACAGAACCTGTCGAAAGTGTTTCATTTGAGTGCGTGTGTCACAATGACCCGTCCTGTGTGACGCGACCCGCAGGCCGGTAACTAAAACAACAAGACGTGGCACGTGATACTGTCCTGTGTGACACGGCCCGCAGGCCGGTAACTAAAACAACAAGACACAGGGAAAAGGGAAACAGTTACAACGGTGGGCCCTGCGATATGGAAAGGGGACGTGGAGACCTCCTGCACTCCCCTGAGTCAGTGTCCCTAATGCTCCTAACGTTCCCTATGCCGGTTTCGCACCGGGCGCAGATCAGGAGCCTGTCACCCTAGCACACCCTACAACTATATCCTTGCTAGGGAGCTGGGTGGCACAGGCACTGGCCCCACCGCTGTACCAATACACACTAAGGAAAAACACAAACAGGGAAACACCACTTAGCTTTACTCTGTTGCTCTTGCTCCTGGCAACACAGTCCACCACCAGAATGCAGCTCTCCTCCTGAATCGCTGCTACCAAGCTCTGTCAGAGCTACAAGGAAATCCCCTATGACTCCTTCCACACCAGGGCTAAGACAGTGCTGCAAGGAACGCTCTCCAGCTCCTTCCTCCAACAAGGCTAGTTGAAATGAACACTATCACCAACACTGATTGCAACACCTGTGACTCTTTTATAGCAGCCAGAGCAATCACACCTGCATAATAATCATGTGCACTTAACTAAAGTAACAAGAATGCAATGATGCTCACCACCACCGGGGGCAAAAACCAAACTTAAGCACAGCTTAAGAAAAAAATAAGGTTACCTGTGCTTTTTATCAGTCCTGATCCAGCATGGATCAAGACAGTACCCTCCCCTTAATGAGGGACCTCTGGACCCTCAAGACCGCTCCTCATCAGGGAACCACCTACAGCGGGGATGCCCAGACGCAGAGTTCACCCCAGCAACTACCTGCACGTCAGGTTGATGACAAACGAGCCCGCAGGTATTGGCAACGTTTCTGGAGGCACCACACATCTCCGAAGCGCTGACCTGGGGAACGAGTTGTGCATGTGTATGTTTGGTATGAGCTGGTAACACTCCACAACACACTTCCACTGGATGTTTTTTGGTGGCCACCCATACACGCTCGTTCACACACAGGTCCGGACCTGAATGTTTATTGCCACTCGTTCGTTTGTCACCATTTGGAGAACTCTTTCTGGGATTGACAACAGAGGTGTCCCCCAGTGTCACCACACTCACACCCCCGCACTTCACCAAGGGGTACACCACCCTCCAACTCAGGGCCGGCTCTAGGTTTTCATGGGCCCCGGGCGAAAGAGTCTCAGTGGGCCCCTTAACACATACCACGATTCATGATGCACAGGTACGGTAAAGAAATATAGGTATTGTACAATGCCAAAGATTTCACTTCTTACATTACATGAGTGATGTCTATTGTAAATTCTACAATATATCAGAAACCGATGAATCCTCAAAGCGCACAGTGTGTGATGTGGGGGGGGGATTCAAAAATGTTCATTTTAGACCAGCCAGTATAATCCTCCATACAGTTTTATGGGCACCACATAGTCCTCCATACGGTATAATTGTGGCGCCCCTGAGGCTCAGTCGCCACAGAGGTACTGCACCTTCTCCTAAGGTGTAGTGCCCCACCATCCAGGTAAGGTGGGAACTCCTTTCCACGCTCCAACACCCGCAGCCCACACACACACAGGGTAGTTCTGCACAGCCACAAGTGGCTCTGTACTTAGAGAGTAGCAGAGCACCTTTGGTGGTTCCCTGCTTGGAACACTGGACATGCTGGGAGGTGGGTGGAGTTAAGGCATATAAAAGACTGGGAAGGTTTAGAATTACAAGTCAGTCTGACAAGGAGTCAGTCCGTCTGGAGTCAGATAGAAGGTCGGCGGAGTAGTAGGACACTCCGGGAGGAGTGAGGAACCCTGGAAGAAGGGATGGAGGAAGGAGGGCTGCAGCTGCCTCAGTGACCTGAGCCAGCTGGCACGGGAAAGGAGAGAAAGGAGAAAGACGTAGAACTGTAACCTAAATTTCCATAAGAAAGAGAGTCAAGTACGGAACGAAGGAGTAGAGAACAGAGAGGAGACGTGGGTTGGAAGAGGAACCCTGCCTATAGGTTCTCAGCGCAAGGCCGGGTGTTGTGAGTTCATTTTCCCCTTCGTCACTGAGGTCTGGTGAACTCCCTATTCTGGTAAAGGAAGGTAATGAGCCTGATTATCAGGCACCTGAGCCTAATGAGGATGACTGGCTGATTGGAGTCACGGACTGGATAAAAGGCTGCCGACGCCCTTCTGCCCTGTGGGTGATTTCTCTGTGGACTTTTAGGACACCAGTCTGATTCCTGCTCCTCTAAAGCTAAGTTTTCTGCTTTGCCTGTTAGCATTTGTGTTTTGTTTCTGTTTTCCTTGCTTTTCTGGATTCTGCCATTCCCTGCTGGGGTGAGCTGAATCTCCTTTTGCCGGTTGCTCTGTCTTCAGAATATTCCTGAGTACTGACATAGCTTTTTTGAAGCCTAGCATCTTCAGGGCCGTTTTCACTGTCAGTCTGTTGGCTCTTATTTTCATAGGGTTTTTCACGGATTGCAGACAGCAGCCTTCCTGTCCTTTCCTATCTAGTTAGCTTGGGCCCCGTTTTTGCTCAGTCTATCTTTCTGTCTGTGTTAGTGTTTTCATCTTGCTTCACCGTCATTATATGTTGGGGGCTGCCTATTGCTTTGGGGTCTGCTCTGGGGCAGTTTAGATTTCCCCTTTCTTTCTTTAGGACTATTTAATTCTCCGGCTGTGATCGAGGGGTCTAGGGCATCGTAGGAACCCCCCACGGCTACTGTTAGTTGTTTTGGATAGGATCAGGGGTCTGCAATTCGATAGCTGCCAACCTCTCTGGTTTTCTGGACTTAGCTAGCATTTCTGTTTTTGCCTCCTACGGTGACTCAATCATAACAGAATCACCCGCCATACCACAGATCCTAGGGTACTCAATAGCAGGAAAGAATTCTGTTTAAAAAAAAAAAAAAAAAGTGTGTATATTCTTTCCTCTATATCTCTGAGGCCGTAGGGGGAATTTTTTTTTCTCTCAATGGAGATAAAGCAATTTTGTCTGATCGTGTGGAGCAGCTTGCTGCGGAAGTGCGGGGAATTTCCGCCTACCTTGCTCGTTCGCATGCTGTTGAACCAAAGATCCCTACACCTGATGTATTTTTTGGGGATCGATCTAAATTTTTGAGTTTCAAAAATAATTGTAAATTATTTTTTGCCTTGAAGCCTAACTCATCAGGGAGCTCCGCGCAGCAGGTTAAAATTGTCATCTCTTTGCTGCGTGGCGAACCCCAGGATTGGGCGTTTTCTTTGAAACCAGATGATCCTATTCTGACTAATGTGAACGCATTCTTTAAAGCTTTGGGGTTGTTGTATGACAAACCTAATGCTATTGATCAGGCTGAAAAGACCCTGTTGGCATTGAACCAGGGTAGAGATTCTGCAGAGTTGTACTGTCAAAAGTTCCGAAAGTGGGCGGTCCTTACTACCTGGAATGATAATGCCTTGGCTGCTCTCTTTCGGAAGGGTTTGTCAGAAGCCGTAAAAGATACTATGGTGGGATTTCCTGTTCCCTCTGGTCTGGACGATTCTATGTCATTAGCCATTCAGGTTGATCGGCGTTTACGTGAACGCAGGATTGCACGAGAGGTGTTGCCACCGGTTGAACAGACGTCTGAACCTATGCAATGTGATAGAGTTTTGTCTAAGGCGCAACGTCAGGAGTTCAGAAGGCGTAATAAGCTGTGTTTTTTCTGTGGAGATGCCTCGCATATTATTTCTGTTTGTCCTAAACGAGAGAAACGCTTTGCACACACGTTTTCTGTTGGTGGTGTTCCACCTAAGTTTCTTCTGGCAATTACTCTGATCTGCTCCCTGTCCACATTTTCCGCCAAGGCTTTTGTGGGTTCGGGAGCAGCGCTAAACCTAATGGACTTGGATTTTGCTAAACGTTGTGGATTTCCGATGACACCTCTGCAGACGCCTATCCCTTTGAGGGGGATTGATGCTACTCCTTTGGCTAAAAATAAACCTCAGTTTTGGACCCAGGTGGTCATGCGGGTCGCCCCAGACCATCAAGAAAATTGCAGATTTTTGGTGTTGCATGGTCTGCATGATGCCGTTGTTCTGGGGTTTCCCTGGTTGCAAATTCATAATCCAGTTTTGGATTGGAAATCTGTGTCTGTGGTGAGTTGGGGATGTCGGTGTGCCTTTAGTGAGGCTCCGGTTTTTTCCACCTCTCCTCAGTCGCATGATGTTCCTGACTGTTTGGCGGACTTTTATGATGTATTTAGTGAGAATGAGTCTGCGTCCTTGCCTCCTCATAGGAGTTATGACTGTGCAATTGAACTAAGCCCGGGGTGTAAATTTCCCAAGGGTCGGCTCTTCAATTTATCTGTACCCGAGCACGAGGCTATGCGGTCCTACATTAAGGAGGCGTTGGAGAAGGGTCATATTAGAGCATCCTCTTCACCCTTAGGTGCCGTTTTTTTTTTTGTGGCCAAAAAGGATGGTTCTTTAAGGCCTTGTATTAATTATCGTGCCCTCAATAAAATTACTATTAAATATCAGTATCCGTTACCCCTGATTTCGGATCTATTCTCTAGAGTTAGAGGTGCTTGCTGGTTTACCAAGCTTGACCTCAGGGGGGCGTATAATCTTATCCGCATTAAACAGGGGGATGAATGGAAGATGGCGTTTAATACTCCGGAGGGACATTTTGAGTACCTGTTGATGCCTTTTGGGCTCACTAATGCCCCTTCTGTCTTCCAGTGCTTCATGAACGACATTTTCCGAGACTTTGTCAATAAATTTTTGATTATCTATCTGGATGATATTTTGATCTTCTCCAAGGATTGGGATTCTCATGTGGAACATATTCGGACTGTGTTCCAGATCTTGAGGGAGAATTCCCTGTATGTCAAAGGATCGAAATGCCTTTTTGGAGTACAGAGGATTTCATTTTTGGGATTTATTTTGTCTCCGTCAACTACTGAAATGGACCCGGCCAAGGTACAGGCCATTTATGATTGGGTTCATCCCACTTCTTTGAAGGCCCTCCAGTTTTTGGGTTTTGCTAATTTTTATCGGAAATTTATAGCAAAATTTTCTAGTATTGCCAAGCCATTGACTGATCTGACTAAGAAGGGTGCTGATGTGTTGAATTGGTCTCCGGAGGCTGTTGCTTCCTTTCACGAGCTGAAGCGAAGATTTACCTCCGCCCCGGTTTTGCGGCAACCTGATGTCTCACTCCCGTTCCAGGTAGAGGTGGATGCTTCTGAGATTGGTGCAGGAGCTGTTTTGTCCCAAAAGGATCCTGTAACATCTAAAATGAATCCCTGTGCTTTCTTTTCCCAAAAGTTCTCTCCATCTGAACGTAACTATGATGTGGGGAATCGGGAACTGTTGGCCATGAAATGGGCATTTGAGGAGTGGAGACATTGGTTGGAGGGAGCTAAACATCAAGTTGTGGTCCTCACTGACCACAAGAATTTGATTTACCTAGAGTTGGCTAAACGCTTGAACCCTATACAGGCTAGGTGGGCCTTGTTTTTTTACACGTTTTGATTTTGTGGTCTCTTTTCTTCCTGGAACTAAGAATGTCAAGGCAGATGCCCTCTCTAGGAGTTTCTTTGCTGATTCTCCTGTGGTGACCAAGCCTGCTACCATCTTAGGCGAAGGGGTAGTTCTTTCTGCCATCTCGCCCGATTTGAGACTTGCTCTGCAAGAGTTCCAGGAGGACAAACCTGAGCGTTGTCCCAGTGGAAAGTTGTATGTTCCTGACCAGTGGAAGAAGAGAGTGATGTCTGAAGTTCATTGCTCTGCATTGGCTGGTCATCCAGGTATTTTTGGTACTAGAGATCTGGTGAGTCGCTCTTTTTGGTGGCCCACCTTGTCTCATGATGTCAGGAATTTTGTGCAGTCCTGTGGGACTTGCTCCCGGTCTAAATCTTGTTCTCGCTCTAGTGGGTTATTGATGCCTTTGCCGGTCCCCAGGAGGCCATGGACCCATATTTCAATGGATTTCATCTCTGATATGCCGGTCTCTCAAAGAATGACTGTTATTTGGGTGATTTGTGATAGGTTCTCTAAGATGGTTCATCTTGTACCCCTCCCTAAGTTGCCATCTTCCTCTGAGTTGGTGCCCCTGTTTTTGCAACAGGTGGTTCGCTTACACGGGATTCCTGAGAAAATTGTATCTGACAGAGGAGTTCAGTTTGTGTCTAGATTTTGGAGGACCTTCTGTTCCAAGCTGGGAATTCAGTTGTCCTTCTCCTCTGCTTTTCACCCTCAGACCAATGGGCAGACAGAGAGAACAAACCAGACCTTGGAGTCGTATTTGAGATGTTTTATTTCCGCTGATCAGGATGATTGGGTTTCATTTTTGCCCTTGGCCGAATTTGCTTTAAATAATAGAGCTAGTTCTGCCACTTTGCTGTCACCTTTTTTTTGTAACTTTGGGTTTCATCCTCGATTTTCTTCAGGGCAGGTGGAGCCTTCTGCCCTGAAGAGGGGCAATACCCCGAAACAGCTGTCTGTGGATGGATACCATGTTTTGGCATAGGTGGTTTCCTTCATTGGAGACTGCCCTTCCCGTGGTTGTTCCTTACCGGTGAATGACCTGGCTAGTCATTGCTTGCGTTGAGAAACATGTGATGGTGTCTCCGCGGCTGATTGATTTACATGTTTTTGCATATTTCCCATAAGGGATGGGGTCATTGCTCTAGAATCACTGCGTTGAGAAACATGTGATGGTGTCTCCGCAGTGTTGGATGTTGATCTCCATGAGGTCACTCATCCTCATTTTCGCAGTCTTTTACTAGGCATTGCTCCTACTAGCCAGTTTCCTACTCTACACTGATGAGGGGCAATACCCCGAAACAGCTGTCTGTGGATGGATACCATGTTTTGGCATAGGTGGTTTCCTTCATTGGAGACTGCCCTTCCCGTGCTTGTTCCTTCCCGGTGAAAGACCTGGCTAGTCGTTGCTTGCGTTGAGAAACATGTGATGGTGTCTCCGCGGCTGATTGATTTACATGTTTTTGCATATTTCCCATAAGGGATGGGGTCATTGCTCTAGAATCACTGCGTTGAGAAACATGTGATGGTGTCTGCGCAGTGTTGGATGTTGATCTCCATGAGGTCACTCATCCTCATTTTCGCAGTCTTTTACTAGGCATTGCTCCTACTAGCCAGTTTCCTACTCCACACTGATGAGGGGCAATACCCCGAAACAGCTGTCTGTGGATGGATACCATGTTTTGGCATAGGTGGTTTCCTTCATTGGAGACTGCCCTTCCCGTGGTTGTTCCTTCCCAGTGAAAGACCTGGCTAGTCATTGCTTGCGTTGAGAAACATGTGATGGTGTCTCCGCGGCTGATTGATTTACATGTTTTTGCATATTTCCCATAAGGGATGGGGGCATTGCTCTAGAATCACTGCGTTGAGAAACATGTGATGGTGTCTCCGCAGTGTTGGATGTTGATCTCCATGAGGTCACTCATCCTCATTTTCGCAGTCTTTTACTAGGCATTGCTCCTACTAGCCAGTTTCCTACTCCACACACTGATGAGGGGCAATACCCCGAAACAGCTGTCTGTGGATGGATACCATGTTTTGGCATAGGTGGTTTCCTTCATTGGAGACTGCCCTTCCCGTGGTTGTTCCTTCCCGGTGAAAGACCTGGCTAGTCATTGCTTGCGTTGAGAAACATGTGATGGTGTCTCCGCGGCTGATTGATTTACATGTTTTTGTATATTTCCCATAAGGGATGGGGGCATTGCTCTAGAATCACTGCGTTGAGAAACATGTGATGGTGTCTCCGCAGTGTTGGATGTTGATCTCCATGAGGTCACTCATCCTCATTTTTGTAGTCTTTTACTAGGCATTGCTCCTACTAGACAGTTTCCTACTCCACACTGATGAGGGGCAATACCCCAAAACAGCTGTCTGTGGATGGATACCATGTTTTGGCATAGGTGGTTTCCTTCATTGGAGACTGCCCTTCCCGTGGTTGTTCCTTCCCGGTGAATGACCTGGCTAGTCATTGCTTGCGTTGAGAAACATGTGATGGTGTCTCCGCGGCTGATTGATTTACATGTTTTTGCATATTTCCCATAAGGGATGGGGGCATTGCTCTAGAATCACTGCGTTGAGAAACATGTGATGGTGTCTCCGCAGTGATGGATGTTGATCTCCATGAGGTCACTCATCCTCATTTTCGCAGTCTTTTACTAGGCATTGCTCCTACTAGCCAGTTTCCTACTCTACACTGATGAGGGGCAATACCCCGAAACAGCTGTCTGTGGATGGATACCATGTTTTGGCATAGGTGGTTTCCTTCATTGGAGACTGCCCTTCCCGTGGTTGTTCCTTCCCGGTGAAAGACCTGGCTAGTCATTGCTTGCGTTGAGAAACATGTGATGGTGTCTCCGCGGCTGATTGATTTACATGTTTTTGTATATTTCCCATAAGGGATGGGGGCATTGCTCTAGAATCACTGCGTTGAGAAACATGTGATGGTGTCTCCGCAGTGTTGGATGTTGATCTCCATGAGGTCACTCATCCTCATTTTCGCAGTCTTTTACTAGGCATTGCTCCTACTAGACAGTTTCCTACTCCACACTGATGAGGGGCAATACCCCGAAACAGCTGTCTGTGGATGGATACCATGTTTTGGCATAGGTGGTTTCCTTCATTGGAGACTGCCCTTCCCGTGGTTGTTCCTTCCCGGTGAATGACCTGGCTAGTCATTGCTTGCGTTGAGAAACATGTGATGGTGTCTCCGCGGCTGATTGATTTACATGTTTTTGCATATTTCCCATAAGGGATGGGGGCATTGCTCTAGAATCACTGCGTTGAGAAACATGTGATGGTGTCTCCGCAGTGATGGATGTTGATCTCCATGAGGTCACTCATCCTCATTTTCGCAGTCTTTTACTAGGCATTGCTCCTACTAGCCAGTTTCCTACTCTACACTGATGAGGGGCAATACCCCGAAACAGCTGTCTGTGGATGGATACCATGTTTTGGCATAGGTGGTTTCCTTCATTGGAGACTGCCCTTCCCGTGGTTGTTCCTTCCCGGTGAAAGACCTGGCTAGTCATTGCTTGCGTTGAGAAACATGTGATGGTGTCTCCGCGGCTGATTGATTTACATGTTTTTGCATATTTCCCATAAGGGATGGGGTCATTGCTCTAGAATCACTGCGTTGAGAAACATGTGATGGTGTCTTCGCAGTGTTGGATGTTGATCTCCATGAGGTCACTCATCCTCATTTTCGCAGTCTTTTACTAGGCATTGCTCCTACTAGCCAGTTTCCTACTCCACACTGATGAGGGGCAATACCCCAAAACAGCTGTCTGTGGATGGATACCATGTTTTGGCATAGGTGGTTTCCTTCATTGGAGACTGCCCTTCCCGTGGTTGTTCCTTCCCAGTGAAAGACCTGGCTAGTCATTGCTTGCGTTGAGAAACATGTGATGGTGTCTCCGCGGCTGATTGATTTACATGTTTTTGCATATTTCCCATAAGGGATGGGGCATTGCTCTAGAATCACTGCGTTGAGAAACATGTGATGGTGTCTCCGCAGTGTTGGATGTTGATCTCCATGAGGACACTCATCCTCATTTTCGCAGTCTTTTACTAGGCATTGCTCCTACTAGCCAGTTTCCTACTCCACACTGATGAGGGGCAATACCCCGAAACAGCTGTCTGTGGATGGATACCATGTTTTGGCATAGGTGGTTTCCTTCATTGGAGACTGCCCTTCCCGTGGTTGTTCCTTCCCGGTGAAAGACCTGGCTGGTCATTGCTTGCATTGAGAAACATGTGATGGTGTCTCCGCGGCTGATTGATTTACATGGCTTTCCTATCTAGTTAGCTTTGGCCCCGTCTTTGCTCAGTCTATCTTTCTGTCTGTGTTAGTGTTTTCATCTTGCTTAACCGTCATTATATGTTGGGGGCTGCCTATTGCTTTGGGGTCTGCTCTGGGGCAGTTTAGATTTCCCCTTTCTTTCTTTAGGCCTATTTAATTCTCCGGCTGTGATCGAGGGGTCTAGGGCATCGTAGGAACCCCCCACGGCTACTGTTAGTTGTTTTGGATAGGATCAGGGGTCTGCAATTCGATAGCTGCCAACCTCTCTGGTTTTCTGGACTTAGCTAGCATTTCTGTTTTTGCCTCCTACGGTGACTCAATCATAACAGCCGGGGCTCAGTCCCCGAGGTTGTATGGACACTTATGGTTCTGCAGCAGACACCGGTGGAGTAGTTGGCTGTAAATGCACTACTCCCAACCAAGACTTGGGGCACAACAGCATCTGTATAGAGAGCCGGGACTCAGGAGAAGGGAGTCCCCGAAGCTGGCTACAGCTGTCTACCATATGAGTAGAGAACACAGGAACATCTGTAAGGAGGAACTCCAGCGTAACTTAGTGCTAGGAGATCTTCACACTTAAAGGCGCAATAGAGGAGACGTTCAGAAAGGCACATGTTGGCGGAGTGTTGGAGAGGAGCCTTTCATCTTGCCTGGGGGTTGACTGAGTCCCCGACCTGGAGGACACAGCACGGAGGCAGGCACCTGTGTGCCCTACTGACTGTGAGTAAAGCGTTGGAACTACAGACCCTGGTGTCCTCCATTCATTATCGCGCCTACACCCTCAGCACCACTACATCTGGGTACGCTCCTACACTGCCTGCACATCTCCTAATCTATTAATACTTCACTGCCCTGGGGCTACAGCTTCACCTGTGGGGAGCTACACCATGTATGCTGCAACACACCACCAGCCCCAGAGGATCTGCATGCAGCGTCGGCCTAACATCCCACTTGCCGAACACCATGGGTGGCGTCACGAACTATTACACTACAAACCACAACCGCCATTGATTTGGGCGCCCAGGGCCACGGACCGGGTTACCACTGCTGTGACACATCCCGCTGACACCGGCCCGGTACCGAGTACCCCACGGCCCTGGGAGGGCGACCCAATTTGGCGTCACGAACCGGATGATGAGACCCGATGCCATCGGGTTCTGTGTGCCTGAAATTTGTTGGACTTTACACTTTTGAAAATGTGCAGACGACCTGATTTGATAGACTGTAAAATGGACATTAGAAATGGCTGCTGGTACAGAGAAGAAAGGCGTGAAGAGATGGGAGGTCCTAGGAGAAGACCGCGAAGAGTCTTGGGCCTCCCCTGCCTGAATTACTATGTGACAACAACATGGCCCACCCCCCGAGGGGTTTGTATACTGGCTTGTGTTGTGAGTTCATTCTCCCCTTCACCTTTGATGTCTGATGAACTCCCTCTGCTGGTGAAAAAAGGTAGTGAAATTGATTGGGATGGGAAGAACCTGTCATCTGAACAGGAGGAGTGTGATTGGACATCTGGAATTTCTAAGTGGATATAAGGCAGCCGACGCCCTGCAGGGCTGCTGGTGATCCTTTCTGCTCTGAGCTCTTGCATCCAGCTTAGTTCCTGTCTACTAAAAGCTAAGTTTTTGCCCTGCTATTATTCCATGAGATTTTGTCTGGTTTCCTTAGTGTTTGTATTCAGCCAGTCCTGGTTGGGACTGGCTGAATTCCATTTTTGTCTCTGATCAGTTGATCTCTTTGCTCTGTTTTCAGAATATACCTGAGTGCTGATATAGTGATTTTGAAGTCTAGCGACTTCAGGGCCTTTTCCCCTATCAGACGGTTGGGACATTTTTGGTAGGGTTTTTTGCGGATTGCAGCCAGCATCTTTTCTGTCCTGTCCTATCTAGTTAGTTGGGCCCCATCATTTGCTCAGCCTGTCTTTCTGTCTGTGTTTTCATCTGTTTTTCACTGACAATACATGTTGGGGGCTGTCTATTGCTTTGGGGTCTGCTCTGGGGCAGTTTAGATTTCCCCTTTCCTTCTTTAGGCTTATGTAGTTCTCCAGCTGTGACGAGGGGTCTAGGGCACCGTAGGAACCCCCCACGGCTTCTGTTAGTTGTGGTGTATAGGATCAGGGGTCTGCAATCCGATAGCTACCAACCTCTCCGGTTTTCTGGACTTAGCTTGTATTTTTGTTTTCTCCTCCTCCGGTGACTCATTCATAACAGAATCACCAGCCATACCGCAGATTCTAGGGTGCTCAATAGCAGGTAAGAATTGTAAAAAAAAAAAAGTGTCAAAATTGTTTTTTATTTTTGTTTGTGTATATTTTTCCTCTATTTCTCTAAGGCCGTAGGGGGAATTTTTTCTCAATGGAGATTAAGCAATTGTCTGATCGTGTGGAGCAGCTTACTGCTGAAGTGCGGGGAATTTCCGCCTATCTTGCTCATTCACATGCTGCTGAACCAAAGATCCCTACTCCTGATGTGTTTTTTGGGGATCAGTCTAAATTTCTGAATTTTAAGAATAATTGTAAATTATTTTTTGCCTTGAAGCCTAACTCATCGGGGAGCTCCGCGCAGCAGGTTAAAATTGTCATCTCTTTGCTGCGCAGTGATCCTCAGGATTGGGCGTTTTCTTTGAAACCTGATGATCCTATTCTGACTGATGTGAACGCATTTTTTCAGGCCTTGGGGTTGTTGTATGATGAACCTAATGCTATTGATCAGGCTGAAAAGGCCTTGTTGGCATTGAGCCAGGGTCGGGATTCTGCAGAGTTGTACTGTCAAAAATTCCGAAAGTGGGCGGTCCTTACTACCTGGAATGATGGTTCCTTGGCAGCGCTCTTTCGGAAGGGTTTGTCAGAAACCGTAAAAGATACTATGGTTGGATTTCCTGTTCCCTTTGGTCTTGACGATTCTATGTCATTAGCCATTCAGGTTGATCGGCGTTTGCGTGAACGCAAAACTGCACGAGAGGTGTTGCCACCTGTTGAACAAATGTCTGAACCTATGCAATGTGATAGAGTTTTGTCTAGGGCGCAACGTCAGGAGTTCAGAAGGCGTAATAAGCTGTGTTTTTTCTGTGGAGATGCCTCATATTATTTCTGTCTGCCCTAAATGAGAGAAACGTTTTGCACACACATTTGCTGTGGGTGGTGTTCAACCTAAGTTTCTTCTGGCAATTACTCTGATCTGCTCCCTGTCCACATTTTCCTCTAAGGCTTTTGTGGATTCGGGAGCAGCTCTGAACCTGATGGACTTGGATTTTGCTAAACGTTGTGGGTTTCCTATGACACCTCTGCGGACACCTATCCCTTTGAGGGGTATTGATGCTACTCCTTTGGCGAAGAATAAACCTCAGTTTTGGACCCAGGTGGTAATGCAGGTCGCCCCAGACCATCAAGAAAATTGCAAATTTTTGGTGTTGCATAATTTGCATGATACCATCATTTTGGGGTTTCCCTGGTTGCAAATCCATAATCCAGTTTTGGATTGGAAATCTATGTCTGTGGTGAGTTGGGGTTGTCGGTGTGCCCTTAGTGATGCTCCTATTTTCTCCACCTCTCCCCAGTCGCATGATGTTCCTGACTATTTGGCTGATTTTTATGATGTATTTAGTGAGAATGAGTCTGCGTCTTTGCCTCCTCATAGGAGTTATGACTGTGCAATTGAGCTGAGCCCTGGGTGTAAATTTCCCAAGGGTCGACTTTTCAATTTATCTGTACCTGAGCACGAGGCTATGCGATCCTATATTAAGGAGTCGTTGGAGAAGGGTCATATTAGACCATCCTCTTCACCCTTAGGTGCTGTTTTTTTTTGTGGCCAAGAAAGATGGGTCATTAAGGCCTTGTATTGACTATCGTTCCCTCAACAAAATTACTATTAAATATCAGTATCCGTTACCCCTGATTTCTGATCTATTCTCCAGAGTTAAAGGTGCTTGCTGGTTTACCAAGCTTGACCTCAGGGGGGCGTATAATCTTATTCACATTAAGCAGGGGGATGAATGGAAGACGGCGTTTAATACTCCGGAGGGACATTTTGAGTACATGGTGATGCCTTTTGGGCTCACTAATGCCCCTTCTGTCTTCCAGTGCTTCATGAATGATATTTTCCGAGACTTTGTGGATAAATTTTTGATCATCTATCTGGATGATATTTTGATCTTTTCCAAGGATTGGGACTCTCATGTGGAACATGTTCGGACTGTGTTCCGGATTTTGAGGGAGAATTCCCTGTATGTCAAGGGATCGAAATGCCTTTTTGGTGTACAGAGGATTTCATTTTTGGGATTTATTTTGTCTCCGTCAACTATCGAAATGGACCCGGCCAAGGTACAGGCCATTTATGATTGGGTTCAGCCCACTTCTTTGAAGGCCCTCCAGAAGTTTTTGGGTTTTGCTAATTTTTATCGTAAATTTATAGCTAATTTTTCTGGTATTGCCAAACCATTGACTGATTTGACTAAGAAGGGGGCTGATGTGCTGAATTTGTCTCCGGAGGCTGTTTCTTCTATTCAGGAGCTGAAGCGAAGGTTCACTTCTGCTCCGGTTTTGCGGCAACCTGATGTCTCACTCCCGTTTCAGATAGAGGTGGACGCTTCTGAGATTGGTGCAGGAGCTGTTTTGTCCCAAAAGGATCCTGTAACATCTAAAATGAATCCCTGTGCTTTCTTTTCCCGAAAGTTCTCCCCATCCGAACGTAACTATGATGTGGGGAATCGGGAACTGTTGGCCATGAAATGGGCATTTCAGGAGTGGAGACATTGGTTGGAGGGAGCTAAACATCAAGTCGTGGTCCTTACTGACCACAAGAATTTGATTTACCTGGAGTCGGCCAAACGCTTGAATCCTAGACAGGCTAGGTGGGCCTTGTTTTTCACACGTTTTGATTTTGTGGTGTCTTTTCTTCCGGGCACTAAGAATGTCAAGGCAGATGCCCTCTCTAGGAGTTTCTTTGCTGATTCTCCTATTGTGACCAAGCCTGCTACCATCTTAGGTGAGGGGGTAGTTCTTTCTGCCATCTCGCCCGATTTGAGACGTGTTCTGGAAAAGTTTCAGGAGGACAAACCTGAGCGTTGTCCCATTGGAAAATTGTATGTTCCTGACCAGTGGAAGAAGAGAGTGATGTCTGAGGTTCATTGCTCCGCATTGGCTGGTCATCCAGGTATTTTTTGGTACTAGAGATTTGGTGAGTCAGTCTTTTTGGTGGCCCGCCTTGTCTCGTGATGTCAGGAATTTTGTGCAGTCCTGTGGGACTTGCTCCCGGTCTAAACCTTGTTCTCGCTCTAGTGGGTTGTTGATGCCTTTGACGGTGTCCAGGAGGCCATGGACCCATATTTCAATGGATTTTATCTCTGATATGCCTGTCTCTCACAGAATGATTGTTATTTGGGTGATTTGTGATAGATTCTCTAAGATGGCCCATCTTGTACCACTCCCTAAGTTGCCATCTTCCTCAGAGTTGGTGCCCTTGTTTTTGCAACAGGTGGTTTGCTTGCACGGGATTCCTGAGAACATTGTATCTGACAGAGGAGTTCAGTTTGTTTCTAGATTTTGGAGGACTTTCTGTTCCAATCTGGGAATTCAGTTGTCCTTCTCCTCTGCGTTTCACCCTCAGACCAATGGGCAGACGGAGAGAACAAACCAGACTTTGGAGTCGTATTTGAGATGTTTTATTTCTGCTGATCAGGATGATTGGGTTTCATTTTTGCCCTTGGCCGAATTTGCTTTAAATAATAGAGCTAGTTCTGCCACTTTGATGTCACCTTTTTTTTGTAACTCTGGGTTTCATCCTCGATTCTCTTCAGGGCAGGTGGAGTCTTCTGCCTGCCCAGGTGTTGACACTGTGGTGGAGAGAATGCACGAGATCTGGGACCAAGTGGTGGATAAGTTGTCTCTCTCCCAGGAAAAGGCCCAGCGGTTTTCCAACCGGCATAGGACCATTGGTCCCCGGTTTAAGGTGGGTGATATGGTTTGGTTGTCATCAAAGAATATCTCTATGAAGGTGGCTTCTCCAAAGTTTAAACCTAGATTTATTGGACCTTACAAGATTTTGGAGATTCTTAATCCGGTCTCTTTTCGATTGGCTCTTCCTGTTACATTCAAGATCCATAACGTGTTTCAGAAGTCTCTGTTAAATAGGTTTGTTGAGCCAGTAGTTCCTGTGTTGGCACCTCCTGACCCTGTATTGGTTGAAGGTAGAGTTGAGCGAAACGGGTCGAAAAATTTCAAAAGTCGCCGACTTTTGGCAAAGTCGGGTTTCATGAAACGAAACCCGACCCTAGGATGAGGTCGGCCACGAGGTCGGTGACTTATGCGCCAAAGTCGCATTTCAGAAGTTTATTTTGCGCTCTTTTTCAGCCAATCAGGATCCACGGACACTGTGGGCAACGTGATGACATAGGCAGGGGTCACCACCATCTTTCAGAAGGGCATGCAAGTGATTGGCTTGCTTTGGTGGGCGTCACAGGGGTTATAAAAGGGCGTGCATGCCGACCGCCATCTTACTTCTGCCGATCTTAGCATAGGGAGAGGTTGCTGCTGCTGATTCTGTAGGGAGAGCGTTAGGCAGGGAAGAAGAAAAAAAAACTGCTTCTGCTGCTAGCGATTTTGCCTGTACAACACACCAGTCACTGTGTGTGCAGTGCAAGGGGAGGCTATATTGTGGTGGATCAGCGGTGTTGGTTGTTAGGCTGCCTTCTAAGGCTTCCTGACAGCTGCATTGCTGTTTACCCACTGCTCTGCAAACTGCTTTTTTAAAAGCAATCCCAATTTTTTTTTTTGTCCTGCTGAGGTACTGAGCGTGCATTTTTTCACACCATACAGCGGTGTACGCTCCTCACACAGTACCGTGTAACGGCTGTTATCACAGCCACAGTGAAGCTATCTGTGTGTCACTCTGTGAGAATAAGTCGAGGACATGTTCCGTTCTTACAGACCTGCACCTACTAGTTTTGTCTAGCTTTCAAACAGTTAAATATATTTGCTGTTTGATCACATTCAAAACTATAGAGAGACAGTGTGTGTCAGTCCGTATACTTAAAAAACACGGAGCTTGACAATTTTACGTACACCGGACAGCCGTGTACGTGCACACTCCTCTCAGTACCGTGTAACGGCTGTTATCACGGCCACAGTGATGCTATCTGTGTGTCACTCTGTGAGAATAAGTCGAGGACATGTTCCGTTCTTACAGACCTGCACCTACTAGTTTTGTCTAACTTTCAAACAGTTAAATATATTTGCTGTTTGATCACATTCAAAACTATAGAGAGACAGCGTGTGTCAGTCCGTATACTTAAAAAACACGGAGCTTGACAATTTTACGTACACCGGACAGCCGTGTACGTGCACGCTCCTCTCAGTACCGTGTAACGGCTGTTATCACGGCCACAGTGAAGCTATCTGTGTGTCACTGTGGAAGGATAAGTGGAGGACTTGTTCCGTTCTTACAGACCTACACTCTAGGGAGATTCCTATTCTGCCCAATTCTACATACACCTTGTAGTTTGTGATACACTAGCCAATTTCTGCCTGTGACATAGCGCTCTGATATTCAGTGGGTCTCACACAATCCATAAGTGTCCAGTGTCCACAAGTGTGTGCAGAAATTCAAAATCTCTGTGATCCTGTAGTCACTTTTTTCACACCTGTGCCATCGAGCCTGTGACATAGCGCTCTGATATTCAGTGGGCCTCACACAATCCAAAAGTGTCCAGTGTCCACTAGTGTGTGCAGAAATTCAAAATCTCCCTTATCCTGTAGTCACTTTTTTCACACCTGTGCCATCGAGCCTGTGACATAGCGCTCTGATATTCAGTGGGCCTCACACAATCCAAAAGTGTCCAGTGTCCACTAGTGTGTGCAGAAATTCAAAATCTCCCTTATCCTGTTGTCACTTTTTTCACACCTGTGCCATCGAGCCTGTGACATAGCGCTCTGATATTCAGTGGGCCTCACACAATCCAAAAGTGTCCAGTGTCCACTAGTGTGTGCAGAAATTCAAAATCTCCCTTATCGTGTAGTAACTTTTTTCACACCTGTGCCATCGAGCCTGTGACATAGCGCTGTGATATTCAGTGGGCCTCACACAATCCATAAGTGTCCAGTGTCCACAAGTGTGTGCAGAAATTCAAAATCTCCCCTGTCCTATAGACACCTTGTACCTTGTTTTACATTACTATATAGTTTGTTGGATTTTGTCTACATTTCTACAAAAAATGAGGAAGGCTGGTGGAAGAGGCCGTGGAATTGGGCGGGGGTTGGCAGCTGGTAATGATGGTGTTGGTGGTGGATCTGATGGTAGTGGCAAGAGCAAAATTGGACCGAATGCAGGAGGTGTTGAGCCTGCGTCATCGTCTGGCTCCATAAGGCTTCGAAGGCTTAGTTTTCTAGGAGTTGGCAAACCGCTTTTAAAGCTAGAGCATCAGGAAAACGTTTTGTCTTACATTGCTGACTCAGCCTCCAGCTCTATCGCCTCCTCTTCTGAAGTTGTAAAAAGTAAAAGTACTGAGTTGTCATTGGAGGCTCATGTTCATGAACCACACCTTTCCTTGTGTCCTTCACCCCAACCAAGATTGAAGGATGACGCAGGCCATACTACTGATTACTCCATGGAGCTGTTTTCACATACCATGCCTGGATTATCAAGTGAAATGGTGAATTACCCAGGCCAAGATGAATCTGACATGGAGTGCACTGATGCACAGCCGCTGATAGATGATTCTGCTGGTACATTCACTCAGAGCACTACATTGTCCTCGCAGTGTACAGAGCCAGATTCTGACCCTGATGAGACTCAGGTGCCCCTTCCCGCACACTATACCACCATACACGGTGACACAGAGGAAGGTGCACATGACATTGAAGAGGAGGTGATGGATGACACAGTTGTTGACCCAGATTGGCATCCATTGGGGGAAGAGGGTGCTGCTTCCAATAGCTCAGATGAGGAGCATCCACAGCAGACATCGACATTGCAACAGCTGTTATCTGGCAGGCCCGGAGCACTCCAAAGACAGGTTCCAAAAATCAAAAGAGTTGCTGGACAGCTTGTCCAGAGGGTCAAAAGATCACAGCGTGCTAGGCCGCAAAATGTCTGCCAAAGTAGGAAGAGTGCAGTGTGGCACTTTTTTGAACAAAATCCTCATGATCAGGCCAAGGTTATCTGTAAGAAGTGCGCAAAGACCTTTAGCCGAGGGAAAAATCTGAAAAATTTGAATACCAGTTGCATGCTTAGACATTTAACCACCATGCACTTGCAAGCGTGGACACAACACCAAACCTCAAGTGCCACATGTGCAACTGATCACAAAGAAGGTAGTCAGCAACGCTACATTGTTTCCCCCACTGTAAGCCCACCGGTTAGCACAGCAGCAAATGTTGAGGTGTCGTTGCAAGGCCACAGCAGTCAGGGAATCCCACTGTTATATCAACGAAATACTGAATCTAGGCCATCAGAAAGAACACCAACTCCATCACCATCATCAACCCTCTCTCAGTCCGCCATGTCCACCGCTACTTCCACCATATGCAGCTCTCAAGTCCAGCTCACCCTCCCAGACACTATGAGTAGGTCAAGAAAGTACTCAGTCTCTCATCCGCGTACACTGGGTTTGAACGCCCACATTGCCAAACTAATCTCGTTTGAGATGATGCCCTATCGGTTGGTGGAAAGCGCAGCTTTCCGTGAACTCATGGCCTATGCAGTACCACGCTATGACCTACCCAGTCGCCACTTCTTCTCTCGCAAAGCCATCCCAGCCCTCCACCATCATGTAAAAGACCGCATTGTCCATGCACTCAAGCAGTCAGTGAGTGGAAAGGTGCACCTCACAACTGATGCATGGTCCAGTCGGCATGGCCAGGGCCGTTACGTGTCCATCACTGTGCACTGGGTTAATGTGGTGGATGCAGGGTCCACAGGGGACAGCGGTGGTGGGACAGTGCTGCCTAGCCCACGATATAGGAAACAGTTGGCTGTAGGCGTTCGACCCTCCTCCTCCTCCTCCTCCTCCTCCAGAAGCGAAAGCTCGTCCACAGAGCGCAGTCGTACGAGCACTCCATCTGCAGCTGCCACTGTTGCACACGAGGTGTCCCCCTATCGAGCAGCTAGTGGAAAGCGTCAGCAGGCTGTGTTGCAGATGATGTGTTTGGGCGACAGACACACCGCCGAGGTGCTGGCTGAGTACTTGAAGCGACAAACTGAGTCATGGCTGGGCAGTGTACATCTTGAGGCAGGCAAGGTAGTTAGTGATAACGGCCGTAATTTTGTGGCAGCCATAGCCCTTTCAAAACTCAGCCACATACCTTGCTTGGCTCACACCTTGAACCTGGTGGTGCAGTGCTTCCTCAAAAATTATCCGGAGTTAACAGCCCTGCTCCAGAAGGTGCGAAGACTGTGCACGCACATCCGCCGGTCGCCTGTACACTCCGTTCGTATGCAGAAGCTGCAGCCGATTGCTCCACCTTCCCAACCACCGCCTCATTATCGACATTGCAACAAGGTGGAACTCCACCCTGCACATGGTGGAGCGGCTGTGCGAGCAGAGGCAGGCCATAATGCATTTGTGGGAGGATACACGGCCAGGCACTTTGAGAGCAGACATGGAGTTGACAGGTGTGCAGTGGTCGAAGCTGAAAGACCTCTGTAAAGTCCTTCAGTGTTTTGCGGAATGCACACGGCTGGTAAGCGCAGACGACGCCATCCTAAGCATGAGCATCCCACTTATGCGTCTGCTCATGCAAACTTTGACGCACCTTAAGGAGCAGGCGTCTGCAGCCAATGTTGATGAGGAGGAAGAGGAGGAGGGAATCCTTGATGACATTCAGCCATTGTCTGCTCAGGGACCTCTCCTGGGCGAGGTGGAGGAAGAAGAGGAGGAGGAGGATGATGATGGGGATGATTACTTAGGGGAGGAGGATGCATCTCATGGGGCAAGTGAAAATGTTGGCGTGGCAAGGTCTGGTACAGGGTTTGTGCGTGACTGGAGGGATGTGGATTTGCCAGAAAGTGCTCCTCCAACCAGCACTCGCAGTGCATCATTGACACCGGGAACATTGGCCCACATGTCAGATTATGCCTTGCAGATCCTAAAAAGGGACCCCCGCATTGCCAAAATGATGAACGATGACGACTACTGGTTGGCCAGCATCCTGGATCCACGCTATAAAGGCAAATTACAAAACATCATGCCACAGGAGAACCTTGACCTAATATTAGTTAATAAACAAGCAACTCTGGTAAATCGGTTGCTTGAGGCATTCCCAGCACACAGCAGCGGTGATGGTTCTCACACGAGCTGTATGGGCCTGGGGCAGCTTGGCAGAGGTGTTCATGGTGCACACAGCAGAAGTGGCGTTGGAGACAGGGGTTTCATGACAATGTTGTGGACTGATTTTTCAAGTACCGCTCACACAACTGGTAATACTGCATCGATGGAAAGTGACAGGAGACAGCAGTTGTCAACTATCGTTACAAACTACTTTTCCTCCCATATCGATGTTCTCCCACACAGGTCATTCCCCTTTGACTATTGGGCCGCTAAACTGGACACCTGGCCTGAATTACAGGAGCTTGCTTGCCCAGCTGCAAGTGTGCTATCGGAAAGAGTCTTCAGTGCAGCTGGATCAATCCTGACAGAAAAAAGGACCCGTCTGTCAACCCAAAATGTGGATGATCTAACCTTCATTAAAATGAACCATGCATGGGTTTCCAAGGATTTTGTCCCACCTTCCCCTGATGACACATAGGGTGACAGAAAAATGGCTTGCTTTGGTCCAACTCTTCCTGGGACTTCACATATTTCGCCTTTTGCATCAGCAGAATGTCCAACATCAACATATGCCACTTTCTAAAACTCCCTGGACTCCCGTGCGAGTGCCGTTGCCCTGGACAGGTGGGTAGGCCGACTCTTGGGCGCGGGCACTGGCACAGGGTCCCTCATAGTGCAATCAAGTGTCTCTGACGGTGGTGGTGCACACCCGCCGTCAGACACACCGCCGTACTATGAGGGGCCCAGTGCCAGTACCGACGCCCACGAGTGGGCCCCCCTTGCTTGGGCAGGGCCCCAGCATTTTCAATCTTTACCTCTCCCTGCTCCTCCGCTGTGTAGTCTGGGCCGTCAAATCCATACTGTGCCTGACACCGTCTGAGCCTGCCTCCTGATGTATAGACATATATTTTGAATGTGTACGCTATCCATACATGTTATCCGGGGATACGGTACCCTTTCTAACCTTTGTGCAATCACGTGCAATCCATACTGGGCCTAACACCGTCTGAGCCTGCCTCCTGATGTATAGACATATATTTTGAATGTGTACGCTATCCATACATGTTATCCGGGGATACGGTACCCTTTCTCACCTTTGTGCAATCACGTGCAAGCCATACTTGGCCTAACACCGTCTGAGTCTGCCTCCTGATGTATAGACATACAGTTGTGGCCAAAAGTATTGACACCCCTGCAATTCTGTCAGATAATACTCAGTTTCTTCCTGAAAATGATTGCAAATACAAATTCTTTGGTATTATTATCTTCATTTAATTTGTCTTAAATGAAAAAACACAAAAAGAATTGTCCTAAAGCCAAATTGGATATAATTCCACACCAAACATAAAAAAGAGGGTGGACAAAAGTATTGGCACTGTTAGAAAAATCATGTGATGCTTCTTTAATTTGTGTAATTAACAGCACCTGTAACTTACCTGTGGCACCTAACAGGTGTTGGCAATAACTAAATCACACTTGCAGCCAGTTGACATGGATTAAAGTTGACTCAACCTCTGTCCTGTGTCCTTGTGTGTACCACATTGAGCATAGAGAAAAGAAAGAAGACCAAAGAACTGTCTGAGGACTTGAGAAACCAAATTGTGAGGAAGCATGAGCAATCTCAAGGCTACAAGTCCATCTCTAAAGACCTGAATGTTCCTGTGTCTACCGTGCGCAGTGTCATCAAGAAGTTTAAAGCCCATGGCATTGTGGCTAACCTCCCTAGATATGGCGGAAAAGAAAAATTGACAAGAGATTTCAACGCAAGATTGTGCGGATGTTGGATAAAGAACCTCGACTAACATCCAAACAAGTTCAAGCTGCCCTGCAGTCCGAGGGTACAACAGTGTCAACCCGTACTATCTGTCGGCTTCTGAATGAAAAGGGACTGTATGGTAGGAGACCCAGGAAGACCCCACTTCTTACCCCGAGACATAAAGAAGCCAGGCTGGAGTTTGCCAAAACTTACCTGAAAAAGCCTAAAACATTTTGGAATAATGTTCTCTGGTCAGATGAGACAAAAGTAGAGCTTTTTGGGCAAAGGCATCAACATAGAGTTTACAGGAGAAAAAAGAGGCATTCAAAGAAAAGAACACGGTCCCTACAGTCAAACATGGCGGAGGTTCCCTGATGTTTTGGGGTTGGTTTGCTGCCTCTGGCACTGGACTGCTTGACCGTGTGCATGGCATTATGAAGTCTAAAGACTACCAACAAATTTTGCAGCATAATGTAGGGCCCAGTGTGAGAACGCTGAGTCTCCCTCAGAGGTCATGCGTCTTCCAGGAGGGCAATAACCCAAAACACACTTCACAAGCACTGGAGACTTCTAAGGTGGCCAGCAATGAGTCCAGACCTGAATCCCATAGAACACCTGTGGAGAGATCTAAAAATGGCAGTTTGGAGAAGGCACCCTTCAAATATCAGGGACCTGGAGCAGTTTGCCAAAGAAGAATGGTCTAAAATTCCAGCAGAGCATTGCAAGAAACTCATTGATGGTTACCGGAAGCGGTTGGTCGCAGCTGTTTTGGCTAAAGGTTGTGCAACCAAGTATTAGGCTGAGGGTGCTAATACTTTTGTCTGGCCCATTTTTGGAGTTTTGTGTGAAATGATCAATGTTTTGCTTTTTGCTTCATTCTCTTTTGTGTCTTTTCATTTAAGACAGATTAAATGAAGATAATAATACCAAAGAATTTGTGTTTGCAATCATTTTCAGGAAGAAACTGCGTATTAACTGACAGAATTGCAGGGGTGTCAATACTTTTGGCCACAACTGTATATTTTGAATGTGTACGCTATCCATACATGTTATCCGGGGATACGGTACCCTTTCTCACCTTTGTGCAATCACGTGCAAGCCATACTGGGCCTAACACCGTCTGAGCCTGCCTCCTGATGTATAGACATATATTTTGAATGTGTACGCTTTCCATACATGTTATCCGGGGATACGGTACCCTTTCTCACCTTTGTGCAATCACGTGCAAGCCATACTGGGCCTAACACCGTCTGAGCCTGCCTCATTATGTATTGACATATATTTTGAATGTGTACGCTATCCATACATGTTATCCGGGGATTCGGTGCCCTTTCTCACCTTTGTGCAATCACATGTAATCCATACTGGGCGTCAGAACGGCTGGCGAGCTGTTAAGCAAGCTACAGCACCTGTGGTTTGCACACGTAAGTTTTTCATTTTTTCAGGAATGACGGTTAGGCCTAATTCCGGAACTGCGGTTGACCTGCACTTACTGGGAAATCATCGGTCGCGGGTAATAATTGTAATCAGTGATCCCCATCACTAACGTTGTTCAGCGGGTTATCTGCACCTGTAAGCGACAAACGCTGGCCTTTTCAGTGTAGCGCACATGCCGCCACGGACATGTAAGGGCATGACACACCAGTTATTGGCCAATCTCATGTGCCAGAGCCTCACGTGTCCCTCTAGTAAGCCGGACTCGGACCGCGGGGCATGACGGAGTCTCGTTCGTTAACGGAATTAAGCTTGCAATGTGTGCATCTTTTCTGTAGCTGGCATGGTTGAGGTTTCCCAGGTAGAGTCGAATTTAACCGTAGGCTCCACTCCTGGTGGTGCCCTTCTGGACATTCCTTTAAGGTTCAGCTTTGCAACCATACTGCCCACGTAAAACAAACACTTTGCCTTCATGAACGCTGTTTGGAGGGTCATGACTCGTTGGAATAACGCCGCCCAATCAGTTAACCTGCTAGAGAGATCCTTCGTTGCTCCCAAGCATGACAGCACACTCCCTAGGAGGAAGGTAATGCCACTGTGGCGACCGTACTCCTGGGGGCGACACAAGTGCACTGATGCCCAGCCACTGCTCGATGAATCTGCTGGTACATTGACCCAGACCACTACATTCCCCTCGCACGCTACACGGCCTGAATCTGACCCTGATGAAACTCAGGTTACCCTTCCCATATACAGTTACATCTTACACGGTGACAAAGAGGAAGCTGCAGATGAAAGTGCAGGTTCGGCCCACCCGCCATCAGACACACCACCGTACTATCAGGGGCCCTGTGCCAGTGCCGTCGCCAACGAGTGGGCCCCCCCTGCTTGCTCAGGATCACAGCACTTGCAAGGTTGAAATTGTCATGGTCACGTGTGTCAGGACGCAGATGATGCCGCAAGGCGAACCCATAACACACGTGACCCTGGATACACCGCCTCCAGTGGGGCGCATTTAAATAATAAAAACGTGCAGGTGGATACGCCGCCTCCACCTGGCGAATTTAGGTATTACACGTTATACATACAATAATCAAATAATAACGGGGGAACCTGGGAAACTATAACAATGGTGGGCCCTGCGATAGGGAATGGGGAAATGGAGACCTCCTAAGCTCCCCTGAGCCAGTGTCCCTGCACTCCTTACATTCCCTAAACAGGCTCCGCACCTGTCGACGCACGCGTACCTTAACACCCTTGCTCACCCTGACCCTAAACCCTCACTAGGGAATGGGTCGGTGCGGAGACTAATCCCACCACTGCACTAATAACACACATGAGGAAAGAGACAATACAGGGGAAACACCACTTAGCTTTGCTCTGTTGCGTGCGCTCCTAGCAACAGAGCCCACCACCTGCGTGCGTCTTCTCCTCCACCCGGATCCATCACCATAACAGGACCCTTCACCTTAGTGTAGCCTTGGAGCAGAGTCCAACACCAGTTGCAGCTGCTTAGAACCAGAGTCCCAAGGATGAGTTCAGCTGCTGACACGAAGTCGAGCATGCTTGAGTCCAGCTCAGCGGCCAAGTCCCACATGGTGAGTGCCACTCTCCATAGTCGCCACTCCACCAGCCCATGCAGACACTTCCCGCTGACACCATCACTGCGACTCCACCACGCCATGCCAGCCCTTCGTCCAGACACCATAGCTGAAACACATCCCCCCTGGCTAAGCTGCGCAGGACTCCTCACCAGCTCCATCCTTCATCCAGGCTCTCCAAAAACAGAGTGAACACAAACTCACAATATCACAGGCAGTGATTGCACACCTCTAGCACACCTTTATAGGGTGTAACACCTGATACATGATTAAGTGCACAAAACCTAAAGTGCAATATCAAAACCACCACCGGGGACAGTCAAGACACCTTGGAACTTTCCAAAGTAAAAAAAAGTTCACCCAGTGATTTAAAACTATCAGATCACTTCAGATCATGACAGAAATACTGTGCAGTGAGATGGAAGATGGGGACGACGAGGAGTCCAGACAAGTACAGGGATTCCCTAGCGAGGAGACTTATTTGATTGTTTTCAATGTTGGGACAGCAATTTTTGGGGAGCACTATACTCTGGAGAATGATAGATGGGGCCCACCATACACTGGAACATTCCAAAGGTGGACATCAGACACTGGAGCAGCATTTACAGGGCCCATTATACACTAGAGCATTAGAAATGGGGCCCATTATGTTTGGAGCATTATTTGGGCCCATAAGACAGTGGAGCTTCATCCATGGGGACCAACATATACTGTAGCATTATGTGGAGCTCATCATATACTGTTTCAAACATTATATTGGACCAATGATTCTGTATGGAGAAATAGATGGGCCTCGTCATGAGATGTAAAAAGTGAAGTATTTTTCATTGTACTATACCGCTATTTCTCTGCCGTATCGGAGCATGATGAGTTGTGGTATGTGTTAAAGGGGCGCTCTTTCACCCAGGGCACATGAAAACCTGGAGCCAGCCCTACCCCCCCACAACTTTAGCCAAATAACCCCCATTTTTCAGTGCGTAACTTGTATTATGAAGTTAATTAAGGTTGACAAGCTTAAGTAAGAAGAATTGATGCTTTTGGCATTCAAATGGGCACTGTAGGTATGTTTCCTGTCCTCCTCTCACTGCCGACTTTTATTCCCCATTGACTTACTTTGGGTTTCGTGTTTCGGGACGACCCCGACTTTTCCCTATAATCGCCCGATCTTGCTCGACCCAACTTTTGCAAAAGTGGGGTTTCACGAAACGAAACTCGACCCTAAAAAACCAAAAGTCGCTCAACTCTAGTTGAAGGTAATGTGGAATATGAGGTTGAGAAGATACTGGATTCTCGTCTGGCTAGACGGAGACTCCAGTATTTGGTTAAATGGAAGGGTTATGGCCAGGAGGATAATTCTTGGGTCCCTGCATCCGATATTCATGCCGAAAGATTGGTTCGTGCGTTTCATCGGGCCCATCCTGATCGCCCTGGTGGCGTGGATGAGGGTTCGGTGATGCCTCCTCACAGGAGGTACTGTTGTGAGTTCATTCTCCCCTTCACCTTTGATGTCTGATGAACTTCCTCTGCTGGTGAAGAGAGGTAGTGAAATTGATTGGGATGGGAAGAACCTGTCATCTGAACAGGCGGAGTGTGATTGGACATCTGGAATTTCTGAGTGGATATAAGGCAGCCGACGCCCTGCAGGGCTGCTGGTGATCCTTTCTGCTCTGAGCTCTTGCATCCAACTTAGTTCCTGTCTACTAAAAGCTAAGTTTTTGCCCTGCTATTATTCCATGAGATTTTGTCTGGTTTCCTTAGTGTTTGTATTCAGCCAGTCCTGGTTGGGACTGGCTGAATTCCATTTTTGTCTCTGATCAGTTGATCTCTTTGCTCTGTTTTCAGAATATACCTGAGTGCTGATATAGTGATTTTGAAGTCTAGCGACTTCAGGGCCTTTTTCCCTATCAGACGGTTGGGACATTTTTGGTAGGGTTTTTTTTGCAGATTGCAGCCAGCATCTTTTCTGTCCTGTCCTATCTAGTTAGTTGGGCCCCATCGCTTGCTCAGCCTGTCTTTCTGTCTGTGTTTGTGTTTTCATCTGTTTTTCACCGACAATACATGTTGGGGGCTGTCTATTGCTTTGGGGTCTGCTCTGGGGTTGTTTAGATTTCCCCTTTCCTTCTTTAGGCTTATGTAGTTCTCCGGCTGTGACTAGGGGTCTAGGGCACCGTAGGAACCCCCCATGGCTACTGTTAGTTTTGGTGTATAGGATCAGGGGTCTGCAATCCGATAGCTACCAACCTCTCCGGTTTTCTGGACTTAGCTTGTATTTTTGTTTTCTCCTCCTCCAGTGGAGGTGTAAACAGGGAGCCCGGGTTGCTGAAGAGAACTGCTCAGAGTTTAGGAGACAGGCCTCTAACACTCAGTGGAATGACCCTGCACTTAGGAGTCAATTTGTACAGGGTTTGTCTCCAAAGTTGCAGGATACTCTGGTGCAGTACGCCGCCCCCAGGTTGCTGGAGGCCGCCATGTCCCTTGCCATCTGGGTGGATAGACGCCTTAGGGAAAGACATATACAAAAAGTACCCCCTGATGTCCTCGCTAGGGAGGAGGACCCACCAGTGCGGACGGAGGAATCCAGACAGCCCGGTGTTGTTGATTCAAAAAAGGGGGTGTCTGCGGCTCGTCGTGTTGGGGGGTATGCTTTTCCTGTGGGAAGCCTGGCCATTTTATGAGAGCCTGCCCAGTTCATGCCAAGTCTCCAGATGAACCTATGCAAGTAGGAGGAGCTAGTTTGTATTCAGAGCTGCCTACAGTTCGGGGAGTGGTGTCGGCATGTTTGTACTGTGTGCAGACTGGTCATGTCCTGAAGGCTTGCCCTTTGCGCGCCAAATTATATGTGCCATCTGAGAAGCCGCATTCCTCTGGTTGCTTGGAGGGAGGCGACCAGGGAGTATACATTTCCTCCATTTTGCCCTCCCAAGGTACCATGTCAGCAGAGGTCTTGACTGGGTACCGGAGGTGATACCGGTGCTTGTGGACAGCGGAGCAGGAGTCAGTCTGGTGAATGCTTGCTTTGTTCAGACTCGTGGTCTGAGGTGTAGGACGCTAGCCCAACCTATTAGCGTCCAGGCCATAAACTTTGTTCCACTGAGCCAGGGGAGCTTTAAGAACCCAGTCGTAGAGAATATCCGTCTGCTTATAGGACATCATGAGGAGTCCTTGTCATGCTACGTCTTGGAGGTAATGCCAGTACCTATTGTTTTAGGCTTCCCTTGGCTGAAAAGACACAACCCGGTAGTAGATTGGCGGGCGAGGGAAGTGGTCAGCTGGGGGCACTCGTGTGAGGGCTGCTGCCTAGGAACTACTGTCTCTACCGTCTCTCTTCAACGGACCCCTTCCTCTCCGGTGAGAGCAGCAGAGGTGCTGCAGGAGAGTAGAGGCAAGTCTCAGCTCTCGCCATTGGCCAACCTTGGGAGGCGCAGACCTCATGGTGGAAGGGGTTGGAGCAGAGCCGGCATCAGCACCCGGCGTACCCGGGCAAGTGCCGGGGCCCTGGTGAGACGAGGGGGCCCACTCACGCTGTCTCCTACAGCACGCTGCAGCCCCGTATTCATTTTGCCCTGCATCCTTGGGGCGGGCCCATCCTTGCAGGGCTCCCGTCCCACCCTGCCCATCACTTCCTTGTTGTATGGGGGACGGGGTGGTGTTATGAATGAGTCACCGTAGGAGGCAAAAACAGAAATACTAGCTAAGTCCAGAAAACCATAGAAGTTGGCAGCTATCGGATTGCAGACACCTGAACCTATCAACAACAACTAGCAGTAGCCGTGGGGGGTTCCTATGGTGCCCTAGACCCCTCGATCACAGCCAGAGAACTAAATAGCCTAAAGACAGAAAGGGAAATCTAAACTGCCCCAGAGCAGACCCCAAAGCAATAGGCAGCCCCCAACATATAATGACGGTGAAGCAAGATGAAAAAACACTCACACAGATAGAAAGATAGGCTGAGCAAATGATGGGGCCCAAGCTAACTAAATAGGACAGGATAGGAAAGCTGCTGTCTGCAATCCGTCAAAACGGATTCCGCCAGGGCGACGCCATCAGGATTTCCATACACAAGCGCCAAAGCCACAAAAAACTCATCCACGGACACCAAAAATGGAGAATCGTCCGGTAGGGAGAAGGCCCAGGATTGGGGATCCCCTTTAAGAAGGGACATAATGATTCCCACCCGTTGCTCTTCACTCCCTGATGAACGAGGGCGCAGCCTGAAATACAATTTACAGGCTTGTTGGAACACCAAGGATTGATCTCTCTCTCCAGAAAATCTGTCAGGGAGGGATATCTTGGGTTCTGGCTGAGCCTGTTCCTGAACCAAGCCCCCAGAGCCCACCAACAGCCACAGCTGCCGCACCAACCCTCCGCGCGGTCCCCTAATCTCATTAGTAAGGATCTGCAGCATTTGGGCAAAGGGCTGAACTGGGTCCATGGCTCAGCAGAGAGAAAAAAAAGTTATTGGTTGGTGATAATGTCACGATGACCTGTCCTGTGTGACGCGACCCGCAGGCCGGTAACTAAAACAACAAAAACGCGGCACGTGATACTGTCCTGTGTGACACGTCCCGCAGACCGGTAACTAAAACAACAAGACACAGGGAAAGGGGAAGCAGTTACAACGGTGGGCCCTGCAATAGGGAACGGGGACGTGGAGACCTCCTGCACTACCCTGGGTCAGTGTCCCTAACGCTCCTAACGTTCCCTATGCCGGTTCCGCACCGGGCGCCGATCAGGAACCTGTCGCCCTAGCACACCCTACACCTATCCCTTGCTAGGGAGCTGGGTGGCGCAGGCACTGGCCCCACCGCTGTACTAATACACACTAAGGAAAAACACAAACAGGGAAACACCACTTAGCCTCACTCTGAGATTCTGGGAGGCTTTTTATAACCTCATTGTGGGCTCACTCCTTGTCGCTTATACTCAGACCCTTGGCCGAGTGTGTGACCCTGGTGTGCTTTGTAACTCTGATACTTTGTGCTTGCTTGGTTTTGATCCAGTTCTGTCCCTGTTACGAGTTCTGCCTGTTCCTTTTGTACTGCTCTGCTATTCCCGTGTATGACTCTTTTGCCTTTGATCTGACTACTCTCTGACTGCCTCCCTTGTACTGTGTTGCTATCTCTGTGTATGATTCATTGCTTACGTTTTGACTATTCTCGGCTTGTCCCTCTGGAACCGCTCCGTCCTCCCCGTGTATGATCCCCGCTTGTCTGACCTGAGTTTCCCTAGTCTTTGCTCCAGGATTCCTGTAATAGAACCCTATCCTGCAGCAGGATGCTAAGCCACGCCCCCTGTGGTCACATGATCGTAGGTCCTTGTACTGCTAAACTACTTTCAGTGTCGCAGGTCCTGTTGTCTGAACTTTCCCTGCAGTATTGGACCTCGGGTCCTCCCGTAGTCTGGGTGAGTTACCCTGTTCAGCCGTGGCAGCCCGCCGGCGCTGACAGGATCCTGATACAACTGCTCCCAGCACTCGCTGTAGTCCTTTAATGTGAGAGGGTACCCAACTTTCCAGCAGTGTTCCAGGGTCGAGCTCTGCTTAGCTGGCCCTGACAGTCCAATTTGGCAGCAAACTCCGGCGATTCTTTCAGGCGCTTGTCTGCCACAGCCCTCCTGCAAAGTTCTTTTCCGCTCCGGATCCGCCTGATGAAAGCCAACAATCCGGCACACAGTCCAAGTTTGTAATCCACAGGGAAAATCTTCAACACGTTCAGCTTGGGTCCTTTGGATCTTCGGTGCAGGCTTATCACAGAAGATGGTGTATTGGCGGCGATGATCCTGACGACTACGCCAAATATAGGTAGGTGAGCCGAGTGGGGGTGGTCCTCTTTCTGCCGCGAACAGACTGAGATGGAGACTGAAGCGCGTCGAACAGGTCCTCTTTATTGGCCGTCCTCTCAACGACCTGCAGCACCACACAACAGCTGCTCGACAAACTCCGCAGCACCACACAGCAGCTGCTCGACTCCGCAGCACTACACAGCAGCTGCTCGACTCCGCACACAGGCCCGGGTACCTTCACTTCCTTCCTTTACTGTTTGACGTCCCTCGCGGCTCTTTCACTGTGGCTGCCCTAGGCCTACCACCACAGCACTTCACCCGTCCAAGTCGTCCATCTTATGGTACCCCAGGCTCTCCATCTGCGGCTTCTCCTGTCAGGACCACCCCCCTGACCGTCTCTGTTGCCAGTCCCTTCCAGAGCTTCTTCTTTATTCACCTCTCCCTTTAGTCTTCTCCTGAGCCCCTCTCCTGGACTGACCTTCTGGAACTCTCTTCTCTCTCTTATATATCCCCTCCCTGTGAATTCCCCCTAGAGCTCCTGTAACCCCGCCCCCATGACTGTGCGGTTTCGTAGCTGTTAAGCCCTGCTCTCACTGCTCACTGCTCCCATCTTGTGGCCAAACAGCAGTACTGCACCTTCCTACACTTCTGCTGTCCTTGGTCTCCCCCTAGTGGCAAAACCCAGTACTTAACCTCTGCCTAGCTGTCTCCCACCTTCAATTACAGCAGTCCATGTCAAGCATAATGTACATTAACCCTTCCTCTGCGGACAGGTCCGTATGTCAGCCCACTTCCCCTACATCTGCTCAGCGAAATCTGCTTCTTTATTCTCCTAGACTGATCATTCACTCTAAGTTCATGGGTAAAAACTGTGAAATCTCCATTCAGTGATGATTTTTATATTACTGAAATAGGAGATGACCGTTTGTGCCTTTAAAATTCTATGGAGAGGGGATGGAGGTGAAGCTGAAAGCAAGCACAGACATTTGTGCTGCAAGTTCTCCAAAAACGAGTTACAATTCTCTATAGAACTTCATGAGCACCAACTGCCATCTCCTCTCAGTAACGGGAAAATATATGTTCACTGAATACAGATTTTACTTCTGAATTGAGAATTTTGAAAATGAATAATCAGACCAGGAGGAAAAGAAGTGAATTTCTCTAATAAGATAAGTTGCAAAGTTTCTTATTTTCATGTGTAATAATGATTTCTGAAAAAAATTATGGTTAATCTTAAAATTATAACATTTTAGTATTCTTTTGATTGATAGACTTCTACATCTTATATCAGATGCAAGTGCATGATCAGCAGGGGTGTCTGGTATCGCACCCACATGGATCAGATATTGATGCCCTCTCCTAAGGATAGGCCATCAATATAAAAGTCCCAGACAACTCACTTAACAACTAAAATAGAAAAAAACCTATAAGTTTGGTATAGCTGAAATTATACTGTCCTGAACAATCAGTTTATCCTTCTTACAAATGAACATAGGACATTCTTGTGATAAGCAATATTTAGTCATGCATACAAACATATATCAGGATATTTACTGAAACTTGTCAGCAGAACAAACTCACACAGCACATAATTAGCTCCACTGGAGTAGCTATAGTTGCAGAGGAACGTAGAAGCCTATTGGTAACTCTGACACATTAAGACATAAGAACCATAAGCAGGCTAGACAGCGGTCTGATGAGATATCACGCTTTCTGCCCTAGGGTCGCCAGGTGAAAGGTATTCTGTTGTATCCCTAAGCACTTGTGACATGGGTTCCTCCGGGTTTGTGTGATGTGGAACCACTGCGCTATGAGTCACGCTGTGGCGGTGGAACCACTGAGCCATGGGCATGATTTACTCTGGAGGAGCGTAACGAAGCAACTACATGGACCTGCACTAGAGCCTCTGATGATGAGGTTAGGCTTCAGCTGCAGGTGCCGGCAGGTACCATTGTAGGGCAGTTTCCAATACTGCAGCAGCTGACCTCATGGGTCACGGACTCGGGTACTAATTCATAGTGTCAGGCAGAACAGGATCAGAATCACTGACAGTATGGATACTGGTGCCAATTCAGATAGAACAGTTCAGGTTTGAACAGAATGGCTGATTCAGACAGGATGGTTTCATTTTCTTACAAAATGGCTGGTTCTGACAGGATGGGCTCAGGATCACTGGACAGGTGCTGGTACAGAATCGCAGAATGAGTTCAGGAACAGGGAACTGACAATGGACTAGTAGTTAGTAAGTAGACCCACTAGCTACTATAATTGTTCAGGCAGTATGGCAGAATGGGTTCAAGAACAGGGAACTGACAATGGACTATTAGGTAGTAGACCCAGTAGGTGCTATAGTTGCTTAGGCACCTCCCTACAGGGGAGGGTGCCTTAAATACCTAATGGCTCCCAGCTATAGAGAGTAACTGCTGCAGGGAGAGAGAGGATGTGGTCAATCTGTGCCATCTACACTGTCATGATCCATGCTGGATCAGGACTGATAAAAAGCACAGGTAACCTTTTTTTTTTCTTTAGCTGTGCTTAAGTTTGGTTTTTGCCCCCGGTGGTGAGCATCATTGCATTCTTGTTACTTTAGTTAAGTGCACATGATTATAACACAGGTGTGATTGCTCTGGCTGCTATAAAAGAGTCACAGGTGTTGCAATCAGTGTTGGTGATAGTGTTCATTTCAACCAGCCTTGGTGGAGGAAGGAGCTGGAGTGCGTTCCTTGCAGCACTGTCTTAGCCCTGGTGTGGAAGGAGTCATAGGGGATTTCCTTGTAGCTCTGACAGAGCTTGGTGGCAGCGATTCAGGAAGAGAGCTGCATTCTGGTGGTGGACTCTGTTGCCAGGAGCAAGAGCAACAGAGTAAAGCTGTCCGGATTAACCTCTAAACTACCTGATCCCATGAACTCAGCAGATCATGACAAGTTGCCAGCGCAGCAAGCACTAACCCATCCAGAAGGTCTGCAGCAGATGGAGTCCCGGACAGCAGGACCCGTGGGGCTGGAGCCGGAGGAGAAAATGGAGGAGCGCTCACCCGCGGTCGGGACCGATCCGCTGCCACCCCTGCCGCGCTCCACCTTCCGGTGGTGGCCTATCCATCAAGGCCCGCCACCACTTCGGCCCCGTTCCAGATCACCGCGGTGGCCAGGCTGCCAACCATCGCGGCCTACTCACCGGTATCCGCGCTCGCCACTGATCCGTCCTCAGCCTTGGCTTCGGCCTGCTCCGCAGCCGCTTCCACTCTACTCCCGGCGCCTACTCTGCAGTGTCTGCGGCTGCCTCTGCCACACTCCATACTGCGACTGCGGCCTGTCCATCAAGGCCCGCGGCCACTCCGGCTCCACTCCAGATCGCGGCTGCGGTCGGGTCACCCGGCTCTGCGGAGAAGGTGCCAATCCTTGCACAGGGGCGGCTGAGGCCTCCTCTGCCCTCGAGAGTTGGCCGCCATTTGGAGATGCTGCGATGGTGGAGTTCTCTTCGGCCCGTGCCAGGGTCTGGTGCCCAAGTGAAGATGCGGCGCAGGATGAGCACCGTGGAATTGTCCTTGGCCCCTTCTTCCCCTTCTAATGCATCTCTCAGGAGGGAGATGAACTCTTAGGTCCTGGGCAATAATAACACTCGGGGCCAGGAGCAGTCAAGACATCCCTGGAGCTCCACGGCTGTGGAGTTCCTCGCTGCTGGCAGAACATTGGCCGTCAGGGGATGGCCTGGAGTATCCTTGAAAAATGGACTACTGGGACTGCTGTGCGCTGTTGCGCAGCATGGGGACTGTTCTGCGTCCCCTCGGGGTAAAATACCCTACTCTTGGTGCAGCGGGATGCATGGAGGTGCTGTTCGCAAAGGAAGGGGGTGCACCGTTGTTTATAAAAAGAAAAAATATTTTTGACAATGTTTGCAATGTTGCATAATGATGCTGATAGATAGAGATATAGATATAATGGAGAAAGAAAGTGTCATGATCCCAGTGCAGGTTTTTGAGCTGCACACCTGGGGTTAATGCCTGGAGCTCGGTGCAGGTTTTGGGGTTAATGATTGTGGCCTCTTTCTGGTTCTGGGAGAGCTTCTTAAACCCCTGGGAAGCTTCAATCCCTGCCAGTTATACTTTTGCCTTTGGCCTAGTGTGCTGACCCCTGTGTGCCTGTGCCTGTTTGTTGTTATAGCTTGTTTATATGGTTCTGACCCGGTTCTGTTTCCCGTTGTGAGTTTGCCTATTGATTTTGTACTGTGTTATTATCTCTGTGTATGACTCATTGCCTGTGACCTGACTACTCTCTGCTCGCCCCTCTTGTACCTTTGCAGCTATCTCTGTGTGTGACTCATTGGCTACGTCTTGACTATTCTCCCTGTCTATGCCCCCTGGTAACTTTGTCTCGCAGTTACCCTGCTAGCAGTTATCTTGCAGCTCCTAGCTCTGTAGAGTTTAGGCCACGCCCCTAGCAGTCACGTGCTTCAGGTCCTGCGGCTCTGAAGTACACATCAACTCGGCTGCTGCCCGCTCCACAGGTATCTTTGAGCACTGTTTGCTTTACTCAGGACACGCGCACTGGCTCAGTGAGCAAGTTCAGTGCAGTGTTCCTGACATTATAACTGGCCTACAATTTTTTTTTTCTCTCCTCACTTCTGCAGCATGGACCCAATGGGTGCTTTATCTGAGCAGGTGAAATGCTTGACTCAGTCACTGCAGAAGCTTCGTTTGGAACACCAAGCTCTGGCCCAGTCCTAACGGCGGGTGGAGGACTCAGTTCAGGGGGTGCTTTCCGCAGGCTTCCAGCAGGTGGGGAATAGAGATGTCATTTTAGTCCCACCCGAATCCCCGGTTAAATTGCCAGATACATTTTCTGGTAACAAGGATGATTTCAGGGCATTTAAGGAGGGCTGTAAGCTCTTTTTCTCTTTGAGACCCCGCTCCTCTGGGGATGAGAAACAGAGGGTGGGGGTGGTGATGTCCCTGCTTAGGGGGTCCCCACAAGCCTGGGCATTTTCGCTTTCCTCTTCTGCCCCTGAGAGAATGTCTGTGGATGCGTTTTTTGAAGCCTTAGGGTTTATTTATGATGAGCCTGATAGAGTGCGGTTGGCTGAGGACAAGGTGATGAGTGTCTGTCAGGGGGAGCACTCGGCCGAATGGTTCTGTACTGAATTCAGACGTTAGCCGAGATTTCCTGGAGTGTTGCCGCCCTTCGGGGGCTGTTCCACAGAGGCCTGTGTGAACGTCTGAAGGATGCTTTGGCACTTCATCCTCCGCCTGACTCCCTGGAGGATGCCATGATCCAAGCGGTTCGCATGGATCGCAGGCTGTGGGCTAGAGGCATTATGCAACGGGAAACACCATTATTCTTCAGTGGAGATGAGACCCGGACTCTTCCTATGGCTATGGAGGTGAGCGCTGTCACCTGTGAGGGAAAGGAAAGAAGACGCCGCCGGGAAAAGCAGCTGTGCTTCTATTGTGGGAAATCTGGACATTGGAAGAAGGATTGCCCCTCCTGTCCGTCATCCTCCAAGATGGCGGGAAACGACTAGGTCTGGGTAGTAGTCGAGGAGGCTACCCAGACCTTCAGGTACAATTTTCCTCATGTGCAAAAATGGTGCTGCAGGTGGAACTGGAACTTGGTTATGGTCCTGTCCAGACTACTGCTTTTATTGACTGCGGTTCTGCTGTGAACCTGATTGATACCAAGGTTATGACTCTTAATAAGATAGGGACAGTCAGGCTTCATGATCCTGTTAAACTTGTGGCAATTGACTTGTCGCCTCTTACCCAAAACGGAATGTGTTGCAGGTCTGAACTTTTTTCTCTAAAAGTGGGTTCCACTCATGTGGAAAAACTAAGTTGTCTTGTGCTAGATAACTTGCCTGCAGGACTGGTACTGGGGATGCCTTGGCTTCAACGCCATAATCCTACCATTGATTGGGTTACAGGGGAAATCACTCAATGGGGATGCAATAATAAATGTGGTAACCTGGGACATCTTGTTAACGCTGTTAAATCCGTGTCTGTGTCGTCTGTTGGTCTGGAAGGTATTCCGGAGTACCTAAAGGATTTTGAAGACGTTTTTTCCAAAAGTGAGGCTGAGGCACTGCCACCACATAGACCCTATGATTGTGCCATTGATTTAGTACCTGGAGCTAAGTTACCTAAGGCTCGATTGTTCAATTTGTCTGGGCCTGAGCGCCAAGCCATGAAGGAGTACATAGCTGAGAGTCTCCGCAAAGGGCATATCAGGCCTTCTGTGTCACCTGTGGCAGCAGGGTTCTTCTTTGTGAAGAAAAAAGATGGTGGTTTGCGGCCGTGCCTCGACTTTCGGGAACTGAACAAGATAATGGCTAGGAACTCTTACCCGCTTCCCCTCATCCCAGACTTATGTAACCAGTTAGCTGGGGCCCGATGGTTCTCCATAGTTGTCATGGGAGATTTCAACTATCCAGACATTTGTTGGGAATCTCTCTCAGGCAAAACTAACAGGTCAAGGAAATTCTTATCCTCTCTTGCTGACAACTTTATCTTCCAAAAGGTAGGGGAGAAAACAAGGGGAACTGCTACCTTGGATCTAATCCTTATAAACAGGGAGGAAATGGTTGAGGAGGTAAAAGTGGCTGGGACCCTAGGAGGTAGCGACCATGCTATTTTAGAATTTTGGATAACTAGAGGAGGAAGACCTGTGAAGACTCAGACGTCAAGGTTAGATTTCAGAAAGGCAGATTTTAAGGGATTCAGAAAGAGAATTGGAGGGATCCAATGGCTGGATATCCTTAACCCCTTCACCCCCAAGGGTGGTTTGCACGTTCATGACCGGGCCAATTTTTACAATTCTGACCACTGTACCTTTATGAGGTCATAACTCTGGAACGCTTCCATGGATCCCGGTGATTCTGACATTGTTTTCTCGTGACATATTGTACTTCATGTTAGTGGTAAAATTTCATTCAAATAACTTGCCTTTATTTGTGAGAAAAACGGAAATTTGGCGAAAATTTTGAAAATTTCGCAATTTTCCAACTTTGAATTTTTATGCCCTTAAATCACAGAGATACGGCACACAAAAAACTTGATAACTAACATTTCCCACATGTTTACTTTACATCAGCACAATTTTGGAACCAAAATTTTTTTTTGTTAGGAAGTTATAAGGGTTAAAAGTTGACCAGCGATTTCTCATTTTTACAACACCATTTTATTTTTAGGACCACATCACATTTGAAGCCACTTTGAGGGGTCTATATGATAGAAAATACCCAAAAGTGACACCATTCTAAAAACTGCACCCCTTAAAGTGCTCAAAACCACATTCAAGAAGTTTATTAACCCTTTAGGTGCGTCACAGGAATTTTGAATATTTAAAAAAAAATGAACATCTAACTTTTTTTCATAAAAAAAATACTTCAGGTTCAATTTTTTTATTTTACCAAGGGTAACAGGAGAAATTGGACTGCAAAAGTTATTGTGCAATTCGTCCTGAGTACGCAGATACCTGATATGTGGGGGGGAACCACTGTTTCGGTGCATGGCAGAGCTCAGAATGGAAGGAGCGCCGTTTGACTTTTTCAATGCAAAATTGGCTGGAATTCAGATTGGACGCCATGTCACGTTTGGAGAGCCCCTGATGTACCTAAACAGTGGAAACCCCCTACAAGTGACCCCATTTTGGAAACTAGACCCCCCAAGGAACTTATCTAGATATGTGGTGAGAACTTTGAACCCACAAGGGCTTTACAGAAGTTTATAACGTACAGCGGTACAATTAAAAAATCATATTTTTTCCACAAAAATGATCTTTTCACCCCAATTTTTATTTTCCCAAGGGTAACAGGACCGTAAAAGTTATTGTGCAATTTGTCCTGAGTACGCTGATACCCCACATGTGGGGGTAAACCACTATTTGGGCGCATGGCAGAGCTCGGAAGGGAAGCAGCGCCATTTGACGTTTTTGGCTGGAATTGAGATCGGACACCATGTCGCGTTTGGAAAACCCCTGATGTACCAAAACAGTGGAAACCCCCCACAAATGACACCATTTTGGAAACTAGACCCCCTAAGGAACTTATCTAGATATGTGGTGAGAACTTTGAACCCCCATGGGCTTCACAGAAGTTTATAACATAAAGCCATACAATTAAAAAATCATATTTTTTCCTCAAAAATGATCTTTTCACCCTCAATTCTTATTTTTCCAAGGGTAACAGGACCCTAAAAGTTATTGTGCAATTTGTCCTGAGTACGCTGATACCCCACATGTGGGGGTAAACCACTATTTGGGCGCATGGCAGAGCTCGGAAGGGAAGCAGCGCCATTTGACGTTTTTGGCTGGAATTGAGATCGGACACCATGTCGCGTTTGGAAAACCCCTGATGTACCAAAACAGTGGAAACCCCCCACATATGACACCATTTTGGAAACTAGACCCCCTAAGGAACTTATTTAGATGTGTGGTGAGAACTTTGAACCCCCATGGGCTTCACAGAAGTTTATAACATAAAGCCATACAATTAAAAAATCATATTTTTTCCACAAAAATGATCTTTTCACCCTCAATTCTTATTTTTCCAAGGGTAACAGGACCGTAAAAGTTATTGTGCAATTTGTCCTGAGTACGCTGATACCCCACATGTGGGGGTAAACCACTATTTGGGCGCATGGCAGAGCTCGGAAGGGAAGCAGCGCCATTTGACGTTTTTGGCTGGAATTGAGATCGGACACCATGTCGCGATTGGAAAACTCCTGATGTACCAAAACAGTGGAAACCCCCCACAAATGACACCATTTTGGAAACTAGACCCCCTAAGGAACTTATCTAGATGTGTGGTGAGCACTTTGACCCCCCCAGTTCTTCACAGAAGTTTATAATGCCCGGGCGTGAAAATAAAAAATTCGTATTTTTTCCACAAACATGATCTTTTAGTCACCATTTTTTATTTTCCCAAGGGTATCAGGAGAAATTGGACCCCAAAAGTTGTTGTCCAATTTGTCCTGAGTATGCTGATACCCCATATGTGGGAGAAAACTACTGTATGGGCACACGTCAGGGATCGGAAGGGAAGTAGTGACGTTTTGGAATGCAGACTTTGATGGAATGGTCTGCGGGTGTCATGTTGCCTTTGGAGAGCCCCTAATGTACCTAAACAGTGTAAACCCCCCACAAATGACACCATTTTGTAAACTAGACCCCCCAAGGAACTTATCTAGATGTGTGGTGAGCACTTTGAACCCCCCAGTGCTTCACAGAAGTTTATAACGCCCGGGCGTGAAAATAAAAAATTCGTATTTTTTCCACAAACATGATCTTTTAGTCACCATTTTTTTATTTTCCCAAGGGTACCAGGAGAAATTGGACCCCAAAAGTTGTTTTCCAATTTGTCCTGAGTATGCTGACACCCCATATGTGGGAGAAAACTACTGTATGGCACACGTCGGGGCTCGGAAGGGAAGTAGTGACGTTTTGGAATGCAGACTTTGATGGAATGGTCTGCGGGTGTCATGTTGCCTTTGGAGAGCCCCTAATGTACCTAAACAGTGGAAACCCCCCACAAATGACACCATTTTGTAAACTAGACCCCCGAAGGAACTTATCTAGATGTGTGGTGAGCACTTTGAACCCCCCAGTGCTTCACAGAAGTTTATAACGCCCGGGCGTGAAAATAAAAAATTCGTATTTTTTCCACAAACATGATCTTTTAGTCACCATTTTTTTATTTTCCCAAGGGTACCAGGAGAAATTGGACCCCAAAAGTTGTTGTCCAATTTGTCCTGAGTATGCTGATACCCCATATGTGGGAGAAAACTACTGTATGGGCACACGTCGGGGCTCGGAAGGGACGTAGTGACGTTTTGAAATGCAGACTTTGATGGAATGGTCTGCGGGTGTCATGTTGCCTTTGGAGAGCCCCTAATGTACCTAAACAGTGGAAACCCCCCACAAATGACCCCATTTTGAAAACTAGACCCACTAAGGAACTTATCTAGATGTGAGGTGAGCACTTTGAACCCCCAAGGGCTTCACAGAAGTTTATAATGCCAGGGCATGAATATAAAAAAATCGTATTTTTTCCAGAAACATGATCAATTAGTCCCCAATTTTTTCATTTTCCCAAGGGTAACAGGAGAAATTGGACCCCCAAAAGTTGTCCAATTTTGCCTGGGTACGCTGACACCCCATATGTGGGAGAAAACTACTGTATGGACACACGTCGGGGCTCGGAAGGGAAGCAGTGACGTTTTGGAATGCAGACTTTGATGGAATGGTCTGCGGGTGTCATGTGCGTTTGGAGAGCCCCTGATGTACCTAAACTATTGAAACTCCCCACAAGTGACCCCATTTTGGACACTAGACCCTCCACGGAACTTATCTAGATGTGTGGTGAGCACTTTGAACCCCCAAGTGCTTCACAGAAGTTTATAACACTCGGACGTGAAAATAAAAAAATCATTTTTTTCCACAAAAATGATATTTTTGCCCCAATTTTTTATTTTCCTAAGGGTAACAGGAGAAATTGGACCCCAAAAATTGTTTTGCAATTTGTCCTGAGTAGGCTGATACCCTACATGTGGGGGTAAAACACTGTTTGGGCGCATGGCAGAGCTTGGAAGGGAAGGAGCACCATTTGACTTTTTCAACTCAGAATTGGCTGGAATTGAGATCAGACGCCATGTTGCATTTGGAGAGCCCTTGATGTGCCCCAACAGTGAAAACCCCCCAACTATAACTCCAACCCTAACCCCAACACACCCCTAACCCTAATCTGAGCCCTAACCCTAGCCCTAACCCTAGCCCTAACCCTAACCCTAGCCCTAACCCTAGCCCTAACCCTAGCCCTAACCCTAATGGGAAAATGGAGATAAATACTTTTTTTTAAATTTTATTATTTTTCCCTAACTAAGGGGGTGATATCGGGGGGGTTTGATTTACTATTTATGGCGGTTTTTATGTTTGGCGGCTGTCGCACGCTAAAAGACGCTTTTTATTGTAAAAATAGTTTTTGCATCACCACATATTGAGAGCTATAATTTTTCCGTATTTTGACCCACCGAGTCATGTGAGGTCTTATTTTTTGCGGGACAAGTTGACGTTTTTATTGGTATCATTTTCGGGCATGTGACATTTTTTGATCGCTTTTTATTCCTATTTTTGGGACGCAGAATGAACAAAAACCAGCGTTTCATGAATTTCTTTTGGGGGGGTGCGTTTACACCGTTCCGTGTGCGGTAAAATTGATAAAGCGGTTTTATTCTTCGGGTCAGTACGGTTACAGCGATACCTCATTTAGGTCGTTTTTTTATGTTTTTGTCGGTTTTATGCAATGAAAACTATTTTATATAAAAAATAATTATTTTTGCATCGCTTTATTCTGCGAGCTATAACTTTTTTATTTTTTCGCTGATGATGCTGTGTGGCAGCTCATTTTTTGCGGGACAAGATGACGTTTTCAGCAGTACCATGGATATTTATATGCGTCTTTTTGATAGCGCGTTATTACACTTTTTGTTTGGCGGTATGATAATAAATCATTATTTTTTGCTTCGTTTTTTATTTTTATTTTTTAAGGGGTTCGCTAAAGGGGTTAACTAATGGGACAGTTTTATAGGGCGGGTCATTACGGACGCGGCGATACCTAATATTTGTACTTTTATTGTTTTTTTTTTTATTATTTCCAAAAAATGGATTTATTGGGGGAATATTTTTTTTTTTTTCTAATTTATATGGCGATTTTTTTTTAATTATTTTTTTTTTACTTTATTAAATAGTCCCAGGTGGGACATCACTGTCCTGTGACAGATCGCTGATCTGTCACATCACAGATCACTGTGACAGATCAGCGATCTGACACAGGCACTGCTGAAGGCTTCCTCATGCCTGCGCTTTGCAGGCACTGAGGAAGCCAGCTTCCTCAGGCCCCCGAAGGCCCCCGTCGCCATCTTGGATTCGGGGGCCTGGAGGAAAGGAGCCCCCCGCAGCAGCGCTGCACATTGCGCTGCCGTGGGGGGCTCAGGGAAGCACGGAGGGAGCCCCCTCCCTGCCGATGCTTCCCTTTAACCCCCGGTACACCGCGATCATGCTTGATCGCGGTGTGCAAGGGGTTAACGTGTCGGGGGCGGTCCGTGACCGCCCCTGACACATTGTGCCGGGTGTCAGCTGTGATAATCAGCTGACACCCGGCCGCGATCAGCGGCGCTCACCACGTGGGCGCCGCTGATCGCTCCGACGTACTATCCCGTCCATGGGCATAGGGGCCCAGGGCACATGGATGGGATAGTACGTCGGATGGCAGAAAGGGGTTAAAGACAAAAATGTCCAGGAAGGATGGGAAATCTTGAAAAATGAAATTCTCAAAGCACAATTGTTAACAATTCCGAAAAGAGGGAAGAATAGGAAGCATTTAAAGAAACCAGGTTGGATGAACACAGAACTTAAGCATATGCTAAAAAGGAAGAAAGAAATGTTTATAAAATGGAAAGAGGGAGGCATATCTAATGAAGAATATAATGCTGTCTGCAGAACCTGCAGGGCACAAATCAGATTATCTAAAGCTGACAATGAATTGAGGCTTGCAAGAGATGTCAAAAGCAATCATAAAGGATTTTGGGGATATGTCAAAAGTAAAAGAAAAGTCAAAGATGCTATAGGATTTTTACAGGATGATAATGATGAAATGGTAAGACAGGATGTTGAGAAGGCCGAACTTTTAAATTCCTATTTTGCATCTGTTTTCTCTCAGAAAGGAAATGTAACCTCAACTGTTCTTCACTGTCCTATTAAGGAAATAGAAGAATCCAGGATATCTATAAACAGAAAGATAGTGAGGAAACACTTAGCTAACCTAAATGAATTCAAGTCTCCAGGTCCAGATGAATTACACCCCAGAGTACTGAAGGAGATAGCAGAAGAAATTTTTGAACCCCTCTCCATAATCTTTGAAAATTGTTGGAGAACAGGAGAAGTCCCAGAAGAATGGAGAAGAGCAAATGTTGTTCCTATCTTCAAAAAGGGGAAGAAGGTGGACCCAGGCAACTATAGGCCGGTGAGCCTGACTTCTATACCAGGAAAAATCTTTGAACAAATTATTAAACAACATGTATGTCAGTACCTAGATAAGAATGAAGTGATTAAACAGAGTCAGCATGGGTTTGTAACTAATAAGTCATGTCAGACGAACTTAATTTCCTTCTATGATGGAATCACTGATTGGGTGGATCAAGGAAATGCTGTAGATATAGTATATCTTGACTTCAGCAAAGCATTTGACAAAGTATCTCATACAATCCTTATTGAAAAAATGACTAAGTATGGAATGGACAAGGCAACTGTTAGGTGGATTCATAACTGGCTAAGCTAAGTTTTGCTCTGCTTTTTGTACACTTTAGTTTTGGCTTAGTTTTCCTTGTTTTTTGGAGTTCAGCCATCCCCGGCCGGGGGTGAGCTGAATTCCATTTTTGTCTCTGATCAGTTGATCTCTGGCTCTGTCTTCAGAATATACCTGAGTGCTGATATAGTCTTTTTGAAGCCTAGTGTCTTCAGGGCCTGTTTTTCCTATCAGTCTGTTGGTACATTTTTGGATAGGGTTTTTCGCGGATTGCAGACAGCAGCTTTTCTATCCTGTCCTATTTAGTTAGCTTGGGCCCCATCATTTGTTCAACCTATCTTTCTATCTGTGTTAGTGTTTTTCATCTTGCTTCACAGTCATATGTTGGGGGCTGCCTATTGCTTTGGGGTCTGCTCTGGGGCAGTTTAGATTTCCCCTTTCTGTCTTTAGGCTAAGTTAGTTCTCCGGCTGTGATCGAGGGGTCTAGGGCACCGTAGGAACCCCCCACGGCTACTGCTAGTTGTTGTGGATAGGTTCAGGGGTCTGCAATCCGATAGCTGCCAACTTCTCTGGTTTTCTGGACTTAGCTATTATTTTTGCTTTTTCCTCCTTCGGTGACTCATTCATAACAGAATCACCAGCCATACCGCAGATCCTAGGGTACTCAATAGCAGGAAAGAATTGTAAAAAAAAAAAAAAGTGTCAGAATTTCTTTGTGTTTATTTTTTCCTCTATATCTCTGAGGCCGTAGGGGGAATTTTTTCTCTCAATGGAGATGAAGCAATTGTCTGATCGTGTGGAGCAGCTCGCTGTGGAGGTGCGGGGAATTTCCGCCTATCTTACTCATTCACATGCTGCTGAACCAAAGATCCCTACTCCTGATGTGTTTTTTGGGGATCGGTCTAAATTTTTTTAATTTCAAGAATAATTGTAAATTATTTTTTGCCTTGAAGCCTAACTCGTCGGGGAGCTCCGCGCAGCGGGTTAAAATTGTCATCTCTTTGCTGCGCGGCGATCCCCAGGATTGGGCGTTTTCTTTGAAACCTGATGATCCTATTCTAAATAATGTGAACGCATTTTTTCAAGCCTTGGGGTTGTTGTATGATGAACCTAATGCTATTGCTCAGGCTGAAAAGGCCCTGTTGGCATTGAGCCAAGGTCGGGATTCTGCAGAGTTGTACTGTCAAAAATTCCGAAAGTGGGCGGTCCTTACTACCTGGAACGATGATGCCTTGGCGGCTCTCTTTCGGAAAGGTTTGTCAGAATCCGTAAAAGATACTATGGTGGGATTTCCTGTTCCCTCTTGTCTTGACGATTCTATGTCATTGGCCATTCAGGTTGATCGGCGTTTGCGTGAACGCAAGACCGCACGAGAGTGTTGCCACCTGTTGAACAAATGTCTGAACTTATGCAATGTGATAGAGTTTTGTCCAGGTCGCAACGTCAGGAGTTCAAAAGACATAATAAGCTGTGTTTTTTTTGTGGAGATGCCTCGCATAGTATTTCTGTCTGCCCTAAACGAGGGAAACATTGTGCACATATGTTTTCTGTGGGTGGTGTTCAACCTAAGTTTCTTCTGGCAATTACTCTGATCTGCTCCCTGTCCACATTTTCCGCCAAGGCTTTTGTGGATTCGGGAGCAGCTCTGAACCTGATGGACTTGGATTTTGCTAAACTTTGTGGATTTCCTATGACACCTTTGCAGACGCCTATCCCTTTGAGGGGTATTGATGCTACTCCTTTGGCTAAAAATAAACCTCAGTTTTGGACCCAGGTGGTAATGCGGGTCGCCCCAGACCATCAAGAAAATTGCAGATTTTTGGTGTTGCATAATTTGCAGTATACCATTGTTCTGGGGTTTCCCTGGTTGCAAATCCATAATCCAGTTTTGGATTGGAATCTGTGTCTGTGGTGAGTTGGGGTTGTCGGTGTGCCCTTAGTGATGCTCCTGTTTTCTCCACCTCTCCCCAGTCGCATGATGTTCCTAACTATTTGGCTGACTTTTATGATGTATTTAGTGAGAATGAGTCTGCGTCTTTGCCTCCTCATAGGAGTTATGACTGTGCAATTGAGCTGAGCCTGGGGTGTAAATTTCCCAAGGGTCAGCTTTTCAATCTATCTGTACCCAAGCACGAGGCTATGCGATCCTATATTAAGAAGTCGTTGGAGAAGGGTCATATTAGACCATCCTCTTCACCCTTAGGTGCTGGTTTTTTTTTCGTGGCTAAAAAAGATGGTTCATTAAGGCCTTGTATTGACTATCGTGCCCTCAACAAAATTACTGTTAAATATCAGTATCCGTTACCCCTGATTTCTGATCTATTCTCCAGAGTTAAAGGTGCTTGCTGGTTTACCAAGCTTGACCTCAGGGTGGCGTATAATCTTATTCGCATTAAGCATGGGGATGAATGGAAGATGGCGTTTAATACTCCGGAGGGACATTTTGAGTACCTGGTGATGCCTTTTGGGCTCACTAATGCCCCTTCTGTCTTCCAATCCTTCATGAACGATATTTTCGTTCTCAGAAGGACTCAGACGTCAAGGTTAGATTTCAGAAAGGCAGATTTTAAGGGATTCAGAAAGAGAATTGGAGGGATCCAATGGCTGGATATCCTTAAAGACAAAAATGTCCAGGAAGGATGGGAAATCTTGAAAAATGAAATTCTCAAAGCACAGTTGTTAACAATTCCGAAAAGAGGGAAGAATAGGAAGCAGTTAAGGAAACCAGGATGGATGAACACAGAACTTAAGCACATGCTAAAAAGGAAGAAAAAAATGTTTATAAAATGGAAAGAGGGAGGCATATCTAAAGAAGAATATAATGCTGTCTGCAGAACCTGCAGGGCACAAATCAGATTAGTAAAGCTGAAAATGAATTGAGGCTTGCAAGAGATGTTAAAAGCAATAATAAAGGATTTTGGGGATATGTCAAAAGTAAAAGAAAAGTCAAAGATGCTATAGGATTTTTACAGGATGAAAATGATGCAATGGTAAGACAGGATGTTGAGAAGGCTGAACTTTTAAATTCCTATTTTGCATCTGTTTTCTCTCAGAAAGGAAATGTAACATCAACTGTTATTCACTGTCCTATTAAGGGAATAGAAGAATCCAGGATATCTATAAACAGAAAGATAGTGAGGAAACACTTAGCTAGCCTAAATGAATTCAAGTCTCCAGGTCCAGATGAATTACACCCCAGAGTACTGAAGGAGATAGCAGAAGAAATTTTTGAACCCCTCTCTATAATCTTTGAAAATTCTTGGAGAACAGGAGAAGTGCCAGAAGACTGGAGAAGAGCAAATGTTGTTCCTATCTTCAAAAAGGGGAAGAAGGTGGACCCAGGTAACTATAGGCCGGTGAGTCTGACTTCTATACCAGGAAAGATCTTTGAACAAATTATTAAACAACATGTATGTCAATACCTGGATAAGAATGAAGTGATTAAACAGAGTCAGCATGGGTTTGTAACTAATAAGTCATGTCAGACTAACTTAATTTCCTTCTATGACGGTATCACTGATTGGGTGGATCAAGGAAATGCTGTAGATATAGTATATCTTGACTTCAGCAAAGCATTTGACAAAGTCTCTCATACAATCCTTATTGAAAAAATGATTAAGTATGGAATGGACAAGGCAACTGTTAGGTGGATTCATAACTGGCTTAGTGATCGGACCCAAAGAGTGGTCGTAAATGGCTGCACATCCAGTTGGAAGAATGTCTCAAGTGGGGTACCACAGGGCTCTGTCCTGGGCCCTGTATTGTTCAACATCTTTATCAACGATTTAGATGAAGGCATTGAGGGTAAACTGATTAAATTTGCTGATGACACAAAGCTAGGAGGGATAGCTAATACTAGAGAAGAGAGAGAGAGGATTCAAAAAGATTTAAATAAACTGGAGAAGTGGGCAGCAACAAACAGAATGGTTTTTAACAGGGAGAAATGCAAAGTACTACATCTGGGCAATAAAAATGGAAAAAGCATATATAGAATGGGAGGAATAGGGCTAAGTGACAGCACATGTGAAAAAGACTTGGGTATACTAATAGATCACAGACTGAATATGAGTCAACAGTGTGATGCAGCAGCAAAAAAGGCAAATGCAATTCTAGGATGTATTAACAGAAGCATACAGTCTAGATCACGTGAAGTCATTATTTCCCTCTACTCCTCTTTGGTCAGACCTCATCTGGAATATTGTGTCCAGTTTTGGGCACCACATTTTAAAAAAGACATCAACAAACTGGAGCAAGTTCAGAAAAGAGCGACCAGAATGGTGACCGGTCTGCAAACCCTGTCTTATGAGGAAAGGTTGCAGGATTTGGGAATGTTTAGTTTGCAAAAGAGAAGACTGAGAGGAGACTTAATAGCTGTCTACAAATATCTAAAGGGCTGTCACATTGTAGAAGGATCAACTTTATTCTCATTTGCACAAGGAAAGACTAGAAGCAATGGGATGAAACTGAATGGGAGGAGACACAGATTAGATATTAGAAAAAACTTTTTGACAGTTAGAGTGATCAATGAGTGGAACAGGCTGCCACGAGAAGTGGTGAGTTCTCCTTCAATGGAAGTCTTCAAACAGAGGCTGGACAGACATCTGACTGGGATGATTTAGCGAATCCTGCTTTGAGCAGGGGGTTGGACCAGATGGCCCAGGAGGTCCCTTCCAACTCTACGATTCTATGATTCTATGATTCCGAGACTTTGTGGATAAATTTTTGATTATCTATCTGGATGATATTTTGATCTTTTCCAAGGATTGGGACTCTCATGTGGAACATGTTCGGACTGTGTTCCGGATTATGAGGGAGAATTCCCTGTATGTCAAGGGATCGAAATGCCTTTTTGGGGTACAGGGGATTTCATTTTTGGGATTCATTTTGTCTCCGTCAACTACTGAAATGGACCCGGCCAAGGTACAGGCCATTTATGATTGGGTTCAGCCCACTTCTTTGAAGGCCCTCCAGAAGTTTTTGGGTTTTGCTAATTTTTATCGGAAATTTATAGCTAATTTTTCTAGTATTGCCAAGCCATTGACTGATTTGACTAAGAAGGGTGCGAATGTGCTGAATTGGTCTCCGGAGGCTGTTTCTTCCTTTCAGGAGCTGAAGCGAAGATTCACTTCTGCTCCGGTTTTGCGGCAACCTGATGTCTCACTCCCGTTTCAGGTAGAGGTGGACGCTTCTGAGATTGGTGCAGGAGCTGTTTTGTCCCAAAAAGATCCTGTGACATCTAAAATGAATCCCTGTGCTTTCTTTTCCTGAAAGTTCTCCCCATCCGAACGTAACTATGATGTGGGGAATCGGGAACTGTTGGCCATGAAATGGGCATTTGAGGAGTGGAGACATTGGTTGGAGGGAGCTAAACACCAGGTCGTGGTCCTTACTGACCACAAGAATTTGATTTACCTGGAGTCGGCCAAACGCTTGAATCCTAGACAGGCTAGGTGGGCCTTGTTTTTCACATGTTTTGACTTTGTGGTCTCTTTTCTTCCTGGCACTAAGAATGTCAAGGCAGACGCCCTCGCTAGGAGTTTCTTTGCTGATTCTCCTGTTGTGACTAAGCCTGCTACCATCTTAGGCGAGGGGGTAGTTCTTTCTGCCATCTCGCCCGATTTGAGACGTGCTCTGGAAGAGTTTCAGGAGGACAAACCTGAGCGTTGTCCCAGTGGAAAGTTGTATGTTCCTGACCAGTGGAGGAAGAGAGTGATGTCTGAAGTTCATTGCTCTGCAATGGCTGGTCATCCAGGTATTTTTGGTACTAGAGATCTGGTGAGTCGGTCTTTTTGGTGGCCCGCCTTGTCTCGTGATGTCAGGAATTTTGTGCAGTCCTGTGGGACTTGCTCCCGGTCTAAACCTTGTTCTCGCTCTAGTGGGTTGTTGATGCCTTTGCCGGTGCCCAAGAGGCCATGGACCCATATTTCAATGGATTTTATCTCTGATATGCCTGTCTCTCAGAGAATGACTGTTATTTGGGTGATTTGTGATAGATTCTCTAAGATGGTCCATCTTGTACCACTCCCTAAGTTGCCATCTTCCTCTGAGTTGGTGCACTTGTTTTTGCAACAGGTAGTTCGCTTGCACGGGATTCCTGAGAACATTGTGTCGGACAGAGGAGTTCAGTTTGTTTCTAGATTTTGGAGGACTTTCTGTTCCAAGCTGGGAATTCAGTTGTCCTTCTCCTCTGCGTTCCACCCTCAGACCAATGGGCAGACGGAGAGAACAAACCAGACTTTGGAGTCGTATTTGATATGTTTTATTTCGGCTGATCAGGATGATTGGGTTTCATTTTTGCCCTTAGCCGAATTTGCTTTAAATAATAGAGCTTGTTCTGCCACTTTGATGTCACCTTTTTTTTGCAACTTTGGGTTTCATCCTCGATTCTTTTCAGGGCAGGTGGAGCCTTGTGCCTGCCCAGGTGTTGACACTGTGGTGGAGAGAATGCACCAGATCTGGGACCAAGTGGTGGATAAGTTGTCTCTCTCCCAGGAAAAGGCCCAGCGGTTTTCCAACCGGCATAGGACCATTGGTCCCCAGTTTAAGGTGGGTGATATGGTTTGGTTGTCATCAAAAAATATCGCTATGAAGGTGGCTTCTCCTAAGTTTAAGCCTAGATTTATTGGACCTTACAAGATTTTGGAGATTATTAATCCGGTCTCTTTTCGGTTGGCTCTTCCTGTCACATTTAAGATTCATAATGTGTTTCATAAGTCCTTGTTGAAGAAGTTTGTTGAACCAGTGGTTCCTGGGGCGGCACCTCCTGACCCTGTATTGGTTGAAGGTAACATGGAGTATGAGGTAGAGAAGATACTGGATTCCCGTCTGGCTAGACGGAGACTCCAGTATTTGGTTAAGTGGAAGGGTAATGGTCAGGAGGATAATTCCTGGGTCTCTGCCTCTGATATTCATGCCGAAAGATTGGTGCGTGCCTTTCATCGGGCTTACCCTGATCGCCCTGGTGGCATGATGAGGGTTCGGTGACCCCTCCTCAAGGGGGAGGTACTGTTGTGAGTTCATTTTTCCCTTCACCAGTGACGTCTGATGAACTCCCTCTTCTGGTGAAGGAAGGTAGTGAGGCTGATTACCAAACAGCTGAGCAGGTAGATGATGACTGGGTCTCAGGAACTGATGACTGGATATAAGGCAGCCGACGCCCTGATGCCTTGCTGGTGATTCCTGCTGGATTCTTGGAGACCAGTCTGATTCCTGCTCCTCAAAGCTAAGCTTTGCTCTGCTTTTTGTACACTTTAGTTTTGGCTTAGTTTTCCTTGTTTTTTGGAGTTCAGCCATCCCCGGCCGGGGGTGAGCTGAATTCCATTTTTGTCTCTGATCAGTTGATCTCTGGCTCTGTCTTCAGAATATACCTGAGTGCTGATATAGTCTTTTTGAAGCCTAGCGTCTTCAGGGCCTGTTTTTCCTATCAGTCTGTTGGTACATTTTTGGATAGGGTTTTTCGCGGATTGCAGACTGCAGCTTTTCTATCCTGTCCTATTTAGTTAGCTTGGGCCCCATCATTTGCTCAACCTATCTTTCTATCTGTGTTAGTGTTTTTCATCTTGCTTCACAGTCATTATATGTTGGGGGCTGCCTATTGCTTTGGGGTCTGCTCTAGGGCAGTTTAGATTTCCCCTTTCTGTCTTTATGCTAAGTTAGTTCTCCGGCTGTGATCGAGGGGTCTAGGGCACCGTAGGAACCCCCCACGGCTACTGCTAGTTGTTGTGGATAGGTTCAGGGGTCTGCAATCTGATAGCTGCCAACTTCTCTGGTTTTCTGGACTTAGCTATTATTTTTGTTTTTTCCTCCTTCGGTGACTCATTCATAAAAGTTCGGGCTTTCCATGCCAAGTACCCGGGGAAGCCTGGGGGTCCAGAGGCCCCCCGTTGAGAGGGGGGTACTGTCATGTTCCCAGTGCAGGTTTTTGAACTGCACACCTGGGGTTAATGTCTGGAGCTCGGTGCAGGTTTTGACCTGCACACCTGGGGTTAATGATTGTGGCCTCTTTATGGTTTTGGGAGAGCTTCTTAAACTACTGGGAAGCTTCAATCTCTGCCAGTTATACTTTTGCCTTTGGCCTAGTGTGCTGACCCCTGTGTGCCTGTTTGTTGCTATAGCTTGTTTATATGGTTCTGACCCGGTTCTGTTTCCCGTTGTGAGTTTGCCTGTTGATTTTGTACTGCGTTATTATCTCTGTGTATGACTCATTGCCTGTGACCTGACTACTCTCTGCTCGCCCCTCTTGTACCTTTGCAGCTATCTCTGTGTGTGACTCATTGGCTACATCTTGACTATTCTCCCTGTCTATGCCCCCTGGTAACTTTGTCTCGCAGTTACCCTGCTAGGAGTTATCTTGCAGCTCCTAGCTCTGTGGAGTTTAGGCCACGCCCCTAGCAGTCACGTGCTTCAGGTCCTGCGGCTCTGAAGTATGCATCTACTCAGCTGCTGCCCGCTCCACAGGTATCTTTGAGCACTGTTCGCTTTACTCAGGACACGCGCACTGGCTCAGTGAGCAAGTTCAGTGCGGTGTTCCTGACAGAAAGAGTGAATAGTTTTATACCACAAGTAGCTCTTTAGCAGGCCCGGATTGATAATGTGCCAACCAGACATTTTCCCGCTGGGCCGCTGTCATATGGGCCGCGGGCTGGCAGCGCCAGCTCATCTAGCCTCATGCCAGCTGATGCGGCCACTGGCCTGGCTGTTCTTCTTGCCGCCGGCCCTCTGCGGGCACACCCCCCCACGCACCCCATCCTCGCCCTCCAGAGACCCCCCCTCCGCAGCCACTCACAGCGTCGCTTGGCTGCTCTCTTCTCTGCGAACAGGACCTGTGATGAGGTCACAGGAGGGGAGTAGTCAGGGGGTCCCATGATCAGGTTCCTCTGTCCAGACCCCTGATCATGTGACCCCTGAGTCCTCCCCTCCTGTGACCTCTTCACAGGTCCTGTGCGCACATCCCTTCCTCTTGGTGTCTGCAGGAGTCTGCTGCACTGGTTGTCATGGTGCTGGATGAGGGAAGATTGTGTGGGGTCAGGAGGGGTTTACAGGGTGGATGTAGCAGAGCTGTGTGTGTGTACGAGGTGTACGGAGCGGAGCCGCATGTTTACAAGGTGTACGGAGCGGAGCCGCGTGTTTTATGAGGTGTACGGAGTGGAGCCGTGTGTGTACGAGGTGTACAGAGTGGAGCCGTGTGTGTACGAGGTGTACGGAGCGGAGCCGTGTGTGTACGAAGTGTACGGAGCGGAGCCGCCTTGTTTACGAGGTGTACGGAGCGGAGCCGTGTGTACGAGATGTGCGGAGCCATGTGTGTAAGAGATGTACATAGCAGAGCCATGTGTGTACGAGATGTACATAGCGGAGGCATGTGTGTATGAGGTGTACGGTGCGGAGCCGCATGTGTACGAGGTGTACGGAGCAGAGTGTTATGAGGTGGACGGAGCGGAGCCGTGTGTGTACGAAGTGTATGGAGCAGAGCCGTGTGTGTACGAGGTGTAAGGAGCAGAGCCGGATGTGTACGAGGTGTACGGAGCGGAACCGTGTGAGTATGGAGCAGAGCCGTGTGTGTACGAGGTGTACGGAGCGGAGCCAGATGTGTACGGAGTGGAGCAGAGTCGTGTGTGTACGGGGTCTACAGAGCAGAGCCGGAGGTGTATGGAGTGGAGGTGTGTACAAGGTCTATGGAGCGGAGCCATGTGTGTACGAGGTGTACAGAGCAGAGCTGGAGGTGTACGGAGCGGAGGTATGTACAAGGTCTACGGAGCGGAGCCGTGTGTGTACGAGGTGTATGAAATGGAGCCCTGTGTGTACAAAGTGTACGGATCTGAGCGGAACAGATCCGGGTGTGTACAGAATGAAGCCGCGTGTGTGCAGGGTGTATGGAGCGGAATGGAGCTGTGTGTGTATACGAGGTGTATGGAGCAAAGCCGCATGTGTACAAGGTTTACGGAGTGGAGCCATGTGTGTACAAGGCATACGGAGCAGAGTTGCATGTGTACAAGTTTTACGGAGCCATGTGTGTACTGAGTGGAGCCATGTGTGCGCAAGGTGTACGGAGTGGAGCCGTGTGTGTACGAGGCATACAAAGCTGAACCGTGTGTGTATGAGGTGTGCGGAGCCATGCGTGTATGAGGTGTATGGTGGGGAGCATTCATACCTCCCAACCGTCCCGTATCCAATGGGACAGTCTCGATTTTGAGAGAGAGAGAGACTGCCCCAGCTGGGAGCTTACTTTTCCTGCGGACACAGGAGTACATGGCGGAGCCCCGTGGAGCACTTTAAAACTTGCACGTGATGTTCTTCTGGACGTGAAGTGCTAGAAGCTGACCGAAAATGAGGTAATTTCGGCAGGAGATTGTGATGGAACCATGGAGGCACTTCAGGGAATGCTTTAGATCACCATGTCCTCCTCCGACAGCACAGACAGCGGGATTGCCTTGGAATCGGGGATGCTGGCCATGTGAGTGGATCATAATATGTCCTGCACCAGGAGGCTCAGGTGGGCACTACAATGGGAGCCGGGCTGCTATAGTATCTTTATAGAATATTTCTTTATCTCTCTGTTTTTTTCTCTCTCTGTTCTTTCCTTCTTTCTCTCTCTAATCTTTCTCTCTCTCTGTTCTTTCTTTCTTTTCCTCAGTACCAGCCACTGTGCCCAAAATGTCTGATGTATATACAGTGTACACTGTATATACATTAGCCTCGAGTCAGCACCTATCTATACGTAAGCCTCAGCAACTGTTATGGCGGCGGAACACGCTTAAAAAAAATATAAATAAACGTGTTCGCTGACTGGGGTCCACCGTGCGGCAGGTGTAATAACCGCTGTTGAAAAGGCAGAGCACCAGGACGGTAATGTGCACAGGAAGAACTGAACCTGGTGCACGAAAGCAAGCTCTGTTAAAAGACTCACAGAGCTGCACACATGAACACAAATACCAAAAAACGCTGGGTTTGTATCAAGTTCACAGACACTCAGCGGCACACATGCGGTAGCCAAAGCCGGAGTAGTTAAGAACAGCACTACACCCGAATGGACTTACCGTAAGTAGGCGTGTGCACGGTGTCGCAACTGCGAACACCAAAAGCGGGCTGCAAATGCGATATAGCAGGAGCGAAGCAGGACGCTGGCTGCTGCAACTGGCGGAGCTTGAGCGCGCTGGTGCTAGCGCGCACACTGGCTGTATCCCAATCACTCACACATTTGTATTATCAGAGGGAAGGGGTTTCTTAATAAGTCATTCACCAGTCCAAGCATCCATCACCAAACACACAGCAGCAAGTATGGAAAATACTAGCGCATGACATAGCGGCCATGCACACTTTTTATAGCGTACAGGACCTGCCGGAAATCTCCAGAGCCCCGAGCATAACCAATCAAATCAGGAGCAGGACCTGAGCACCTGACTCCTGAACTCCAATGAGAGCTAGTCCCGTGAGCATGCTCAGAAGCAGGAAAAAAGGACTTAGCCTCTGGAGGCAAATGTGAGAATCTGGGTTGCTGCATATGCATAGAATGACCCAGATTCCTAACATTACCCCCCTTCCTAGGGCCCCCTCCTCCCTGAACCCTCCGATCCACCAGCCTGTGCCCGACAGCAGCACAGGTCTCAGACTCGTCAAAAGGCGAGTCTGATCTCCCGGTAGGTGAAACCGAAAACCGGGAGATGCGGACGGTATCAGGGGAGACCAGATCACCAGGTCTCAGGAAGGACACCCGGGAAACAATGGGAGTTTTAGGAGAAGGCCGCCGTGTATCAGCGGGCATAGCCGCTCTCCATTCGGGAAGGCTATCCCGAGCACATAGGGTGCATGCCCGAATGAATTTCTTTACATCCCGAGCCCTGTGCAGCCACCAATATGAACCGGCCAGTGACTTCGTGGTCTGCATATAGCCACGATGGCCGTCCGCATTGGGCGCGTGTGCCCAAGCGAGAACTTTAGGCCGCTGGTGAGGAGGGACAAAAGTCTCGCCAACTGATTCGCAATCAGACCATTGCGGGGCGCTGGCTTCCTGGGAAGCAGCAGGCAGATGGTGACAACCGCACATGGTCTCTTGCGCCGGACATGTCTCCGAAATGGTGCGAGACACCTCCATGGGCATGGGGGTAGAACCTCTGGCTCGGGCAGATCCAAAGGCTCAAAAAATTTGGGAGCCGGAGTACCTCTATGTTTGGTGTGAGCATGCTCCAAACCACGCTCCGAAAAATGGAGGTCAATACGGGAGGAGATGGAGATTAGCTCCTCCAGAGTGGTAGGGATCTCTCTAGTGGAGAGAGCATCCTTCACGTAGTCGGCAAGTCCTCTCCAAAAAACTGGGATGAGTGCCTTGTCAGACCACTCTAACTCAGACGCCAGTGTCCGAAAATGGACGGCGTATTGGCTTACTGAGAGTGATCCTTGAGACAAGGCAAGCAATTGGAGAGAGGTATTGTGGGTAACCCGTGGACCAAGAAACACCTGCTTGATAGCGGTAAGCAGATTAGCCGCGGTCCGAACATCCGGGTCACCACGCTCCCAAAGTGGCGTTGCCCATTCCAGCGCTTTGCACGACAGTAGGGAGATAATAAAGGCCACCTTGGCCCGTTCTGTAGGGAATTGCGCAGCCAGCAGCTCCAGATGGATCGAGCACTGGCTGATAAAACCCCTGCAGGAGGCGCCATCCCCAGAATATTTCTCAGGTAACGGGAGGCGGGTAACTGTCGGCGCAAGGGCGGACATTGTCATACGTCCCACTGCGTCCGTAAGTGCCTGGACAGCAGCATCCGTGGCCTGCGAAGCTGCGAGGGCCCTCTCAAGGGTGGTCAAGCGAGCCTCGAGCTATCGCACGCATTGCAACAGTTGCTGCTGATCTGCCATTTTTAGCAGGAGCGAAGCAGGAGGCTGGCTGCTGCAACTGGCGGAGCTTGAGCGTGCTGGCGCTAGTGCGCACACTGGCTGTATCCCAATCACTCACACATTCGTATTAACAGAGGGAAGGGGTTTCTTAAGTCATTCACCAGTCCAAGCATCCATCACCAAACACACAGCAGCAAGTATGGAAAATACTAGCGCATGGCATAGCGGCCATGCGCACTTTTTATAGCGTACGGGACCTGCCGGAAATCTCCAGAGCCCCGAGCATAACCAATCAAATCAGGAGCAGGACCTGAGCACCTGACTCCTGAACTCCAATGAGAGCTAGTCCCGTGAGCATGCTCAGAAGCAGGGAAAAAGGACTTAGCCTCTGAAGGCAAATGTGAGAATATGGGTTGCTGCATATGCATAGAATGACCCAGATTCCTAACAGCAACAGTATATACGTAAGTCTCAGCACCAGTATATACATCAGCACCTGTATAATACACAGGTGCTGGGTCTGATGTATATACAGCTGCTGGCGGGGGTGATGTATATTCTGGTGCTGACTTGAGGCTAATGTATATATGGGCTGTATGTATATACATCACTGATCAGCATCTAGTCAGCACCTATATAAATACCAGCCCCAGCACCTGTATATACATCAGCCCCAGCAACTGTATATACATCAGCCCCAGCACCCGTATATACATCAGAGCTTTTAATTTAAAAACAAGAACTTTTTTCCTTGTATTACATATATTGGTGGTGTGCATTTCTCCTTCTGGTCCTGCTTTTTCTCTTCAGTCTTCAGCATTATTTCATGTGACCATGGATTTGCACTCCCGCCATCTTATATGTGTCTTAATATGAGCAGTGCGCCCTACCTTTTCATTTTCAATTCCCGTATATACATCAGCCCCAGCACCCATATATACACCAGCCCTAGCACCCATATATACTGTACATCAGTCCCCCGCACCATATATACATCAGCCCCAGCACCCGTATATACATCAACCCCAGCACCCGTATATACACCAGCCCTAGTACCCGTACATACATCAGCCCCCCAAACCATATATACATCAGACCCAGCACCCGTATATACATCTGCCCCAGCACCCGTACAGTTGTGGCCAAAAGTATTGACACCCCTGCAATTCTGTCAGATAATACTCAGTTTCTTCCTGAAAATGATTGCAAACAAAAATTATTTGGTATTATTATCTTCATTTAATTTTTCTTAAATGAAAAAACACAAAAAGAATTGTCCTAAAGCCAAATTGGATATAATTCCACACCAAACATAAAAAAGAGGGTGGACAAAAGTATTGGCACTGTTCGAAAAATCATGTGATGCTTCTCTAATTTGTGTAATTAACAGCACCTGTAACTTACCTGTGGCACCTAACAGGTGTTGGCAATAACTAAATCACACTTGCAGCCAGTTGACATGGATTAAAGTTGACTCAACCTCTGTCCTGTGTCCTTGTGTGTACCACATTGAGCAAGGAGAAAAGAAAGAAGATCAAAGAACTGTCTGAGGACTTGAGAAACCAAATTGTGAGGAAGCATGAGCAATCTCAAGGCTACAAGTCCATCTCCAAAGACCTGAATGTTCCTGTGTCTACCGTGCGCAGTGTCATCAAGAAGTTTAAAGCCCATAGCACTGTGGCTATCCTCCCTAGATGTGGACGAAAAAGAAAAATTGACAAGAGATTTCAACGCAAGATTGTGCGGATGTTGGATAAAGAACCTCGACTAACATCCAAATAAGTTCAAGCTGCCCTGCAGTCCGAGGGTACAACAGTGTCAACCCGTACTATCCGTCGGCATCTGAATGAAAAGGGACTGTATGGTAGGAGACCCAGGAAGACCCCACTTCTTACCCCGAGACATAAAAAAGCAAGGCTGGAGTTTGCCAAAACTTACCTGAAAAAGCCTAAAACGTTTTGGAAGAATGTTCTCTGGTCAGATGAGACAAAAGTAGAGCTTTTTGGGCAAAGGCATCAACATAGAGTTTACAGGAGAAAAAAAGAGGCATTCAAAGAAAAGAACACGGTCCCTACAGTCAAACATGGCGGAGGTTCCCTGATGTTTTGAGGTTGCTTTTCCGCCTCTGGCACTGGACTGCTTGACCGTGTGCATGGCATTATGAAGTCTGATGACTACCAACAAATTTTTCAGCATAATGTAGGGCCCAGTGTGAGAAAGCTGGGTCTCCCTCAGAGCTCATGACCCAAAACACACATCAAAAAGCACTAGAAAATGGTTTGAGAGAAAGCACCGGAGACTTCTAAGGTGGCCAGCAATGAGTCCAGACCTGAATCCCATAGAACACCTGTGGAGAGATCTAAAAATGGCAGTTTGGAGAAGGCACCCTTCAAATATCAGGGACCTGGAGCAGTTTGACAAAGAAGAATGGTATAAAATTACAGCAGAGCATTGTAAGAAACTCATTGATGGTTACCAGAAGCGGTTGGTCGCAGTTATTTTGGCTAAAGGTTGTGCAACCAAGTATTAGGCTGAGGGTGCCAATACTTTTGTCTGGCCCATTTTTGGAGTTGTGTGAAATGATCAATGTTTTGCTTTTTGCTTCATTCTCTTTTGTGTTTTTTCATTTAAGACATATTAAATGAAGATAATAATACCAAAGAATTTGTGTTTGCAATCATTTTCAGGAAAAAACTGAGTATTATCTGACAGAATTGCAGGGGTGTCAATACTTTTGGACACAACTGTATATACATATGTATTGTAGGGATTCGCTCTGGTAGGCAATAGCCGGGCGGCAGTAACGAGGCAACACACAGGCATAAAGTCCAATTCCAGTGGTTTTAATGTCACTCAGTAACCAGCAGCTTAACAAAACATAAGGAAAACCAAACACATACTCCAGCTGAGAGAACCACTGGTCCCAGACTCACCCCTTGCACGGGACGGGCGTAACTAAGCGGCTGCCAGGTCCTGCGGCATCCGCCTAGTGCCATTCCCGGGGATTCTTCCGAGTCTTGCTGTAATAGTCCTGCAGCACGGGAATCCAGTAAACAAGTTTCAGGCTGAGTCCACACAAGTTCCTCTAGCTTCCAGAAACACACTCACTCTGTGGCAATTACCAACCTCCATTACATAGGGCCTAACCCCTCCCACCAGTGAGGTAGACACCACATGGGCTGATCACGTGACCCTGACATCATCACAGGTCCCGTCATTAGGGAAAAACCCGACCAAACATTAATCTGCTGGGAGAAACATATCTCCCATTCAGTAAAACACCCTTTACTGTACCACATACCTCCCCCCTATGTTCAACCCCAAGGGGGTGGACACATGACATACAGTGAACTCTGGACAGGGCGTCTGCATTCCCCTGTAGTCTGCCTGCACGATGTTCCACTGAAAATTTAAAATTTTGCAGGGACAGGAACCACCTGGTGACTCGGGCATTCCTCTCCTTAGCTTGACTCATCCACATAAGAGGGGAATGATCTGTCACCAACCGAAATGTTCTCCCCAGCAAATAGTAGCGCAATGATTCCAGTGCCCACTTGATGGCCAGGCACTCTCTCTCCACAATACTGTATCGGGTTTCAGCTGGGGTAAGCTTCCGGCTTAGGAAACTAACGGGGTGCTCTTCCCCGTTAACTTCCTGAGACAGCACGGCACCGAGGCCTATCTCCGAGGCATCAGTCTGCACCACAAACTCTTTTTTGAAATTTGGAGTGATCAGGACTGGTGTACCACACAGTACCCCTTTCAATTTTGTAAAGGCCTCCTCTAACTGATCATTCCAGTGGACCATCACAGATTTTTTTCCCTTTTAAACAATCTGTTAAAGGCGCGGACAGGGTTGCAAAGTTGGGAATGAACCGACTGTAATATCCCACTAACCCCAAAAAGGCTTTTATCTGTTTTGTTGTGAGGGGGCGGAGCCAGTTCTGAATTGCCTCTATTTTGTTTTCTTGGGGCTTGAGAACTCCTCGCCCAATGACATACCCCAAGTACCGGGCTTCCTCCAATCTTATGGAACACTTCTTTGGGTTGGCAGTTAGCCCTGCTTGTTGCAGGGAGTCTACCACTGCCTGTACTTTTGCTAAGTGGCTTTCCCAATCGGTGCTGAACACAACGATATCATCTAGATAGGCTGAGGCATAGCGGCGATAGGGACGGAGAACAATATCCATTAACCGTTGGAACGTTGCTGGAGCGCCATGCAAACCAAAGGGTAACACCTTATACTGGAAAAGCCCCTCAGGTGTTATAAAAGCCGTTTTTCCCTTTGCTGCCTCTGTTAGGGGTACCTGTCAATAGCCTTTTGTGAGGTCCAGAGTTGTAGGTGCGTCCAAGGAGCTCCGAAAAAACATCTGTATTTCGGCTAATGAACTCCCGGACCTCCTGAACTTGTCTAGGGGACAAAGTATCTGCAATTTTGACCCCGGGTTGGATTTCTCCTGTCTCGCCCCGAGGTAAGGGAGCCTTTTCCATCGGAAACGCTGGCAGCGGACTATCCCCACCAAGGTGCTCTCTATCTTTCCAGGGCTTAAGCAAATTAATATGGTAAACCTGTTCTGGTTTTCTCCGCCCTGGCTGGTGTACCTTGTAGTCTACTGGCCCCACCTTCTCCATGACCTCGTAGGGTCCCTGCCACCTTGCAAGAAATTTGCTATCTACGGTAGGCACAAGCACCAAAACCCGATCCCCAGGGCTAAAGGTTCTTACCCGAACCTCCCGGTTATAGACCCGACTCTGTGAGCGTTGTGCTGCCTCCATATGTTCCCGGACCAAGGGTAGGACTGTCTCCATTCTCTCTTGCATTTTTGCAACTAGTTCTATCACACTTTTGTGGGGGGTAGGTTGATTCTCCCAGGCTTCCTTGACTATATCTAGCAAGCCCCGCGGATGTCTGCCATACAATAGTTCAAAGGGTGAGAACCCCGTAGATGCCTGAGGCACCTCCTGTACTGCAAACAACAAATATGGCAATAAGAGATCCCAGCAGTGGCGTAGCAACTGTTTGTGGCGCCCGGGGCGGTCGAAAAATTTGCCGCCCCTTTGGTCGTTGAAAATCCGGAAGCATCCGAAGAGCCCACACTACACTCAAAGATCTCTGCTGTTATTATTTCTAAATTTCTAGACTTTCATCTTCTTGCAGTTCTCTATATACACTCACTGGCCACTTTATTAGGTACACCATGCTAGTAACGGGTTGGACCCCCTTTTGCCTTCAGAACTGCCTCAATTCTTCGTGGCAGAGATTCAACAAGGTGCTGGAAGCATTCCTCAGAGATTTTGGACCATATTGACATGATGGCATCACACAGTTGGCGCAGATTTGTCGGCTGCACATCCCTGATGCGAATCTCCCGTTCCACCACATCCCAAAGATGCTCTATTGGATTGAGATCTGGTGACTGAGGAGGCCATTTGAGTACAGTGAACTCATTGTCATGTTCAAGAAACCAATCTGAGATGATTCGAGCTTTATGACATGGCGCATTATCCTGCTGAAAGTAGCCATCAGATGTTGGGTACATTGTGGTCATAAAGGGATGGACATGGTCAGCAACAATACTCAGGTAGGCTGTGGCGTTGCAACGATGCTCAATTGGTACCAAGGGGCCCAAAGAGTGCCAAGAAAAAATTCCCCACACCATGACACCACCACCACCAGCCTGAACCGTTGATACAAGGCTGGATGGATCCATGCTTTCATGTTGTTTACGCCAAATTCTGACCCTACATCCGAATGTCGCAGCAGAAATCGAGACTCATCAGACCAGGCAACGTTTTTCCAATCTTCTACTGTCCAATTTCGATGAGCTTGTGCAAATTGTAGCCTCAGTTTCCTGTTCTTAGCTGAGAGGAGTGGTACCCAGTGTGGTCTTCTGCTGCTGTAGCCCATCTGCCTCAAAGTTCGACGCACTGTGCGTTCAGAGATGCTCTTCTGCCTACCTTGGTTGTAACGGGTAGCAATTTGAGTCACTGTTGCCTTTCTATCAGCTTGAACCAGTATGCCCATTCTCCTCTGACCTCTGGCATCAACAAGGCATTTCCGGCCACAGAACTGCCGCTCACTGGATTTTTTTTCTTTTTCGGACCATTCTCTGTAAACCCTAGAGATGGTTGTGCGTGAAAATCCCAGTAGACCAGCAGTTTCTGAAATACTCAGACCAGCCCTTCTGGCACCAACAATCATGCCACGTTCAAAGGCACTCAAATCACCTTTCTTCCCCATACTGATGCTCGGTTTGAACTGCAGGAGATTGTCTTGACCATGTCTACATGCCTAAATGCACTGAGTTGCCGCCATGTGATTGGCTGATTAGAAATTAAGTCTTAACACACAGTTGGACAGGTGTACCTAATAAAGTGGCCAGTGAGTGTATATGTATGTATTAGCTTGATGATGCTGGATGAAGACCTAATGGCTTTTTTTATAATAATTTTTAATAATGTGACAGAAAAAAAACAAAGTACAAATTATTTTCGAAACTTGGGTATAGTTGTTTTATTTGTAACAGTCACGCAACACTCACTAACAATTATGATTCATTATTCAGGCCATGTTCAAAATAGTTAATTCGACTACAAAAAGAACTGCTGCAATGTATGAACTCAATGCAAAATTTACAAACAAACTCTTCGTGCTTTCCTTTCGGCAAAGTTTTTGATAACAGTATCAAAATTGAGACCATCAGCAAGCTCCCACTCTATGGAGAGGACTGCCAAGTCTGTAAGCCTTGTTTGACTCATTGTAGATCGAAGATAGTTCTTTATGAGCTTCAATTTGGAAAAGGAGCGCTCGCAGCTGGCAACGCTAATAGCTCGGGTAAGGAAGATGCGCAGCAAGATAACAATATTAGGGACAGAATCTCCAAGGCGATATCTCTGTATGAAGCTCAAAACTTCTAAAGGTCCGTCGATTCCGTCGTTTCCTGAAGCTTCCACAAAATACTTCAATCTTCTCCTTTCGACCAAGAATTCCTCTTTTTCCACCTCGTCATCAACTTCGCTGAGCTGGCAATCGTAATTATCATCAAGCAGATTTGAGGGTGCAAGGACAGCGTATTTCTTTGCAAGATCATGAACTTGTTGAAATCTGCTGTATATTTCTTCAGTCAGCATGTCTATGACAGACAGCATTTCCCGTCTCAACTCAGCATCAAATGTCATCACTGCATCAGTCGATCCGTCACCATCCATTCGTTTCTTTTTCCGAATTCTACGCTCCATGCTTATCCCCATTTCAGAGCAGAGCTTCTTGGATTTGTGCATTGCACTGTCCACCATTGCTTCCCTATTCTGAAGGAGGTAATCTCTCAACGCTGTGAGCTTGACAGAACTTTGGTGCAGATCCAGTCCTTTTGTTTGAAGATACTTCTGGGCATCATTGATTTCTGGCAGAACAGATTTCCAAAGGCTCAGAAACGACAGAAACGGAAATGACAGTAATGAGGTGAGCATTAAAGATGCATCTGTTCTTGTCGTCACATTTTCTCCTTCTTCTGTGAGCTGTTCTAGGGCCGTGACGACTTCTGATAATTTGTTCGCCACAACATTTACAGCATCTGCTTGACTGCTCCATCTAGTCTCCACAAGCCGTTTGATGCTTAGACCAGTCACCTGAATCAAAACATCCCAGCGATGCGTAGATGCTGAAAAGAACGAAAACAACCGGTCCAGTGTGCCGAAACATGTCACAGAGTAAATCGACACAGAAGCTGCATGTACACAAGCCAGATTCAGGGAATGGTTTGAGCATGGCACAAACAGAGCTTTCGGGTTGATTTCGGAGATGCGCTTCTGGACACCTGATCGATGGCCTGCCATAACAGCAGCATTGTCATAAGCCTGGCCACGGCAATCATCTATCGGAAGCCCATCGTTCTCCAGTTCTGCCAATATCAGTCTGGAAATTTCCTCTGCGCTTTTACCCTTTGTCTCAATGAAGCGGAGAAATGATTCCTGCACCTTCACTTCATTTCCGTCCAGTTTCTAGCTAGAATTTCTCGCCACTTCTTAGTCTCCTTCTCAATAACACCTTCCATAGCTTTGTTAATTGTCTTTCCTTCAGCAAGCCGGATCTCTAGCTCCTTCCAGTTGAGGAATGCCTGAGCATGTGATGTGCTAACTTCGTGTTCATGTACTTTAGGATTTAATTTCCACCAGTTCCTGAAGCCCTCAGCAGCAGAAAAACTGGACAGCCCAGTTGAAAAAAGTCTGCAGCAAAAGCAGAACAGGGCCTCTTTCAAAGGAGAATACACCATCCATGTTCTCAAACTTTTCTCTCCGTTCCGCAAATCACGAAAAAACCATGTCTTTGTAAGTTTCCTTGTGTCACCTTTTGTTTTAGTTCCTGGTCGCGTTACTTCCTTGAACTCACATTCGAGGTGCTGCACAGCAGCATATCCCTGCCGGACAATCATAGCGCGAATTTCATGGTCAATCTTAACAGGCCACATACCAACATCAGTAAAATCAGTTGGTATGTCCGTTTTCAGACCGACTAGTGGTTGCCCTTCCAATGCTTCAACTTCACGCGCACCATCTTCCGCATCACCGACTGTTTCCGCATCATCGACATGCTCAATGGCGCCTTCGGCAGTATCAACGTTAGCAATATCAACTTCATCTTCAGTCTCAGCATGAATGTCGTCTTTTGCTTCCACCACTTCGGCTGTAGGCGTAGATGTCTTTTGGATGAACTTTAATAGCGCGCCTTTATTCTTTGCTGCCTCCTCTTCTTTGGCTTTTTTCTTTTTACGGAATGCCGCACCGCTCTCTTTTACTCTCTTCATTATGATGCCTTCACTTACAATTCACGCAAAGATTCTTGAAAATTCACGCATAGGCCAAACTAATTTGGCAGGATGTGCATCAACGTTGCCGCAGGGCCAGCTGTGTTTCAACGTTCTGTAATGGCCAGCATGTAAAAAAAACACAAAGAGAAGGGGCGCAATGAGGAGTATGTATAGGGCCAAATGGTCACTCACATATTGGGGTTGTGCTGTGCACCTCTGCTTCTCCCCAGCATTGTGAGTGTGCGGCGGTGTAATTAGAGCACTAGGAGAGCACACCTGGTCACAGAGATTAAGGTCTGTCACTAGATTTGCAGAACTAACTTTTGTTCAGTTCAACATGATATTAATGACATCTGAATTTAATACTGCCCCTATGTACAAGAATATAACTACTATAATACTGCTCCTATGTACAAGAATATAACTACTATAATACTGCTCCTATGTACAAGAATATAACTACTATAGTACTGCCCCTATGTACAGGAATATAACTACTATAATACTGCTCCCTATATACAAGAATATAACTACTATAATACTGCTCCTATGTACAAGAATATAACTACTATAGTACTGCCCCTATGTACAGGAATATAACTACTATAATACTGCTCCCTATATACAAGAATATAACTACTATAATACTGCTCCTATGTACAAGAATATAACTACTATAGTACTGCCCCTATGTACAGGAATATAACTACTATAATACTGCTCCCTATATACAAGAATATAACTACTATAATACTGCTCCCTATGTACAAGAATATAACTACTATAATACTGCCCCCTATGTACAAGAATATAACTACTATAATACTGCCCCTATGTACAAGAATATAACTACTATAATATTGTTCCTATGTACAAGAATATAACTACTATAATATTGTTCCTATGTACAGGAATATAACTACTATAATACTGCTCCCTATGTATAGAGAATAATATATTTTCTTCAGATGAGCACATTACAGGTAAGTATATATTATATAATGGAATATAACAGGGTTTATATACAGAAATAGAACATGATGTGAGGAGTATATAGGTAGAGGTGTGCGTACACTGGTATATACCACATCTTCTGTATAATACCATGAGTGTTATATAGTGAGATGAATCACACTTTGCCATGTGCATATCCTTTCTATAGGTGGATCTCACATCCCCGGTTGTTTATAGGGGTATATAGCTTCTATAGCTGACTCCCAAGTGTGTATACGGGTATATAGCTTTTGTAGACTACTGCCAGGTGTGTATATAGCTTCTATAGGTGGCTCCCAGGTGAGTATATAGGGGTATATAGGTGTTCCCAGGGGTGTATACTTGTATATAGCTTCGATAGGTGGCTTCCAGAGGTGTATACAGGTGTACATAGCTTCTATATAAGGCTCACTGGTGCCCCCATGACTGGCTTACATGACTGGCATAAAAGATTGGCGTACATGACTGTCTTACATGACTGTGTTACATGACTGGTGTAAATGACTGCCCTCCATGACTTGCATACATGACTGGGTAACATAACTGGCATACATGACTGGCTTACAAGACTGACATAAATGATTTGCAGACATGACTGGCGTAAATGACTGGCATACATATCTGTCTTTCATGACTGTCTTTCATGATGGGCCTACATGACTGGCGTACTTCTGGCATACATGATTGTCTTACATGACTGTCGTACATTACATGACTGGCGTATATTACATGACTGGCGTACATTACATGACTGGCATACATGACTGGCTTACATTACATGACTGGCATACATGACTGGCTTACATTACATGACTGGCATACATGACTGTCGTACATTACATGACTGGCGTATATTACATGACTGGCGTACATTACATGACTGGCATACATGACTGGCTTACATTACATGACTGGCTTACATTACATGACTGGCTTACATTACATGACTGGCTTACATTACATGACTGGCGTACATGACTGGCGTACATTACATGACTGGCTTACATTACATGACTGGCATACATGACTGGCTTACATTACATGACTGGCTTACATGACTGGCGTATATCACATGACTGGCTTACTTTACATTACATGACTGGCTTACATTACATGACTGGCTTACATTACATGACTGGCGTATATCACATGACTGGCTTACTTTACATTACATGACTGGCATACATGACTGGCTTACATTACATGACTGGCTTACATTACATGACTGGCGTACATGACTGGCGTATATCACATGACTGGCTTACTTTACATTACATGACTGGCGTACATTGCATGACTGGCGTACATGACTGGCGTACATAATCCTGGAGCTGGACGGGTATGGGGGCATAGCCTTCTGACAAGGAGGGATTGGGGTCTTTTTCCTCTGGTGAAGGGCGTGCGATAGACCACATCCATGTTTACTTTGTTCTGCACTTGAGTGAAGGAAGTCACATTTTGGGAATCTACAGCAACAGTGCAGGACCCATGACAAAATGCCACTACTACTAACTCAGCCTTCCTAGAATAGAAGCCACAGCATCATGGTTGGCAATCACTGGCCTACTGGAACACAAAATGCAACTGCCCCATCATCCATAGTCTGCAAGAATGTACCGTGGTCCCGGGTGAAGCGGCACACACCATTCAGTCCATGACAAGCCAACAGTGTTCTTATTCGTGAGCGTTCATAATGGCGGCTTACAACTGGGGGAAATGGGCGACGATCTGCTATGGACGTACTCCAGCAGAGAATGCTCCAGCTGTTTATATTGTTTGTACGTCGGGTATTTTTTCTACAGTCCTAATCTCCCATCAGACGTCATGTCTGACTGCATTGGTCGTGACGCAAGCACAGCCAGAAGGTGGCAGGTGGCAAGTGTCCCCAGGTCCAATAACGGGTACCCCTAGCCAGGGAAGGGTTAAGTCCAGTGTGGTGCAGCCTATGTTTCTGGGCCAGTAATGAGTTGGACTGATTTATATCATCTCACATTCCGCCAATCTATTTGATCGAGCGTCTGCCCGGAGCCATATATCAGTGTGATTTGTGCTTCACGGTACATTGCATGACTGGCGTACATGACTGGATTACATTACATGACTGGCGTACATTTACATGACTGGCGTACATTACATGACTGGCGTACATTTACATGACTGGCGTACATTACATGACTGGCGTACATTTACATGACTGGCGTACATTACATGACTGGCGTATATTACATGACTGGCGTACATGACTGACATTGACATATATGATGGCTTACATGACTGGCGAATATGACAGCTGTGCCGGCCGGCCCGCCGCCGCGTACGTGACTGGTGGAGGCCAGAGAGCAGTTGAAAAGTTGTGGCATTTTTTTAGGCTTTAGGACGCTGATATCTGCTCTTGATGGAGGCGTTTGTATCCAGCACTGACTACATTACAGGCAGCTGGAGTTATAGAAGACGCCAATCTCCAGGCGGTGTGTGTGGCAGCACTACAATTAGACAGAATGTACCTTAGACTAGCCCTAAGCCTGTACAGTGTGCAGCACAGTGTTTGGCTCTGTGTTCCTTCACTCGCGTTTCGTCCAGCTTCTTCAAGGGTGTTGTCCCCTAACTAACTGAATTTGCGCACCCACAGAGAAATAATGCTCATAGCGAATCCTCTTCATGTTCCCACCCAGTATATCCCTTTCATGGACCTCATACCTCCCCCCCATGCAGTATGACTACTTCACCACTCTTCTCTACACAAATGAATGCCCCCCCCGGGCCCCCCCCCCGACCCTGCAGTAATCCTCCACACGCAATAATGCTTTCTGTACACTGTCTCCACATACAAGCAGCCCACTTGCCTTTCTAAATGGAACACAAAACACCCATGGGTCTCCTCTCCAATATCCTGATGTAAATAATTCCCCTCTCATTCTTTCCATGGCTATATACCTGTCAGAATTGAGAATTGCCTGTCACATCATGATCCTTACTCTGAATGTTTATCTGCAGGCCAGTGTCTCCCTCCCTCCCCTCACAGATATCAGGGGCAGCGCTTCCCGCCGTCCCCCTCACTCACCGGCTCCTGTGTCCCCACGAGGATCTGCTCCTGCGTCACCTCAGCCTCTCAGCGCCGCCTCCACGTGTTCTTCGGGCAGCTCCGACCAACGACCAACCCGCCCTGAGCGGCCAACACCTCCTCCAGGAGCGGACGGGTCTCTCTCTGAGTGCGCCCACCGCCCAGCACCGGCTCAGGAGCGGACAGCAGCCGGGGCTCCAGCCTCCAAGTAGGAGTCTGTCCACAGTCCAGCAGGCAGCAGCAAGGTAGAAAGCGCAGCCGCCTGTACTGTGCCTCCGCCCTCCGCGGAGTCCTCACAGAGCAGAGCAGAGGAATTGAATTGCTGGCTGGTGCCGCGCCGCCCCCACACACGTGCCGCCTGGGGCGGGCCGCCCCCCCCCGCCCCCCCCACGCTACGCCAGTGGATCCCAGTCCTTCCCATCTTTGGAGACTGCCTTTTTTAACATGCTCTTCAGTGTTTTATTGAATCTTTCTACCAGACCATCTGTTTGGGGATGATAGACCGATGTGCGCAACTGTTTAACATTTAACAACCGGCAGAGTTCCTTCATAATTTTTGACATAAAGGGGGTTCCCTGGTCTGTTAGAATCTCTTGCGGAATTCCCACCCGTGAAAACATACCCATGAGTTCCTTTGCTATAAGCTTAGCTGATGTGTGGCGCAGAGGAATGGTTTCAGGATATCGGGTAGCATAGTCTAGAACTACAAGAATATGTTGGTGTCCCCTTGCCGGCTTATTGAGAGGCCCCACCAGGTCCATGGCCACTCTCTCGAAGGGTACCTCTATAATTGGCAAAGGCACCAAAGGGCTCCGAAAGTGAGGCTGGGGACTGGTTACCTGGCATACTGGACAGGAGCTACAGTACCGTTTAACTTCTTCATGAACCCCTGGCCAGTAAAATCGCTGCAGAATTCGGTCGAGGGTCTTCTTTTGGCCCAAATGCCCCCCAAGTACATGCGCATGCGCTAAATCCATTACCAGCCTGCGATATGTCTGAGGTACCAATAATTGTTCTACCATTTCCCCACGTATTTTCTCCACTCAGTACAACAAATCCTGGTTCAACTCAAAGCATGGCCACACCGTATCTGCCCCAGGTTGTTGGGGTTCCCCATTGACAAACAGTACATTTTCTCTGGCCCGGGCTAAAGTAAGGTCTCGGAGTTGCGCTGTACCAAAATTGTCACCTGATACATTCAAGTCTGACAACTCAGGTCCCGGCGGCAAGTCTTCCACCTCTCCAGCCAATCCTTCTAAGGGAGAATTCTCCCCTTCCTCCACAGAAGGGAAGGTTATTCTTACCGCCAGCACATCTTCCTCCGGGCCACCAGGTTCATGCCCCCCTTCTGGAGAATGTAACCTGGTTGCCTCTGGTACCGGCAGTTGCTCAGTGGATGGTACAACAGATGGCCACAGCACAGAAACCAACGGAAAGTCTCTTCCAATTATCACTTCATAATGTAAATTGGTCACCACCCCCACCTCGTGGCAGCACCTCCCTGCTGGTGTGCTGATTACCACTAGTGCGGTGGGATAGTCTTTTAAGTCTCCATGTATACACAATACCCCAATTTTTCCGACCCGTATACTCGCTGGTGTGTATCCAGCTGGCTCGTACCAGGGTTACAAGACTCCCTGAGTCCAATAGGGCCACAGCCGGGGTGCCCTCCACTTCCACCCGACACAAATGTTCCATATTAGGACTTTTCGGGGTGCCCATTGCACACATTGGTTCGGCATAGTGGGACTGGCAGTACCCAAAATTGGTGTCCATGGGCTCAGTCAGGTGGGGGCAATCAGCTCTCATATGACCTGGTTCCTGGCACTGCCAGCAGATTATGGGGCTCCTTACTTCCCCAGATAAGTCCGGAGCGGCCTTCCTGGGCTCCGCTCGCCGAACCAGGGGTGGGGACTTAGGGAACCTTCCTGTTACCTTTCGGGGGGTCCCTCCCTGTAACTCTTTGGTAGCCCCTTACCTTTCTATGAGGTCTATCATCTGCATGGCATTAGTAGGGGATGCCTGTCCATCCCAGGTCTGGAGGGAGTGGGGCAAAGCCCTCCAAAATCTATCAGTCACTATGCAGTCCAGCATGGCCGTGGGGGGGCAACACTTCAGGCTGCAACCACATTTGTAAGAGGTGCAACAGGTCGTAATACTGGGACCGGGCTGGCTTGGTGGGGGTAAACTCCCACTGGTGTATCCGCTGGGCCCACACTAACACATTTACCCCAAGGCGTGCCAGTATCTCACCCTTGATGACCGAGTAGTCCGCCCTTTACTCGGGGGGTAGGTCCTGATACGCTTTCAACGGTCCGGGGGTCAGAAACAGAGCGAGGACACCTGCCCAATGGTCCCGGGGGAGCTTCTCTCTCTCAGCGACTCCTTCGAACATCTCCAGATGAGCCTCCACATCATCCAATTTCTCCATTTTAGGAATCGCTGTACGAACCGCTTTCCGAATATCATGGATTCCCCGGTCAGCTCCTTTTGCTTGCGCTGTCGTGATATGCTGTATCAACAGCTGATTGGTTTCCTGCTGCTGCTGCATAGCCTGCTGTCGCATGGCCTCCTGTTGCTGCTGCATGGCCTCCTGTTGCTGCTGCATAGCCTGTATGAGCGCTTTTACTGTGGCCTCCATTTCTGGAAAGTTCCCCACCTGGGTCTCTGCCATTCATTTCACCCAGGACATAGGCTGGGGTACAAATCAAAACAGCCTGGCCTCACTGCTTGTGCTCGCATTCTCCACCAATTGTAGGGATTCGCTCTGGTAGGCAATAGCCGGGCGGCAGTAGCGAGGCAACACACAGGCATAAAGTCCAATTCCAGTGGTTTTAATGTCACTCAGTAACCAGCAGCTTAACAAAACATAAGGAAAACCAAACACATACTCCAGCTGAGAGAACCACTGGTCCCAGACTCACCCCTTGCACGGGACGGGCATAACTAAGCGGCTGCCAGGTCCTGCGGGATCCGCCAGGTGCCATTCCCGGGGTTCTTCCAAGTCTTGCTGCGATAGTCCTGCAGCACGGGAATCCAGTATACAAGTTTCAGGCTGAGTCCACACAAGTTCCTGTAGCTTCCAGAAACACACTCACTCTGTGGCAATCACCAACCTCCATTATATAGGGCCTAACCCCTCCCACCAGTGAGGTAGACACCACATGGGCTGACCACATGACCCTGACATCATCGCAGGTCCCGTCTTTAGGGAAAAACCCGGCCAAACATTAATCTGCTGGGAGAAACATATCTCCCATCCAGTAAAACACCTTTTACTGTACCACAGTATATACAGTAGTCTCAATGTGATATATATTCAGCAGTATGTAACATAATATAGTATAAGGCTATGTGCACACGTACAATATATCCAAAACAGTAGGCCTACCAATAATGGCACTTCAGAATTACAGTACAACTATATCCAAAAAGACAAAAGAAGTTGAGCCATAAAATGTTATATTTTATTAAAGCACAATGGCCAGAGAATAAAAACACAATAAAAGGAAAAATGAATCCAATATCGCCAGACAAGGTAAGTATGTACACATATCTCACATATTAAAGTACCACTAGAAAATACAGTAAATTTAAAGGCTAAATATAGCAGCGAAGTGGCTCCTATGTAAGAACTGCCTACATGGTACACTCTAATTCTCTATACAAAAGAGTGCACTATATACTGCTACCAATATAAGCACAGTGTGAATATAATGCAGTTGTGGCTAGCAGTAAACTCAAGGGCCATACAATAAGATAAATACCAATGTGTATATATAGCTGCCAACAGTGCATACAGGGGCCACAGTATACACTAGCCAAACTGCAAATATAGAAATCCAAGCGGCCAACTAAGTGCATGAAAATGTGCAAAAGTGCATAGAAGAGACATACAACCTTGTAGGGCACAATCCCCGACGTGCGTTTCGCCCTTGCTTCGTCCTAGGGGGTAATGTATGTGGTTCTCATGAAATGGTGTCCTTAAATAGCTCTAGCGTGCCTAGTAATTACTCATCATATGTGTTAAATCTCATTTAAAATACCGCCATAGAGTGCCACCGACGAGCACATAAACCCTATCAAGTAGGGCAGTTCCTCACAGCTGTGTAGGCCCGGCGACTGCCGCCACTGAATCGCACATCCCAGCCATCATGTTTTTTTTTTGTTTTTTTATACCTGATGAAGGCTAATTTTATGTATAGCCGAAACGCGTTGTGTTTTTATGTCTAATAATAAACTGGATATTCCTTTAAATATTCGGAGTAATTAATGAATCAGCCAGAAGCGCTCCTTGACAAACTGGAAATCCTTTTCTGCATTCTCTGACGAATCTCCTACAAGGTAGTTCGTTCCACCTGTTTTGAGCTGCAGGCCAACAGATCCAGATGATTACTCCAGTACCCAAACACAGGGTTATACGCTGAGCAACAAGACACCAAAAAAGTGAGAAGAATATTTTATCTCTATCTGACATAATTAAAACTCTGCACTTAGATCTGCACCCCCCTTCCTTTTCTGGATATTCCTTGAAATACTCAGAGTAATTAATGAATCCAGCCGGAAGCACTCCTTGACAAACTGGAAATCTTTCTCTGCATTCACTTAAATATAAGCAATATATGTGGGAGTTGGAGTCGGTGTAAGGGAAATTGAGGAGTTGGAGTCGCAGGTTTGGCTTACCGACTCCACAGCCCTAAGTGCACAGCGTTTTTGGTTTTACCATTGCAAAGAATGGTACTGTACAACACAGCAGAAACTGCTGCGGACCCGCAGGGCCAGAAACGCTGCGGATCAGCAGCAGAATCCGCACCGTGTGCACATAGCCTAATACTGTCAATTATAATGTAGAGTTGTGTGTATATAGTGTAGAGCTGTTCATATAGTATGTTGCTGTGTATATAGTATATAGTGTGGAATCTACACTATATACACTGGCCCATCTCTACACTATATAGTATATACACAGCTCCACTCTATATTCCTTACCACAGTATATATTGTGGAACTGTGTACATTGTGTATACTCCTCCTGTCCTGTTTACATGGTGTAAATATAAGTATCTGCTCTAAGTGTGTGTATCTATGAAAATAAAAAGCGCTCCGATGAATTGTGCAAAGTGGCGGACTCTTAGCCCATGTGACAAAGTATTGGATCTATAACAGATTATTTCTCTGGTATGGAATTGAAATATTACCACATGGGCTAATAAAGAGTCCTCCACTTTTCTCTTATTTAATCATTTAATCGATGTGCTGATTATTTTCTTTTTATAAATGCCTTTGATTTAAGGATGTGTGTCCTAAAAGCATTTCACCCACTGCTTAATATTTGGTGGTGCTCAATTGTGACACATATCAAGGCTGACATCACCACCCTGCAAAAGCGGGCAAGTGCCGTCGGGGACTTGGCATGCTATGGGGCTCGTAAGTAGTGTGGCTCCGGTGCCAGCGCCGACACAGTTGAAAACAATGATGAGTGAGGGAGCCATCTGCTGATGCTCCGTCTCACATCATTCCCCCTCTGCGTCTGAGCTCTGTGACAGAGGGTGCAATGACATCACTACAGCGAATCGTCTGTGCCAAGTAGTGCAGAGGATCAGAATACACTGAGGAGACCAGAGCAGTGGGGACAGGGAGAAGTACTATATAGGGCCCATTATACTGTATGAAATAATATATGGGGCCCATTATACTGTATAAAGTAATATATGGGGCCCATTATACTGTTTGAAGTAATATACAGTATGAGGGCCCATTATACTGTATGGACCATTATATAGGGCTCATAAAACTGTATGCAGTAATGTATGGGGCCCATAATAGTGTATGGAGCATTATATGGGCTCATTGTACCATATGGAGGAATATGTGGGGTCCATTGTACTGTATGGAGCAATATATGGGGCCATTATACTGTATGGAGCATTATGTGTTGCCCATAATACTGTATGGAGGACTATGTGATGCCCATAATACTGTATGGAGGTCTATGAGGTGCCTATAATACTTTATGGAGGACTATGTGGGGCCCAAAATACTGTGTGGAGGACTATATGGTGCCTACAATACTCTATAGAGGACTATATGGTGCCCATAATACTGTAATACTGTAAAGAGGACTATGTGGTACCAAGGACTAAGTGGTGCACATAATACTGTATGGAGGACTATGTGGTGCCCATAATACTGTATGGAGGACTATGTGTTGCCCATAATACTGTATGGAGGACTATGTGGTGCCCATAATACTGTATGGAGGGTTATCCAAATTTGGAAGTTCTCCCCTATCTTTTGGATAGGGGATGACTTTCTGTTTGTTGTGGATCTGACCGCTGGGACCCCCATGATCCTAGGAAACGTAGCTTTGAAGAGCACCATGTAAATGGAACTGTGGTCCAATCATACGCACTGTGACGCCAATAACATGCGGCTCTTTAAATAACTCCTTTAATAGAGTGATGAGGGGACGACAAAGTATAGCAAAAATTCACTGATCGGGGCTGATGAGTGTTATAGTTTGTGGGCTGGTGGGGTTTGTGTGGCAGGGCTGCTTTTTTGTCCCAGTCCGGCCCTGCTCTTTAGTAAATAGGTAACGGAACTGGTGAATAGTTTAAGTGTAGGATGATAATTAATATAGAATGTTGCAAGGAATGGGGTAAATGTTGTACCCATCAAAAGTAATGTAAGTTGACACTAAGTATAGTATGAATAAGTTGGTTTGAAATGTTATTTGCATAAAAATGGAGATGTTCAACAGGTCCCGGGTACTAGGTGACAGAGAAAACGCCAACCATGACTAAGTTAAACTGAAGGGACAAAAAGTGTGTGGAATTGAAACCGACAGCAGTCCATAGGTCAGGTCCTGAGTACCACTAAAACCCCAAAATGAAAGGAGGAAGCCTGACGAGGACCTGGTAAGCTACAGCCTCAGTCATTGCTCTCCAAATTGCAAAATGTCACAGAACTGGAGAAAAGTGGGAAGTACGCACCCGTAGAGGAATCCGGGTGGTCTTAGCCCAACCAGATGGAATTGTCATAGTGGAGTACGCGCCGGCGGGTAGCCGTAAGCTACTCAGAGCATGGTTGCTCCTGGTTTGGTTCAGCCCCCCACGTATGGCGGGCCTGGCTCAACAACCGGTCTGACAAAAGAAGGTGGGGAAGTTTCAGAATGAAAAAGAGGAGAACGAGATTGTCGAGGATGACAATGGTCAAAAAAAGGGGGAGTGTAGGGGAAGTGAGCTGACATATGGACCTATCTGCAGAGGAAGGGTTAATGTACACTGTACTAGACATGGACTGCTGTAATAGAAGGTGGGAGACAGCTAGGCAGAGGTGAAGTACTGGGTTTTGCCTCTAGGGGGAGACCAAGGACAGTAGAAGTGTAGGAAGGTGCAGTACTGCAGTTTGGCCACACGATGGGAGTAGGGAGCAGTGAGAGCAGGGCTTAACATCAGCTTATGGCTACGGAACCGCACAGTCTTGTGGGGCGGGGTTACAGGAGAGGAGCTCTAGGGGGAATTCCCAGGGAGGGGATATATAAGAGAGAGAGAAGAAAGTTCCAGAAGGTCACTCCAGGAGAGGAGCTCAGGAGAGGAGAAGACTAAAGGGAGAGGAGAATAAAGAAGAAGCTCCGGAAGGGACTGGCAACAGAGACGGTAAGGTGGGTGTCCCTGACAGGAGAAGCCGCAGACGGAGAGAGCGTGAGGTACCATAAGATGGACGGACTCGGACGGGTGATGCGCTGTGGTGGTAGGCCTAGGGCAGCCACAGTGAAAGAGCCGCGAGGGACGTCAAACAGAAAAGGAAGGAAGTGAAGGTACCCGGGCCTGCGTGCGGAGTCGAGCAGCTGCTGTGAAGTGCTGCGGAGTCGAGCAGCTGCTGTGTGGTGCTGCGGAGTTTGTCGAGCAGCTGTTGTTTTGTGCTGCGGGTCGTCGAGAGGACGGCCAATAAAGAGGACCTGTTGGACGCACTTCAGTCTCCGTCTCAGTCTGTTCGCGGCAGTAAGAGGAACACCCCCCACTCGGCTCACCTACCTACATTGATATATTGCAATGTTGCTTTTTTTCACATGTACTATTGAGTTATGAATCTTATGAAATAAAAATTTGTTTGATGGTTAATGATCTTTAAGCTATACTATGTTGTGTTGCAGGAAAAAGAAGGGGTATTTCCAACACATCCATCCAGTTTTAATAAAAATCTTTTTATTTGAACATATTAAAAGCCAAGTATAAAATTGAGAGCCTGACACGCTTCTGGTGCATCACGGCGCCCTTAGTCATAGTGTTGTGTTGCACTGTATATACAGAATGTCTTTGTTCTGCAGATTGAATAAATGATGGGCCACAGTGCCCGGTGGTGTCAGTATATGAGTGGTGCTGTGAATGTACCAAGGAATGAGTCTTTGGGCCAACAGTTGAAGCAGTTTAAAGATGGAGAATTGATAAGCCTAGGAAGAGGATGCTGCTTAGATGATGGTACTAATATGCTGTGCCACTATGCTATCAGGACCAGGTAGGAGCAGAAATGAGACAAATAAAGAGGAGAGTACATGAGAGCGTTGATGGTCTGTGCAGAAATTAGGCTAGGATCTGGCCACCTGTAGCAAGTTTGTACTTCCGGACAGGTGAGGGGGGAGAAAGAAAGTTTTGCTTGTTGTGAACTGGATGTAGGCAATTATGACAGTGACCTGTGCAGAGCTCAAGAGAAGGGTCACCTGCCAAGTGTGATGGTGTTTCAGAGCCTACAGTGGATGGTGACTATTCATAGTCTGTGAGATGATAGAGCCCAGTTAGTAAATTGATTGGCCTGCGGGTGCAATAAGTGGGCTACCGTGGAATATGGGATTTTTTAAAAATGTTCTTTCAGCCTGTTTGCATGTTCCCTGTTTGCAGTAAAATTCTCACCAGCCAACTTCATGTTCTGTTCTTAGAGCCACTCCAGTCCTGTTCTGCTAGTTGTGACTAGCCAGATTGCTCCAGTGTTTGCTGGTTGGACCGGATGTCTCGACTTATTGTATGTCATTGTCTATGCATGTCTACATTGAGAGCTTCAAACAAAAATGGAAGCACACTGTAGCGCCATAACATGCAAACATGAAATATGAAAAATGAATTGCATTACTGCATTAGAAGTATGAAAAATTGAAAAAGTTTAGCGCATAAAATGGCCAATTTTATGTGTACCTGGAGGCCACGGTAAGGCATTTCTCATTTTCCAGGACCCTATCTATGCCAATCCTCGCTTAGAACGGCTGTGCATGTAGCTGTGTTAAAGCTCTCACAGCCTGGGATGTAGTGGACTTGTGAACTTGAACAGACCCTTTGGGTGTGTCAAAGGTGGCTGTCCTGTGCTATTTTGAGAAGCCACGAAGAGACCAAGAAAGGGATTTACAGTTTCCAGAAGCACCTCCAGGACCCTGAAGCAAGGAGAAGACCACGTTTCACGGATCTGCCAGACAGTCATGTGCACCACCGTACAGGACTGTTGGGGGCCCCCGGGACTGGACCTGAGTCCCCAACACTACCGTGAGTTTGTTACCGGTTGTGCACATGTCAGGGCCTAGTGTAGGCTTCAACAGACAAAACATGGCAGCCATGTGGCCTGTTTAGTAGAGGCCAGGGAGGTTATACGTAGAGTAGCATCGTTCTTTGTTCATTGTTTGGATTTCAGTATAAAAGGAAAAAGATAGCCAGCTCACCTGTCGGCATGTGTTGTGGGAAGCACGGACCATGTGCAGTCATCACGTAGTAGTCAGAACAAAGTGGAAAAATGGTCCAGCTTCACAAAAAGTCAAATTTATTTTATAAGATATAGTACAGAAACAGTAAAATTTACATGAGTAACAAATAGTCTACACTGTTATGAATGGGTCGCCGAGGAAAAAAAAAAAACAACACAAGCTAAGTCTCAGAAAACCAGAGAGGTTGTTAACTATGCAGACTGCAGATCCCTGATTCTAACCACGCAACTAGCAGCAGTCGTGAAACGTTCCTACGTTGGTCCTAGATGCCTCGTCACAACCGGAGAGCTAAATAAGCCTAAAGCAGGAAAAGAGGAAAACTAACTGCCCCAGAGCAGACCCCAAAGGAAAGACAGCCCCCCACATGTATTGATGGTGAAACAAGATGTAAACACATACAAAGGCAGGAAAATAGGCTGAGCAAACGTTGAGGCCAAACTAACTAGAAAGGACAGGAAAGGAAAGACACTGTCTGCAATCTGCCAAACACCCTACCAAAAATAATGTCCAACACATCTGGTATCAAAATTAACCCTGAAGTCACTAGACTTCTTCCACTATATCAGCACGCTGAAATATTCTGAGACAGAGAAAAAAGAGGCCAATCTAATAAGGGACAAAAAAAAGCAAATTGGCAAATACATATAAATAAGAGTGGAAATTCAGTACAGCCCAGCCGGGCTGGCTGACCTCACAAAAAACTGAATTGACCAACAAGAGCAAGTGTGAACATTAGCAAAAACAAACCTAACTTGAGAAGACTGGAACAGAGCTGAGTCCAAGACCTGAGAAGCAGACTGAATCACCAGCACCAGGATAGGGCGTCGGCTGTCTTATATCCAGTCTGATACTCCAGAGATCCAATCGTTATCCTCCTCACCAGGTCGCAGATCACTACCAATTAAACCAACATCACTACCTCCTGTCACCACCAGAGAGAGAACAGAAGGAGAACTCTCAACTGGTGGAGCAGAAAATGAGCTGATAATACTACGCGTTTCGAACAAAAACCTTGTTCTTTTCAGAGCTCTGAAAAAGAACAAGGTTTTTGTTCGAAACGCGTAGCCTATTTGTTAATCATGTAAATTTTACTGTTTCTGGACTATATTTTATAGAGGGTCCACCTCATCTCGTAGCCTACTATACATAACAGCAACTATGGATATCACGTTTAGATGAATTCGCCATTTGGTATACAGTATGTATTACAATAATGTGTGAAATTTTCTACGACAATTACTTTGTAGCATAAATCATTCATGTAGATGTCACGCTTTTTCTTAGCACACTTTTCAATCATTGGCCTCTTAACATTTCTTTAACTTTAATTCATATAAAAAAAATTTAGTGATTCATAATTATAACCTTAAGCATTAGTTCTCATGTCTGATCTTCTCAACATTGTATTACGCCATGGGCAAACAAGGCAGGAGGGAGAATTTTAACAAGATAATAACTGATTAAGTTTGCAACGCTTCCAGCAAGACACAGTGGTGATTTTACAGATGGGATTGTTTTTTCAAAGCAGTTTAGCACAGAAAACATTCATTTGATTAAACCTTTCTGTTATCTAATTCTCACAGCTCCTCACTGAAAAATCATTGTGGTACAATCTGTGATATAATTATGCCTTCCTCAAAAGTAAAGTTTTGCACATTTCCTATTAACCCCTTCCCGACAGTAGCGTAGCTACTGGGGGAGGCAGAGGTGGCGGTCACCCCGGGCCCCATGCTCTGAGGGACCCAACTGGACCTATGCTACGGTAACTGTATCGGCATGCATTGAGCACCCAGTTACACTCAGCGACAGAACAGGGAGACTCGGTATTCCTGCTCTGCCACCTGGCCGCTCTGGGGGCCCGGTGTCAGTCAGTTCAACTGTATCGGCTTCGGCTAGATGCCGATACAGTTGACCGGTCACTGGATTGATGAGACAGGAAGCGTCACGCTCCCTCTCCCATCAATCCTCATCTGCGTCTGATGTCACTGACTCAGGCACTGACATGACAGCGGGCGTGATGACGTCATTACTTGGTGCCCGCTGTGCTGAGATGTGCGGGCACTGGGAGCAGCGGGGGAACAAGAAGAAGAGGGCAGTATTTTTTTTTTATTAGATGCATTATGCAATGTAGAGTCTGCCTATGGGGGGGTGCATTATACTATAGAGTCTGCCTATGGGAGGTGCATTATTCTATAGTCTACCTAAGGGGGGTACAAAAAGCAAAAATCACAAATATCCTGAAATAAAAAGTAAAAAATAAACTGCAAATAATGCATAAAAGTAATAATAACAAGGATTGAGGGACTGACCCACTAGTAACAGCATAGGCCAGACTGGATGGCTTTCCCAGCTCAGAAAGAGGCCGGTCACACCCTTATACTGTATGCACTGAATGCACAATGAAATGAATAAAAAACTGGAGTCTGAACTGAGAAAGTAAATTAATGTGTATGCACAATGTAAGTGCATATTAACACATGACCATGAACCCTCGATCCTTGTTCACATTCACGTCACTTGGCAAGTGAAAAGGTTTTAAATACTAGAGTAGGACTGTCCCACAAGGGTTGCCGTGACGTGGCGGGATGGCTTGTACATTATTTTGATGAAAATTATGTTTACTAAATACCCTTATCTTTGCTTGAGCCTCTGCCTTCTTGGCTTCTGCCTGTGCTTCAGCTTTCTTGGCTTCTGCCTGTGCTTCAGCTTTCTTGGCTTCTGCCTCCGCTTCAGCTTTCATGGCTTCTGCCTCCTCTTTCTTTTCTGTGTAGGAACGTCTTAGTTTGGATCGCTCTGCGTTTAAACAGGCCTCTAGAATTCTGTCGCTGAGGGTTGAAGTCCTTGAGCAGGATGATTTGTATGACCGAGAAGAGTGCTTGGATGAATCTGACCTGCGAGATCTAACTTCTTGCAGATGCGCAATACGGAGCTCCGCTTTATCTTTGGCGTCTTGCCCGGTGGCGTCCCTTTCTCTTTCTTTGGAATCTACTTTGCTTAACTCTGATGAAGCTTCATCAATATTAGAGTCTTTTAGGAAGGCAACGTACCTTGCGGATAGTCTCTTGTATCTTCCGTGGGCCGTGTCTAGCTATTTCATAGTGTCCTGTAGACCCGCTGCATCATTTTTGTGGCGTTGGATGCTTGACATGAGGGAAGTGACTCGTTCCCATAGGTTGTCCAGTTTGTCATTGAACTCATCATTTGTACTGTGATAGTTCTTGACAGCCTTTATGGTTGGTTTGACAGAGCGTCTTGGTCGTGAGTCTTGGTCTGTTTCTGAAGCTGGCTCTGTTTCCCCCTCTTAATAATGGACAGTATCGGTAGTATTTGCTCTGTTTCAGCAGTGGGAGACTGTGCAGGGTCTTTATCGGCCATTTTGATTTAAGGTGCACTGTCTATTTAAGAAACTGAACTTTTGAATTGGGGGCTGGAAATCACAGTACAGCTTAGTTAAGATGTCCTGACGAGATTCCCAATGTGTTTTTAGAGAATTGTGGGTTCGCAGTCCGACAATCTGCAGCGATGTTGAATAATATACAGAGAGTCTCTATGCACAATGCGGTCTGGGGTGACGCTGCAGAGATTTTTAGCAGAGCAGGCCTGCAGTATGTGAGCGGGCAGAGTTTAGGATATAAGGGTGATTTTTGCCGGGCTTCAAGGAAGTTTTTTGACTGTTTTGTCCCCACATGAGGCGAATGGAGGTGTAGTTAATTGGGGCTGGGAGAGATTCCTACCTTCCGTTTTCTCAATGCAGAGCAGACAGGACAATTGTTGCTGTTCAGTATTCGGAGAGATGATACACACCAAGGATTGTGAAGTCCAGACTTGTTTATTGGAAATCTGGACATACAGCGTATGATTGGTAATGCAGTACTTCTCCAGAAATGCAGGTGTAACAACCAAGGTGGTACAGCAAGTTGATCCAGCAAATTGATTCAGCAAATTGGTCAAAAAACTGATGCCTTTCACAGCCCGTACAGGCGAGTCTCTCCCAGGTGAAAATGAAACTAAGAATGGCCACCAGCAGGAAGAGAAGGAGTGATCTGACCCGGAAGTGGAAGGCATATACTAGAATTAATTAGCTGCAGGCTGCTGTACAGAAAAAGACCAGAAGACCAAATGCAAGACTACACAGCATGGAAAATAACACAATCTATGAAACCATATAATCATAACTTTAGACGGAACAGAACAAAAGGCATTATTACTTTCTAGGGGGGCAAAATGTGTGCACTGCTTTATAGGGCACTTGCACATGGAAGTACTATATTCTGGAGGGTTGTCTTACCTTCTAGCGGCACACAGTAATACTCAGTAGGTGCAGAAATAGGGACACATACAGCAGCATCGGCTCAGTATTAGAGTATCAGTAGCAAAAGGAGTTTGTGCAGGTTAGGGATAGATGGGGCCGGGGCTGGAAATATGAGAAGTGAAATGTTCCTTTCTGGAAGAAGTTGTGTTGATCTGGGCCAGATGGAAAAGACGGGAAAAGTGAACGATTCCATCAGAAAAAACGTCACCTGTAAGTCACAATTTATATCTGTACTGTGATCACTTATATGTTCCATAGGACTGGTATCTACCACTGACCATATGGTGGTAATATTAGTTTTGATTTTTGTATAGAGAATATTTTCAACAACAGCAAGGCCATCTTTTGAGGTTCTCCTACATCTGTGGTACTCGCAGGTACGCAGGGGTCATGATCCAGGTTGGATTATGACAGATAATTGCACAAGTAACCCTTTTTTTTCCTTAAGCTGTGTGCTTAAAGGTGGTTTTGCCCCCGGCAGCCTTTAGGGTCATTGCACAGTGGTGTCTTTTGTTCTAGTTTGCCCCCGGTGGTGGCTAGCGTTATTACACGGGAATTACTAGCAGGTGTTTTTGCTCTGGCTCTCACCTATAAAAGAGTGTCAGGTGTGTTCACTCACGGTTGGTGATATTGCTCATTTCCAACCAAGACTGGTGAAGGAAGGAACTACAGAGAGCAGCTCAGGGGAGCTCTGGTGTAAAGTCTGGTGAAGGAAAAAATTACAGAGAGGTGTTCCTTGCAGCTCTGACAAAGCATGGAGAAGTAGCAGCTATTCTGGAGGAAAGCTGCATTCTGGTGGTGGACTCTGTTGCTAGGAGCAATAGCAACAGAGCAAAGCTAAGTGGTGTTTCTCTGTTTGTATTTTTCCCTGGTGTGTATTAGTACAGCGGTGGGGCCAGTGCCTGCACCACCCAGTTCCCTAGCAAGGGATAGGTGTAGGGTGTGCTAGGGTGACAGGTTCCGGCTTGACGACAAGTGAGGAGCCTGTAAAGGGAACGTTAGGAGTGTGAGGGACACTGACTCAGGGTAGTGCAGGAGGTCTCCACGTCCCCGTTCCCTATTGCAGGGCCCACCATTGTAACTGTTTCCCCTTCCCCCGTGTCTTGTTGTTTTAGTTACCGACCTGCGGGTCGTGTCACACAGGATGGGTTCACGTGACAGCAGGATGCAGTGACAAGACAGAGCAAGGGTTAAACTCAACTTTTATATATGGATAAAGAGGAAAGCTAACAACAGTTTTCCACGCAGGGAAGCCAGACACAAATACACAAGTAAACAGTACGGCGAGAGGCGGTAGCTATATGGCCACAATATGGCTGGCTACAGGCCAGCTACAGGTCCCTGGACTAAAATGAATGAAAACGAAGTGTTACTTATCAATCTCTGATATCCTGCAGAGTTGTTGTCTGGGAGATGTCCGGTCGGCGCCTCAGCCGCCGGGTCCAGCCAAAGATGGGTTGTCGCAGGCTTCAGGCATTCCTACGCCCTGGTGCTGGGGAAATGATACAGGCCCCAGGCCGGTTCCCCTCTTCTGGGGTTGCCTCATTGGGAGGAGAGGCAGAGGCGGCCATGGGTCTCGGTGTACCCGGGTGAAAACCCCCCTAGTTCCGGCCCGGATACACAGTGGGCCCTTTTTCCGGGGCTCTCTCCCCTACACATCCACTATTAGGTTGTGTCACCCAGATGCAACCAAGGTTACCTGGTTAGGGGCCCACTCAGAAGGTTCGCCCCACCTGAACTAAAATCCTAGTTATGCCTCTGCTTCCCAACCTTGGACGTATTGGGTACACAGGACTGCCACCAGGAATTTCAGGACCCCCTTGAGACTCTGCCCACTGCCCACTCTTAGAAAAACTTCACTTCTGCACCACATCCTCACCAATCACACATAAATTGTCACGATCCATTTTTGGATCTGTGGCAGAGTCTGGATTCTCTTATAGAAACATTTTTCCTTTCAGGACCTGGGGGGTTAATATGGGTTTTTGCCCCCGGTGGCCACTGGTGTTACTACAACTGTAGTTGCTCTGCTGCTAGTTCCCCCCCCCGGTGGTCGCTGGTGTTACTTCAACTGTATTTGCTCTGCTGCTGGTTTTCCCTCGGTGGCTGCTAGTGTTACTACATGTTCAATTAGCCAGCAGATGGTGACCTCCCCCCCTCCTTCCTATAAAAGGTCATCAGGTGCTGTAGCTCATTGTTGGGAATACTGGTAATTTGCTAACCAACCTTGGTGAAGACTGGACCTACCTGGTGGAGAGGGGTTCAGCTTATCTAGAGCAGTGGTGATGCTGCTGGATGCCGATCGGCTGCCTAACTCTGCGGTCCCATGCATGACTGCAGAGGAAGCTAAGTGTTACTTGTTTTTCCCGGTCTGTTATTTTCCTTGGTGTTTTATTAATACAGTGGTGGGACCAGTGTCTGCACTTGCCAGTTCCCTAGTAAGGGAAGGGATAGGTGCAGTGCAAGTGAGGGACTGAGGTATCCTGGTCGGCGACAGTTTGAAAGAACCTGTGTTGTGAATTCTCTCTCTGGCTTTCCTCTGGTGATTACTGAAGGTGGTGAAGCTGGTCAGACTGACAGAGGGGTTGCAAGTTCTCTTTCTGGACTCCCTCTGGTGGTTACTGGAGGGAGTGGAGCTGATCTGATTGACAGAGGCTTGCCACCTGGTAATGTGGAAGGCGATTGGAGATCTGGAGTTTCTGATTGGGATTTAAGACAGCTGACTCCCTCTATCCCTGCTGGTGATTTTCTTCCTGTGCCTTCTGAGGTCTGATGTCTCCTGCTCTTTCCCTGCATGGTTCAGCTAAGTGGTTCATTTGCTATTCTGTTTGCATTTGGTCTGGTTTTGTCTATCTCTGCTTTGTGCGGGTCAGCTAGCTCCTGCTGGGGCTGTGCTGAATCACCACCCATATGTTACTGCTTGTGCCAGTTTGTTTTGTGCCCTGTTATATTGGTCTCTTTTTTCTTTGCTTTCAGAATATACCAGAGTGCTGATATAGTGGGGGCGCAGTCGTGCGACTTCAGTGTTTTTTGCGCATCAGACGTGTTGGACTTTTTGCAGGGTTTTTTGCGTGATTGCAGACAGTGTCTTTCCTTTCCTGTCCTGTCTAGTCAGTGTGGGCCCCATCGTTTGCTCAGTCTATTTTTCTGCCTGTGTTTGTGTTTTCATCTTGTCTCACCGACAATATATGTTTGGGGGCTATCTATTCCTTTGGGGTCTGCTCCTGGGGCAGTTTAGATTTCCCCTATCTTGCTTTAGGCTTAATTAGATCTCTGGCTGTGCCGAGGCGTCTAGGATCATCGTAGGTACGCTTCACGGCTACTGCTAGTTGTGTGGATAGGATCAGGGGTCTGCAATCCACTTAGTTACCAACCTGACAGAATGGATTTTCTTAAGCATTGCAATGTGGTCTGTTTCCCTGTAAATGTAGGTGACTTTTTAACAATTAATTTCTTATTTTATTTTTTTCTTCCCCCTTCACAGTGAAGAGAGTCAAAGTCCGTTGGTGTTCGATGAAGGATTGCTTCAACAAGGATATGAGAGAGATTTGTGTTCAAAGTGGTGCTGCTCCAAAGGTCTCCAAATATAAATACCATTGTATGCTGTCTTTTCTGAGGCCCGCGGTTTCTCAGTGAACGTGAGTCTTTAGTGTTGTGTTACTATAATCTAAACTATTTTATTTTTTTTAGTAATGTTTGTAATTTATTTTCCACACTGAACCAGGAGCAGTACCACACAACCTGGATCGTCCTCAGTTGGAGTGGCCCCTAATCGAACAGCCACCGAACAGTCCCAAACATCCACCAGCATTGGAGCAAACAGGCAGGCTTCACAGGCTGGGGAACAGGCAGCCGGTCCCTCAGGTTTTCCCCTCTCCCAGCCCTCTGCCACTGGTTTTGTTGGATCTGCTCTCCAGCGGCAGAGGGCCTGTGAGAGGTCAGTCATGCCTGAGTTTATTCATTTTAGCTTGATCTTCCAGGATGGGATGAAGGCGGTTGGAGATAGACTGGACAGTGGGTTCACTCATGTGAACACACTTTTCCAGGAAGTCCACAGACGCCTTGACCACCTGGAAGCTGACCTTCAGAGACCGGCAAGACATTTTTTTTTTCACAATAGAGCTGGGCGTGTCCGAAAACCTGCCGCCTGACCTCCAGCTGTATGTAATGAGGGCCTGTCAGGCTGCTTATAACGATGCCATGCAGCAGTCCCAACTGCAGCCAAGATGTCACCAGCAGCCACACAGTTCTTTTCCTACATGGCAACAAGAGCCAGCACAGCACCAGTGGCAAGTGAACTATCCTCCTTCAGTTCCCAGCTACACCACGCAGCAGAGTGCAGCAACCCTCCAGCTTGCAGCACCCACAACACAGTCAATTGCAGCACCCCCCAGCTTGCAGCACCCCTCCAGCTTGCAGCACCAACCACTCAGCCGAGTGCAGCACCTCTCCAACTTGCAGCACCCACCATGCAGCCGAGTGCAGCACACCTCCATCTTGCAGCACCCATCACGCCGCCGAGTGCAGCACCTATGGAAACCAAGAAACGCCGAGGGAACATAAAAAAAAAAAAAGGGGACCACTCAGCACCCAAAACAAAACCCACAGAAAAGGAATTTTCCCCAAAAAATTTACCCTCCACCTACATCCCCCCTCCCAATATGTCTTTGTTATGCAATCTGTCTACACCTTCCCTTGCGTCTGTCCCTTCCAATGGGTCTATCCCTTCTGTGTCTATCCCTTCCAGTTCGTATTCCACTTCTAATGTGTCTTCCTCCCCCAATGACCCAATCCTCCATTTTGTTACCACTTGCCCTGTAACCACTCCCTCACCCTCTCCTACCCAATCATCCCAGCCCGACACCCCCTGGTCCACAATGTCACACCTTCCAAGCGACGCTGGTCCTAAACCCCATTTTCATTTATTGTTTACAAAATTATTTGTGTTAAATTAAAAATTCATTTTATTTTTGATAATAAAAAATCTTTGTTTTTCACAATCACTGTGTTTATCTATTTGAAAACGCACACATGTGTGTATTGTATAACTGGTGTTAGAGTGGATGTGTTATTATTATAAAAGTTAGCAAACAATACAGGTACATTTACAAGCTGATTAAACCATTTCATCTTGCCATGCCACACGTCCAAAATCAGAAACAAAGTAAGCAGCAAAGTGATCCCCCACAAACTCACTTCAAATGTGAGGTGGTCCCTAAAAAATGGTTTTGTAAATTTTGTTGGAAAAATGAGAAATCGCTGGTTATCTTTTAACCCTTTTAACGTTCTAACTCCTAACAAAAAACAATATGTTTCCAAAATTGTGCTGCTGTAAAGTTCACTTGTGGGAAATGTTATTTATTAACTATTTTTGTGGGTTATGACTCTCTGATTTACGGGCATAAAAATTAAAAGTTTGAAAATTGCAAAATTTTCACAATTTGTGTCAAATTTCCGTTTTTACAGAAATAAACGCAAGTTATGTCGAATAAATTTTACCACTAACATGAAGTACAATATGTCACAAAAAAACATCTCAGAATCTGCGGGATACATTGACGCGTTCCAGAGCTATTACTTCATAAAGTGACAGTGGTCAGAATTGTAAAAATTGGTTTGCCCATTAAGTACCAAATTTGCTCTGTCACTAAGGGGTTAAAAACCCTGCAGTAAGGCTAGGTACACATTAGCGTTTCTGTGCACAGCATGACGCCCAAAAAAACGCTGTGTGTACATGCCTTTGTATGCGTTTTGGCATGCGTTTGCGTTGTTTTTGCGCTTGCGTTCAGAATTTCCTTGACACAAGCCATGTCCAATGGATGTGTCTCATGGGAATTCTGTATATAGACCCTTGCACTGATGAAATCCTCATCTATTGTTGCTGTATCGCAAGATGGATCTTGGCATGGAGAGCTTCTAGTGTAATATGGACTTGCAATTGAAATTTGCTTTTGCCTTTGCTGTGGCTTGTGAAGGAGAAAGAAGAAGACAAAGACAGAGAAGATGTCGTTGTCGCTACAGGCAAGACCCCATAGTTGAAGCCGTGGAGCCTACTACTCGTTGTACACCAAGCTGCATGAAAACCTAGAGAAGTTTTACAACTACATGAGGATGTCGGAACATAGCTTCAATGACTTGCTGAAACGTGTCCGAGCATCCATCACCAGGCAGGACACACAGCATCGTTGAGCAATTCCTGCTGAGGAATGTCTGTTGGTGACCCTGAGGTACGTATATAATGTTGAAAAAGAAACACGTCATTATTATTATTATTATTGTTATAAAAGCCATCTACTGAATTTTTTATTTACTTTTTTGGTTCTACAGATTCCTGGCTACCGGAGAGACCTTAAGATCTCTACATTTTCAATTCCAGATTGGAGTGTTCACCCTTTCTGGGATAGTTGCAGACACCTGCAGTGCTTTATGGGTTGTTCTGCATGATGAATTCCTCCCCCAATCCACAACTGAACTCTGGCTGGAAAAACTGTTTCCAAACTGTTTGGGGACTGTGGACGGCAAACACATTCGGATTCAAAAACCTGCTGGAAGTTGATCTGAGTATTTCAATTATTATTATTATTATTATTATTATTATTATTTATTATTATTTCAATTATAAAAAATTGTTTTCAATAACTCTCATGGCGATTGCAGATGCTGACTGTTGATTTGTTGCTGTGGACGTTGGCACATTTGGACAAGCAAATGACTCTCAGACCTTCAAAGACTCTGACATGGGTCAACGTTTGTATGGGAATAATTTCAATTTTCCAATGCCACGCCCTCTTCTAAACACTGAAGGACCTCCAATGCTGTTTGTTGTGGTTGGGGATGAGGCGTTTCAAATGTGTGCCAACCTCATAAAACCATACTGGAGTTGTGACTTGAATCACACAAAAAGGATTTACAACTACTGATTGACAAGGGCATGAAGAACTGTGGAGTGTGCCTTTGGATTGCTGGCTTCTAAATGGCACATTTTGAGAACATCTGTCCATCTAAAAACTGAGACAATTGATGAGGTAGTGAAAGCATGTGTTGTTCTGCACAATTACATCCTTGTGAAAGAGCGACACAACTTAGAACTTGAGGAACCTGAAGTAAGCACATTGCATGATTTCCAAGATCACCCTCTGAGGAGTACATTGGAAGTTATCCAAATGAGGGTCAATATAACAGAAAACACCTGAGTGACACCATTCTAAAAACTGCACCCCTCAGGCTATGTGCCCACGTAGCATTTTTTAAATGCTCAGGAAACAGATTCTCCTTCCCAGAAAACGCGCGTTTTTGCCATGATTTTTGCGCGTTTTTTTGCACAAAAACACGCGTTTTGATGCGTTTTTTTTCCGCGTGTCTTTTGGACTATTGGAAATAGCTAAAAACCCTGAACCTAAGTGGAAATTAATGAACATGCTGCGTTTTTTACCACTAAGCGTTTCCTTAGCGGTAAAAAACGCATCCATTGGCACAAAAAGGCCAAAATGCATTTAAATGAATGGGATGCTTCTTTTAAGCATTTTTGATGCGGTTTGACACTGAAAAACGCATCCAAAATGCTTAAAAAATGCTACATGGGCACACAGCCTCAAGGTGTTTCACGAGAACTAAAGCAATGTGAAAGGAAAAAAATGAACATTTTACTTTATTCACAAAAAATTTACTTTGGAACCAAATTTTTTTATTTTCACATAGGTATCAGGAGAAAATGGACCACAAAATTTGTTGTGCAATTTCTCCTGAGTACGCTGATACCCCGTATGTAGGGAAAAGCCACTGTTTGGGTGCATGGAATTGCTCAGAAAGGAGCAAAGTTTGACTTTTTGAATGCAAAATTGCCTGCAATCAATGGTGGGCGCCATGTCGCATTTGGAGAGCCCTTGATGTACCTAAACAGGAGAACCCCTCAATTCTAACTCCAACCCTAACCGCCACACACCCCTAACCCTAATCCCACCCTAACCGCCTGGAATTGCCTTTATTGGCGACAGCACCCTGCATCCACCTCCCTCCTTTCTCCTTCATGCCCACTTTCCTGTGAGTCATGTCCCTTTTCAGTGAGACTACTCCCCCTAATCTCAAACAAGTAGTAAAAAGTATCTAAAGCCCATACGAAATATGGTGCACGTCTGAAAAGACCGGTTTTGGGGTGCAAGTTACGCCAGAATCTGGCACATTAAGCTTGATAACCATGTCCTATCCTATTGTTTTTCCATCCGAATTATATACTTGACTAGTTATTGCTCCTCAATGTTTCAAAGTGCGGAAGAAATCAAAAAATAAAGTATTCACCGCAAGGCATCTAGCCTATGAAGGTCAGACGCCTTCTCAGAAGAAAGATAGCTTTTGACCTACTTGCAATTTTTTTTTTCTCATTTTCAGATTTGCATTAAAACAAGTCCTGCTGCTCGTCCCCATTTCTAAAGATAAACCCTGGATCTGAGAAATGCCTTTATCAGCTGTTAGAAGTCAGAGCCGAGATTAGCCAGAAGTCTGACGAGAAGGATATAGAAGTCGTCCTTTCATCTTCTATTAATGCTGTTATCAATGCTTCATATATGTGCAGTTTATGTCATAGACGTGAACTGCTCCATTCTTCTCCTCCATCCGTAAACCTGAAATTTCAGTAAGGATGTAAATGGAGGTTGTCACCTGGAGGCAAGAGTTACCTATAGAGCATGATTATAATATTCTTTCTTGGGTGATAAGTGGGGACATCACCTTTTGGTGCCTTACAGAAATTCAATGTTATGTCGACACTCAATTTAAATGTAACTATCATTATACTCTATTGAAATGTTATATTATTTGTGGCGGGAGGATTATCTTAATAAAGACATTAATGACAGATCGCTACGATATAAAATTAATGTCTGATTGCTGGGAGTTCCACTGCTTAGAAAGTAAATGGCACTTGGTTTCTTAATGGGTCCCCACTGAGCCCAACCTTTACTATGGTGGCATGTGCTTGATGTAAGTAACGCTGCAAACGTTCAAGAATTAACTTTTATTCTGCAGCGCCGCATATGCTAATCAGGCAGGACTTGTTGGGTAGGTTGTCTGTTCCCCAGGACTAGTTCTGCCTTGGATCATTTAATTACACCTCCCTGGGCATGAAAGACAGCCTGCAAGACAATTCTGCCATAACCAGGGCCGGTTTTAGACAAAGTGAGGCCCTAGGCAAAAGTTTAAAGTGGGGCCCCAAATGCTAACATTGTAAAATCATACATTTAGGTAACATTACATGAACAGTTGGCAGAGGGACCTGGAGCCAGTGCTGGCACTGTGGCCCCCATATTCAGGGGCCGTATATTGGCCGACGGGTCTGCCACTATCAGCATTACACAGGAGCGTTGCTAGGGTCAGAAAAGATTGGGGGGCCCAAGCCCCAAAGACAAAGAGTTGTCCCCCAACCCCCTCTTAATTTTTTTTTTAACACTGCAGATAACACAGCAGGGCTCCCAACCGTCCTGGATCCAGTGGGACAGTCCCGATTTTGACACTCCTACCTGCGGGATTGTAGTTTTCCCGCACTGCAAATCAGTCGCCACGCCCACCTGTCATTTCAGAAGGGACTGTGTACCGATCGCCATGCAATTCCCTCTATGCACAGCACACTCCAGAACAGAAGCCCTCCCCGGCTCACGTGTCCAGTCACATGACTGTGACCTCATCCTATGTAACATCAGAAATAGCAGTGATAACTCTCTGAGAACAGATAATATAGTAGATATCACCTGCAGTCCTATGTAACACCAAAGATAGTCCTACTTTGAAACGCTATGGATATGTTCACATGCATTTTTTTCAGTAGCCAAAACCCGTTCTATTGGCAGTAAAAATGTAGCGTTCAAAATACCTGTTTTTCAGCTTGTTTTCTGGTGTTCTTTACACTTTTTTAAGCTTTTTTTTTAAAAGTGAGGATGTTTGCTTTGTCTACAGTATATTTAAGGCCACATTCACACGTTGAGTATTCGGTCAGTATTTCTCATCAGTATGTGCAAGTCAAAACCAGGAGGGTGAGAAATCCAGAAGTGGTGCCGTGTTTCTACTATACTTCTCCTCTGATTGTTCCACTGCTGTTTCTGCATTACAAACACTGATTTGAAATACTGACCAAATACTGAACGTGTGAATGACACTTAATAGTTTAATTCACCAAAACCACTTAAAAAATTGCAGCGAAAAATGCCGTTGCAATATCTGCAGCTTTCTTTCTTATATTCTTTCATTGCTTTCTACGGGTGAAAACACACTCAAAGAAGTGACACGCTGCAGATTTAAAAAGTTCTACAGTTCTGAAATTCAGTCAGAAAAAAACAAGCGCATGCAGGAGATTTCAGAAATCTCATATGTTTTGCTGGCACTTTAAAAAGCAGATTTGGCCACGTTCATAGGCAGAATTTTTGCAGCTTTTTCTTCTGCAAATAAGAAGTTTACAGCATTTTATAGCACAAGCAAAGACTGAGATTTTCAGAGATCTCCCGCACACCCTTTTATTGTCTCCTGACTCAATTTCACAACTGCAGCGTTTTTTAAAGCCGCAGCGTGTCACTTCTTTCAGCAATTTTTTTCACCCGAAGAAAGCAATGAAAAAGTTTTAGAAAAGCTGCAAATGTCGCAACGTTGTTTTTTGCTGTATTTTTGGTGAATAAAAATGAATGCTATACAAAAGAAAAGCAGCAAAAGCTCTAAGGGTATGTGTCCACAGTCAGTAAACTCTGGATGCTGCGTACATCCGCAGGATCCAACCCGCAGCGGCCAGATGTTACAGCATAGTGGATGGGATGAACACATGTGGAATCTGCGTAAGATGGCAGCACTTTAGACGGAGCACATGTCCGCTGCATCCCAAGTGCTGACATTTCCGGATCGTCTGCACATACCCTACAATGTTATGGTGGGATTTCCAGTTCCCTCTGATCTAGACGACTTTATGTCATTGACCATTCAAGTTGATCGGCTTTTACGTGAACGTAAAGCTACACGAGAGGCGTTGCTGCCTTTCGAACGAACATCTGAACCCATGCAATGTGATAGGGTTTTGTCTAGGGCGCAACGTCAGGAGTTTAGAAGGTGCAATAAGCTGTGTTTTTTCTGTGGTGACGCCTCTCATACTATTTCTGTCTCCCTTAAACGAGAAAAGCTTTTTGCTCACACATTTGCTGTGGGCAGTGTACAGCCTAAGTTCCTTTTGGCAATTACCCTGATCTGCTCCTTGTCTACATTTTCCGCTAAGGATTTTGTAGATTCAGGAGCAGCTCTGAATCTGATGGATTTAGACTTTGCTAAACATTGTGGTTTTCCTATAATACCCCTGCAGACTCCTATCCCTTTGAGGGGTATTGATGCTACTCCTTTGACGGAGAATAAACCCCAGTTTTGGACCCAGGTGATAATGCGGGTCGCCCCGGACCACCAAGAAAATTGTAAATTTTTGGTGTTGCACAATTTGCATGATACTATTGTTCTAGGTTTTCCTTGGTTGCAGACTCATAATCCTGTTTTGGATTGGAAATCTGTGTCTGTGGTGAGTAGGGGTTGTCAATGTGAATGTGGCGCCCCCAGGAGTATAGTCGCCACAGTGGCATTACCTTCCTCCTAGGGAGTGTGATGTCATGCTTGGAAGCAATGAAGGATCTCTCTGTCAGTTAATCACAACACACAACACAGTTCTCATTCCATTTCAGAGGGAGCTCTGAACCCGAAACTGGGGGAAGAGCTGCTCTCTGGGGGCCGGGAAGGGGAAATTAGGAGTTAGTGTGAGGAAGGCAACGTGTGTGGACGTGAGGAGAGGAGCTGGAAAATTGAGCAGAGTTCAGAGCTCACTTCTAGCTATAGCACATGATCTGGAGCCCGGTCTCCAAGGCTGTATGGATACTGATGTTCCTGCAGCAGAAACTGGAGGAATAGTAGGCTGTAATTCCTCTGTTCCCACATAAGACTTGGAGGCACAACAGCAAGTGGTGAGCCAGAAGAAGAAGAAGGCTACAGCTGTCTACCATACGAGGGAGTTCTAAATGAGAACAAGCAAGTGGAACTTCAGTGTAACACAGTACTGCAAGTACCTAAAATAAGCACTAGAAAGGAGACTGCACAACCCATCTGATAGAGAGATTCCTAAGTTGCTTCCAGGCCGGCCAGCCTCTGTTCCATCTGTAATCTGGAATTCTGGACTGCATTTACCAAGCAAAGTAAAGGTAAAAGAAACTGCACCCTATTGTGTCCTTGCCTCCTTCCTGCAAACTCTCCAGCACTGCTATATCTCTGTGCCAGACACTACACCCTCTTCCTCAACACCTATCCTCTTCATCTACTCTGCCCTGGGACTGCAGCCCTGCCTGTGGAGGGTAACAACATCTTTGCTGCACCACACCATCTGTCCTAGAGGATCTGTTTACAGCGTCGGCTTAACATCTTCATTGCCGAGCACCACAGGTGGCGTCACGTATCATCCACTCATAAACTTTAACCAGCCACTCTTAACCCCTTTTACATGGACGTCCAGGGCCACGGACCGGGTCACCGCTGCTGTGACACTTCCCGCTAAGATACCGGCCCGGTACCGAGTACCCCACAGCCCTGGAAGGGTGACCTATTTTCTTAGTAACACTCCTGTTTTCCCACCTCTCCACAGTCTCATGATATTCCTGACTGGCTTATTTTTCTGATGTATTTAGTGAGAGTAAGTCTGCATCTTTGCCTCCTCATAGGAGTTGTGACTGTGCAATTGAGTTAATGCCTGGGTGTAAATTTCCCAAGGGTCGGCTTTTCAACTTATCGGTACCCGAACATGATGCTATATATCTTATATCAAGGAGTCGTTGGAGGAGGGTCATATTAGACCATCCTCTTCACCTTTAGGTGCTGGGGTTTTTTTTGTGGCCAAGAAAGATGGTTCATTAAGGCCATGTATTGACTATCGTTCCCTTAACAAAATCACTGTTAAATATCAGTACCCGTTACCCCTGATTTCTGATTTATTTTCCAGAGTTAAAAGTGCCTGTTGGTTTACCAAGCTTGACCTCAGGGGGGCGTATAATCTTATTCGCATCAAGCACGGGGATGAATGGAAGACGGCGTTTAATACTCCGGAGGGATATTTTGAGTACCTGGTGATGCCTTTTGGGCTCACTAATGCCCCTTCTGTCTTCCAATCTTTTATGAATGATATTTTCCAGGACTTTGTGGATAAGTTTTTGATCATTTATCTGGATGATATTTTGATCTTTTCGAGTGACTGGGATTCTCATGTGGAACATGTCCGGACTGTATTCTGGATTTTGAGGGAAAATTCTCTGTATGTTAAGGGATCGAAGTGCCTCTTTGGTGTACAGAGGATTTCAATTTTGGGATTCATTTTGTCCCCGTCTGCTATTGAAATGGACCCGGCCAAGATACAGGCCATATATGATTGGGTTCAGCCCACTTCTTTGAAGGCTCACCAGAAGTTTTTGGGTTTTGCTAATTTCTACCGTAAATTTAAAAGTAATTTTTCTGGTATTGTTAAACCACTGACTGATCTGACCAAAAAGGGCGCTGATGTGGTGAATTAGTCTCCAGAGGCAGTCTCGGCATTTCAGGAGCTTAAGCGGAGATTCACTTCTGCTCCGGTTCTACGGCAACCTGATGTCTCACTCCCATTTCAGGTGGAGGTAGATGCTTCTGAGATTCGTGCAGGAGCCATTTTGTCCCAAAAAGATCCGGTGACTTCTAAGATGAATCCCTGTACCTTCTTTTCATGAAAATTCTCCCCATCTGAACGTAACTATGGCATGGGGAATTGGGAATTGTTGGCCATGAAATGGGCATTTGAAGAGTGGAGACAATGGTTGGAGGGAGATAGACATCAAGTTGTGGTCCTCACCGGCCACAATAATTTGATTTATCTTGAATCAGCCAAACGCCTGAATCCTAGACAGGCTAGGTGGGCCTTGTTTTTCATGCATTTAATTTTGTGGTCTCTTTTCTTCCAGGCACTAAGAATGTTAAGGTGGACGCCCTTTCTAGGAGTTTCTTTGCTGATTCTCTTAATGTGACCGAGCCTACTACCATTCTAAATGAGGGTGTATTTCCTTCTGCCATCTCACCCGATTTGAGACGTGCCCTGGAGGAATTTCAGGAGGACAAACCTGAACGTTGCCCTATGGGAAAATTGTATGTCCATGACCAGTGGAGAAAGAGAATAATGTCTGAAATTCATTGCTCCGCGCTGGCTGGTCATCCAGGTATTTTTGGTACCAGAGATTTGGTGAGTCGGTCCTTTTGGTGGCCTGCCTTATCTCGTGATGTCAGGAATTTGGGGCAGTCCTGTAGGACTTGTTCTCGGTCCAAGCCCTGTTCTCGTTCTAGTGGGTTGTTGATGTCCCTGCCGGTGCCCAGGAGGCCATGGATCCATATCTCAATGGATTTTATTTCCTATCTTCTTGTCTCTCAGAGAATGACTGTTATCTGGGTGATTTGTGAAAGATTTTCTAAGATGATCCATCTTGTACCACTCCCAAAGTTGCCATCTTCTTCTGAGTTGGTGTCCTTGTTTTTACAACAGGTGGTTCGGTTGCATGGGATTCCTGAGAACATTATGTCGGACAGAGGAGTTCAGTTTGTTTCCAGATTTTGGAGAGCTTTTTCAGTTAACTTTCCACTTTGCATTTCATCCTCAGACCAATGGGCAGACTGAGAGAACAAACCAGACGTTGAAGTCCTATTTGAGATGTTTCATATCTGCTGATCAGGATGATTTGGTCTCATATTTGCCCTTGGCCGAAGTCACCCTGAACAATAGGGCTAGTTCTGCCACTTTGATGTCGCCCTTTTTCTGTAACTTTGGGCTTCATCCTCGATTTTCTTCAGGGCAGGTGGAATCTTCGACCTGCCCAAGTGTGGACACTGTGGTAGAGAGAATGCAGCAGATTTGGGACCAAGTGGTGGATAAGTTGTTCCACTCTCAGGAAAAATCCCAACAGTTTTCCAACCGGCATAGGACCATTGGTCCCCAGTTTAAAGTGGGTGATATGGTTTGGTTGTCTTCAAAGAATATTCCTATGAAGGTTGCGTCTCCAAAATTCAAGCCAAGATTCATTGGACCTTATACGATTTTGGAGATCCTTAATCCCGTTTCTTTCCAATTGGCTCTTCCAGTTATGTTTAAGATCCATAACCTGTTTCATAAATCTCTGTTGAAAAGATTTGTGGAGCCAGTAGTTCCTATGGCGGTGCCTCCTGACCCTGTATTGGTTAAAGGCAATTTGGAATATGAGGTAGAGAAAATATTGGATTCTCGTTTGGCTAGACGGAGACTCCAGTACTTGGTCAAATGGAAGGGTAATGGCCAGGAGGATAATTCTTGGGTCTCTGCTTCTGACATTAATGCCAAAAGATCGGTTCGTGCTTTTCACCTGGCCCATCCTGATCGGCCTGGTGGCGTGGATGAGGGTTCGGTGACCCCTCATCAAGGGGGGGTACTGTTGTGAATTTGCATTCTGGTCTCCCTCTGATTATTACTGAAGATAGTGGAGCTGGTCAGATTGACAGAGGGGTTGCGAGTTCTCTTTCTGGGCTCCCTCTGGTGGTTACTGGAGGTAATGGAGCTGATCTGATTAACAGAGACTTGCCATCTAATAATGAGGACAACGATTGGAGATCTTAAGACAGCCGACTCCCTCTATCCCTGCTGATGATTTTCTTCTTGCCTCCTGAGGTCTGATGTTTCCAGCTCAGTCCCTGCATGTTCAGCTAAGTGTTCATTTGCTATTCTGTTTGCATTTGGTCTGGTTATATCTATCTCAGTTTTGTGTGGGTCAGCCAGCTCCGGCTGGGGCTGTGCTGAATCACCATCCATATGTTACTGCTTGTGCCATTTTGTTTTTGTCCCTTATTAGATTGGCCTCTTTTTGCTCTGCTTTCAGAATATACCAGAGTGCTGATATAGTGGGCGAAGTCGTGCGACTTCAGTGTTTTTTGCATCAGACGTGTTGGACTTTTTGCAGGGTTTTTTTGCGTGATTGCAGACAGCGTCTTTCCTTTCCTGTCCTGTCTAGTCAGTGTGGGCCCCATCATTTGCTTAGTCTATTTTCCTGCCTGCGTTTGTGTTTTCATCTTGTCTCACCGACAATATATGTTTGGGGGCTATCTATTCCTTTGTTGTCTGCTCCTGGGGCAGTTTAGATTTCCCCTTTCTTGCTTTAGGCTTAGTTAGCTCTCTGGCTGTCCTGAGGCATCTAGGATCATCGTAGGTACGCTCCACGGCTACTGCTAGTTGTGTGGATAGGATCAAGGGTCTGCAATCCGCTTAGATACCAACCTCTCTGGTTTTCTGTGGCTTAGCTTGGGCTTGCTCTCCTCCTCGGTGACCCAATCATAACAGTGTGCGTTTTCCTGTGGGCACCTGTTGGCAGGGAGACCAGACTACCGGCAAATGAGACAGACCACAGGTGCTCTCGCTGACCGGGACCTGGATCCCGTGCAAGAATTCCCCATGGCCTCTTGGAGCTCGGACGCCCGATCGGGAGGTTCCGGAGGTTTAGTAAAATTAGGTGCCAACCTAAACCTCTGCCTACACTGGTGCTGCTCCAACTTTCGCTCCAGAAAACTAAGGTCTATGTGGGTGGAGATGGTGATAAGCTCCTCCAGTGTGGTGGGAATCTCCCTGGTGGCCAGGGCATCCTTTACATGGCCAGCCAGACTTCTCCAGAACACCAGAATGAGGGTCTTATCTGACCACTCCACCTCTGAAGCCAGCGTCCGGAACTGGATGGCATAATGGCTGACCAGAGACGAGCCCTGCGATAATGCCAGCAGCTGGAGCGCGGTATCATGGGTGACTCACGGTCCCAAAAAGACCTGCTTCAGAGTACCCAAGAACCGCGAGGTACTCTGCACCACATGATCACCACGCTCCCACAGCGGTGTGGCCCACTCCAGAGTCCTGCCCGACAAGAGGGAAATAACAAATCCCACTTTAGCCCGTTCCGAGGGGAATCGTGCAGCCAGCAGCTCCAGCTGTATGGTACACTGGCTCACGAAACCCCTACAAGAAGCACTATCGCCCAAGAACTTTTCGGGCAATGTTAGATGGGGCAAAGTCAGGGCAGGGATGGCAGGGGACACACGGGAGACAGCCTCTGTGGCTGCCTGAACAGCGACTGCGGTAACATCCACAGCTGAGGCTGAGCACTCAAGAGCCGCCAGCCTGCCCTCCAGCTGCTGGATGTACCACTGCAGTCATTGTTCGTCTGCCATTACTAGCCAGACCCTGGCACTAGTATGATGTCAGGGCTGGCGGAACGCACCAAATAATAAAATAATAGTAAGGTGCGTTCGCAGCCCGGGGTCCACTGTGCAGGTGTGGTAAACTGCTGCTTTGTAATGGCGGAAGTATAAAGCAGCATACAAGAGGTCACACGTGGGCTAACGTCACCCAGTGTGAGCAGAAGCGAACTCTGTTATGACACAGTTGCGCCACCGCTGAACATAAATGCCAGAGCCTGTTAAAATCATAGCACTTGGCAAGAGAGCGCACAGTATGCGGTCACAGAACTCAGTCCCAAGGACACGAGGTCTAAGTCCCTCTAGACCTACTGAGCGCGCAGCGTCGCACCTGCAGACGCCACTATAGATGCTGACTATGGTGGAGTGTTGAGCACATGCACCGTGGCGTGCAGAGCCACCGGTAGACACTGATGTCAGTCTCAGACTCTGCCTCTACCTACACCTAAGCCTGGGCGCTTAACAGGCTAGGCTGCACAACACATGCGTACCATGGGTTGGGGTTTCAAATGAGTCAGTCACAAGAGACATTCATACTTGCATACAACACTCACTCCTCATAGTCTGGTAATGCAGTCTATACTAGCGCATGGCCAAGTGGCCATGCGAACCTTTTATAGCCGCGTCCTTCTGGGACCTTCCTGACCATTCTGATGGTCCAATCCGAGCTGGAGAAGGACCTTAGCATGTGACCTCCGATCTCCAATGAGAGATCGTCCCACGGGCATGCTCAGTGGACCGAAAGGAAGACTTAGTCCCTGGAGTAGCTCGCTGCAAACCAGCATACGTTGCTATAGCTGGGCCAGAGGTGCCAGCAGCAACCAAACCCACAGAGCTAGTCTGGGCAGAGCACCGGGACCGACGAGTCTTCTGAGCAGCCTCCTCTGCGGCTGGAGAGGAATGGGAGACCGCCAGAAGCAAGACTCAGGATTCCTGCTGTGCTGCGACAGGAACCCGACGCCTAACATAATGTGAGAATTAACCCTTGATGTGAGGGTTATATAAATAGGTAAAACCCAACCTCAATGTTATATATATCTGAAATTTTTGGTCCTGTGACCTGTAATGAACCCTATAGTTAGTGTGAAAACTGCAGAAAATACAAATAGTTAGTAAAGAGGCACCAGCCTACAACTTGGGGCTGTTATGGTGAGTAGATCCGGTATCCACCGATTATGTAAACAAAATTTCCATTATGCAGATGACCAGAATGAAGTAGGAGTTGTAGTGGTATTGCTTATGGGTCGCCCCCGTCCCAGGGCTGTGGGGTACTCGGTACCGGGCCGGTGTCAGGGGAATGTGTCACAGCGACGGTGACCCGGTCCGTGGCCCTGGGCGCCCAAATCAATGGTGGTTTGTAGTTAATGTAGTTTAAGTGGAATGGAATAGTTCGTGACGCCACCTGTAGTGTTTGGCAAGCAAGATGTTAAGCCAACGCTACATGCAGATCCTCTGGGGCTGATGGTGTGTTGCAGCATAGATGGTGTAGCTCCCCACAGGTGAAGCTGTAACCTCAGGGCAGTGTAGTTGCAATAGATGAGAATAGGAGCAGGCGGTGTGAGGAATGTTGGTACCCAGATGTAGCGGTGCTGGCGGTGTTGGCGCACAATTGAATGGAAGACACCAGGGCTTGTAGTTCCAAAGCTTTACTCACAGTTCGTGGTACACACTGGTGCCTGCCTCCGTGCCGTGTCCTCCGGGACAGAGACTCAATCAACCTCCCGGGCAAGTCAGGATTCTCCTCTCCAACACTCCGTCAACATGTACCTTTCCTGAACGACTCCTCTATTGCGCCTTTTAGTGTGAAGATCTCCAGTACCATGGTACTCTGAAGTTCCTCCTGTCAGGTGTTCCTAACAACTCTATTTGTATGACAGACAGCTGTAGCCTCTCTCGGGGACTCCCTTCTCCGGAGTCCTGGCTCTCTATTCAGTTGCTGTTGTACCCCAAGTCTTAGATGGGAGCAGTGCATTTACAGCCAACTACTTCACCGGTGTCTGCTGCAGAACCATACATGTCCATACAACCTCGGGGACCGGGCCCCGGCCTTGCGCTGAGAACCTATAGGCAGGGTTCCTCTTCCAACCCACAACTCCTCTCTGTTCTCCTACTCCTTCGTTCCGCGCTGTTCTTTCTCTCTCTTATGGAAGCTTAGGTTGCAGTTCTACGTCTTTCTCCTGTTCCTTTCCAGTGCCAGCTAGCTCAGGTCACTGAGGCAGCTGCAGCACTCCTTCCTCCATCCCTCCTTCTAGGGATCCCCACTCCTCCCGAGTGGCTTCCTTCCTCTCTGACCCTCTGTCAGACTGATCCCCAGACTGAACTGTAATTCTAAACCTTCCAAACCTTTTATATGTCTCAACTCCACCCACCTCTCAGCATATCTCGAGTTACGAAGCAAGGAACCACGAAAGGTACTCTGCTACCCTCTAAGCATGGAGCCGCAATGTGGTCAGTGCTGAACTATCCTGTGTGTGGGGTGCAGGTGTTGGAGCGTGGAAAGGAGTTCCCAACTTACCTAGTTGGTGGGGCACTACACCTTAGGAGAAGGTGCAGTACCTCTGTGGCGACTGAGCCTCAGGGGCGCCACACTTACCATTGGTGACATTGGACACGTGTCCTTTAGTCCCCCAAGGTGCCTGCCGTGGGTGTAAGTACCTGTGCATAGTGCGGGTATAAATAGTGAATGGCCAGGACTCGCCGGCAAGCAAGCCTCTTAATGAATCCGGTGAGTCTAGTAAGTGGCGTGTGCCTCTGTGTGTACCTCGCAACATATCTTGCACCTGTCTGAGACTGGAGTAAGTAATGCTGCTGTTGTCCCAACTTAGATCCTCTTTATCCAATTTGTCGGAGCTGTGCGAAAAAAACGTGGGACTACTAAAAGTCGTAAACTTTTAGTGCAGCTTTGTGTTGGGCCAAAATTGTGCTACTTTTCAAAGCTTTTACTCCACAACTCTCAATCTTTAATGAGATAGTCCCTTGAATATTTGTAACATGGAGCGGGACGGTAGCCACAGGCGAGGCACTCTTCTTTCGTCATGATTAAGAGCCTGTATAGCTCGAAAAGAGTCAATGTTAGCGCAAATGTGCATTTTTAATTCCTTCTTTTTTATATTTCTACAATAAATGTGATGTTTTAGATTTTTTTCGTGCGGTTGCTGGATTTTCCCTTTCCGCGTCCTATGGCTTTCTCAATCCGGTGAGCTGATGGGTCTTATTTTTTGTTTACTCTTCTGAGGCACCCCAGCACGTTATATGAAAGTGGGGATCCTGGCTGGGTGTGTGGAGGGCACTGATTGAGCATGGAGGCATTTGTTCATACCCGAAAACTCCCCTGATGATCTTGGTTACAGTGAAACGCGTCGGGAGAAGGGAGCTGTGTAGTCATGGAGAGATCCAGCATTGACATACATATGGGTGAGATCCTTCCTTGGTGTATGCCCTATATGGATGCAAACTTATAAAAAAAAAAGGCGGGCTGAGAACTGTGACTGATATATGCCCTGGTGAGGAATGAAGTACATATATTGAGAGTGAAACCCCGCCTACTCATTAACTCAGTATTTATTTGCTGTTTTATTGTCTATGAGGTCTATGCGAGTCTATTGGTGTTAATGAGAGACTGAATTTTATACTGTCTTTATGGAGGTGTATTCTAAACCAATAGACTTTCTACAGCATTCCAGAATATGTTATATGAATCAGAAATGAGGGGAATGTTGCCAAAAGGCTCCAATTGCTTTAATCGTAAGACAGTCTGATGTAAGGGAGACTGGAGTCTTAATTATCGCATAGTAATTTTTGTGCGTTTTTTTGTGGCATTCTTTTCATTTTTTTTTCTTGTTTTTTTATAAGCACTGATTGTTTAGTATAATATTCTTAGTCTGTTTTTTCAGCCATTTATGCTGCCATATTTATGATTTTTACCGCTATAAGTGGCAGATGCTCTCTATGGCTTTGTTCTGACAATACATATTTTGTTGGTATAATTTCCGTAGTAATTTTACCTGGTGTTGTGGTCTCTAATTTGAATATATTTTTAATTTATATAAATCATGTGTTACCATTTGTGCGGGCACCTCTTGTGCTTGTAGTGCTATGTACCGCTACTAAATAAAGGTATTTTAACCTTAATTTCTTTTATTGTCCTATTTTATTTTGACCTTTTTGTTCGTGTTTCTCTCTTTTGGTCTGTGCTGGAATTGATGTATATCCAGGAATACTCCCCTGTGCTTAGTTTCTCCAGTATGGTTCTTCAATCCTCTACCTTTCCCTGCCAGCATAGCTAAAAGAGCAAGTGGATATGGACACCATTGAGTTCAGGGTATCTCAGATCTGAAAGGTCCATCAATTATATTGATGTCTGTGCTATGAGCCCCCTGTATAAATGACCATAGATGTGACTGTGCCCTCTGCAGCCCCCAGAGCTATTCCACTATACTGCCTAGATCTGTAACTTTTTCCATTGAAATTATCTAGGTAAAGATGTTATATCAACGTAAAGCTTATTTTATCCCCTTCTCCTTTTGTTCAGTCCCATCTTGGTTGACCACAGGGGTGCCCTGACTTGTTGATAGAATTCAGACCTTACCAAATGTCACCCAAAATCCATAGTTAATCAATTTTAATGGACATATTAGGTTCATCATTGTCAAAAGCCACAATTAACTTCTCTGAACTCCACCCAATAGAGGACTTATTGAGAAGGCTCTACGCCTAGCTGTCTCCCACCAGATCTAGGCTATGTACCCACGTATAAAGAAAAAAATGAGTCCTTCCCAGGAAAAACGCACTTTATTGAGTGTTTTTTTGCGCGGTTTTTGCGCTTTTTTATGCGTTTTTTACCGGAGCATCCTCCTGCTCATAGATTATAGTTAGAAATGCGGATTTTTCCGCGAAATTAATGAGCATGCTGCGTTTTTTACTGTGATGCGTTTTTCACGGAAAAAACGCATCAATATGCACAAAAAGTGCGGCATTCCTTAAAATGAATGGGATGCTTCTTGTAAGCGTTTTTGCCGGTAAAAACGCGAGAAAAAACGCTTACGTGGGTACACAGCACTAAACTAGCCTGCATAGTTGTTTACACAGAAAGTAGTTCTCTAAAGGTGATAAGTAACAAAATCTTTCATTAGATTATAAAATCCCATAGTAATATAATTTCATTAGTGCTAAATACTATTTTAGAAGCGCAGGTTTCCTAACTTGTCCCTTTCTGTGTTAATGCACATGTAGTACCTAATGTTGTCCACAAGATGTCAGCATAGAACATAGGTTCCTCTGTATAGAGTACAAGCTTTCCAAGGTGCAGGAATAATGAGGCCGGATTATGCAGAAATAGAAGTTTAATACCTTCCAGTTGTGACCTCTAGATCTGTGATTAGCTGTTCCTGAAATAAAAGGAAAATGCAAAACAAAAGTTGACACTGGTGGCACTGCTCTCTACATAAGCGCAGACTCATAGACAAGACAACTTAAATGTGTCCATGTGAAATGGTGTCAGGCAGCGGGAGGTTATCTGGAATGTGATTTCTTAGCAACAAAAGTTTTACCTTTTTTCATTCCCCCCTTTCATTTAATTCCCCTTTCTCCTTCTCCCTTTTCCTGCATTTATTCCAATCTTCCTCCTATTATTCATTTATTCATTCATTCCTCCATCATTACAGCTTCCTCTCTGTCCAGAACCCATAGGGTTAACATTTCCCCCTTGAACACGGAGATAGATACTGTCAGGCACGCACCCTAGTCTCTGTGTAGATGCCAGTGTTCAGCGCTACAAGCATCAGTTCAATAGTTAATACTGCACATGCGCCATTCCATCAGATACACAGACATAGACAAACAACACAGCGCAGGCGCCTCATCTCCCCAGAGTTTCAAGCCTTCAAGCATTCCTGAACCCGGGTGTTCTGCCCTCTGAATATAGGGCAAATACTATATGTTTGTATTATGTTCTGGTTTAGTTGTAGCACCATCTAATGGTGGCTGAATATATAGCTGTATCTTAAATAGCTTTACAGCCTGTGTCTTTAACAGAGTGTTGCATGTGGGATTGAAACAATGTATTCTGGGATGAAGAAGATGCCATTTTCTTCTGTGTATTTCATAGGACGCACATTGTTTATTTGTCCTCCTGTAACTCCCCTACTTGAGTTTGCTATCCTGGTAAAGCATATCTGGTAAGATTAATATCTTTTCTTGCAATGCAGTTTTGTACAGAGATGTTATTAGCTGTATAGCAGTCAGTGCTCAGTAGATGAAATTAGACACCTGTGTGTTTCTATGTGAAGTTTGCATCACACTGTATGCTTCCTGTAATTGTGTTAGCTGTGTGATCATCTGCCCAATACTTACCCATGTCCTTTGTATTCTTTATAGTTTTACTGCATGTTCTATACTCTTCACCAATAAACAAGTTACACAACAGAGAACAGTCTGCTTATTTTGGAAGATAGAAGGTGGTTTATGCTGGATGCTAGATTGCACACTGTGTTAACGTGTATGAAGGCAGGACACTGGGATTATTTAAAGCACACTGCCACCAATGACATACTATATCACCACAAGGAATGCAGAACACGCTCTGTCTCCCACATACTGAGGTTTGTCCATTTTTTCTTTGCACCTCCTGCTGGATCTATTGCTCTCTTCCTACATATTCATTTTATATTCCTCATTCCCCACAGCTCTTAAGGAGATCCTCTTTAGAATTCTATGTTGAACCTATTCACTATCCAGGTTTAGTACCTTTAATTTGTTGCATTGCCCATATGCTTATACTGCCCACCATACTATAATATTTATGTACCAGTGATGTATTAAGACTGGACAAATGTCTTATATGACAATATATGACTTATGCTATCTCAGTTGATCTAGATATTAATTTCCCTAGCGCCATTCTTTGTTATTCTGATATATATAAATCTCCCAGGGATTTATGTAGTTATATAAGTGTATATTCACACTGGCCACTAAACAGACAAAACCCAAGAGTAAAACAAAATGAGCAAATATCCTGCAATAAATAAATAAATAGCAACAGTGCATGAAAATAATATAGGGTACTTTTAAAAGCTCCCCACTGCTGGGTGTCCATTAGTGGGGACCTGGGTCCTTCTCAGCCCTTATTCACACAAAAGTCATTAGACAGATGGTAAGGTTTTAATACTAGAGGTTAGGACTGTCCCAAATAGGGTCACCGTGACGTGGTGGGATGGATTTTACGGTTTTTTAATCAAGATTAAGTTAACCAAGCCCCCTATGTTATTCTCATGCTCTGTTGCTATTTATTTACAGCAGGGTCTTTACTCATTTTGTTTTTCTCTTGAGTTTTGCCTGTTTAGTGGCCAGTGTGAACATGCACTTACATGTTGCATGCATACCAACTTGTATTCCAGTTCATTGCTTTTTCTTCCCTAATGTTCTCACACAAACCTCTGAGGCCTTCACAGAGCAGCTGTAGTTATACTGAGAACTAAGTACACACAGAAGAACTCCATTTACTAATTATGTGAATTCTTCGGGAAATTGGCCACTCGGGATTTTATTTAGTGGCATCAGACTAAAGGGGACTGAATATAAATGCACATCACAATCTTCAGATTTATATATTTAAAATATATAGAAAACCATATATCATTTCCTTGACACTTCACAAATATTTGCTACTTTGTGTTGGTAGATCACATAAAATAACAATAAAATATTTTTTAAGATTGTGGGAGTAACGTGAACAGATGTGGAAATCTTCACAGGGTATGAATACTTTTTCAAGGCACTGTAAATGGATAATTTCCTGAAATATTTCATGACCTCTCATGCTTTAAAAATGGAGACATTTTTAGTGACAAAAGTGCCCTAAAGTTGAATAAAACTTGGTGGCTAAAAATACATATCCAGCGCCCAAAAGAGGATATATTTTTTCAAAGTGGGGGACAGCGCCTCAATAATCAAATAACATTTGGAGGTTTCAACATTTCCTCGAGACGCAAAATCAATGGTTTAAAAAGGTAACGGGATTTATGTACATGTAACCAAAGTACATGTATCTAAGTACGCTGGCAGTTATAACATGGCTGAATCTAACAAGCATCTCTATTCTCTTCATACAGGTATTTAACTCTTTCCAGCAACTTCACTGAATCCTGCACGTGTTCAACCTCTATCATTCATCTTTGCAGCATATATAATGGTATATAGTTATTTCAACTCACCCTGCTTGTCCCCTTATGCTATTGAGGTCAAGTAACTTTTCAAAGTGGTTTATGATCCATGTAGGCCTGGACACTTGTTTATCTGCTAAATACATTTATTGTGTCCTGCTGTCCTAACTTAGTTTGATTGCTAACGAGTAAGGAGAGGAAAAAAAAAAAAAGGAAGATCTTAGAAGTGGACTTCTATAAATTCAGAGCTAGCCTGGGGAAGGCATTTATGCAGGGGGGCATTTATGTACATGTAATCAAAGTACATGTATCTAAGTACGCTGGCAGTTATAACATGGCAGTTGGGCAGGAGGCAGGTAAGACACATAAATATATCTCTTCCCTGTACATTTGGGCAACCCCAAATATTTACCATATGCATTTGTATAATTTATATCCTGGCCGCTGCATTTATATACATTCACCGCCCTGGTATTAACTCTCTACACTCCGTCCATATTGGCCCCTCACTCCTTTCCTCTACTATGTATAGAACTCACGCTCTTTTCACTTTGCTAAATTGCACAGACAGTCGCAGGAGACATTGCTCCCAACCCTGGTCCCTCATGTTATAGAAAGTCAAACCCCCCAACTGCTACACTCAGAAACCCCTCTAATCTTATTAATATTCCCTGCATGCCATCTGTCTCTCTTAATTGTGCGCTTTGGAATTCTCGCTCAGTGTGTAACAAACTCTCCTTCATTCGTGACTTTTTCCTTTCTAATTCTCTTAACCTCCTGGCTCTTACTGAAACCTGGATTCAGCAGTCAGACACTACCGCTGCTCTTTCTTACGGGGGACTACACTTCTCTCATACCCCAAGATCAGACAATAGAGCAGGTGGAGGCGTTGGTCTGCTCCTATCATTAAAATGTACCTTTCAGGTTATCCCTCAAGTACCCTCACTTGTCTTTCCTTCTTTTGAGGTCCATGCCGTCAGACTCTACACCCCTTCTCCATGCGAGTGGCGGTGGTATATCGTCCTCCCAGCCCCTCCCATCAGTTCCTGGATCATTTTGCCACTTGGCTTCCACATTTTCTCTCCTGTGACATCCCTACCCTCATCATGGGAGACTTCAACATCCCCATTGCTCTTCCCCTCTCCCCATCTGCTACTCACCTTTTATCTCTAACCTCCTCGTTTGGCCTTTTACAGCTTACTAATTCTCCAACGCATGAAGACGGGAACTCCCTCGACTTGGTCTTCTCTCGGCTTTGTGCAGTGGATGATTTTGCAAACTCCCCTCTCCCGCTCTCTGACCACAACCTTCTTTCATTCTCTATCAAGAACTGCCAGGCTGCTCAGGTCACCCCCACTGCCCATATTTATAGAAACATACAGGCCATTAAGACCCAGAAACTTATGAAGAACTTGCACACTTCATTGGCCCCTATCTCCTCCCTTTCATGTCCTGATTCTGCACTGAAGCATTACAATGAAACACTTCAAAGTGCCCTGGATGAATTTGCTCCTCCTATACATAGAACACCACAACACAGACGGCGATAACCCTGGCACACCCTGCAAACACGTTTCCTGCAGCGGTGCTCCAGGTGCGCCGAACATCTGTGGAGAAAATCCAACCTACCCGAAGATTTCATCCATTATAAGTTTATGCTTCGAACATACAACACTGCCCTTCACCTCTCAAATCAAACCTATTTCAACACCCTCATCACCTCACTGTCCAATAACCCTAAACTTCTCTTTGACACTTTTCATTCTCTACTCAACCCAAGAGTACAGGCCCCTACCACGGAGCTTCGAGCTGACGATCTGGCCAATTACTTCAAAGAAAAAATTGACCAGATCCGACAGGAAATTATCTCCAAATCACCTCATACCATGCACTGTCCTCCCTCCCCCACTGCATCTAGCTCACTCTCTGACTTTGAACCAGTCACAGAAGAAGAAGTAAGCAGGCTCCTTGCATCTTCTCGCCCAACCACTTGCACCAGTGACCCATTTCCGTCACATCTACTCCAGACCCTTTCCCCTGCTGTCACCTCTCACCTAACTAAAATATTTAACCTCTCTCTCTCTTCTGGTATCTTTCCCTCCTCATTTAAGCATGCCATCATACATCAACTACTTAAAAAACCATCCCTCGACCAAAACTGTGCCGCTAACTATAGAACTGTTTCTAATCTTCTCTTCATCTCTAAACTCCTGGAACGCCAGGTCCACTCCCGTCTTATCCGCTATCTCTCAGAAAACTCTCTTCTCGACCCTCTCCAATCCGGTTTCCGCTCTTTATATTCTACTGAAACTGCCCTCACTAAAGTCTCTAATGATCTACTAACAGCTAAATCAAATGGTCATTACTCCATGCTAATTCTCTTGGATCTCTCTGCAGCATTCGACACTGTGGATCATCAGCTCCTCCTCACTATGCTCCGTTCTATTGGCCTCAAGGACACCGGTCTCTCCTGGTTCTCCTCCTAGCTCTCTGACCGCTCCTTTACTGTATCTTTTGCTGGCTCCTCCTCCTCTCATCTTCCCCTTACTGTTGGGGTTCCTCAAGGATCAGTCCTAGGCCCCCTCCTCTTCTCTTTGTATACTGCCCCTATTGGTCAAACAATCAGTAGATTTGGTTTCCAGTACCATCTCTATGCTGACGACATCCAATTATACGCTTCTTCTCCTGACATCACGCCAGCCTTTCTAGAATACACCAGCAATTGTCTAAACGCTGTGTCTAACATCATGTCCTCACTTTATCTGAAACTAAACCTGTCAAAGACTGAACTCCTTGTGTTTCCTCCCTCTACTAATGTACCTATACCCGACATTGCCATTTCCGTGTGTGGTTCTACTATTACTCCCCAGCAACATGCCCGCTGTCTTGGGGTCATACTTGACTCTGAGCTTTCCTTTGTCCTCCACATCCGATCACTGGCTCGCTCTTGTTATCTGCACTTCAAAAACATTTCTAGAATTCGACCTTTTCTTACTTTTGACTCTGCAAAAACTCTTACTGTTTCTCTTATTCATTCTCATCTCAACTATTGTAACTCCCTTCTAATTGGTCTCCCTCTTACCAAACTCTCCCCCCTCCAATCTGTCTTGAATGCAGCTGCCAGGATCATATTCCTCGCCAATCGTTACACCGATGCCACTACCTTGTGCCAGTCGTTACACTGGCTACCCATCCACTCCAGAATCCAGTACAAACTTATTACCCTCACCCACAAAGCCCTCCATGGCTCAGCACCACCCTACATCTCCTCCCTTGTTTCAGTATTCCATCCTACCCGCGCCCTCCGTTCTGCTGATGACCTGAGGTTAGCATCCTCAATAATCAGAACCTCCCACTCCCGTCTTCAAGACTATACACGTGCTGCGCCAATTCTTTGGAATGCACTTCCCAGGTCAATATGATTAGTCCCCAATCCCCACAATTTTAAGCGTGCCCTGAAAACGCATTTATTCAGACTGGCCTATCGCCTCAACATATTAACCTAATCTATCCCTGTGTGGCACAGCCAAAAGTTTTTTTTACCATAACCAGGTTCCCCGCATCATGTTCCCACATGCTTTATGCATCCATTAGCCCTCTGCATGCGTACTGTTACACACTTAACATTATGGCTGGTCCATACAATCAGGGCAACTGTTACCACCCACCTTTCGTGTCTCCCCTTTTTTCCTCATAGACTGTAAGCTTGCGAGCAGGGCCCTCATTCCTCTTGGTGTCTGTTATGATCTATGTGATTATTGTTATGCTGTAATGTATATTGTCTGTACAAGTCCCCTCTGAAATGTAAAGTGCTGCGAAATATGTCAGCGCTATAGAAATAAAATTTATTATTATTATTATTATAAAGCCAGACAGACCACATAATGAATGTATTAATGTTTAAATGTTTATTTAAGCCACAAAGGACACCACCCCAAAACGAAGAACCCAGCCCCGCAAATTCCAAGGTAACAAAATACAGCGGCTAAATCCATACTCAATATAACGAAATCACTAGGAAAAAAATAACACAGATCCTGCAAAAAAATATCACAAATGCAAATAATATCGTAAATAAAAACGCTATTGGGATAAAGTGCAGATAAACCATTAGTAATAAAGTATAATAAGAAATCACCCATATACTAGCAGCAGCAGTGAAACCCCACGAGTACCGCCGGGCCGGTTTTCAGCTTCCCTGGGCATTAGAAGTGCCCAGACATCCTTTTATTTTACCAATCGGTGTGTTTAGGTGACAGGTGCACTGAGGGATCAGATAATGCAGACACGAAAAACTTCTTTTGATAACAGAGAGAATAATCTCCTGGTAATCTGGAATACATCATGTCCATTATAACCCTTTGCCATTCTGCAATGTGAAAGCCATCAGGCAGACACGATTTCCTAGATCTTCCGTATTGATGCTATCCATCACTACTTCCCTCTGAGCTATAGACGTCTGCACACATTATTAATATCAGCAGAACATCTGCTTGTAGGAAACAATAACGTCCACTATTTTCTCAGCTTTGTAACATTATGTACTGTCACTGGTAATAATGGATTTCCAGCAATTATGGATCCTGTATATCTTCTTTTGATAACCGTTGAAACAAACACAAAGCAATATATCGTGCACCATTATAATGAACAGGTAATCATCATGTAGTTGTAAGGCTACCTTCACATTTGTGTTTTTTTGCGCTGTGTTTTTTGCGCACACAAACACATTAAAAAAACGCATAAAAACGCATACAAATGCTGCGCTTTTTTTCAGCATTTTCGTGCGCATGAAGCAAAAAAATGCAGCGTTTGCATGCGTTTTCAATGCGTTTGCGTTTTTTTGCACATTGTTTGTCTTCACCCAAAAAAAAAAATAGATAACAATCTTGCAACACACACCACCAATGGGACATCAGTGGCGGTGTGGTATGGTAACATATAGACCCTGTCTACCGCCGTATTCTTCACATTTGCTTGATTTTTCTCGTGTCAACATGGATCTGCGCTGGAAGAGTTTTCACTTCAACTTGGATTTGGACATCGCGATGGCTAGGGCATATGCAATTGCTTGCCATGATCAAAGGAAGAGAGAGAGTCATCGAAGACGGCAGCGGCGGCGTATGTGGATACATCCGATTGTTGAACTCCGGGAGAGCCGTGGGGCGTACCACACCCTCTACAGCGAGCTACAGGCAAACCCGGATAAATTTACAGATTATATCCGGATGTCCCATGAAAGCTTCAGGGATTTGCTTGCTCGTGTCTAAGAATCCATCCGGAGACAGGACACACAGCTCCATTGTGCGATTCCTCCTGAGGAACGGCTCCTGGTGACATTACGGTACGTAATATTTAAAAACCAAGGGGGTGTGTCTCCTTTTTTTGTGTGACATGTACTATTCAAAACCTGGCCTAATTATTTTTCGTGAATGTACTAATTTTTTATTTTATTGTTTTAAAAAACCATATACAGAAATATTAATTTTACTTCTTTCTCTGTTTCGCAGATTCCTGGCGACTGGAGAGACCCTATCTTCACTACACTTCCAGTACCGTATTGGAATCTCCACCTTGTCTGGAATTGTTGTGGACACCTGCCGTGCTCTCTGGAACGTTCTTTGTCCAGAATTTATGCCCCTGCCCACCGCTGAAAAGTGGATGGAAATTGTTGACAAATTCTGGACAGTCTGCAATTTCCCCACCTGTTTGGGAGCTGTTGATGGTAAACACATACGGATCATCAAACCCAAAAGAACTGGATCGGAGTACTATAATTACAAAAAGTACTTTTCAACAGTATTCATGGCCATTGCGGATGCTGGATGTATGTTTGTAGCAGTGAACATTGGAGCATTTGGCCGTGGTAATGACTCCCAGGCTTTTAAAAACTCAGACATGGGCCAGAGGTTGTATGGCAACCAATTTAATTTCCCTATGCCACGGCCTCTTCCCCACACCGAAGCTCTGCCACTGCCCTTTGTAATGGTTGGGGATGAGGCTTTTCAAATGTGCGCCAACCTACTGAAACCCTACTCCAGCCATGACTTGGACCACACCAAAAAAATCTTTAATTACAGGCTGACCAGGGCCAGAAGAACTGTAGAGTGTGCTTTTGGGATTCTTGTCTCCAGATGGCGAATTCTCGGCACAGCCATTACTCTTAAACTTGAAACAGTGGATGAGGTGGTGAAGGCGTGTGTGGTTCTTCATAATTTTGTGATGGCTAAAGAGCACCCGACCTTTGAACTCGATGATGCTGCTCCTAACCCGTTGCCTGAATTCACTCAGCACCCTCTCAGGTCATCTGTTGAAGTTGGCCAAATGAGGGACCAATTTGCGGCCTACTTTATCTCTGATGTAGGAAGGGTGCACTGGCAAGATGAAATGGTGTAAAAATGTTTTCGTGTGTGTATGTTAATAAAAAACCTGTTTTGATACCTGTACCGAGTGCACTATGTCTTTTTACACTCCAATAAAATAAACAACTTCCCATGTATACATGTGAATTCATGATGTTCTCACACCTGGGCAGGTAAATACACATACAAGTTAAACTGCAGCATCGTTAGTCTGCGTGAAATATATTGGTACGTAAGCGACGCTGCAGGTTAAACATCATATGTGTATTCACTTGCCCATGATTGATAAATGGTTATGATACTAGGCCTGGGTATTGGCCATAGGCCTGGGTATTGGCCATATGATGTGTATTTTGCCCATCAGTTGATTCAACACACACTTAGTAAGAGTATGTTGTTAATTACAAGGTATATCTATAATCCCCCTGGCCTAGTATCACAATAAGTGAAATGAGGATGGTAAAAACAGCCCATCCTCAAAATACTTTTTATGACACCTTGCAAAGTTTAAGGCGCATTGTGTGTACGGCGCAGTGTGTGTAGGTGGCACAAAAAATATTAATCAAGCTTTGTTATGTTAAACCAGAAATTTAAATTTATTTTTAACCAAAAAAATTATAAAAAACTTTATTTTTTTTCTGCGTTTGGTGGCAGATGGTTGCAAGTTGGGGTGTGCAGTGAAGATGAACAGCTTATAGTGGATGAAGGTGTTCTAGGGGAAGGAGCAATAAAACTTATGGGGGAAGGAAGGCCAGTGATGGGAATGGAGCTAGACACACTAGGAGCAGAGGGCAGAGGTTCAGCGACAGTGGTCCTAACTGTTTTTGTCTCCTTAAACTGGCCTGCCTGGACCTCCTTGGGCCCAATGACCGCCTTGATTGTTGGCCCCACCTGGAACTTGGGGCAAATAAGGAATGTGGGTCCCCCGTCTGCTGCTCTGGCTGCTGCTGTGCCTGCTGCTGTTGAGGTGGCTGCTGCTGATGCTCTGTGGTGGCGGTGGCAGTGCTGGTCCTTGCAGGAGGACTGGTGGCGGCAGTGATGGTCCAGGTTTGCGGAGTGGTGGTGGCTGGGCTAGTACATGTTATAGTGTTGGCGGCAGGGCTGTTCCACATTTGAGGAGTGGTCACGGTGGCTGTGCTCCAAGCATGCATGGGGGTGGCAGTGGTGCTTCAGACAGGATCAGCGCTTGCCATGGTGGTGTCGGTGAAGTGACCAGCAGCACTCAGACTTGTGGTGGTGTAATGGTGGGTGTCCTGGCTTTGAATAGAGGTGTCCGTGCAGTGGTATGCAGCACAAGTCGGTAGTGAGGTGAATCGAGTCAATGGTGGCACAGTTGGAAATGACACCACTGACTGCTGCCCGTACCGATTCTGCTGCATAGCCTGCAAGAAAGCATTGTGGCAGGCCTGCAGCACACTCAGCTGTTGCTCAGGGCTAAGGTGTTCTGCCATGCCCTTTTCAATTTTACTAAAAAAATGGTGCGCTGGTCTGTTGAGGTCGGCCTCCAGATGGTCAAGACGCTGTTCGACAGAGTGGAAGCGGTGTTCCATGTGGTTAAAATCACGTTCCATGAATGAAAAACCGCTTTCCACTCTGTCTGACAGCGACTTGAGGCTGGCATCAAGTGCATAAACTCGGGCAAGACATTCCTGGCCAAGGCCCTCTGCCGCTGGCGGGTAGTGCCCGCATAACCAATGGCAGAGACCTGGGACAGGGAAACACCTGATTGACCAGCTTCCTGGTCAGTAGCTGTCCGTGTTCCAGACGTGCAAGGTGCTTCCTGGCTGTCGGATGGCTGAGACGGGTCCGAGGTCGTCCAATGAAGGATCGCTCCAGGGCCAGGTTGCAGGGTGTGGCTCCAGGTGCTGTGGAAGAAAGGAAAAACATTACTATCATGCATTTACAAGAAGCATCAGCTGTGGAATAGAAAAACACAGATTAATAAAAATAAAAACCAAAAAATTATAATACTTACGCTCTGGTGGCAAGGACCGGTCTTAGGAACTGTAAAGCTTGATAGTTCCGGTATTTTGTTCTGGTCCTTGCTGCTGAACCACTGTTAACCTGCCCCTCAGCACGAACATCAGTGTTGAAGAGGTCCTTGATCGAGCGCCAATGTGTTTGGACTTTGTTCACTGTTGGAAAAACAAACAAACAACATTTAACAATTTTGTATGATGCACGATATATGCTATCATTAAACCCAACAGTGCCATCACGAACAAGAGTCAATGCGGCACAATACAGCAATAAAATACCCAAAGCAGTCACTGTTGATGCAGATGACACTGTTGGGTTTCCTGCTAGAATATATCTAGCAGGAAACCCAACAGTGCCATCAAGGACAATAGTCACTGAGGCACAATACAGCAATACAATACCCAAAGCAGTCACTGTTGATGCAGATGGCACTGTTAGGTTTCCTGCTGGAATACAGTCATATGTTAAAGTTTGGGTACCCCTATTAATGTTAACCTTTTTTCTTTATAACAATTTTGGTTTTTGCAACAGCTATTTCAGTTTCATATATCTAATAATTGATGGACTCAGTTATATTTCTGGATTCAAATTAGGTTTATTGTACTAACAGAAAATGTGCAATCTGCATTTAAACAAAATTTGACCGGTGCAAAAGTATGGGTACCTCAACATAAAAGTGACATTAATATTTTGTAGATCCTCCTTTTGCAAAAATAACAGCCACTAGTCGCTTCCTGTAGCTATTAATGTGTTCCTGGATGAAGGTATTTGTGACCATTCCTGTTTACAAAAAAATTCCAGTTCAGTCAAGTTTGATTGTCGCCGAGCATGGACAGCCCGCTTCAAATCATCCCACAGATGTTCAATGATATTCAGGTCTGGGGACTGGGATGGCCATTCCAGAACATTGTAATTGTTCCTCTGCATGAATGCCTGAGTAGATTTGGAGCGGTGTTTTGGATCATTGTCTTGCTGAAATATCCATCCCCTGCGTAACTTCAACTTCGTCACTGATTCTTGCACATTATTGTTAAGAATCTGCTGATACTGAGTTGAATCCATGCGACCCTCAACTTTAACAAGATTCCCGGTGCCGGCATTGGCCACACAGCCCCAAAGCATGATGGAACCTCCACCAAATTTTACTGTGGGTAGCAAGTGTTTTTCTTGGAATGCTGTGTTTTTTAGCCTCCATGCATAACGCCTTTTTGTATGACCAAACAACTCAATCTTTGTTTCATCAGTCCACAGGACCTTCTTCCAAAATGTAACTGGCTTGTCCAAATGTGCTTTTGCATACCCCAGGCGACTCTGTTTGTGGCGTGCTTGCAGAAATGGCTTCTTTCGCATCACTCTCCCATACAGCTTCTCCCTGTGCAAAGTGCGCTGTATTGTTGACCGATGCAGAGTGACACCATCTGCAGCAAGATGATGCTGCAGGTCTTTGGAGGTGGTCTGTGGATTGTCCTTGACTGTTCTCACCATTCTTCTTCTCTGCCTTTCTGATATTTTTCTTGGCCTGCCACTTCTGGGCTTAACAAGAACTGTACCTGTGTTCTTCCATTTCCTTACTATGTTCCTCATAGTGGAAACTGACAGGTTAAATCACTGAGACAACTTTTTGTATCCTTCCCCTGAAAAGCTATGTTGAATAATCTTTGTTTTCAGATCATTTGAGAGTTGTTTTGAGGAGCCCATGATGCCACTCTTCATAGGAGAATCAAATAGGAGAACTACTTGCAAGTGGCCACCTTAAATACCTTTTCTCATGATTTGATACACCAGGCTATGAAGTTCAAAGCTCAATGAGGTTACAAAACCAATTTAGTGCTTCAGGAAGTCAGTAAAAAGTAGTTAGGAGTGTTCAAATCAAGAAAATGATAAGGGTGCCCATACTTTTGCACAGGTCAAATTTTGTTTAAATGCAGATTGCACATTTTCTGTTAGTACAATAAACCTCATTTGAATCCAGAAATATAACTGAGTCCATCAGTTATTAGATATATGAAACTGAAATAGCTGTTGCAAAAATCAAAATTGTTATAAAGAAAAAAGGTTAACATTAATAGGGGTGCCCAAATTTTAACATATGACTGTATATCTAGCAGGAAACACAACAGTGCCATCAAGGACAATAGTCACTGCGGCATAACAGAGCAGGGAAATACTTACTAAACGCCTTTTTGGAGGTTGCAGGGGCGCTGTCCCAGCCATCCAACAATGCTGCGGCCACCTCATTCCATAGCCGCCGTGTCACCACATTGTCCTTGTACAGCTGGTCACGGCTGTCCCACAACGAGGCACGCTCCTGGACCAGGTGGATAAGGTGTTCATTATCCAGGTAGACGTCTTCATCCCGTTGTGGAACCTAGAGAGAAAACATTCATTAGAATATTTGAATTTTGTGTGAATAAAAAGTTAAAAAAAGATCCAGAAAAGAGGAAAAATAGAAGATAAAAAATAAAGGACATTACAAATCATTTGATACTTACATTCCGTATCACCACCGGGACTTGGCTTGGCTGCTCATGCTGTTCGCCCTCACTAGTCGCGTCCGCTGAAGATGACAATGTCTGAAAAAAAAACAAAAATGTTAGATATTTTGAGAAGCAGCAGCTATACTAACCAAACGCACGAAAATAATCACCTCACGGACTGCTTGCGCCAGTTCCTGCCGGGATGGTGAATATTCGGATTTCGAAGACATACTCCATGTAAAAATAATACAAAACATTAGAACATATACAATTTAAAAGGACAGGCATACATTAGATGTAATAATACTCACATTCTTGCTGCTGAAGCTGGAATTGAAAATGGTGTCTTCTTTTGCCATCTGTCTGCTCTCCAGGCTGTCTCTATAGTTGTGGTACAGTTCTGGCAGACACCTACTTTTATATAGACATGTTTTTTTTGGAGGGGGGGTTTTATCATGTGTCTAGACAATGTCGACTTAAAAAACGCATGCGCAAAATACCCATAGACTATAATGTTAATTTTTTTGCGCAAAACGTGCGCATACGTGCGCATTGATTTTTTTAAAGCGGTTGGGCGGACCAAAAAATGCCACATACGTCTGGAAATTATGGACGCACACCGGAAAAAACGCAGCGCACGAAAAACGCATACCAATGCGCACCCATGTTAAATATAGGAAAAAAACGCATGCGCATGTATGTGCAAAAACGCAGCGCAAAAAAAAACGCAAGTGTGAAACCAGCCTAACACATATTGGTGCAAATATAGGACCTTTATACAGGGCCAATCGCAACCATAACTAATAAAAGAAATAGCGATCAAAAAAGCCGAATTTTTTATATAAAAGGTATAAATTTTATTGTCAAATCACAAAGAACATTAACATGGGGGAGACACAAAGTGCATATGTGCATCAGAAAAAATACCAAAAGGGCATCGCTATTATTATCTGGGTAAGATTATTTCTGCTACTTTATGATTTTGATGATACGCTTGTCATTCTACTGGCCAGTACACTGTATGATATATCCGGTATATGTATAATCATTTATTGATTTGTACTTTGTAATATTTTTTACTTATTTGTATAGATCTTAAAATACCTATTACCTTCGGTGCCCTGTACTACCTGTACCCTTTTGGTATTTTTTCTGATGCACACATGCACTTTGTGTATCCCCCATGTTAATGTTCTCTGTGATTTGACAATAAAATTTATACCTTTTATATAAAAAATTGGGCTTTTTTGATCGCTTTTTCTTTTTTTTGATAACCATTGTAGGTGCTGAATAATAGGAATACCATGGTAGTCCACATAGGCTCCAGGGTTCATTTTCTAGAATTTTTTGATGTTAGGGTAAAAATGGCCATACACATGGGATAATAGGTGACTTTTTGTTCGGCCAACAACTTTCTCTCTCAACTTCCCAATACCATGACGAGCGTTCAAGTATTTTAATGAGCAAGAGAGAAAGTCGCTGCTAGACATTTTTTACACCTGTTCTGGGTATCCCAGGGTCCTTTTCCTACCCATGAGTCCACCGTTCTCTGCTGTGCTCCACCTCGGGTTTTGCAAGTCGCCCACAGTGGATCAATGACAGCATCTCCCTAGACCTATTTAAGGTCCATTTAGACACACATCTGTGTTTTAGGATTGAGACTCTAGTCCTATGTTTGTTGTGCGTCACCATGTGGGCTTTTTGTGGTTATGTTTCTGTTTACATTCATCCCTGTTGGGGTCCACTTCATCTATCCTACTGATCCTGAGATTTCTGTGTGTGACAGGTCCTCTCTGCCCACCTGCCTTCCTGTTTGCTGCATGAATGCCGGGGTCTGGGTGCCCACCCAGACCTTGGACTTAGAGGATCCACTTCACTTGTTGAACCAAACAGAATCCCAAGACTACCGTATTTTTCCGACCATAAGACGCACTTTTTTCCCCCCAAATTTGGGGGGAAAGTGGGGGGTGCGTCTTATGGTCGCAATACACGGTCTAACCTGGTGGCTGGTGGCAGCGGGCGGGGCTCTGCGGTGCGGTGGTGGCAGCGGGCTGTGCTCTGGTGCAGGGGCGGCGGCTCCGCCGGCATTTCTTCGCAGCCCAGAGGCCCCCGCAGTTCCCTTGCTGGCCGCTGCCATGTTGCGGTGGCCTCCAGGAGCATGGACGCCGGGAAGATGGCCGCCGGTCCGAGGACGGCGCATGCGCAGCTTCAGATCTCGTCCCGAGATCTCGGGGGACGAGATCTCATTGCCGAGATTTGAATCTCGTCCCGCGCATGCGCCGTCCCCGGACCGGCGGCCATCTTTCCGGCGTCCATGCTCCCGGAGGCCACCGCAACATGGCGGCGGCCAGCAAGGGAACTGCGGGGGCCTCCGGGCTGGGAAGAAATGCCGGCGGAGCCGTGGCCCCTGCACTGGAGCACAGCCCGCTGCCACCACCACACCGCAGAGCGCCGCCCGCTGCCACCACCGCAGAGCCCACCTGCCCCAGCCCCAGCACTGCTGGCCCTGCCCCAGCACTGCTGCCCCGCCCCAGCACAGCTGCCACCACCGCAGAGCCCACCTGCCTCAGCACTGCTGCCCCTGCCTCAGCACTGCTGCCCCAGCCCCAGCACAGCTGCCCCTGCCCCAGCACAGCTGCCACCACCGCAGAGCCCACCTGCCCCAGCACAGCTGCCCCAGCCCCAGCACGGCTGCCCCAGCCCCAGCACAGCTGCCCCTGCCTCAGCACAGCTGCCCCAGCCCCAGCACAGCTGCCCCAGCACAACCAACCTGCCCCAGCACAGAGCAGCCACCACACGAGCCTGGACCACTGAATGACCCCGGTGACTACTTCTCCACCTGTGCCGGATCCCTTCCCAGGTAAGCTGAATTCGGACTGTAAGACGGACCCCCATTTGACACATTATTTTTTTTTTCCCTATTTTCCTACTGAAAATTGGGGTGCGTCTTATGGTCCGGTGCGTCTTATAGTCCGAAAAATACGGTATTTCCAAAGATGCAGGAGCCACAACACCATTGCCATGAGATATGGATGATCTGTCTGGACTGGTAATGTAACATGCTATAAGTCAACGGGAGCTTGTCCAGGCTGTGCAAGTGTAAGGGGTACGGGGGGCTAGTTTAATGCCCTGCAGTCCTTGCATATGTTCTTGGCAAAAGTGGTATATTTCATATGTCATGTAATGTTTATATATTGTGTAATGCATTGTACCTATGTTTATATGTTGTGAAGATATAGGGATAGTGTAGGGCTTAGACCAGTAGGGGGAGCACAATAGAATAGGATAGGGATTAGTTAGACCAATAGGATTTGTCTGGTTAGGAGGGGCCGAGAAAGAGTAGTTGGGGAGCTTCCTGGAGTTAGTCAGTGTGAGCTGAGAGCAAAGACAGGACAGTAGTGTCCGGGTGAAACGTTCAAGCAGAAGAGCCCAGCGGCCCAGTGGTCCAGGGCCTAAGAGCTGACAGTCACACAGTGGAGGAGGAATATCAGGGCAACATAAGAATGGCAGCAGCTAACTTCATGGGAACAACCGTTAACGTCCGAGGCCTACGGCCTAGTAAGGGATGGAAGGGCCATTCTTAGACTTTACCTTTGGAGAGGGAAGCGGGAATTCCTGAAGCAGGTTAGTCTGTCCAGTCAGGAAGCTGCGGTATCGGCAGATCCGGTGCAGAATTGTGATATTCCTGGAGGAGTGAGGGACAGTACAGGGAACGGAATGGTTATATTCTGCAAAGAATCTTGTGCTGTTTCTGTGACTAAACTGGGCGAGTTGAGTAAAACTGTTTTGTTGAAGGTGAACTTGGTCTCTATCATTGTGTGGTGCTAAGAGAAAAGGAACCCCAGCAGTGTGGAATGGACCTCAACTTACAGTACAAGTGAGTGGATTACAATGTGTAAATGTGGCAGAGAGCCAGGGTGTGTCAGTACTCCCATCCTCAGCCATGACAACCCCCTGGCCTCTGTTTCACAAGATCTCTCAGCAATTCTTTTCTGACTGGTCCAAAGTGGTCTACATCTTTTCCTTGTTGTCGGGAACTCTTTGGCATGGGCTGTTCCATTGTGAGAACAGGATGACCCTATGATTCATTCCCTTCCATCTTTCCTGGCTGAATTTCGTAAAGCGTTTGCCGAACTGGGTTGTGTCCACTCCACCGCTGATTCCATACTGCAGCATAGACAAGGGACTAGCTCTGTGGAACATTATACCATCCAGTTCTGCCTTCCCATCTGCTGTATTGACCTGAAGCAATGATGCTCTCCTGGTTGTTTTCTACGCTGAGTTATCCATTCAAATCAAAGATGAACTTGCTGTTAAAGATTTAGCATCTTCTCTTGATGACTTCATTTTTCTTACTAGAGTGGACTTGTATTTTAAAGAATGGTGTACAGAAAAAACACTTAATTCCTGTGTCTCACATCCCGAAATGTCTGCAAAATCTCCTCCCAGAATGGTTGAACTGAAACCCATGGAGATCGGCTAAAACAGATTATCTCCAGCTGAAAGATCCTGTTGCCAACCGGCAGACTCTGTTTGTATTGTGGTCAATGGGATCATTATAACACAAATTGTTCAAAATTACGGTAATTAAAAGCCAAACTTGGAAAACTTCGGAATCTAAGTAAAGGGAGAGGTATCGCCCTAGGATTAACTCTTTCGTCCACTAAAGATAAATTATTCATGCCTATGTCCAATTCTTACAGTTTCTCTGTGTTCACAGAACAATTGATTATTGATTCCAGAACAGCAGATAATTTTATGGATTTCTCTCTGGGTAAAAAATTGAAAATTCCTGTAGTTTCTTTGCAGACGCAACTGAAGATGCCTCTGTGAACAGATCAACAATTCGAAGTGGTCGTATCCAATTCTGGACAGTGAAAAAACTCTTCAGATTGGTGCACTACATGTTGAGGATATCTTTTTTAATTTTGCGACTGCCTGATGCACCGGTGCTTTTGGGACTTTCGTGGCTACGATTACACGCTACGGTCACTGACTGGCCGTCCAGTGAGAATCATCTTGTGAAAATGTGACTGAGCCTCAATGTGTCCATGCTTATGCCACTTCGTTTTCCAACTCTCCCTCTGCAGGTCATCCTCTGTATCTCAATAGGTTCTTTTCCATAGTCAAAACAGATCCCGCTTCTACTTCTAATCCAATCGCGCACAAAGTATTAAATCAACCAAGTTTTGGACTGAGAAATAAATCATGGTCCTGAGGAGAGTGGCGCAAAGTACCTGAAATTAACAGAGATAATGTTATCCTGCGCAAGAGATATCATGCTAAGCATCCTCTTTCTGCTGTCACTGGCTCATCTGTGAGGGATGGTGCTGTTACATACCTGTCCCAGTTATCCTGGACTCCATTTCCTTCCTCTGCTAGCTGAACACCATGCTGCAGCTCAGTTTCACGGTGTTGGAAATATTCATATAGCCTAGACCACCTATGTACAGCAACAATTCTTTTTTTCCGATCATCAGAGAGTTCTTTGCCACGAGGAGCCATGTAGAACTTCCCGGACCAGAATGAGAGAGTGTGAGAGCGATAACACCAAATTTACCACTCCTGTTCCCCATTCCCAACTGAGACCTTGTAATACTAAGGAGTTATATGACACCTTGGAGGGAAAATGGCTAATTTGGCACATTTGGCCATTTTCACTTAGGTGTGTACTCACATTTATTGCTAACGGTTTAGACATTAATAGCTGTGTGTTGAGTAATTAGATAGAACACCAAATTTACACAGTTATATAAGCTGTCCATTGGCTACTTTACATTGTATTAAAATGTTATATCTTCAGTTTTGTCCCATAAAAAGATATACTAAAATATTTAGAAAATGTGAGGGGTGTACTCACTTTTGTGATATACTGTATATGCCTTATCGAAAATATTTACAAATTTGTGCATCTGTACTAACTATATGATACTTTGCCCCAATACTAATGGTGATTATTCTGGGGACCACGACCTGGGGAGTGACTAGTAAAGTCCACACCTCCTCACTTGTATTGAGGGTAAAGAACATGGGACATAATTGACTCTATGTTACACAGGGCAATCATATAATGGTCCCCAGAAACTGCTCTATGTTTTTCCACCAAACTTCATCAAACACCAATGAGTCTTACTTTGTCTTACTCCAGACTAGAGTCTGCAAACATTTTGCCAGTTACAAGTAACTCCCTGGATGCTGGTTTAATTATGTAGACTGGACAAATTAAGAGAACTTTTTAGCTACTACTAGTACACGTCTAATTGTATCAAAACTTTGTGCCATGAATATATTTTATTGCTGTGAAGTTATTTTTCATTTCTGGGCAATTTGGAAGGACAGGCTATTGTTTCTGATTTAGAGGCACAGTGAAGACATATCCCTTGATATCTAATGTACATTTTATAAATTTGCCACCATTTTTGAGGAAGCAGTGAGTAGCTGATCATTGGTGGCCAAGTCTGTAGTTTTACCATGGTGCCCCTTGTATTGTGGAGCAGGAAACTCCAAATTGTTCTGTAATAAGAATTCTATACCTGCATTATGTAACATTCATCTAATTAAATTTTGAAAGGATAACTCCGCATTCAGGAAAAGTAGAGTAAACTCTTGCCTGTTATGACCAGGCGAAGGGAGCAGTTTGCTTCAGAAACATAGTCCAATAAAAGTTAACATGCCTGTCATAATCCAGACTGGCTTTTGAGTCCTGTTTTCCCTTTTTACCAGTTTGGTCGAGTCAAGAGTTAACCTTTCCCAGCCTCAGTCTGGGTTCAGGTTGGCTATTTAACACCGCTGCTTCTTGCAGGCGATGTCAGTTATAGTTTTTGCCAAGGGCTGCTGTTAGCTGACTCCGATTGCTCTAAATTGTCCTGCTGTGTTTGCTGTCTGAACCCGTGTCTCTGTTTTCCCCTATTCCCATCTTGACTCAGTGTTTCCCTTTAGTGTGCTGACTCCCTGGTTTTGACTTGGCTTGTATCCTGACCTGCTTTTGTCCTTTGGCTTATCTCTGTCTGTGAGTTTGCTTATTCCTTTGGTACTGCGCTACAGTCTAGGATCTGACCCGGCTTGTTCGACTATTCTGCTGTCATCTGTGGTAGCCTCACTGCTGCACTGCAAGCCAGCTCTGTTTAGGTGCAGTCCTGCTTCGACTCTACTGCACCTACCTGCTTCGCAGCAGCGTGATATAACTGACCCAAAACAGACAGTTTTTTTTCTTTGCTCTTCTTTCTATGGATCCGCTCCATTCCTTGGCGAATCAAATGGCTAGTTTGACACAAATGATGCAGGATCTGTCTGTGAAACATAGGGCCTTAGCCACATCTCATAACTACCTGCAAAGAGAGCTTTCTGACACGGTAAAATCCTTGCAGCGATCTTCTTCCCAGTCTGTCTGTAAGCACTCTGACACTGTTGATGTCTCATTGCACTCTGAACCTACCGTCAGGCTCCCAGATACCTTCTCCGGGGAAAAGGAGAAGTTCCGTATGTTCAAGGAGAGTTGCAAGCTATTGTTTTCTCTTAGACCCTGATCTTCTGGAGATGAGAGTCAGTTGGTGGGAATAATAATTTCCTTACTTCTGGAGGGACCTAAATCGTGGGCTTTCTCTTTACCTGCTTCTGCCCCTGAATATGTGTCTGTTGATAGCTTCTTTGAGGCCTTAGGACTTATTTTTGATGAGCCTGACCGGGTCAGAATGGTCAGAGGACACAATCATGAGTCTTTTTCAGGGTAAGCTCTCAGCTTAATGGTATTGCTCCGAGTTCCATCGATGGTCCACTGAGGTGTCCTGGAATGACTCTGCACTGAGATGTCAGTTCAGGAGAGGACTGTCGGATTACCTGAAGGATGCTTAGGCTCTCCATCTACCACCCAGGTCTTTGGAGGGGGGTATGACTCAGGCTATCCATATGGATCGGAGGCTGCGGGAGAAAGGTGATACACAGCGAGAGGTACTGTTGCTCCCTGCTAATCTTGTTGTTTTACCACCATCTGAACCTATGGAAGTGGGGGCCACCAACCTCAAGGAGAAGGAGAAGAGACGTTGACGTGATGGAAAGCTGTGTTTTTACTGGGTGATCCCGGACATAGGAAAAATGACTGCCCCTCCTGCCCACCGACTATCAAGGTTTTGGGAAACGCTTAAGTCTGGGTGACTGTCGAGGAGGTCACCCAGACTCTCAGGTTCCTTTTTTCCTAATTTTTTAAAGTATTGTTGGAAGTGGAACTTAGTTGTGGGAGTTGCTTCACGCCAACTTCTGCTTTCGTGGACTGCGGGTCGTCCATGAACTTTATTGACTCTAACTTGGTGACCAAGTGTAAGTTAGGGACAGTTAGGCTGGAGACTCCTATTCATAATGTTGCCATTGACAAAACACCGCTGGCTAAGAATGTCATTAAATTTGTCTCCGAGGAGTTTCTCCTTAAAGTGGGTTCCTTGCACCAGGAACGTATTTCATGTTTTGTTCTGGATAATCTGCCTACGGTACTGGTGTTGGGGTTCCCCTGGTTACGGTTACATAATCCTGTGATAGACTGGGAATCTCGGGACATTGTCAAATGGAGTCCTAGTTGTGTTAAAAGTTGCCTTACTACTGTACTTGTGTCATCCGTTAATCTAAAAGGTATTCCGGAGAACTTGAAGGATTTTGAGGATGTTTTTTCCGTAAAGGAGGCTGAGGTCTTGCCATCACACCGCCCATTTGACTGTGCCATTAATCTAGTTCGTGGTGCTAAATTGCCCAAAGCCCATCTCTACAACCTCTCTGGCCTGTAGCGAACCGCTACGAAGGAGTATATTTCTGAAAACCTATGTAAAGGCCACATCCGTCCCTCTGTCTCTCCTGTGTGCTTCTGCTCATGTGATCCATCTTCCATGTCTTTATAAACCTGGTTCCTCTCCCTGTCCTTGCTTGTGTATTCTGCTAGAATTCCTGGCTCTATGTTCCAAGAGACTGATCCTCTCCAGTGAATGTGGCTCGGCCTTTCCATCGGACCTTTCCAGCTTGCAGGGTTGCTCGTGCTACTGTGAGCAGGTAGCGGGATGCAGTAATGGACAAGAGGCAGACCAAGGGTTAACAAAGGGTTTAATTAACAGGAGGTTACTCCTCGCAGGGAGATATTTAAATGAGGGGGAGTGTTCTTCCCTAATACAAAGAATACTTCCAAGGGGGTTTTAACTAATAGGGGAAGATAATATAAATTATGCACCTATCCCTTTGGACTCCAGTCACAGAAGTGCCCTTCTCTTTAACTGGGGCCACTTGGAATGAGCCACAACGGGGATCTGTTACAGTCCTGTGGAAAATGGGAGAAGCTTTTCTGGCGTTGAGAATGTCCTGTTGTGGTCCTGACTGTGTTCGGCCGAGTTCACAGTCTCGATAAGGTCCTTGATGTAGACGGGGACAGTGGTGTTAGCGGGGACAGCGGTACATGCGGTGTTTTAGCGGGACTCCGTCGGTCGGTTCCTGTCAGTGTGTCCTCTCATCCCTGGCTTCTCTTAGCTCCGCCCCCTCGCCTCACAGCTGAATTTATCTCACAGGACTTACTCACGCTCAGCGTTTCCGATTGAATTCTGCGTGCGCATTTTTGCCTGCTTAGCCATGCCCCCTTTTCTCGAGCACAGGGAACATCCAGTTACTCTAAATGCTCCCCCCTGTAACTTAGGTGACTTTATTTGCAGCAGTGTTGTCTATGAACTGCTTCTGATCTCTTCTAGTTTGCTGTGTTGATTTGAACTGTTGCTCTCATGTTGCATCCACGTTTATTTGCATTACCTGCAGCAGTGCAACCTATGAACTGCTTCTGACTTCACTCGGTTTGCTGTGTTGATTTGAACTGTTGCTCTCATGTTGCATCCACGTTTATTTGCATTACCTGCAGCAGTGCAACCTATGAACTGCTTCTGACTTCACTCGGTTTGCTGTGTTTATTTGAACTGTGTTTACACGCTGCACCTACGTTTTGTCTGTATAATACAGTCTTGACACTGAACTCTGGTCCTGCTGCCTTATTTGTCTCAAGCCAAGAGGTTCCTTAGTGTACCACTATAATTATTATAAATGGTTTTCTAAATTGGACCTCAGGGGAGCATATAATCTAAACCGTATTCGGGAGGGGGTTAAGTGGAAAATGGCATTTCTCACTTCTGAAGGGTTATTTGAGAATTTGGTTATGCCCTTCGGTCTCACTAATGTGCCAGCTGTTTTTCAGAATTTTTTAACAATGTATTTTCTGATTTTATGGGGCACTTCACGGTAGTGTATTTAGACGATATCCTTGTGTTTTCATCTAACAAACAAGTTCACATGGATCATCTACGTGAGGTTCTCCAGAGGTTACGGGAGAACTCACTTTTTTCTAAACCTGAAAAATGCTCATTCTTTGTCCAAGAATTGTCCTTTCTGGGGGTTATTCTGTCTGACAAGAGATTTTGTATGGACCCTGGGAAGGTACGGGCCATTGTGGATTGGGAGCTACCCAGAGACTTAAAAGGTCTTCAGCTTTTTGGGGAGTTTGCAAACTATTATAAGAAATTCATCAAGGGGTTTTCACAGGTAGTCAAGCTCCTCATGGATCTGAGTTGTAAGGTGGCTGATCTCAAAAACTGGTCAGCTCCGTCTGTGGCGGCATTTGCTTTATTAAAGAAATGCTTTATGTCTGCCCCTGTTTTGGTCCAGCCTGATCTGTCTGAACCGTTCATTGTGGAGATGGACGCGTCGGAGGTGGGGGTGGGGGCGGTGTTGTCCCAAGGGCCCGCCACTTTGACCAACTTGAGGCCCTGTGCCTTCTTCTCGAAAAATTCTCTCCTGCTGAGAGGAATTATGATATTGGGAATCAGGAGCTTTAAACTATGAAATTGGCTTTTGAAGAATGGAGGTACTTTTTGGAGGGGGCTGTTCATCGGATCATGGTGATTACGGACCATAAGAAACTATCTTATATTGAGTTGGCCAAATATTTGACTCCCAGACAGGCTAGGTGGTCGCTTTTTTTTTCACGTTTTAATTATTCTATCACTTTTCATCCTGGTTCCAAGAATGTCAAGGCGGATGCCTTATCGCGCAGTTTGGATATGATATCACCTCGTGAACCTCCTTCCTCCATTTTTCAACACAGGGTGGTTGTGGCAGAGTGGGAGATTCGTGAGGCTCAGTCTTTTGCTCCTCCGTCATTGCCTGACTATAAGCTCTTTGTTCCGGTTCAGTACTAGTTGAGGGTGCTTCAGGACTTCCACGATTCTGATCTTAGTGGGCATCTTGGATTCTCGGCCACTCGTAGAGATATTGCTAGGCTGTTTTGGTGGTCCTCTATGGCTTCTGATGTCACCATGTTTGTGTCTTCCTGTGATACTTATGCCCGTGCTAAAAGCTCTCATAACCGGCTGGCCAGGGAATTGGTGCCATTGCCAATTCCAGATAGACCTTGGACTCATTTGTCCATAGACATTATCACTGATCTCCCTTCTTCCAATGGCAAAACTTTGGTCTGGGTGGTGGTGGATAGATTCAGTAAACAGGCGCATTTTGTACCTTTTGCGGGACTGCCTAATGCTGAAACAGTTTCTAGGTTGTTTGTTGAGCATGTGGTGCGATTGCATGGTGTGCCTTTGAGTGTGGTTTCAGATAGGGGGTACAATTTGTGTCCAAATTCTGGAGGGCTTTTTGTAAAAGGCTAGGTATTAGCTTGGCCTTCTCCTCGGCCTATCATCCCGAAACCAACGGTCAGACAGAGAGGACCAATCAGTCTCTGGAACAAATTTTGCAGTGCCTTGCCACGTCCCAGCAGGATGATTGGTGTTCTTTGTTACCAGGCTGAGTTTGCCTTTGATAATCATATTAATCAGTCCATGGGCACCTCTCCGTTCTTTTGCAATTAAGGCTTTCACCCCCATTTTGGTGAGTTTTCCAGGATGGACTCGAGGTGTCCTGGGGCTGATTCGGCCATTCAGTGGTTGAGGGAGGTATGGAGGAAAGTCCAGAGGAACATTGGGGAGGCTCAGGGAAAACAAACTGCGAATAAGCCACGATCTACAGGACCTATATTCCTGGTGGGAGATAAAGTATGGTTGTGTAGTAAGAACATTCAGCTGAAAGTTCTTTCTGCTAAGCTAGGTCCCCGGTTTATAGGTCCTTATGAGATCATTGAGGTTGTCAATCCAGTTGCCGTCGCTTCGGATCCCCAATATGTTCCATAAGTCTCTCCTGAAGTCATTTGTACATTCCTCTGATAGGTTTCCTCCGCCTCTGGTTTCTGTGAATGGGCAGATGGAGTATGAAGTGGAATGGCATGTGAATTTGCGTAGGGTCTGCAGTTCTCTGCAGTATTTTGTCCATTGGAGAGGTTACGGTCCTGAGGATCGATCCTAGGTCCCAGCGCGATCAGTTCATTCTGATCGATTGATTTGGGCATTTCATGCGCGGTATCCAGGGAAACCTGATGGTCCCGTGCCCCCCTTAAGAGGAGGGTACTGTCATGATCCAGACCGGGTTTTGAGCCCTGTTTTCCCTTTTTCCCGGTCTGGTTATGTCAAGAGCTAACCTTTCCCAGCCTCAGTCTGTGTTGAGGTCGGCTTCTTCCTGCTTCCTGCAGGCGATGTCAGTTATAGTTTTTGCCTAGAGCTGCTGTAGCTGACTCTGATTGCTCTGATTTGTCCTGCTGCGTTTGCTGTCTGAATCTGAACCCATGTCTCTGTTTTCCCCTATTCCCATCTTGACTCAGTGTTTCCCTTTAGTGTGCTGACTCTTTGGTTTTGACTTGGCTTGTATCCTGACCTGCTTCTGTCTTTTGGCTTATCCACTCGTGACCATTTCTGATCCCCTGGCTTGTCTCTGACCGTGAGTTTGCTTATTACTTTGGTACTGCACTGCAGTCTAGGATTTGACCCGGCTTGTTTGACTTTTCTGCTGCCACCTGTGGTAGCCACACTGGTGCAGTGCAGGCCAGCTCTGTTTAGGTGCTGTCCTGCTTCCATCTAGTGGAGCCTGCACCTACCAGCATTGCAGCAGTATGATAATGCCATAGAAGATTCCCTGGCCCCACTTCCTTCATCCTTTTTGCCTTTTTTCCATTTTTAAATACAGATCTTGGCTGAAAAGAATCCAAATGCCACTCCAGTTCGATGACGTGCCTCAGAGCTACTTGATTTTCTACAAGCCCAAAGTAAACTTGTGCTTACATCTTTGCATAACTGAAGAAGGACAATGACCAGGGAGCCTGATAGCTCCTTTAGATTGTAAGAGACATACCATCCTTTTTTATATATTATTTTAATCTCTATAACATTTATGTAAAAAAATAAGGTCAAAGACCACTATCTCTAACTTATGACCAAAGAATGAGCTTCAGAGCTCCCATCTCTCAACATTACACAGGTGCTTCTCACAAATTTAGAATATCATCAGAAACGTAATTTATTTCAGGTATTTAATACAAAAAGTGAAACTCATATATTATATAGGGTCATTACAAAAAGAATGATCTTTTTCAAGTTTTTATTTCTGTTAATGTTGATGATTATGGCTTACAGCCAACGAAAACCCAAAAGTCATTATCTCAGTAAATTAGAATAATTAGCAAAAACACCTGCAAAGGCTTCTTAAGCATTTAGAAAGGTCCCTTAGTCTGTTTCAGTAGGCTCCACAGTCATGGGGAAGACTGCTAACTTGACAGATGTCCAGAAGGCAGTCATTGACACTCCACAAGGAGGGTAAGCCATAAAAGGTCATTGCTAAAGAATGTGGCTGTTCACAGAGTGCTGTATCCAAGCATATATGGGATCATCAACACATAACGTCAGGAGAAAGTCTGGGAATGTTGAATTACACAGAGCTATCCCAAGAGATAAGCCAATGCCACAAGTGTACAAAGTATTTTTTTTTTACGTGGATTTTGAAGCAGGTCCGCTTTGAAGTTGACATTAAAGAGCAGTAAAAGAATATTTGAAGTGGTCTTTGAATTGGATTTTTAAGCGCATCTGCTTCAAAATCCTTGTAAAAAAAACTATATGGCGCTCAGATGATACAAAGTACTATCAGTTGCTTGTGGGCAATCTAATCACACACAGTGTTTAGATGCATTTTGTCCATGTGCTTTTTTCTGCATTTTGCAGTAACACAAAAATGAATGAGATTTCTAAAATAGTGTACTTTTTTCCTTTGCGTTTTTTGATGAGTGGTGCACTGCTTAAAGAGCTTGGCCATGTAAGGCTAGTTTCATACTAGCGTATGGAGGAGCTGCGGAGGACTGCGAGCGTCCTCCATGAAGCTCCATCCCCGGCCACACCTCCTCCGGTCAGCTTCGCCTCTGTCGGCATGCGGCCTGCGTACCCTATCTTTAGCATTAGATAAAACATTGTCTAGCACTCAGCCCACTTTTATACTATGGGGCAGCTCAGATCTGTGATTATTTTCTCATGCGAATTAGACAGCATGCTGTGCTCCAATACTGTCATGTGAGAGGATAGGAGCACAGTAGCATGACACTCGGCTTACACTCGCAGCAAAGCAGAATCCGAGGGTCATTAGCTGTCGCATTGGATGCTATACGCTAGTGTTACTTTGGCCTAGGAGCGGAACTGACAGTCCTGCTGTGTGAACTGACAGGTCATAGCTGTGGTCACATATTGCGGTAGAGGACCGATGCAGCGCTGGAAACGACAGACAGCGATGGGTATGAAATATTTTAACGCACAATGTGTACTCACACATTACTGATGGCTAGCGGAGGAGTCAATAAAAATAAAACACTGAAGATGTCCTTTAATTAAACATCTTGCATTAGAAAAAAGCTGCAGAAAAATGTATTTTTAATAAAATGTTACTGTGTGTGTGACTGAAGTGGGCACTGTTTGATTATTTGAATTTCATATGAATTACACACGTGGTCAAAATTGTTGGTACCCCTCGTTTAATGACAGAAAAACCCACAATTGGTCAGAGAAATAACTTGAATCTGACAAAAGTAATAATAAATCACAAATCTACGATAATGAACAAATGAAAGACAGACATTGCTTTTTAACCGTGCTTCAACAGAATAAAAAAAAAAAAAACTCATGAAATGGGCCTGGACAGGAATGATGGTACCCTTAACTTAATATTTTGTGTTATGATTGGGTCACCGAGGATGAGAGCAAGCCCAAGCTAAGCCACAGAAAACCAGAGAGGTTGGTAACTAAACGGATTGCAGACCCCTGATCCTATCCACACAACTAGCAGTAGCCGTGGAGCGTGCCTACGATGATCCTAGATGCCTTGGCACAGCCGGAGAGCTAACTAAGCCTAAAGCAAGAAAGAGGAAATCTAAACTGCCCCAGAGCAGACCCCAAAGGAATAGATAGCCCCCAAACATATATTGTCAGTGAGACAAGATGAAAACACAAACGCAGGTAGGAAAATAGACTGAGCAAACGATGGGGCCTACACTGACTAGACAGGACAGGAAAGGAAAGACACTGTCTGCAATCACGCAAAAAACCCTGCAAAAAGATCCAACACGTCTGATGCAAAAATACTGAAGTCACACGACTTCGCCCACTATATCAGCACTCTGGTATATTTTGAAAGCAGAGCAAAAAGAGGCCAATCTAATAAGGGACAAAAACAAACTGGCACAAGCAGTACCATATGGATGGTGAAGCAGCACAGCCCCAGTCGGAGTCGGCTGACCCACACAAAACTGAAATAGACAAAACCAGATCAAATGTGAACAGAATAGCAAAAGAACACTTAGCTGAGAATGCAGGGACTGAGCTGGAAACTAAGACCTCAGGAGGCAGGAAAAAATCACCAGCAGGGATAGAGGGAGTCGGCTGTCTTAAATCCAGTCTGAAACCCCAGATCTCCAATCGTCATCCTCATTATCAGGTGGCAAGTCTCTTTTAATCAGATCAGCTCCATTATCTCCAGTAACCACCAGAGGGAGCCCAGAAAGAGAACTCACAACCCCTCTGTCAATTTGACCAGCTCCACTACCTTCAGTAATAACCAGAGGTAGGCCAGAAAGCGAATTCACAACAATTTTGTTGCACAACCTTTTGAGGCAATCACTGCAATCAAACGATTCCTGTAACTGTCCATGAGACTTCTGCACCTCTCGACAGGTATTTTGGCCCACTCCTCAAGAGCAAACTGCTCCAGTTGTCTCATGTTTGAAGGTTGCCTTTTCCAGAGGGCATGTTTCAGCCCTTTCCAAAGATTATAGGACAGGGTTCATAGAAGACCACTTCAGAATAGTCCAATATTTTCCTCTTGGCCATTCTTGGGTGTTTTTAGCTGTGTTTTTTGGATTATTGCAAGACCCATTACCTGCAACTGAGACAAAGCTTTCTGACAATGGGCAGCACATTTCTCTCTAGAATCCCTTGATAGTCTAGAGATTTTAATGTACCCTGCACAGATTCTATACACTCTGTGCCAGATGCAGCAAAACAGCCCCAGAACATAACAGAGCCTCCTCCATGTTTCACAGTAGGGACAGTGTTGTTTTCTTGATATGCTTCATTTTTCTATCTGTGAATATAGAGCTGATATGACTTGCCAAAAAGTTCTATTTTTGCCTCATATGTCCATAGGACATTCTCCCAGAAGCTTTGTGGCTTGTCAACATGTAGTTTGAGAAATTCCAGTCTGGCTTTTTTATGATTTTTTTTCAACAATGGTGTCCTCCTTGGTCGTCTTCCATAAAGTCCACTTTGGCTCATACACCGACGGATGGTGCGATCTGACACTGATGTTCCTTGAGCTTGAAGTTCACCTTTAATCTGTTTAGAAGTTTTTCCGGGCTCTTTTGTTATCATTCGTATTATCCGTCTCTTTGATTTGTCATCAATTTTCCTCCTGCGGCCACATCCAGGGAGGTTGGCTACAGTCCCATTGAGCTTAAATTTCTGAAAAATATGTGCAACTGTAGTCACAGGAACATCAAGCTGCTTGGAGATGATCTTATAACTTTTGCCTTTAACATGTTTATCTATAATTTTCTTTTTTAATCTCCTGAGACAACTCTTTCCTTTGCTTCCTCTGGTCCATGTTGAGTGTGATACACACCATGTAACCAAACAGCACATTGAGTATATGTAGCCCTCTATACAGGCCCACTCACTGATTCCAAGATTGTAGACACATGTGATGCTAATTAGTGGACACACCTTGATTTAACATGTCCCTTTTGTTACATTATTTTCAGGGGTACCATCATTTCTGTCCAGGCCTATTTCATGAGTTTTATTTTTTTTTTAATTTCTGTATAAACATGGTTGAAAAGCAATGTCTGACTTTCATTTGTTCATTTTCATAGATTTTTTATCTATTATACTTTTGGAAGATTCAAGTTATTTCTGTGACCATTGTGGGTTTTTCTGTCATTAAATGAGGGGTACCAAAAATTTTGACCACGTGTGTATCAGAATAAGTAAACAGCCAAGTAAATAGACGTAGCTAAATGAAATTCAGGCTGTGCTCTATTTGCACAGTAGAATTTGTATATCTTAATATCTGATCTGTGCGTTTTGCCGGCAGTCAGGCTGATAATGTGCGCTAGTTCTCTCCTGGATATCTTCATAGACCTGACCTTTCCAATCCTTTTAAATGAAACACTTGTCACGGGGAAGCAGAATATTGAAGTGTTTGAAGTACTGCGCTGTGTGAAATGGATGAGGGATAACAGGCTGAGTTATAGCCTCGCTGCTCCTTTTGCTGGAAATATCACGTCAAAGTGATTCTTGTTATTTTATTAACTATAATGTGACAGCTTTTATGGTTCACATTGCTGGTAATTTGTAAGTCGTGATTGGGATGTTTGCCAGAGACTCAGATCTTTTGTTTCCGCAGTAGGCTATTTGACTATATACAGTTGAAACAAGAAGTTTACATACATTAGATAGAAAGACACTTATGCATGATTTTCTCGATATCTGAAATGAAATCAGAATAAAACTTAGGTCAATTAGGATTACGATAACTATTAATACTTGCCAAATGCCAGAATAATGAGAGAGAGAATGTTTTCAGGCATTTTTATTATTTACGGCAAAGTCAAAAGTTTGCATACACTAAGATTACTATGCCTTTAACCCCTTCACTACCAAGGGTGGTTTGCACGTTAACTCCCGGGCCAATTTTTACAATTCTGACGACTGTCCCTTTATGAGGTAATAACTCTGAAACGCTTCCATGGATCCCGGTGATTCTGACATTGCTTTCTCGTGACATATTGTACTTCATGTTAATTGTAAAATTTCATTCAAATAACTTGTGTTTATTTGTGAAAAAAATGGAAATTTGGCGAAAATTTTTAAAATTTTGCAATTTTCCAACTTTGAATTTTTATGCCCTTAAATCACAGAGATATGGCACACAAAAAACTTAATAAATAACATTTCCCACATGTTTACTTTACATCAGCATAATTTTGGAACCAAAATTTTTTTTTGTTAGGAAGTTATAAGGGTTAAAAGTTGACCAGCGATTTCTCATTTTTGCAACACCATTTTATTTTTACGGACCACATCACATTTGAAGCCACTTTGAGAGGTCTATATGATAGAAAATACCCAAAAGTGACACCATTCTAAAAACTGCACCCCTTAAGGTGCTCAAAACCACATTCAAGAAGTTTATTAACCCTTCTGTGGCGTCACAGGAATTTTTTTGAATATTTAATATTTTGATCGTGTTTGATCGCGGTGTGCAAGGGGTTAACGTGTCGGGGGCGGTCCGTGACCGCCCCTGACACATTGTGCCGGGTGTCAGCTGTGATAATCAACTGACACCCGGCCGCGATCAGCGTGCTCACCACGTGGGCGCCGCTGATCGCTATGACTTAATATTCCGTCCATGGGAATTAGGGCAGGTGACCTGCGCAGGTCCAGGGTCACATGGACGGAATATTATGTCCATTGTAGGTAAGGGGTTAAACAATTCTGCACTGCCCATATGATGACATGTGTCTGGAAGCTGCTGATAGGTTTTTTGGCAACATCTGAGTTAATTGGAGACACACCTGTGGATGTATTTTAATGCACACCTGAAACACACTCCGTCTTTGTGTAGCATCATGGGAAAGTCTCAAGAAATCAGCCAAGATATTAGGAAGAGGATTGTGGACTTGCACAAGTTTGACTCATCCTTGGGTGCAATTTCAAGATACCTGAAGGTGCCTTGTTCATCTGTACAAAGAATTATACACAAGTACAAACAAGAAGGGAATGTCCAGCCATCGTACCGCTCAGGAAGGAAACTGGTTCTGTGTCCAAGAGAAGAACGTGCTTTGGTCCGACATGGGCATATCAAAACTCAAGGACAAAAGCAAAAGACCTTGTGAAGATGTTGGTGGAAGCTGGTGAGGTTGTGTCAATATCCACAGTGAAATGAGTACTGTATCAACATGTCCTGAAAGGCTCTCTGCCAGGAAGAAGCCATTACTCCAAAAGAAACATAAAAAAGTCAGACTAATGTTTGCAAATGCATGCAGGTGGAGTGCCAATGGGTTGACATAACAGCTGGGGTTTGCTGACAACTCACTTGCCTGTCATTACGATCTTGCTGCGAACGTCAGCTCATGGCCAGTGTTCATGGGAGATTGTGATTTCTGCTATACAAAGCAGTGATAAATTAGACATGCATGTGTAAGGATCAAAAGTGACACTAAAAATACACAGCCAATACGAAACCACCGATGCGCAGGTCACCGCACCATCAAAAAGACGAATGCGGAGGCATCTGCATTCATGGGCACGGCCTGCGTAACTAATGCTAAAGATAGGGTATGCAGGCTGCATGCCGACAGAGGCGGAGCTGACCAGAGGAGGTGCGGCTGAGGGCGGAGCATCAAGGAGGAAGCCCGCAGCCGTCTTCAAGCTCCTCCACACGCTAGTGTGAAACTAGCCTTATTCAGAAATTTAAAATCAATGGGACTGTAGCCAACCTCCCTGGACGTGACTGCAGGAAGAAAATTGATGATAAATCAAAGAGATGGAAAATATGAATGATGGCAAAAGAGCCCAGAAAAACTTCTAAACAGATTAATGGTGAACTTCAAGCTCAAGGAACATCAGTGTCAGATCGCATCGTCCGTCGTTGTATGAGCCAAAGTGGACTTCATGGGAGACGACCAAAGAGGACACCATTGTTGGAAAAAAAAATCATAAAAAAGCCAGACTGGAATTTCCCAAACTACATGTTGATAAGCCACAAAGCTTCTGTGAGAATGTCCTATGGACAGATGAGACAAAAATGGATCTTTTTGGCAAGGCACATCAGCTCTATGTTCACAGATGGAAAAATGAAGCATATGAAGAGAAGAACAATGTCCCTAATGTGAAATGTGGAGGAGGCTCTGTTATGTTCTGCGGCTGCTTTGCTGCATCTGGCACAGGGTGTCTAGAATCTGTGCAGGGTACAATGAAATCTCAAGATTATCAAGGGATTCTAGAAAGAAATATGCTGCCCAGTGTCAGAAAGCTTGGTCTCAGTCGCAGGTCATGGGTCTTGCAACAGGATATTGACCCAAAACACACAGCTAAAAACATCCAAGAATGGCTAAAAGAAAAACATTGGACTATTCTGAAGTGGCCTTTTATGAGCCCTGACCTAAATCCTATTGAGCATCTTTGGAAAGGGCTGAAACATGCAGTCTGGAAAAGGCAACCTTCAAACACGAGACAACTGGAGCAGTTTGCTCTTGAGGAGTGGGCCAAAATACCTGTCAAGAAGTGCAGAAGTCTCATTCTTGAATTGTTTGATTGCAGTGATTGCCTCAAAAGGTTGTGCAACAAAGAACTGGAAAGTGATCTTGTGGCCACCAAGATGGCGGTCGCCAAGATAGAGAACTGTGGCGCCAAAAAGGACTGTCCCTGTCAACAAGGTGCACTTCGTGGGCATGACAGCGTCTGGATGGCGCCAAATGTGAGCTGTGAACAATGTCAGGTCCGCCCCTGGAAGGAGTGGTATGTGCAGACAGACGTTCGCCCTTTCCCACCTAATGCTGAAAAGTGAGTGGAGAGGCCGGTGAGAGCTCCGCCCTGGAATGGGAGTGGCCCTGCAGAATATGCTGAGTGCAGCTGTCTGGCATCAGTAAGACATGTGACGTTAGAATCTATGTATCGGTGCGGCTGCAGACGCATCAGGCGTACAGAGTGGCGATATGGGGAAGAGGATAGACGAGACGTCTTACCCACAGCTGGGAGGAAATGAAAGAGCAACAGGCCCTCACCCGGAGCAAAGATCTGCTACAGGAGCTGGAGCCCGACAGCATACCAGAGATGCGTCCACCCACAGCACAGACCGTGCTGGGGCCACGCCAGGATCAAGCGCCAGTTGCTCACCCAGAGGAACCAACAAGCCTGGAAGTTGTTCCTGCCGGACGGCAGGAGAATGAACCCGAGCGCACCCCAGAAGAAGGTTCCGTAGTGACGGAGAGGCAATGAAGTTGGCCCGGGAGGAAGAGGCTGCGGAGCCGGAAGAGACCATGGTCTCCCGCTGGCACCAATACCTGGAAGAGCTGAGAGCCACTCTGAGCAGAGCAGAGAATTCAATGGAGGTGAGTGCATCTCAACCTCAGCCGGTGGTGGACCATGTAGCCCCTGCGCTGTCACCCTGTACCTACACCAGGCCCAAGGTCCGCATCACTGAGCATCACCGAGCACCCGCACACCAGCCAGGCATCTGTTATGATTGGGTCAGCGAGGAGGAAAGCAAGACCAAGCTAAGCCACAGACAACCAGAGAGGTTGGTAACTAAGCGGATTGCAGACCCCTGATCCTATCCACACAACTAGCAGTTGCCGTGGAGCGTACCTATGACGATCCTAGACACCTCGACACAGCCGGAGAACTAAATAAGCCTAAAGCAAGAAAGGGGAAATCTAAACTGCCCCAGAGCAGACCCCAAAGGAATAGATAGCCCCCAAACATATATTGTCGGTGAGACAAGATGAAAACACAAACGCAGGTAGGAAAATAGACTGAGCAAACGATGGGGCCCACAATAACTAGACAGGTCAGGAAAGGAAAGACTGTCTGCAATCACGCAAAAAAAACCCTGCAAAAAAATGCCCAACACGTCTGATAGAAAAAACTGAAGTCACTAGAATTCGCACACTATATCAGCACTCTGGTAGACAAAACCAGATCAAATGTGAACAATAGCAAAAGAACACTTAGCTGAGCATGCAGGGACTGAGCTGGAAACTGTCATGATCCAGGATGGGATTTCGCTTTGGCCCATCCTGGCCATACTGTGGGTTAATTGTGCTGCCTCTCTCTGGCAGAGGGCGGCTATTTAATGCTAACTGGACCTAGGTCCGGTGTCAGTTATACTCCTGCCCTCAGCTGAGTTAGTTGACCTCTTGTATACGTGTGCCTTGTGCCTGATAACTTGTTGCTCGTTTGGTTGTGATCTGGTTCTGTCCCTGTTACGAGTTCTGCCTGCCCCTCTTGTACCGCACCGCTCTCTTGTGTATGACTCTCTGCTTGTGACCCGACTACTCTCTGCTCGTCTCTTTGGTACCGCACCGCCCTCTTGTGTATGACCTTTGGCTTTGTCTGACCTCCCATCTGTTTATCCCTCCTGTACCTCGTTTGCCCATATTGTGTATAACCTCCGTTTTGCCCGACTTTGAGTTTTCTACCATCTCTGAAAGCAGGACGCTAAGCCCCGCCTCCTTGCTGTCACATGACCATAGGTCCTGTGCCTGCTTGCTAAAGCTTCAGCGTTCAGGTCCTGTGCATCTGTACTTTCCGGCTATTCCAGTCCCCGGGGCCCCCACAGTACAGGTGAGTCCCTGCTCAGCGGAGGCTGTACGCCGGCGCTGTCAGGAACCTGATATTATAACTGACCCATACCATTTTTTTTCTCTGCTCCCCTTCTCCTGTGTGTGTGATGGATCCTATGCACACTCTTTCTGAGCAGGTAAGGCACCTGACTCAGATGTCTCAGAAACTCCTTGGAGAACAAAGAGTCCTGGCTCAGTCTCAGCAGCTGATCGCTGACACTGTGCAGGGGGTGTTTTCATCGGGGGCTCGGGATGTTACATTAATTTCCCTGGAGTGTCCGGTTAAGTTACCAGATACCTTTTCTGGAGATAAAAAACAATTCAGAGTTTTCATGGAAGGATGTAAGCTTTTTTTTTCCTTAAGACCACACTCTTCTGGGGATGAAAGTCAGAGAGTGGGGGTCATTATGTCTCTGTTAAGGGGAGCCCCCCAAGCTTGGGCTTTCTCCCTTCCTACCACGGCCCCTGAGCGTATGACTGTGGATGCATTTTTTGAGGCCCTGGGGCATATTTATGATGAGCCTGATCGGTTGCGTATGGCTGAAGACATGGTGATGAGTGTTTGCCAGGGGAAGCACTCAGCCGAGTGGTTTTGCTCCGAGTTCAGACGCTGGGCTGCTGAGGTCTGCTGGAATGATGCCGCCCTCCGGGTTTGTTTCGTAGAGGCCTGTCTGAACATCTGAAAGATGCCTTGGCTCTCCACCCCCTGCCTGATTCCCTGGAGGAGGCTACTTGGTACCGGGCCGGTGTCAGGGGGATGTGTCACAGCAGCGGTGACCCGGTCCGTGGCCCTGGGCGCCCAAGCAATGGGTAGATGTAGTTAATGGTAGGATAATTCATGACGCCACCCGTGGTGTTTGGCAAATATGGTGTTAAGCCAACGCTGCATACAGATCCTCTGGGACTGATGGTATGTGCAGCTTAGATGGTAAAGCTCCCCACAGGAGGAGCTGTAGTCCCAGGGCAGTGTAGATGTAGCTGGCACGGGGTTGTAGCAGTGCCGAAAGCGTAGGGAACAGACAAGACACAGCGGTTGTAGTTTCTGTACCTTTACTGTTAGGAATCTGAGTTCTGCCATACCTATGCAGAAACCCAGGTCCTCACATTTATCTCCAGAGGCTAAGTCCTTTGTGCCAGCGTCTGAGCATGCTCACAGGACGAGCTCCTATTGGATTTCGGGAGTCAGGTGCTCAGGTCCTGCTCTGAATCCTATTGGCTCCTATTGGAGTTCTGGAGATTTCCGGCAGGTCCCGTACGCTATAAAAAGCGCGCATGGCTGTTCCGCCATGCGCTAGTATAGTCATACTTGCTGCTGTATGTTTGTTGATGGATGCATGGACTGGTGAATGACTCATTTGAAACCCCCATTCCTTGGTTATTACGAATGTGTGAGAGTTTGAGTTAGAGCCAGTACTAGCGCCAGTGAGCCATTGCTCCAGCGCTCAGCAGCTAGCGTCAGCTTGCGCCTGCTTGACAGTGTTTCTACAGCGGCTTAGTTAACGCCGCGCTGCAGTAGCAGCTCTAGGTGCGTTCGCACTTGCAACGCCCTATTTCCCAGACGTACATGGTAGGTCTAGACGGAGTTGGTGCCGTCAGCTAGGGCTGCTCCTGTGACCAGATACCGCGTCTGTGTTGCTGAGCTCCTGTGACATTCAAACAGACTCAGCGTTGTTGCACATGTGTTTATGCTTGCCGCTCTGTGTGTGTAACAGAGCTTGTGTATACTTGCAGCTCTGGGTGTGTAACAGAGCTTGTGTATACTTGCAGCTCTGTGTGTGTATCAGATCTTGTGTATACTTGCAGCTCTGTGTGTGTAACAGAGCTTGTGAATGCTTGCAGCTCTGTGTGTGTAACAGGCTCTGTGTATGCTTGCAGCTCTGTGTGTGTAACAGAGCTTGCGTACGCTTGCAGCTCTGTGAGTGAAACAGAGCTCGCTGCAGCCATATCTGTTCATGTGCTCTGTGAGTGCAAGAGAGCTTGTCCAGTGCTCTCGGGTGAAGCCTTAACCCTGTGCACTCTACCGCCAGATACCTCTGCCACCACCTAGCAGCGGTCTTACCATCTACCACACGGTGGACCCCGAGCGGTGAACGCACTTTATTTATAATTTTATTTAGTGCGTTCCACCTCTCCTAACAGTATACTGAGTATATGCAGTCCAGAGTCCTGATTAAAGATGGTATTGAAGCAGGTTAGCCTGGAAGCAGATCAGGATTCTCTCTCAGCAGAAGGGCTGTGCAGTCTCCTTCCTAGCGCTTTGTAGTGTTAAGCACTCCAGTACTTAGTTACTCTGAAATGCCTCTCTTCAGATGTTCCTAGAACTTTACTTGTATGACAGACAGCTGTAGCCTCTCTCGGGGACTCCTCTCCTGAGTCCTGGCTCACTAGTCAATTGCTGTTGTGTCCCAAGTCTTTGCGGGCAGCAGGGCATTTACAGCCTCCTACTCCTCTGGTATCTGTGGTAGGACCGTCAGTATCCGTACCACCGTGGAGACCAGGCTCCAGTTCTGTGCGCTCTCAAGCTGAGGGAGCTCGCCTTCTGCAGCTCAACCTCTCAGCTTCGCACCTCCCATCCGCACACTTCACCCTCCGCAGACTATCTGAACCTTCTTCCTCCTGGCCCTCAGAGGACACTCCTCTCCAGAATCCTGGTTCATAGTTCCCACTGCTGACCCGGAGTAGAACTGTGTTGCATGCATTAGGTTAACTGCTGGAGAGACCCATCACTGCTTCCAAGCCTGGCATTACCCTCCCCTGGAGGAGGGCAAAGCCAGTGTGGCGACCATACCCCTGGGGGCGCCACATTCCCCCATAGTGAAAGTCAGCACTCCTGGGCTGAACAAAAACATGAAAAACAACATATAAACATTCAAACAACAATAATTGTACAAGATTTGAAAAAGAGAAAAATGTAAAAAAACAAAAGCTCAAAAATGGTCCTATGATGATAAGTCCAGCATCAATGTCCATGGGCCATCCCTGGGCAAATGGTAAAAGTTTTTGACCACACAGAAGTCCTGTGGTTCAGTGTCCATAAAACAAACCAAAGAGAACTCTTACAGGTCACCTGTAGGTACAAAACTTGAAAAACAGTTACATATTTACACAATTTCAACAATTACATTACTTTATATACGATATCTATCTGGTAGTGTGCCTTGTGTGGTGCGGGTAGATCTGCATAAGACTGGTGCAGTGGGTAATGTACTGGATACACTACTGGGTGTTCCACATGGCACAGGAATTCTAGATTGTCTAGTAACTCTTGGACTCACCATGGGCATAACAGGTTCACCACTGGCAGGACGAGGGTTCTCTGGCTCCACTGCTGGTGTGGCCTCTGTTGCCTGATTTTCTCGATCTTCAAGGTCTTCTTGAGTCCTATTCTCCTGTGCTTCTACTTGGGGAAATAACAACACCGGCACCACAATTGCATCATTAACTCTAGTCCAATTCGCAGGGAACTCTCCCAGCACGGTACTGACTGTCTTTCCTTCCACAACTGATGAGTTTCTTCAGGAGCATTCAACTCTGGGCGTGAGTCACCTTGTGTTAGCAGCTCTTTCACCAGGTGGACTGCAGGGTCATTATCTTGCGCTTCTGCTCAATCATGATGGGGCAACGGATTCAGAGTGACTTCCTTCAAGCCAGGCCGCCTGTTTCTCACTCCTTGAGCACGTTGGGCCGCCAGTGGCCGGTGCAAGGGAGGCAATTCTACCTCTTCCAGAGCCTCAGGGTCTTCTCCTGCATCTGGCAGATTAGGCATCTTGGATAACGCATCAGCATTGGCATTCTTGTGCCCTGCCCGGTACTTGATGGTAAAGTGGGTCAACGGGTTGTTGTCCGTGAAGATTGTAAATTTGGCCGAAGCTAGGTAATGCCTGAACCTTTCGGTGACAGCCCAAACTATGGCAAGGAACTCCAGCTTAAAAGAACTGTAATTATCAGGGTTCCTCTCAGTGGGACGCATCTTCCTGCTGGCGTAGGAGATCACACTCTCTTTTCCATTCTGTACCTGCGACAGTACTGCTCCTAATCCCACGTTGCTGGCATCCGTGTACAGCACAAAGGGTTTGTCATAATCTGGGTAGGCCAGAACTTCGTCACCTGTGAGAGCCATCTTTAGTCTGGTGGAAGACCTCTCCAACTCTTCAGTCCATTCAAATGTGGAATTCTTCTGCTTGCCTTTCTTGTACTGCCCCACCAGAAGGTTTTGCATCGGGGTGGTTATTTCAGTAAAGCCTTTGATGAATCTCCGGTAATAACCTACCAGTCCCAGGAATTGGCGTACTTCATGGAGGTTGTTGGGCTTCGTCCAGTCCCGGATGACCGTGACCTGGTCAGGATCTGGTGCCACACCTTCTGCACTGCTGCACTGACCACATGACCGAGGTACTGTACCTTAGGCTTCAGGAGGTGGCATTTTGAAGGCTTCACTTTCAGGCCAAAATTGGACAAAGCTTCAAACACTTCGGCCAGGTGTTCCAGATGCTCTTCATAGGTCTTGGAGAAAATAATGACATCATCCAAGTTCAGGACTGTTTCAAAGTTCATGTGTCCCAGGCAACACGCCATCAGCCGCTGAAATGTTCCTGGAGCAGTGCAGAGTCCAAATGGCATATAATTGAACTCACAGAGACCCATTGGAGTGGTAAATGCGGTTTTCTCCTTGTCTTCCTCTGCCACGGTTACCTGCCAATACCCACTGGTGAGATCCAAGGTGGAAAAGTAGTTAGCAGTTTTAAGTGCAGCTAATGACTCTTCAATTCTAGGCAATGGGTAGGCATCTTTATGTGTGATACTGTTAATTTTCCTGTAATCAACACACATTCTCATAGTACCATCCTTTTTCTTTACAAACACTATTGGAGCTGCCCATGGGCTACAACTGTCCCTAATGACCCCAGCTTCCTTCATCTCTTTCAACATACTCTTAGCACATTGGTACTGTGTTGGGGGTATAGGTCTGTACCTCTCCTTTATGGGTGGATGGTCTCCAGTGGGGATATGATGTTGCACCCCTTTTGCCTGTCCAAAATCTAGTGGGTGTTTGCTGAATACCTGCTCATACTCTTGTGTCACTCTGTAAACCCCATTTCTCTGGTATGAAGGTGTAGAGTCAGTTCCCACCTGCAGTTGCTGGCACCACTCTTCTAGCTGCTTCACAGGGCCATTGTCCTCCCCCGGATCGGATGAGACCAAAGGCTCTGCTGCCTGCAATGAGTTGTTATTAACAGTGAGCAGTTTAGCAACTGTGGCGATCCGAGGTATTGTGGCTTCCTCCTCCCCACCATTCAGAAGGCGTACAGGTACTCTCCCCTTTCGTACATCAACCACCCCTCTGGCTGTCAGGACAGTGGGCCTGCTATCTGAATATACTGGCTCTACCAATGCCTGGTAATCCTGCCCTCTGAGCCCTATGGCTGCCCGACACCAAACCAACATTTCACATCTGGGGGGTATTACAATGGGAAAAGCATCACTCACTCTGATGCTGCCAATCTCTCCACCAGAGAGTTCTACCTGTTGCCTTTGCATCAGGGCTTGGATCTCCTTCTGCAGGACTCTTTGTTCTCCGGAACCAGCAGTCTCAGCCACCTGTTGCAACAAGACAATAACCTCGGACAGACAGTTTTCAATTACATTTGTACCAAGAGTAGTGTTGAGCGATACCACCTGATACTGAAAAATATCGTATCGGAATGGATCGGCCGATCTAAAAAAAGTATCGGGTATCGCCGATTCCGATCCCGGAAGTCCCATTCAAGTCAATGGAACAGAAATATCGGAATTAAAAAAAAACCCTTTCTTTCCCTGTTGGTTAATTCTACATGGAGAAAAACAACTAATAATGATGCAGAATGTATTGTGGGAGGTGTAGGAGACATTAAAGCCATGGAGCTTTAGCCCAATCAAATGGAATCGCAGTATTTTTTTTTTTAAAGACGTTCGTAGTTACAAAGATATTGACTATGTTAAAGTCTTTAATTTTTTGTCAGATATGTATGTTTCAATACTTCCATGCTCTTCACCTTCTTTTTTACTTCTCCCACACTTACTCCTTCATCATCTTCAGCAGCAGCAGTATCTTCTTCTTCTTCTTCTTCTTCTTTTATTCTTCTTCTTTTATTCTTCTTCATATTCTACTTCTTCATCTTCTTCCTATTCTTCTTCATCATATTCTTATTTGTGTCAGGCATTCCTGTAGTTGTTATCTATAAAAGTTTGAAGATTACACCTTCCGTTCAGCCTGTCACAAAAGATTTACAACAGGATTTGTCCGCGTTCAGTTTGGCCTAGAGCAGCAGGCCTTTTCCAGGGGCACCACGAGGAGGAACGGACTCACCCCCATACACTGCTTAGTCTTCTTCTGCTTATAAATTAAATAATATCATTTCCTCTGATTGTTAGTCTTATGCTTCATGTTCTTCTGCTTTTGGTTTTTATGCTTCTTGGTCTTCTGTCTCTTGTTGTTCTGCATCTTGGTGGTTGTCTTCCTGTTCTTTGTCCTCTTGGTCATCTTCTTCAGGGTCATCTTTTAGGTATTCTTCTGTGTGGTCTTCAGGGTCGTCGTCTTCAGGGTCATTGTCAGGGAGATCCAGAGTGAGAATCAAAAACCATTTCCACAAGCTTGAACTTGGAAAAGTAGCAGAAGGTACAAGAAAGCTGAGGAACTGCCGAGAACCAGCTGACGGTACTGGAACCCGGAGGGGCAGCAGAATGAACAAGAGCCAATGGGACAACCGTGGACCAGCTGACGTTGCTGGAACACGGTGACTAAGCAGGAGGTTCCTGTGCTCCAAAGCACTACCAAGGACCAGCAGACGTTGCTGGAACTCGGATACCAAGAAGGAGGCACCTAGGCCAAAGGCACTGCCGAGAACCAGCTGACGGTGCTGGAACCCGGATGGGTAGCAGTAGCTGCAAAAGCAAATGACACTAGCGAGGACCAGCTGACGGTGCTGGAACCCGGAGGGGCAGCAGAAGGAACAAGAGCCAATGGGAGAACTGTGGAGCTGCTGACGGTGCTGTAACACGGTTTCTAAGCAGGAGGTACCTGTGCTACAAAGCACTACCAAGGATCAGCTGACGTTGCTGGAACTCGGATACCAAGAAGGAGGCACCTAGGCCAAAGGCTCTGCTGCGAACCAGCTGACGGTGCTGGAACCCGGATGGGTAGCAGAAGGTACCCAGGAAAAAAACAAAGTTGCAAGGCCGTGAGCCGGCCGCAGTTACCGAAACCCACAGTCCTACAGGGGGTGCTTGTCCTATTGGCACTACGGAACCAGCCTTTATTACCAGAACCCGCAGCCCACATAGGAAGCACCGAAACTGCAGGCACCATAGACTCGGCTAACCCGACCGCAACACGACAGGACAACGTATCGGTGGCAAAGTGACGTTGACACTACCCGGAAACAGCAGGCGTGCTGGAACCAGGCTGGGCAGGAGGGAGTGCCCGTGCCAAAGACACTTCCGAGAACCAGCTGACGGTGCTGGAACCCGGATGGGTAGCATTAGCTACAAGAGTCAATGGAACTACCGAGAACCAGCTGATGGTGCTGGAACCCGGATGGGCAGCAGAAGGAACAAGAGCCAATGGGACAACCGTGGACCAGCTGACGGTGCTAGAACACGGTTTCTAAGCAGGAGGTACCTGTGCTAAAAAGCACTACCAAGGACCAGCAGACGTTGCTGGAACTCGGATACCAAGAAGGAGGCACCTAGGCCAAAGGCACTGCCGAGAACCAGCTGACGGTGCTGGAACCCGGATGGGTAGCACAAGGTACCCATGAAAAACAAAGTTGCAAGGCCGAGAGCCGGCCGCAGTTACCGAAACTCACAGTCCTACAGGGAGTGCTTGTCCTATTGGCACTGTGGAACCAGCCTTTGTTACCAGAACCCGCAGCCCACATAGGAAGCACTGAAACTGCAGGCACCATAGACTCGGCTAACCCGACCGCAACACGACAGGACAACGTATCAGTGGCAAAGTGACGTCGACACTACCCGGAAACAGCAGGCGTGCTGTAACCAGGCTGGGCAGGAGGGAGTACCCATGCCAAAGACACTGCCGAGAACCAGCTGACGGTGCTGGAACCCGGATGGGTAGCAGAAGGTACCCATGAAAAACAAAGTTGCAAGGCCGCCAGCCAGCCGCAGTTACCGAAACCCACAGTCCTACAGGGAGTGCTTGTCCTATTGGCACTATGGAACCAGCCTTTGTTACCAGAACCCACAGCCCACATAGGAAGCACTGAAACTGCGGGCACCATAGACTCGGCTAACCCGACCGCAACATGACAAGACAACGTATCAGTGGCAAAGTGACGTCGACACTACCTGGAAACAGCAGGCGTGCTGTAACCAGGCTGGGCAGGAGGGAGTACCCGTGCCAAAGACACTGCCGAGAACCAGCTGACGGTGCTGGAACCCGGATGGGTAGCAGAAGGTACCCATGAAAAACAAAGTTGCAAGGCCTCGAGCCAGCCGCAGTTACCGAAACCCACAGTCCTACAGGGAGTGCTTGTCCTATTGGCACTATGGAACCAGCCTTTGTTACCAGAACCCGCAGCCCACATAGGAAGCACTGAAACTGCAGGCACCATAGACTCGGCTAACCCGACCGCAACACGACAGGACAACGTATCAGTGGCAAAGTGACGTCGACACTACCCGGAAACAGCAGGCGTGCTGTAACCAGGCTGGGCAGGAGGGAGTACCCGTGCCAAAGACACTGCCGAGAACCAGCTGACGGTGCTGGAACCCGGAGAGGCAGCAAAAGGAACAAGAGCCAATGGCACAACCGTGGACCAGCTGACGGTGCTGGAACATGGTTTCTAAGCAGGAGGTACCTGTGCTAAAAAGCACTACCAAGGACCAGCAGACGTTGCTGGAACTCAGATACCATGAAGGAGGCACCTAGGCCAAAGGCTCTGCCGAGAAACAGCTGACGTTGCTGGAACCCGGCTGGGCAGGAGGGAGTACCCATGGCAAACACACTTCTGAGCAGCAACATGCGATGTTGAAGCCCAGGGGTCAATCAGGCAGCAGGCTGAGGCCAACTTGGAGCGAGTTTTATATTGGTTGTACACAACTACTGATTGTAACCGTGATCCTTTTTGGCCTCTGCCTCTACTGTCTCTAGTATTTCCCCTGGCCTCCAACCACGGCAGTTGCTGCTCTGCAGAGTTGTCTGCACAATCCACACTTGTTCCTGAGTTACTGGGGCTCAGTCACGTCAGTTGATCCCCTGATGTGTGTCCGGCAAGGTGTCCTGCTCTGTCCACATTCCCACAACTATTAATGGGAATGGGGACAGAGCAGGAGACATTGCCGGACACACCACAGGGGATCAACTGACGTGACTGAGCCCCAGTAACACAGGAACAAGTGTGGATTGTGCAGACGGCACATCAGAGCAGCGACTGGCGGGGTTGGAGGCCAGGGGAAATACTAGAGACAGTACAGCCAGAGGCCTAAGTGGACCACGGTTAAAAGTCAGTAGTAGTTTGATGTTGGAGGCAGCAGGAGACTTTGCCATCCGCACAGCAGGGGACCAGCTGGCGTTACTGAACCCCACAGACACAGGAGCGAGTGTTTCTATCTGTGCGGACGGCACTTCCAAGCTACAACTGGCTGAGTTGAAGCCCAGGATCAATGCTCCAAGCAGGCTGAGGCCTACTTGGAGCAAGTGGAAAATAACATGTAGTGTGATGTTGGAGGCAGCAGGAGACTTTGCCATCTGCACAGCAGGGGAACAGCTGGCGTTACTGAACACCACAGACACAGGAGCGAGTGTTTCTCTCTGTGCGGACGGCACTTCCAAGCTACAACTGGCTGTGTTGAAGCCCAGGATCAATGCTCCAAGCAGGCTGAGGCCTACTTGGAGCAAGTGGAAAATAACATGTAGTGTGATGTTGGAGGCAGCAGGAGACTTTGCCATCCGCACAGCAGGGGAACAGCTGGCATTACTGAACCCCACTAACACAGGAGCGTCACACTACTAGTAATGGGAATGTGGACAGAGCAGGAGACCTTTACGGACACACATCAGGGGATCAACTGACGTGACTGAGGCCAAGTAACACAGGAACAAGTGTGGATTGTGCTGATGCCACTTCAGAGCTGTCACTGGCGGGGTTGGAGGCCAGGGGAAATACTAGAGACAGTGGAGCCAGAGGCCTAAGTGGAGCAGGGCTAAAAATCAGTTGTAGTTTGAATGTGGATGGAGCAGGAGACTTTGCCGTCCACACAGCAGGGGAGCAGCTGGCATTACTGAACCCCACTAACACAGGAGCGAGTGTTTCTATCTGTGCGGACGGCACTTCCAGGCTACAACTGGCTGTGTTGTAGCCCAGGATCAATGCTCCGAGCAGGCTGAGGCCTACTTGGAGCAAGGAGAAAAAGCGTTGTAGTGTGAGTTTGGAGGCAGCTGGAGACTTTGCCGTCCACACTGCAGGGGAACAGCTGGCGTTACTGAACCCCACTAACACAGGAGCGAGTGTTTATATCTGTGCGGACGGCACTTCCAGGCTACAACTGGCTGTGTTGTAGCCCAGGATGAAGCATGCAGCAGGTGGAGGACAACTTGCAGCTGGTTTTATAGAGGTTGTAGACTACTACTGATTGTCACCGTGCTCCACTATGGCCTCCGGCTCCACTGTCTCTAGTATTTCCCCTGGCCAACAACCCCGCCAGCTTCAGCTGTGAAGTGGTGTCTGCACAATCCACACTTGTTCCTGTGTAACTGTGGCTCAGTCCCGTCTGTTGATCCCCTGATGTGTGTCTGGCAAGCTCTCCTGCTCAGTCCTCATTCACACTACTAGTAATGTGAATGTGGACAGAGCAGGAGACCTTGCCGGACACACATCAGGGGATCAACTGACGGGAATGAGCCACAGTAACTCAGGAACAAGTGTGGAATGTGCAGATGCCACTTCACAGCTGTAACTGGCGTGGTTGTTTGCCAGGGGAAATACTAGAGACAGTGGAGCCAGAGGCCTAAGTTGACCAAAGTTACAAATCTGTAGTAGTTTGCATGTGGATGGAGCAGGAGACATTGCCGTCTACACAGCAGGGGAACAGCTGGCATTACTTAACCCCACTGACACAGGAGCTAGAGTGTTTTTCTCTGCGGAGACGGCACTTCTGAACACCAACTGGCGCTGTTGGAGCCCAGGATGAGGCATGGAGCAGGCTGAGGCCTGATGGTGTTGGCATGGGGATGGAGCAGGAGACATTGCCATCTACACAGCAGGGGAACAGCTGGCATTACTGAACCCCGCTGACACAGGAGCTAGAGTGTTTTTCTCTGCGGAGACGGCACTTCTGAACACCAACTGGCGTTGTTGGAGCCCAGGATCAAGCATGGAGCAGGCTGAGGCCTGCTGTTTTTTGAATGTGGAGTCAGCAGGAGACATTGCCGTCCACACAGCAGGGGAACAGCTGACGTTACTGAACCCCACTAACACAGGAGCTAGTGTGTTTTTCTCTGTGAAGACGGCACTTCTGAACACCACCTGGCATTGTTGGAGCCCAGGATCAAGCATGGAGCAGGCTGAGGCCTGCTGTTTTTTGAATGTGGAGGCAGCAGGAGACATTGCCGTTATCACAGCAGGGGAACAGCTGACGTTACTGAACCCCACTAACACAGGAGCTAGTGTGTTTTTCTCTGTGAAGACGGCACTTCTGAACACCAACTGGCATTGTTGGAGCCCAGGATGAGGCATGGAGCAGGCTGAGGCCTGATGGTGTTGGCATGTGGAGGCAGCAGGAGACTTTGCCGTCTACACAGCAGGGGAACAGCTGGCATTACTGAACCCCACTAACACAGGAGCTAGTGTGTTTTTCTCTGTGAAGACGGCACTTCTGAACACCAACTGATGTTGTTGGAGCCCAGGATGAGGCATGGAGCTGGCTGAAGCAACCTTGCAGCACGTTTTATAGAGGTAGTAGACTACAACTGATTGTAACCGTGCTCCACTATGGCCTCCGGCTCCACTGTCTCTAGTATTTCCCCTGGCCTCCAACCCCGCCAGTGACAGCTCATAAGTGGCATCTGCATAATCCACACTTGTTCCAGTGTTACTTCATGCCCATCTTGTGCTAAGAACAAGATTCCAAGGCAACTACCCTCCTGACCAATGCATACCCTTCCTGTGCCATCGGTTCCTTGGCAGCATATAGCCATGGATTTCATCACTGACCTTCCCCGCTCCTCTGATTGTACAGTTGTTCTGGAGATCGTGGATCATTTTTCTAAAATGGTTCACTTTGTTCCGTTACCTGGTCTGCCCTCTGCTCCCGAGTTGGCAAGGATTTTCATTCACCACATCTTTAGAATTCATGGATTCCCGCAACATATCATGACTGACCAAGGAGTTCTGGAGGGGTCTCTGCAAACTTATGAATGTAACCCTGAACTTCTCCTCTGCCTATCATCCCCAAACCAATGGTCAGGTGGAACGGGTCAACCAAGTCTTCATGTCTTATCTTCGACATTTTACAAATGCTCATCAGGACGATTGGGTCAGTCTTCTTCCCTGGGCAGAGTTTGCATATAACAATCACCCTAGCGAGTTGTTACACCCGGTCCCCATCCTGGTGCTGCGCCCAGGTCTGCCGCTGCCCTCTGTTCTGGGCACTCAACTCTAGCCACACATGCTGTCCCTAGGCGGCAGCCGGCCTTCTCTGGGTCCCATGCTGCTGCTCCGCATGCAGGCCTCCCTCCGGTCTCCACCTCCTGGCATCCTGTCGGCAGATCCTGTGCTTTCTGGTTATATCTGCAACCATCTGGGCGAAAGCCATCCCGTTCCGCCAACAGCCATCTGAGTCCAAGGATTGTGTGAAGGTTACTGGAACCGACTCCTTAACAACTACCCGGATCCAGGACCCGTATCATTACGGACTCTGCTATAATTAACTGTTATCCCTTTTGGTCCCGCTGGGACAGCTGCCACGTGTTCGGGGTCTAACTGGAGGTAGCACCTGTGTCCTTCGGGTATTTCATTCTGGCCCTGTTCGAGGGGCTTTACTACAGGTACCCGGGGCTCACTAGCCACGCCCCCTTCGGAGCCCCCCGGACAGTGGTCCCGAGGTTCCACTTTAAAAATAAACGACGAATGTGAACTTCACCATCTATGCCTCCGCTTCCATTCATTACACGAGTCTTCCTCCACATCTCCTTGTTTCATTATCTTTGGGCAGCATCCTGGGATGCCCCTTCCTGTTTCCCCCCGTCTCAGGTATACCTGCAGTCGACTCTCTGTCCGGGGAGTTTTCTAAAATTTGGGAGGAGACTAAGGGAGCGCTTTAAAATCTTGTGTCAGGATGAAGAGACACGCAGACAAGAGACGCTTAGAAGCCCCTCTTTGTCGTCCTGGCGATAAGGTGTGGCTCTCATCCAAGTGTATCAGACTTCAGATTCCTTCCTATAAATTGGGCCCCCACTACATTGGTCCCTTCGAGATCCTGGGACAAGTTAATGACGTTGCTTGCAAGTTAAAGTTGCCTGCCTCGCTCCGTATTCCCAATGCCTTCCATGTGCCCCTCCTTAAACCTGTAGTACTTAACCACTTTCTTTCTTCTCCCTTATACTCCCCTCAACCTGTTGGCACCAAAAACATATTTGAAGTGAAGGAGGTACCTGCCATGAAGAAAGTTAGGGGGAGAACCTTCTTGTTCGACTGGAAGGGTTATGGTCTGGAGGAGAGGTTGTGGGAACCATAGGAGAACATCAATGCCCCTCGTATTTTGGGGTGGTTTCTTTCCGGCCTTAAAAAGGAGGGATGTAAGGGAGGGGATACTGTTACACCCTCTGCTGCCCGTAATACTTGCCTTGTCTCCTCTGCTCACTGACGCGATCCTGAGCGGGTTCTGTGCCACGTCTCGCCAGCACTTCCTGGTCCTTGGAGTTCCTGTTGCCCTCGCATGTGCCCTGGGTCCTGGCCGCATGTTCCTTCACCGCTTTATGCAGTGGTGGAGTCGTGACCCGGAAGCGCCGCCCTGTCATGGCGGCGGCCACCGGGTATATCAGGCTGCCTCCTGCTAAAGGATTATCTTTAATGCCTGCTCTGTTGCCAGCCCTGGTGCTGGCACTCTTGCTAGTCTATATTCAGGTCCGTGTTTGTACCCTTGCACATTTTCTACTTGTGCTATCTCTGCTCTGATCTTATTGTCTTCTAGTGCATTCTCTGTGGCTCCTGTCGGTCCCTGGATCCTTGCCTGACTCCTTGACCTCGGGTCCTCGGATCCTGACCTTGCATCACCGTCCCTCACCACTGATCCTACATTCTCACCAGCCCCTAGCCGTTCTCCCTTGTCCCCTGTGTCCTCTGCCATCTCTCAGTCCTACTCTTTATTTTGTCTTAGTCTCCTACGAGCTGCCCTTTGGTACCGGCCATCGTCTTACCAACCCCTTTGGGCCTGCCCCTAACGCTCCCTGCATAGGGGGTGGTTTCACTAGGCCAGCTCGCTCAGGGGGCTCTGGTATTTCGACCAAGAGGTCCACTCTAGGTGGCGCTACAGTGGCATGACAGTGCACTTCTATTCACAACAGAGACCCTGTGCATTCTGCCCTAAATACACCCACTCAGGTAAGGGAAAACTCCAGAAAACATTTCATACTGTGAAACAATTTCTTTGGTGTCTTGCCACAAGCCTCCACCCAAACTGAGATATTAACTAGTTTCCTCATTAGCAGTCAATAAAGTTAAGTTCCTCAGTTAAAGATAAATGATAGAATAAATTGTTCCTTCATTTTCTCTTTATCATGAATGACTGCGCGACAGTTCAGTTGTTCCAAACTAAGTGATGTGACCTTCACACTACATTATAGATTCCTGATCGATTGTTCTACTTTTATCTGATCAAAGCAGAATGGCCCATTATGTTATGAAGGAAAAGGAGCTGAAATAAAGCTCTGGTGCGAATACACTGTGAATATTATTATATTACAGAATTGCATCAGTGTTTTCCCTCATTTTTACTAATAGTCTCTTTAAATGGTCCAATCCGAGTTGTTAAACATCTGCAGATATATTGAAACTAATCAGCAATCCTTTACTGGCCTGTTTAGGCAGGTCAACCCAAATTAACTGCCAATGGGGGGGGGGAGTATATAATGGCACATCCGAAAGCTTACAGGGTAGACAAATAAAAACACCAGTGTAATGCTAAACAGAGCAGTCAGTATAACGTAATGTAAACATCCGGAGAAAAGGTGTGTCTGCTGTGGCTCCACAGACAGAGATGCTGACCACAAGACACAGTCTCATCTTTTTACTAGCACTTGCTGTTTACTGTTACTTTTTTGCAACAGGGTATTTTTATACATTTATTATACTGTGTTTTTCTGTGTTTCAGTCTTTTGGTGGTGTGAACACTGTCTTACAAACTTGTTCATTGTGTGCATGGCTCATGTGTTTATATTCTTTTGGTTTCTTGTTTTTGCAAGATTAGGGAGGTTTCCACCCCTTCCTTGTGGGCCATGCACATATAAAGCCGTCTTCCACATCGGACATTATGAATATGAATCTTGCTCATATAGGTACTATAAACATGTTCAGGTTTTTAAATACATCGGTTAGGGACTGCTCTGATATGGGTATACCTTGACATTTGGTAGAGCGGCTTAGTATACATTTTTTGCAAAAAACGTATCAACCAAATACCCTGTTTTGTTATCATCTTTTTACTAGCACTTGCTGTTTACTGTTACTTTTTTTACAGCAGAGTATTTTTATATGTTTGTTATACTGTGTTTTTCTGTGCTTCAGTCTTTTGGTGGTGTGAATACTGTCCTACAGACTTGTTCACTGTGTGCATGGCCCATGTGTTTATATTCACTTGGTTTCTTGTTTCTGCAAGATTAGGGAGGTCTCCACCCCTCCCTTGTGGGCCATGCACATATAAGCCTTCTTCCATAGCGTGTCCACATCGGACATTAACTTTCTGAATCCTGCTCATATAGGTACCATACACATGGTCAGGTTTTTAAATACATTGGTTAGGGACTGCTCTGATATGGGCATACCTTGACGTTTGGTAGAGCAGCTTAGTATACATTTTTTGCAAAAAAAGTATTAACCAAATACCCTGTTTTGTCATCTTTTTACTAGCACTTGCTGTTTACTGTTACTTTTTTACAACAGAGTATTTTTATACGTTTGTTATACTGTGTTTTTCTGTGTTTCATATTTTAAAATCGCTAGTGTGACTCCAGCCTAAGAGTCTGCACCTAAATGCTGACAGAGTCCTGAACAAGGGCTAAAGATTCTTATACAACTGAGGGTGGCAACTAACAACAATGACAATAAACTATGAAATTTGCTGCATGGGGTTCCATAAAGTCTCATATAAGTGTCACAGAAAGCAACCAAACATGGCATAAAATGAAAATATATAACCTAGTCAGACAGGCTTGACAAGCAATTTTACAGCAATCAGCAATACAAGCAGAATAATCTGACAGAGATCAGGCAAGATGAATTAATAAAAAAAGATACATACTGTATGAATCTGAGGTTTCACAAAAGATTTTCTCTTAAAAGGATCTTTTTAGACTAAAATGATGTCCAGAGTGGGTTTTGAGTGAAGTCACATGAATACTTCCATACGACTTTGAGCATGAATATTTGTACAAGTGTCATCATGTAGAAATCTAGTGTTAGAAATAAACTGGTTACACTGTACATATCGCTACCACTGACTAGTAACAAGTGAAGTGGACAAAAGAGAAGTAAATGAGGAATTAGATGAATGGGGAAGTATCTAATAAACTGACAAATGTATCAGCATTGGGGCCCAAATGTTACTTCCTGGACCCGAGCTAAGGTTTTGCAACCTTTATCCACAGACCTTCCTCCTGCAGAGAGCATCGGGAGGCCTAAAGTAAGACCAATAGCTTATACACAGTGGGAGGCAGAAAGTAAAATAGACACTGGAGATTTGCCAAGAATCTACTGAAGTTTTTCTTTTATCAAGGAATTGAGGGAAATTGATTTTAGCTAATAATTTACTACAGATGTGGATTACATAATAGTTCATTTATTCTAACTTTAAAAGCTCTTTTCAAAAGACTAGGTAGGAGATCATGAGTACATGGTGATAGCTCCCAGCACTGTAGACAGATACAGGGCAATAGCCGGCATGGCATGTAGAGGTCAGGGTGCCATCAGTAGGGGATTTTCCAACTTGAACCAATGGTCACAAATAGATTTGAGTTACACAATGACCACTTAGTTACCTATTAATCTGATGCTACTGATCAATTTTAGAGTCTATAGAAAATGATTTAAAAATGGTTTTAAAAAAGTGTAATGTGCCAGTTTGTGTTGTTCTCCAATTTGGTATGTATCTGTGGCGCCCTGCGTCTTTACTGCCACAAAAGGGCTAAATATGTACTGTTTTGTATGTGTTTTGTGAGCAATGGGAGTTATGCTTTCTCTGCTAGAGACCACAACACACACACAATTTACCTCACTCCCTTACTTGTCTGAAGCTTAGAGCTTTGCAGTCATGCCCTAACTGGGAGGGGGAGGAGTCGAGAGTTGCTTTCCGTGAAGTAGAAGGAGGAAGAACCTCCTGGAAGCCATGATATGTGCTTGATCCAGGAGTAAAGCTAAGAAGAATCAGGGAGCCAGCCCCTAGGCCATCCATGCTTTCAGAGCAGGGTGGTGAGCTAAGCGACTGTGTGAGTTTATATCAGTCTGTTGGTTCATTTTTTGATAGGGTTTTTGCGGATTGCAGACAGCAGCTTTTCTATCCTGTCCTATTTAGTTAGCTTGGGCCCCATCATTTGCTCAACCTATCTTTCTATCTGTGTTAGTGTTTTTTCATCTTGCTTCACAGTCATTATATGTTGGGAGCTGCCTATTGCTTTGGGGTCTGCTCTGGGGCAGTTTAGATTTCCCCTTTCTGTCTTTAGGCTAATTTAGTTCTCTGGCTGTGATCGAGGGGTCTAGGGCACCATAGGAACCCCCCCCCCACGGCTACTGCTAGTTGTTGTGAATAGGTTCAGGGGTCTGCAATCCGATAGCTTCCAACTTCTCTGGTTTTCTGGACTTAGCTATTATTTTTGTTTTTTCCTCCTTCGGTGACTCATCCATAACACATTCTGTTAGTTGCTGCCCACTTCTCCAGTTTATTTATATCTTTATGAATCCTCTTTCTCTCTTTTCTAGTATTAGCTATCCCTTCTAGCTTTGTGTCATCAGCAAATTTAATCATTTTACCCTCAATTCCTTCATCTAAATTGTTGATAAAGATGTTGAACAATACAGGGCCCAGGACAGAGCCCTGTGGTACCCCACTTGAGACATTCTTCCAACTGGATGTGCAGTCATTTACGACCACTCTTTGGGTCCAATCACTAAGCCAGTTATGAATCCACCTAACAGTTGCCTTGTCCATTCCATATTTAGTCATTTTTTCAATAAGGATTGTATGAGAGACTTTGTCAAATGCTTTGTTGAAGTCAAGATATACTATATCTACAGCATTTCCTTGATCCACCCAATCAGTGATTCCGTCATAGAAGGAAATTAAGTTAGTCTGACATGACTTATTAGTTACAAACCCATGCTGACTTTGTTTAATCACTTCATTCTTATCCAGGTACTGACATACATGTTATTTAATAAATTGTTCAAAGATCTTTCCTGGTATAGAAGTCAGACTCACCGGCCTATAGTTGCCTGGGTCCACCTTCTTCCCCTTTTTGAAGATAGGAACAACATTTGCTCTTCTCCAGTCTTCCGGCACTTCTCCTGTTCTCCAAGAATTTTCAAAGATTATGGAGAGGGGTTCAAAAATTTCTTCTGCTATCTCCTTCAGTACTCTGGGGTGTAATTCATCTGGACCTGGAGACTTGAATTCATTTAGGTTAGCTAAGTGTTTCCTCACTATCTTTCTGTTTATAGATATCCTGGATTCTTCTATTCCCTTAATAGGACAGTGAATAACAGTTGATGTTACATTTCCTTTCTGAGAGAAAACAGATGCAAAATAGGAATTTAAAAGTTCAGCCTTCTCAACATCCTGTCTTACCATTTCATCATTTTCATCCTGTAAAAATCCTATAGCATCTGCATTCTCGGTGGCCCCTCTGGCTGAGACCTATCCTGTGACCACCCGGAGACAAGCTCGAGCTGCGGAGGCGGAATCACACTCAGAGGAGGCCCAGGTAAGACATCCCAGCCCTGCACGTATTCCCATAGCCAGACACATTTCTTGGGCCACCCTAGATGAATTTAAGAGGGAGTTACTTGAGGATCCTTCATTGGAGGGATATCGTGGGAAGGCACAGGAGGGGAGAGGAGTACTAGAAGGGGAACAGTTTGTATGGAAGCAGGGACTCCTCTACCTGATCACAGAGCAGCACCACACAGGGACGAGCCCCACTATAAAACAACAGCTGGTAGTTCCCAAGAAGTATAGGCAGGAGCTACTGCGAATCTCTCATGATATACCCTTGGCCGGGCACTTCTGCGTCAGCCGCACCAGGCATCGTCTGACACAAACTTCTTTTGGCCGGGGGTAACCTATGATGTTCTTCAGTACTGCCAGACCTGTGACAGTTGTCAGCGCATTGGCAAGAGGGGTGATCGATGCAAGGCCAAATTACACCCCCTCCCCATTGTGGAGGAACCATTTAGCCGAGTAGCGGTCGATTCGATAGGACCGTTAGCCAAATCCAATCCGTCCGGGAAAAAGTATATATTGACAGTGGTAGATTATGCCACATGGTATCCAGAGGCGGTTGCGTTACCTAACATACTGGCAGAGACGGTGGCGGCCGCCCTGCTCCAGGTTTTCTCACGGGTTGGATTTCCCCGGGAGATTATCTCGGACCAGGGTACCCAGTTTACTGCAGAGGTGACCAACCAACTGTGGAAGCTGTGCGGCGTAAAGTCCATTATAAGCGCCCCGTACCACCCGCAAACCAATGGGTTGTGTGAACGCTTTAACGGGACATTAAAACAGCTCATTGGGACTTTTACCAGGACCTACAGGGACTGGGAGAAATTCCTGCCACACCTCCTGTTTGCCTATCGGGAGGTGCCCCGAGAATCCACGGGGTTCTCCCCGTTCGAGCTGGTATACGGGAGACGGGTAAGGGGACTCCTAGACTTAGTGCTGGAACACTGGGAAGGGGAGGGCCTCATAGAAGGGGTACCTATTGTACCCTATGTGCTGGAATTCCGGGACCGCCTACAGGAGCTAACTCAGGCTGTACGTGAGAACATGCAGGCGACCCAGCGGCGCCAGCGCATATGGTACGATCGAAGGGCCAGAGAGCGCACCTTGGAAATAGGACAGAAGGTCCTGGTGTTAGAGCCCACTAAGCAGAATAAGTTTCAAGCTGCATGGCAGGGGCCCTACCAGGTAGTGGGGAAAATAGCCGACACAACCTATAATGTCGCCGATTGTGACGACCCCAGGGTTATCCGCATGTTCCACGTGAATATGCTGAAGCCCTACCGGGAGCGCCCTGAAGAGGTAGTGGCCATCTGTGCACCTGAAGCAGAGGATTTAGCCGGACTTCCCTTGCCGGATGTCTTAGGGGAAAGGACTCAGTCTAAAACATGGGACCAGGTATACTTGGGTGAAGATCTAGGCCCCCGGGAGAGACAGCAGGCGGAGGCGCTGTTGAGGCTGCGACAGAGGATGTTTTCAGAGAGACCGGGGTACACTCGCCTGGCACAACACAAGGGTGAGACCCAGGATCAGACCCCCCTGCGACAAAACCCCTTCCGCGTCCCTGAGTCTGTACGAGAGGGGATGCGACAAGAGATATAAGAGATGTTGCGTTTAGGGGTCATTGAAGAGTCAGATAGTCCCTGGGCATCCCCCGTAGTGTTAGTGCCCAAGAAGGATGGGACTACACGGTTTTGTGTAGACTATCGTAAGCTCAATGAGAAAACAGTGACGGATGCATACCCCATGCCGCGTGTGGATGAGTTGTTAGACCGGCTGGCTGTGACGGACTCAGCTCCTGCTGAGCCCATTTTTTGAGTGGACCCTCTGGGTCGTGGCACCCACCCACCGAGGGCGAGCTGACCTTGTGAGAATCCACCCCCTATACAGGGAGTGTCAGGGGCAAGACCAAGGGGGTGAGCCACCACGACTGCTGGGACCAGACGGCCGGCTCAGGGGACACTAGACGAGTGTCTGACGACAAGCAGGAAGCAAGACGAGACTAGACGTAGGTGCAAGGTATCTTCATTAGAATAACACAAGATCACATACAGAGAACACAAGCAAAACATGCAAGGTGCGCGCGTGGGCACGCCAAGGTCCATAACATGGTACGTGCCAGATGGCACGCCTAGGCACAGGTAATGGCAAGATGGCATCGGACTCCGGACTGCTGGCAAACCGACAGGGTCCAGGGATCAGGCTGCGGACGTCAGCTCCGGACATCAGGCCGTAGTCATCTGGTTCCGGACCTCTGGCAACGGTCGGCAGGTTCCAGGCATCCGGCAGGCAAACCAGGGTTCAGGCAAGGAGGCACGACAGATATCCAAGCAGGGTGCGTGTTTAGGGAACACGCCAAGGTCCAAGGCTAGGTGCGTGTGTAGGGGACACGCCAGGGTCCAAGGCTAGGTGCGTGTGTAGGGGACACACCAGGGTTCAAGACTAGGTGCAAGGCAAGGTGCGTGTGTAGGGGACACGCCAGGGTTCAAAGCGAGGTGCGTGTGTAGGGGACACGCCAAGGTTCGCAAACGAGACAGGGTGCGTGTGTAGCCACGCCAAAGCATAGAATAAGACAGTGCGTGTAGAGACACGCCAAGGTACAAGGTATAAGACAGAGTGCGTGTAGAGACACGCCAAGGTTCAAGGTACAAGACAGAGTGCGTGTAGAGACACGCCAAGGTACAAGACAGAGTGCGTGTAGAGACACGCCAAGGCACAAGACAGGGTGCGTGTAGAGACACGCCAGGGTTCAGAGCAGGGTGCGTGCTAGGAGCCACGCCAGGGCACAAGGAAGGGCTGCGTGCTAGGAGCCACGCAGGGACGCACACCTCACTGGCCAATGCACACGGCTGTAATGCCAGCACGAGGCACGACTAAGGCACAGGAGGGGGCAAAGGAACCTTCGTGCTAGGAGCCACGCCAGGTTCAGGGCAGGGTGCGTGCTAGTAGCCACGCCAGGGTTCAAGGCAGGGTGCGTGCTAGGAGCCACGCCAGGGCACAAGGAAGGGCTGCATGCTAGGAGCCACGCAGGGGGCACGCCACACTGGCCAGTACACACGGCTGTACACAAACACGTGGCACTTACCACGGCACAGGAGACGGCCAAGGGGAACCCACGCCGGGGTTCAATGCAAGGACAAGGCAGGGAACAAGGCAAGGAATACAGGCAGAAACAGAGCCAGGTCAGAGAGAGGACAGAGTCTAGCAGCGGAGCGTAGGCAGAAGCCCAGAGACGGGCCAAGGGAAGACCTTGGGACTAGACAAAGAAACGAGCACTAAGGAGAGGAGAAATGGTGCGTGTGCCAGGGAGCACTACAGAGCACCATAGGAGAGAGCGAGGCAGAGCAAGCAAAGACTGAGACCATAGGGAGGAACACAAAGCAAGGAATAGCAAGGCAGAGAACACAGGGAGGACTACAAGTCAAAGCATAGCTAAGGCGAGACATAGCAAAACAGACTAAGACAAAGAACAGCAGAAGGACTACAAGGCAAAGCAAGGCAAAGACAAACATGGCATGAGAGACAACACAAGACATGGCACAAGACAAGAGGCGGAATACGAGCACGGAGCGTGTGCAGAGACGCACTACAGAGCAAAGTGCAAGGGCACAGAATAGAGGGAGCAACCCCACAGACCCAGAGCCTTGCAGGGAAGCAACACAATAATCAGGCCCTGAGCATAGGAAGAGGCGGCCTGATATAGGGCATAGCACCTCCTCCTCCAGGTCAGGACCAGGGGAGAACTTCCGGGATTCTAGACATGACGAGATGATAGCAGAACCAGACAGTGCAGGATCTTAGGAAACGTCACATGATCAGGGTTTCAGACATGACGAGATGATCACCGAACCAACCAGTGCAGGATCCTAGGAAGAACACATGATCCGGGATTCTAGACATGACGAGATGATTGCAGAACCAGACAGTGCAGGATCTTAAGAAACATCACATGATCAAGGACTCCAGACATGACGAGAAGATCACAGAAGGCAGAGCAGAAACGCAGGGATCCTGCAGCTCAGACATGAGGTGAGTCTGCACACAGCTCTAGCGAACATGCAGGACAGCAGACAAAACATGCGCATGCACATCGCTCCAGGAGTTCTTGAGACAAACAGACATGGCAGACATGGCGGACGTGACACTGGCGGGGGCAAAGTATTTGACCACCATCGATCTATGCAAAGGCTACTGGCAGATTCCCCTTAGTCCTGACGCTATTCCCAAGTCGGCATTTGTCACCCCGTTCGGCTTATTCCAGTTTCGAGTTATGCCATTCGGGATGAAGAATGCCTCGGCGACCTTCCAAAGGCTGGCTGACCGGCTTCTGGATGGTCTCCAGGACTATGCTTGTGCCTACCTGGACGACATCGCCATCTACAGTGCGACATGGGAAGAGCATCTAAATCATCTAGAAACAGTATTGGACAGGATCCACCAGGCCGGAATCACCCTGAACCCAAACAAGTGTCACGTGGGCAAAGCAGAGGTTCAGTATTTAGGGCATTGGGTGGGAAGTGGGAAACAGCGACCAGAACCAGCCAAGATTGAGGCCATAGCCAAATGGCCCATGCCACGCACTAAAACCCAGGTCATGGTGTTTCTAGGGACAGCGGGGTATTACAGGAAATTTGTTCCCAATTACAGCAGCGTAGCCAAGCCCCTCACTGATTTGACCCGTAAGAACCAACCCCGCCAGGTAACCTGGACCTCAGAGTGTGAGGAAGCCTTCCGCCAACTAAAGGACGCCCTCACCAATACCCCTGTATTGGCCGCACCCGATCCAACTACACGTTTCCTTGTTCATACAGACGCTTCTATGTTTGGATTGGGGGCAGTACTGAGCCAAGTCGGGCCGGACGGCCAAGAACACCCAGTAGCTTACCTGAGTCGGAAACTACTGCCCCGTGAAGTAAGCTATGCGGCCATCGAGAAGGAGTGCCTGGCGGTAGTATGGGCACTCAAGAAGTTGCAACCATATTTGTATGGATGACAGTTTTCCCTCCTAATGTACCATAATCCCCTAGTCTGGCTTAATCGGGTCTCTGGAGACAACGCCAGATTGCTGCGGTGGAGTTTAGCCCTACAACCTCTGGACTTCACCATCCACTACAGACCTGGCAAGCAAAATGGTAACGCCGATGGACTAAGTCGACAAACGGAACTTGTAAAAAACCCCATAAACTTCGGTCATCCCCAAACTGATCCGTTGAGGATCAGACTGTGTATGCCGATCGCGTCGCTGAAAAGGGGAGCCGTGTTACAGAACCACTCAGCACCCAGAATATGTTGTGCAGTTATATGTATATATAATAGGTTCCATGTGAGATGCATGTCCCTAATGTATCAGCAGTGTCCACCCTCCCCCCACCTTTGTAATTCCCACAGTAAACATCCGCAGGCTCCGGCCACCTGCGGCTTTTGTAATGCATGTCTGGCCTGACGCTTGTCTATTGGCCGGCCCTCTGTATCTGTGTGATATATTCTGTGTCCTGTGAGTAAAGTGTTGTCAGTCTGGAAATACATGGAGAAGCAGTGATCTTTTATATGCGCCCATGCACTCAGAGGAATTCCAGCCAGCGTCATTCATTCAGACTCCAGCCAACGCAAAGCGGACCTCCGAAAACACAGGGTGGTACTGAAAGAGGTACCCCAGCTTGGTAGACCCCGTTACACCGATTATCCCATGGCCTCTGGGGTGCGTCATATCCCTCCTGCGGTGTCTGGTATTAGTTGCTACTTACTATATCACACGTGGACAAAATTCTTAGTACCCTTTCGTTAAAGTAAGAAAAATCTACAATGGTAACTAAAATAAAAACTGATGAAACTGATAAAAGTAATTTTCAATTTAAATTTACAGAATATCAACTAATGAGAATTAGACATTGCTTCTGAATTGCAGTTCAACAGAAAAATATTTTTTTTTAAAAACTAATGATATTGACCTGGAGAAAAATGATGCCATTCCTAGAAAAGATTGAAAATAATATGACCATAGGGACATGTGAAACTCAGGTGTGTCCTGTAATTAGCATCACAGGTGTCTACAAAACTTGTAATCAATCAGTCTGCCTATTTACAGGGTGAAAAGTAGTCACTGTGCTGTTTGGTATCATGGTGTGTACAACACTGAAGATGGTGCAAAGAAAGCTAACAAGACATTTGCCTCAGAAGATTAAAAAGAAAATTATATACAAACATGAAATCTCCAGACCATCTCCAAACAGTTTGATGTTTCTTTTACTACAATTGCACATATTATTCAGAATTATAAGGTTTATGGGACTGTAGACAATTTTCTTTTATATATCCGCAAGAGGAAAATTGATGACAAATACAAATGAATAATATGAATGGTAGCCAAAGAGCCCAGAACAACTTTCAAAGACATTAGTGAACTCCAAGGTCAAAGTACATCATTGTCAGATTGCACCATCCATCACTGCCTTGGCCAAAGTGAATTTCATGGAAAAAGACTGATTAGGAAACCACTGTTGAAACCGAATCATAAAAAAGCAAGTCTGGAATTTGCCAAAATGCATATTGACAAGCCACAAAGCATCTGGGAGAATGTCATTTGCACAGGTGAGGCAAAACTGGAGGCTTTTTTAGCAAATCATATCTGCTTTATGTTCACAAATGTAAAAATGAAGCAAGCAAAGAAAAGTACCTACTGTGAAATATAGATGAGGTTTGGTTGTGTTTTGGGGCTGCTTTGCTCCATCTTGCACAGTGTGTCTTGAATCTATGCGGGTGTAAGAGAACAGACCATAGGAGATAAGAGTTGCAAAGCCATGTGGCCTCCAGACTTGAACAAAACCCTGTAGAACTATTCTGAAGGTGAAGAGTTTCAGACAGGACACAATTAGGCACTGTTCCAGATTAGGTGACAGTGACTAAACCAGCCTTCGATATAAAAGGTTAGCGCACCAAAATGTGGGGAGATTTGGCGACAAAAGAAGGGGCTGATGATTTCGCTGCAGCTCCAGCATCCGAGATAGTAGGCTGCAGACATGGGTACCAGTCAGGCCCAGACCTAGATGACAATGGTAGAGCACTGAAGACCAAAGCTACGCCAATCAAGATCCAGACTGCACTCATCGACAGTCAAGCCCTGAAGACCCGAGCAACGCTGATCAGGGTTCTCGACCTTGACAATGCCTATCAACAGTTGAGGACCAGCCCCCACAGATAGAACTGATGAGATGCCCGTGAGCAGCCAAGCACTGAAGCGGCACTGGCAGTACCGAGGGAGAGTGTAGATAGACTTTATAAGAAAAATGTGCGGCTAGAGAGATGGAGCAGTGGCCCTCGTCAAGGTTCAGAAAGCTGCAGAGACTTCTAGAGACTGTTCCCTCCAAATACTAGGTTTGCCTCCCCATTAGAACTAGATTCAGAGCTGATACCGGAGTTTCTTGTGATTTTCTTTTGTGATTTGCAATTTTCAGAATCTCTTTTTTTCTATTTCATATTGTTAATCTAATAAGTAAGTTGATGTTTTTACCTGGTGCCTCTGCTGTTGCATTTAGTCACCTGCTTACAGTTGGCATAGTCGGTAGGATGCAACATTCTAGTGCGGAAATACAGATCAGGTTGAAATGGGATCCACCTAGGGAAATATTTCCCTGGGAGCCATGCTCAGTAACCTCCCAAAGTTCACAGGGAAGAATTTGAAATTGCGGAATTGGGTGGAAAGACTGTGGAGCATGTTGCTTATGTAACCCATGATCCCCTCTATACAGGCAGAGCTGGCCTTACTGACCTTTGACGGAGAGGTGCAATAGAGAGTTATGTACCAAAGGACCTTGATACTGTAGAGAAGGTGATTTAGATTTCAAGGTTCAGTTTGGTTAGGATCGGCGAAATATACCCAATGTTCACCGAACATACCCGGACCCCATTGACTTCAATGGGAGGTAAAACCAAACGCATAGACAACACCTTCAGGGTGGCAAAAAAGCTGCCAAAACAAGTTAATCTAATGAATCACCATGAAAAGTGGCATAAATTGAACCATCAAATGTGCTATAAATAAATAATTTAAAAAAAAGTTGATGTGGGTTCCTCCGTAATTTTTGATAACCAGCCAAGCAATACTCATTCCTCAGTAGTTCAGCCTGGATGGTCGCATCTTAGCACTATCCAGGTTAAAAACTGTTTATCCCCAGACATGGATTATGGTGTGGGACAGAACGATGGACAGGTGAGGGATATGGTGTCTTTTATTTTTGTTTTACTACAGGAGACCATGGCTTCAGTGGAATGGGTGATGACATGAGTATGGTTTAATTTAGATTCATTAAAGGACTCTGTCATTATTTCAATTAAAGGACTTTATTCTGGTTGTGTGCTTATATACAATACAACTATATGATTACTAATGGATAGACATCTTATAGACGTTTCTCCATTGCTAAAACGTGGGCTTGATGTCACCGGACAATACAAAGGTGACATCAGCCTCACAAATATGAACTCCACTTGCCACCGCCATAGGGCAAGTGGGGAGAGCCAAAGTGCCAGAATTAGCACACATAATAGATTAACTTTTTCTGGGTCAGCTGCTGGCTGCTATTTTTAGGCTGGGGGGCAATATCCGTGGCCCCTAACCAGCCTGAGAATGCCAGCCCCTAGCTGTCTGCCTTAGCTTGGCTGGTTGTCAAAAATGAGGAGGACCCCACACCATTTTTTTTAATATTTAGTAAAATAATTAAACAATACGGCATGGAGACCCATCAATTCTTGATCACCAGTCTAGCAGAAGCTGACAGCTGAGAGTTGCAGCCCGCAGCTTTCAGTTTGGCCTGGCTGGTTATCCAAAAAACAATGGGAACCTCACATCATGTTTTTTTGGGGGGGTCCCCCATTTTAATAACCAGGAAAGGCTAAGTTTACTACCGATATCAATAATATCCCTATCAGAGAATTAATATGAATCAAAATAAATTGTTCCTCTTATACCACATATGAGAGAGAGACTAATATGGTGGTGAATAGACTTAGAAATAGAGGATATTCATAATGGTCCCTACATAGAGTAAAATCTATTGTTAATCGAATAGACAAAGGCACATTATTAGATCATCCTAAAAATAGAACTAATAATATCCCCAAAAATTGATATAAGAAAATATGCAATGCACCTATCACTTTCTCTACAACCTTCAGTTCTCAATATCATAAAATCATAACCATAACAAAAAAAATATTCCTAGTTTAAATCAAGATGAAAAACTTGGAAATATCATAAAAGATCTGATATACGCTTTGTAGCCAAAAATGGGTCCACTTGGGGGGTATTCTTTCACCCAGTCCTTTTCAAGACATAAGTAAATCAGTCAGTAATGCATAGTTCACATATAAAGTAGTATTCTATCGATGTCGACATGTTCCCTGTAATACGTGTAGTCATGTGAATAAAACTACAACCTTTTCTTCCAATGTCATAGGACAAGAGTCTCCTATAAAAAGTTTTATCAACTGTAACACAATTAGTATACCTAATAGAATGCACTTTATGCAAACTACAATATGCTGGATGCACTTCAGGACCGCTTTAAAAACGCACCTTTCTGATGTGACTAGTAGAACAGCAATAAATACATCTGCGGTTTCCAGACACTGTATACAAGTGCATAGTGGCAACATCAATTATTTAAAAGTTATAGGGATAGAAAAAATATTTAATCCATCTAAAGGATGGAACTTAAGAAGAAAAATCCTTAATAGGGAATCCTATTGGATTTTTAAATTACAAGCTAGAGTTCCACAAGTTCTTAATATGCAACGAGACCTAATACTGCAATATAACTGATACTGTATAAGTGATATTATACTGATACTATAACTGATCCTCCCAAGACCTCCTTCTCTCCTCCACGCTTATTCGCTCCTCATCCAACCGCCTCCAAGACTTCTCCCGAATTGCCCCTGTCCTCTGGAATTCTTTGCCCCAACAAGTCCGACTATCAACCACATTTGGATCCTTCAGGCGGAACCTGAAAACCCACCTCTTCAAGAAAGCCTACAGCCTGCAATGACCCCACTACCTCCTTCTCTTTCACCACTACCGGAGATATCACCTCAACCAACACCGGAACTGCTGCAACCCACCAACCTACTGTCTCCTTCCCCACCATCCTGTAGCATGTAAGCCCGAAAGGGCAGGGTCCTCTCTCCTCTCTGTATCAGTCTGTCATTGTTAGTTTACTGTAAGTGATATCTGTACTTTGTATGTAACCCTTTCTCATGTACAGCACCATGGAATTAATGGTGCTATATAAATAAATATAAATAAATAATAATAATAATACGGTACACTTCATTCTTCTCTCTTTGCACATTTGCTATGCATACATATCTCTATATATATTTCTGAATGTGTGTTTGTGTGTGTGTATCAACATCCAATCATGAATCATCTTTCATTTCACCAGAGCTGTGTAAAAGAAGATGAGCTGTGATTGGTTGCTATGATCAACAGTTTTCCTTGCAACCAATCACTAAGCATCTTTCAATTCACCAGAGCTGTTTTGGTTGCTATGAGCAACAGTTTTCCCTCTCCAGAAAACACCTCAGCAGACACTGACATGGTGGGAGAAATCTAGCATTCCCGGAAATATAAGCTCCCAGCCATTGTCTGCCCTCCAAAAAGGAGCAAAGATCACATGACAGAAATGATTCACCCCTTCTGTGCCCATATACACATCACACATCCTCCATCCTATAGGCACATCTTCCCTCTTAAAGGGATCATTGGTATGGAAGTCAGGGCAAATCCATCCAGCACTCTGATACTGACCCCAGGACTCTCTTAAAAGGATCCCCAGTATGGAAGTTAGAGCAATTTCACTCAGCGTTCTGGTTCTGACACCAAGCTCTCTTAAAGGGATCCCCAGTATGGAAGTCAGGGCAATTGCCTTCAAATGCCCTGGTACTGACCCCAGGCTCTCTTAAAGGGATCTCCTGTATGGAAGATAGCGCAAATCCCTCAGTGCTCTGAATCTGACCCCAGGATTCTATTAAAAGGATCATTGTTATGGAAGTCAGGGCAAATCCATCCAGCGCTCTGATACTGACCCCAGGACTCTCTTAAAAGGATCCCCAGTATGGAAGTTAGAGCAATTTCACTCAGCGTTCTGGTTCTGACACCAAGCTCTCTTAAAGGGATCCCCAGTATGGAAGTCAGGGCAATTGCCTTCAAATGCCCTGGTACTGACCCCAGGCTCTCTTAAAGGGATCTCCTGTATGGAAGATAGCGCAAATCCCTCAGTGCTCTGAATCTGACCCCAGGATTCTATTAAAAGGATCATTGTTATGGAAGTCAGGGCAAATCCATCCAGCGCTCTGATACTGACCCCAGGACTCTCTTAAAAGGATCCCCAGTATGGAAGTTAGAGCAATTTCACTCAGCGTTCTGGTTCTGACACCAAGCTCTCTTAAAGGGATCCCCAGTATGGAAGTCAGGGCAATTGCCTTCAAATGCCCTGGTACTGACCCCAGGCTCTCTTAAAGGGATCTCCTGTATGGAAGATAGCGCAAATCCCTCAGTGCTCTGAATCTGACCCCAGGATTCTATTAAAAGGATCATTGTTATGGAAGTCAGGGCAAATCCACTCAGCGCTCTGGTTCTGATTCCAGGCCTCTCTTAAAGGGATCCCCGGTATGGAAGTTAGGGCAAATCCACTCTGCGCTTTGGTACTGACCCCAGGCCTCTCTTAAAGGGATCTCCGGTAGGGAAGTCAGGGTAAATCCCTCAGTGCTCTGATTCTCACTCCAGGCTTCTATTAAAGGGATCATTGGTACGGAAGTCAGTGCAAATCCACTCAGCGCTCTGGTTCTGACCCCAGGGCCCTCTTAAAGGGATCTCCGGTATGGAAGTTAGAGTAAATCCCTCAGCACTCTGATTCTCACCCCAGGCTTCTATTAAAGGGATCCCCGGTATGGAAGTTAGGGCAATTCCACTCAGCGCTCTGGTTCTGACCCCAGGCTGATGGGACGATGTGGGATATTAGGGGTAGTAGTCCGGTGGCTCTGGCTGATGGGATGATGTGGGATATTAGTAGTTCGTTGGCTCTGGCTGATGGGACGATGTGGGATATTAGGGGTAGTAGTCTGGTAGCTCTGGATGATGGGATGATGTGGGATATTATAGTGAATGTGGCTATGCGGAATGGGCGGGGCTCTACACTCAGCTTTATATATATATCTAATATATAAAGCTCAAAGTGTGTATGTATGTGTGTGTGTGTGTGTGTGTGTGTGTGTATGTGTGTATGTCCGGGATAGGCATCCGCACCGTCGCAGCCACAGCCACAAAATTTGGCATAGTCACACGTCTGGACCCCGAGAGCATCCTAAGCTATGTTGTGAGGCGAAATTTTAACCCCGCGCGTTCCAATTCACCAAACAATTTTGCCCCTATCTACATACTGGGGGAAAAAGTGTGTGCGCGTCAAACCCCGCCCCTCATTGTGATGTCACAATGCCCCTATTTGTTGACTATGGAATGGAGGATGTGTGATGAGTATATCGGCACCGGACTATGGGATGGAGGATATGTATGATGGGTACATGGGAACGGGACTATGGGATGGAGGATGTGTGATGGGTATATGGGCACTGGACTATGGGATGGCGGATATGTATATGGGCACGGGACTATGGGATGGAGGATGTGTGATGGGTATATGGGCACTGGACTATAGGATGGAGGATATGTATGACGGGTATATGGGCACGGGACTATGAGATGGCGGATTTGAATGATGGGTATATGGGCATGGGACTATGGGATGGAGGATGTGTGATGGGTATATGGGCACTCGACTATGGGATGGAGGATATGTATGATGGGTATATGGGCACGGGCCTATGGGATCGTGGATATGTATGATGGATATATGGGCACGGGACTATGGGATGGAGGATAATTATAATTTTCTGTAACTAACCACAGTTAGTTACTATGCCCGGGCAGCGCCGGTCTCTTCAGCTAGTATATATATATATATATATAAATCAAGAAAAAAGATAGATATAACTAGATAGATAGATATAATCATTATAATTTGTTATAACTAACCGTAGTTAGTTACTATGCCCGGGCAGCGCTGGGCTCTTCAGCTAGTGTTTTTATAAAATACAATTCTATGCTTTCCTGTGCATCCATTACCTATGGACATTTTAGGGTTAATTGCATTCTCTAGCTGATTGAACAGTGACACAGGTGTTAATTAGTGATGAACGAGTAAGCTCGTTACTCGAGATTTCTGAGCATGCTCGGGTGTGCTCTGAGTATTTTGGGCGTGTTCTGAGATTTAGTTTGTGTCTCCGCAGCTGCATGACTTATGACTAGTGTTGAGCTTTCCGATACCGCAAGTATCGGGTATCGGCCGATATTTGCCGTATCGGAATTCCGATACCGAGTACCGATACTTTTTTCGTATCGGATACCGGAATCGGAAGTCCAAAATGCAATGAGCCACTTTTGTGGCTCTGATTGGCTGCCGAAATGACGTCATCATGATGCGCTGTCTGTGCGCATCATGATGCGCCGTCAGTTCGGGCCTTCGGGGGGGCTGTGCCGACTGTCCGGGGGTCTGTGCCGGCCTGCCGGTGGTCTGTGCAGGCTCCGGGGGTCTGTGCAGGCCTGCCGGGGGGCTGTGCCGGCCTGCCGGTGGTCTGTGCCGGCCTGCCGGTGGGGCTGTGCCGACCTGCCGGTGGTCTGTGCAGGCTCCGGGGGGCTGTGCCGGCCTGCCGGGGGGCTGTGCCGGCCTGCCGGTGGTCTGTGCAGGCTCCGGTGGTCTGTGCTGGCCTGCCGGGGGGCTGTGCCGGCCTGCCGGTGGTCTGTGCAGGCTCCGGGGGGCTGTGCTGGCCTGCCGGTGGTCTGTGCAGGCTCCGGGGGTCTGTGCAGGCATCGTCCGATGGGACTACAAGTCCCATCGGGCGATGCCTGCTACCATGACAGTGATTGACACATTAGCCAATGATGGGACAGTAGTAGTCCCATCATCCGGCTAATGTGTTGAATGTAAAAAAAAAAAAAATTTACATGCTACATACATACAACATGCATACTACATATATACTACATGTAACATACATACTACATGCAACATGCATACTACATACATGCTACATACTACATGCATGCTACATACTACATACATGCTACATACATACTACATACATAATACATACTGTATATACTACATGCATGCAACATACATACAACATATATACTACATGCATGCAACATGCATACTACATATATACTATATATACTACATGTAACATACATACTACATATATACTACATGCTATATACATGCTACATACTACATACATGCTACATACTACATACATAATACATATATACTACATGCATGCAACATGCATACTACATATATACTATATATACTACATGTAACATACATACTACATATATACTACATGCTACATACATGCAACATACACACTACATGCTACATACATGCAACATACATACTACATACATGCTACATACATACACACTACATGCTACATACATGCAACATACATACTACATACATGCTACATACTACATACATGCTACATACATACTACATATATACCACATGCATGCAACATGCATACTACATATATACTGCATATATACTACATGCATGCAACAAACATATATACTACATACAATACATACATATAGACATACAGTACATATAACATAGAGTACATACTCACCGTCACTTGTCACTTTGATCCCCGAAGCCATTGTCCCCTTGAGGAATAAATATCAAAATAAAAAAACACCAATATACTTACCCCGATCCGCAGAAGTCCACGAGGGTCCCACGTCCATCTTGCGTGGAGAACAGCAGCATCAGCGTTCTCCAACGTAGCAATGGCATAAAGTGAGACTAGGGCCTTTTTTTTTTTTTTTTTTACAATGGTGGAGGAATACAGTGCGGAAGGATACCTACCTTCCGTCATTGTATTCCTGGAGCTGGTAGAGAACGGTAGCATCAGCTGATGCTGCTGTTCTCCACGCAAGATGGACGTGGGACCCTCGTGGACTTCTGCGGATCGGGGTAAGTATATTGGTGTTTTTTTATTTTGATATTTATTCCTCAAGGGGACAATGGCTTCGGGGATCAAAGTGACAAGTGACGGTGAGTATGTACTCTATGTTATATGTACTGTATGTCTATATGTATGTATTGTATGTAGTATATATGTATGTTGCATGCATGTAGTATATATGCAGTATATATGTAGTATGCATGTTGCATGCATGTGGTATATATGTAGTATGTATGTAGCATGTATGTAGTATGTAGCATGTATGTAGTATGTATGTTGCATGTATGTAGCATGTAGTGTGTATGTATGTAGCATGTATGTAGTATGCATGTTGCATGTATGTAGCATGTAGTGTGTATGTTGCATGTATGTAGCATGTAGTATATATGTAGTATGTATGTTACATGTAGTATATATAGTATATATGTAGTATGCATGTTGCATGCATGTAGTATATATGTTGTATGTATGTTGCATGCATGTAGTATATATGTATTATGTATGTAGTATGTATGTAGCATATATGTAGTATGTATGTTGCATGTATGTAGCATGTAGTATATATGTAGTATGTATGTTACATGTAGTATATATGCAGTATGCATGTAGTATATATGTTGTATGTATGTTGCATGCATGTAGTATATATGTATTATGTATGTAGTATGTATGTAGCATGTATGTAGCATGTAGCATGCACGTAGTATGTAGCATGTATGTAGTATGCATGTTGCATGTAGTATGTATGTTACATGTATAATAAATGTAGTATGCATGTTGTATGTATGTAGCATGTATGTAGCATGTATGTAGCATGTAAATTTTTTTTTTTTTTACATTCAACACATTAGCCGGATGATGGGACTACTACTGTCCCATCATTGGCTAATGTGTCAATCACTGTCATGGTAGCAGGCATCGCCCGATGGGACTTGTAGTCCCATCGGATGATGCCTGCACAGACCCCCGGAGCCTGCACAGCCCACCGGCAGGTCGGCACAGACCACCGGAGCCTGCACAGCTCCCCGGCAGGCCGGCACAGCCCCCCGGCAGGCCGGCACAGACAACCGGAGTCTGCACAGACCACCGGCAGGCCGGCACAGCCCCCCCGGCAGGCCGGCACAGACCCCCGAAGACTGCACAGACCACTGGCAGGCCGGCACAGCCCCCCGGCAGGCCTGCACAGACCCCCGGAGCCTGCACAGACCACCGGAGCCTGCACAGACCACCGGAGCCTGCACAGACCCCCCGGCAGGCCGGCACAGCCCCCCGAAAGGCCCGTACAGACCCCAGAGAGGCTGTACAAGGCAAAAATAGGGTTTTTCTTATTCCGATACCGGAAGTCCCATAGACTTGAATGGGACTTCTGGTATCGGAATCGGCGATACCCGATATTTTTTTTTAGATCGGCCGATACCATCCGATACGATACTTTTAAGTATCGGACGGTATCGCTCAACACTACCAATGATCTAAGAGTATGTTGAGAGAGATGAAGGAATCTGGGGTTATCAGAGACAGTTGTAGCCCATGGGCAGCTCCCATAGTTTTTGTAAAGAAAAAAGATGGTACCATGAGAATGTGTGTTGATTACAGGAAAATTAACAGCATTACACATAAAGACACCTACCCATTACCTAGAATTGAGGAATCATTAGCTGCACTTAAAACTGCTAACTACTTTTCCACCTTAGATCTCACTAGTGGGTATTGGCAGGTTCCCGTGGCAGAGGCAGACAAGGAGAAAACAGCATTTACCACTCCAATGGGTCTCTGTGAGTTCAACTATATGCCATTCGGGCTCTGCACCGCTCCAGGAACATTTCAACGGCTGATGGAGTGCTGCCTGGGACACATGAACTTTGAGACGCTCCTGTTGTACCTGGATGATGTCATTGTTTTCTCCAAAACCTATGAAGATCATCTGGAACACCTGGCTGAAGTGTTTGAAGCTTTGTCCAGTTTTGGCCTGAAGGTGAAGCCTTCCAAATGCCACCTCCTGAAGCCCAAGGTACAGTACCTCGGTCATGTGGTCAGTGCAGAAGGTGTGGCACCAGATCCTGACAAGGTCACAGTCATCCGGGACTGGCCGAAGCCCAGCAACCTTCATGAAGTACGCGAATTCCTTGGACTGGTAGGCTACTACCAAAGATTTATCAAAGGCTTTACTGAAATAGCCACCCCTATGTAAAATCTTCTGGTGGGGCAGTCCAAGAAGACCAAACAGAAAAATTCCACCTTTGAATGGACTGAAGAGTTGGAGAGATCCTTCACTCGGCTGAAGATGGCTCTCACAGGTGACGAAGTTCTGGCCTACCCAGATTATGACAAACCCTTTGTGCTGTACACTGATGCCAGCAATGTGGGACTTGGAGCAGTACTGTCGCAGGTACAGAATGGGAAAGAAAGAGTGATCTCCTACGCCAGCAGGAAGCTGCGTCCCACTGAAAGGAACCCTGACAACTACAGTTCTTTCAAGCTGGAGTTCCTTGCCATAGTCTGGGCTGTCACCGAAAGGTTCAAACATTACCTAGCCTCTGCCAAGTTTACTATCTTCACAGACAACAATCAGTTGACCCACTTGGAAACTGCAAAACTAGGTGCACTGGAGCAGCGATGGATGACTCGGCTGTCTAACTATGAGTTTACCATCAAGTACCGGGCAGGGCACAAGAATGCCAATGCTGATGCGCTGTCCAGGATGCCTACTCTGCCAGATGCAGGAGAAGACCCTGAGGCTCTTGAAGAAATAGAGTTACCTCCCTTCCACCTGCCACTTGCGATCCAGCGTGCTCAAGGAGAGAGAAACAGACGGTCTGGCTTGAAAGAGGTCACCCTAAATCCATTGCCCCATCATGACTGGGCAGAAACTCCGGATAATGACCCCCGCAGTCCGCCTGGTGAAGGAACAGCTGTCACAAGCTGACTCACGTCCAGAGTCGAATGCTCCGGAAGAAACCCAGCAGATGTGGAAGGAAAGAGGTCGGCTGTTCATTTAAGAAGGAAAGCTGTGTTGGAGGAGTATCAATGCCCGCACTCATGAGCTGGTCTGGCAGGTGGTAGTCCCGAAGAGAGAGGCATCAGTGGTCCTAGAAGCATACCACAATGGAGCTGGACACTTCGGATGGAAGAAGTTGGAAGAAGTTGGAAGCCCAATAGAGAGATTCTATTGGGCTGTGTATTGCCAACTGATTAGCAATAAGGTTCGGATACGGCTTTAAAGAAGGCACCATTTGCATATGACACAATTCTATTATACAATGATTCATTTAAATGATAAAACACCAAATTAATGGAATGGCAGATATAATATTACCCTGTTTTGTTAATTAATTTCATGTGAATCATACAATTATTATGAATTATAGTACATAGAGAAATAAGCATCCATACTATACATTACCAAGCATTGTAACATCACTTCTCCACTGGAGGGACCATAGTGTCAGCGAGAAGGAAATACTCTGGTCTTGTCATCACAGAAACCGTGCACCCACGATACCTTCTGGAAATGTCCCTCCCTCACTGACACAGGGTCCACCTTTTTATATTAGAATACCACACAGAATTAATTGGAAAGCTTCTTGTAGAATTCCCAATTCCCCAAGTGAAAGTATTCAGTATCTATCACTGTTTGTCAAATCAAATATCACAGTGGTCACTTGTGTGGAAATCAGGATAATGAATCTTTGAAACAGAGCTTCAAAGACCACAGAGCAATTATTCAGTATCACTGTATTAACAAAGAGCAAACACTTTGTGGCTAAGTATCAAAGTTCAGCATCAATTATATTACACCGTAGTATATTGCAATATATAGTGTTTGGATTCAAACAACCATATTTTTTATTTGCAATACTTTCCACCCTTGGTCTAATGTCCACACTATATCAAAGCATATAAACAATATATTACAATATGTAGGCTATAAGATATCCATATTTTTAATAGCACCACAGTCTGGTATGAGGAAAGCCATTGAAAAGTGATGCTGGGAGTGTGGACAATGTAACCTGCGCAGAAAGGATCGAAACAGCCAGAGAGCTCCTCTACAGCCAATCATCACCAAACATCCACTTGAGTTGGTAGCCTTGGACCATGTGAAGCTGGTTCCAAGCCGGTCAGGCTACATCTATGCTTTTACCATCGTGGACCACTACTCAAGATTCCTGGTAGTTGTGCCTGTCAAAGATCAGACAGCCAGGACAGCAGCCAGAGCATTCCAACAGCACTTCTGTAGACCACATGGATATCCTGAAAGAATGCTTACAGATCAAGGTCCAGCTTTCGAGGCAGAAGTGTTCCAGGAATTCTGTAACTTGTATGGTTGTAAGAAGATCCGGACAACACCGTACCACCCACAGACCAATGGCATGTGTGAGAAGATGAACCAGGTAGTGATTGACCTACTGAAGACTTTGCCCTTGGAGGTGAGGAATCTGTGGCCAGAGAAGTTGCCAGATCCGGTTGACCTCTACAACCATATTCCAGTGAACTCCACCAACTATACCCCAGCCTACCTAATGAGAACAAGACCTAGTAAACTGCCTATTTATTTGGACATGGGAGTCCTGACACCTGAAGTAATGTCACCAGATGCTGACTGGGACACAGAGAGGCAGCAACACTACAGAAGAGTACAAGAGTGTGTGGAGAAGAGTCTAGCCCAGGCAAGACAAAAGCAGGAGAAGCTTTACAATCAAAATGCACCTGCCGTTCCTTTTTCGCCGGGAGAACAAGTCTTAAAAAGGAAAAGAAGATTGCACAAATTGGATGATCAATGGGAAGCTGAATCTTATACCATTCTGCCCTCAAACTTTGATAATACCAAGGTATGCATTATTAGCAAAGATGGAGGAGAAACCTAAGCAGCAATATCAAGAGATCACCTGAAACTATGTCCTGACCTGTTGAAGGAAAGAGTGGAATAACAAGATAACGTCCAACCCATAGAGGAAGAAAAGGTCAGCACCATACTTGGAGAATTCCCTGCAAATTGGACTAAAGTAAATGATGCAATAGTGGTGCCAGTGTTGACATTTCCCCAATTGATAGCACAGGAAGACGTGATTCCAGAAAACCCTGAAGATCAGGAAAATCAGGCAGCAGATGCTACACCAGCAGTGGAGACAGAGAACCCTCGCCCTGCCAGTAGTGAATCTGACATGTCCATAGTGACGCTAAGAACACGTAGACATGTGCCACCCAGTTCACATACTACACCGGTAGTTAGAACCAGACAATCAGTAAGGGTCATTACAACACCAGTGTTACGCAGATCTACTTGTATCACCCAAGGCATACTACCAGTTAGATTCCGCATATAGCTGTCCCATATAATTGAGTATTGTAACTGTTAACCTGTCTGTAAATATGTAACTGTTAAAGCTTTTGTACCTACAGGTAACCTGTAAGACTTTCCTTTAAATTTTCCAGTTTTTCCCTTGTTTATGGACATTGGACCACAGGACTGCATGTGGTTAAAAAAACTTTCCTTGTAAATAATTCACCATTTGCCCAGGAATGGACCATGGACATTGATGCTTGGACTTATCATCATAGGACCATTTTTTAAGCACTTGGTTTTTGTAACTTTTTCATTTTTAAATCTTGTACAATTATTATTGTTTAACTGTTTATATGTTTCATGTTTTGTTCAGCCCAGGAGTGCTGACTTGCACTAGGGGGGAATGTGGTGCCCCCAGGAGTATGGTCGCCACAGTGGCTTTGCCTTCCTCCAGGGAGGGTAATGCCAGGCTTGGAGGCAATGATGGGTCTCTCTCGCAGTCAATCTATGCATGCAACACAGTTCCACTCTAGGCCAGCAGGGGGAACTCTGAACTGGAATTAAGGGGAGGAGTGCTCTCTGAGGGACAAGAGGAAGGAGTGGTTAGTTAGTCTGCAGAGGGTGAAGTGTGCAGACGTGTGGAAGGAATGCTGAGAGGAACTTCAGTGTAACTCAGTGCTGGAGATCCCTTAAGTAAGCGCTAGGAAGGAGACTGCACAGCCCATCTGCAGAGAGAGAATTCCTGAGTTGCTTCCAGGCTAGCCTGCTCCAGTACCATCTGTAACCAGGACCCTGGACTGCATTTATCAAGTAAAGGTACAGAAATTGCACCCCGCTGTGTCTTGTCTGCTTCCTACCTTTCCGGCACCGCTACATCCCCGTGCCAACCATATCTACACTGCCCTGGGACTACAGCTTGACCTGTGGGGAACTTTTACATCTTTGCTGCACCATACCATCAGTCCCAGAGGATCTGCATGCAGCGTCGGCTTAACACCTCCCTTCCTGAGCACCACAGGTGGCGTCACAAACTATTCATCTAACTACATTCCACCATTCACATTTTCCTTTTACTTGGGCGCCCAGGGCCACGGTCCGGGTCATTGCTGCTGTGACACATCCCACTGACACCGGCCCGGTACCGAGTATCCCACAGCCCTGAGAGGGCGACCCACCTACAGCCAACTGTTTCTTATACCATGGGCTAGGCAGCACTGTCCCACCGCCGCTGTCCCCTGTGGACCCTGCATCCACCACATTAACCCAGTGCACAGTGATGGACACATAACGGCCCTGGACATGCCTACTGGACCATGCATCTGTTGTGAGGTGCACCTTTCAACTCACTGATTGCTTGAGTGCATGGACAATGCGGTCTTTCACATGCACATGGAGGCTGGGATGGCTTTTCGCGAAAAGACGTGCCGACTGGGTAGGTCATAGCGTGGTACTGTGTAGGCCATGAACTCGCGGAAAGCTTTGCATTCAACCAACCGGTAGGGCATCATCTATAATGAGATTAGTTTGGCAATGTGGGCATTCAAAGCCAGTGTACGCGGATGAGAGGATGAGTACTTTCTTGTCCTACTCAGAGTCTCTTGTAGGGTGAGCTGGACTAGTGGTGGACATGGCGGACTGAGAGAGGGTTGGTGATGGTGTTGGTGGTGTTGCTGATGGCCTAGATTCAGTCTTTCGTAGCAAAAACATTGTGATTCCATGACTGCTTTGCCCTGGCGACAACACCTCGACATTTGCTGCTGGTGGTGTGCTAACCGGTGGGCTTACAGTGGGGGAAGCGATGTAGCGTTGCTGACTACCTTCATTCGGAGCAGGTGCACATGTGGTACGTGAGGTTTGGTAGTCCGTCCGCGCTTGCAAGTGCATGGTGGTTAAATGTCTAAGCATGCAACTGGTATTCAAATTTCTCAGACTTTTCCCTCGGCTAAAGGTCTTTGCGCACTTCTTACAGATAACTTTTGCCTGATCATTAGGATTTTGTTAAAAAATGTGCTACACTGCACTCTTCCTACTATGGAAGACATTTTGAGACCTTGCACGCTGTGCTAATTTGACCGTCTGGCCAAGCTGTCCTGCAACTCTTTTGGTTTTTGTAACACGTTTATGGACTGCTACGGTCATGCCAGATAACAGCTGTTGCGATGTTGTTGCCTGCTGCAGATCCTCCTCCTCCTCTTCTGAGCTATGGGCAGCGGCACCCTCTTCCCCCAATGGATGCAAGTCTGGGTCAACAACTGGGTCATCCATCACCTCCTCTTCAATTTCATGTGCACCTTCCTCTGTGTCACCGTCTAAGGTGGTATAGTATGCGGGAAGGGGCAAATGAGTTTCATCAGGGTCTGATTCTGCCTCAGTACACTGCGAGGACGATGTAGTGCTCTGAGTCAATGTACCAGCAGAAAAATCTAGCAGTGGCTGTGCATCAGTGCACTCCATGTCAGATTCATCTTGGACTGGGGAATTCACAATTTGACTTGCTAACCCAGGCATGGTATGTGAAAAGAGCTCCATGGAGTAATCGGTAGTGTGGCTTGCCACATCCTTCACTTTTGGTAGGGGTGAAGGACACAAGGAAAGGTGTTGTTCCTGACCAGGAGCCTCCACTGACGACTCAGTGCTTTTATTTTTTGAAACATCAGAAGAGGAGGCGAGAGAGCTGGAGGCTGTGTCGGCAATGTAAGCCAAAACTTGTTCCTGAAGCTCCGGCTTTAAAAGTGGTTTACCTACTCCCAGAAAATAGAGCCTTCGAGGCCTTGTGGAGCCAGACGATGACGCAGGCTCAACACCTCCTGCCTTAGGTGCTATTGTGCTTTTGCCACTACCAACAGATGCAACACCACCACCATCAGGACCAGCTGGCAACCCCAGTCCATTTCCATGGTGTCTTCCACCATACCTCCTCATTTTTGCGTGCGAAAATGTACCCAAAATACCACCAGCTATATGGTACTGTAAAACAAGGTAGAAGGTGTATCTACTATTGGTGAGAATTTGAATCTCACTATAGATTTGAGGACGCAGAACTATTGTCTCAGGCCCAGGAGAGATTACACCTCAATGAAACAGGCTGAAATTGGATGGTGTATGAAAAGGTGGAGGGTGTCCATAGGATTGGTGAGAATTTGAATCTCACTATAGATTTGAGGACGCAGAACTATTGTCTCCGGCCCAGGAGAGATTACACCTCAATGTAACAGGCTGAAATTGGATGGTGTATGTCAAGGTGGAGGGTGTCTATAGGATTGGTGAGATTTTGAATCTCACTATAGATTTGAGGACACAGAACTACTGTCTCAGGCCCAGGAGAGATTACACCTCAATGTAACAGGCTGAAATTGGATGGTGTATGACAAGGTGGATGGAGTCTATAGGATTGGTGAGAATTTGAATCTCACTATAGATTTGAGGACGCTGAACTATTGACTCAGGCCCAGTAGAGATTACACCTCAATGTAAAAGGCTGAAATTGGATGGTGTATGACAAGGTGGAGGGTGTCTATAGGATTGGTGAGAATTTGAATCTCACTATAGATTTGAGGACGCAGAACTATTGTCTCAGGCCCAGGAGAGATTACACCTCAATGAAACAGGCTGAAATTGGATGGTGTATGACAAGGTGGAGGGTGTCTATAGGATTGGTGAGAATTTGAATCTCACTATAGATTTGAGGACGCAGAACTATTGTGTCAGGCCCAGGAGAGATTACACCTCAATGAAACAGGCTGAAATTGGATGGTGTATGACAAGGTGGAGGGTGTCTATAGGATTGGTGAGAATTTGAATCTCACTATACATGTGAGGACGCTGAACTATTGTCTCAGGCCCAGGAGAGATTTCACCTCAATGTAACAGGCTGAAATTGGATGGTGTATGACAAGGTGGAGGGTGTCTATAGGATTGGTAAGAATTTGAATCTCACAATAGATTTGAGGACACAGAACTAATGTCTCAGGCCCAGGAGAGATTACACCTCAATGTAACAGGCTGAAATTGGATGGTGTATGACAAGGTGGAGGGTGTCTATAGGATTGGTGAGAATTTGAATCTCACTAGAGATTTGAGGACACTGACAATGATGCTCTCAGTCCAAGTATGGACGCAGGCAGCCTAATAAGCAGGACTGCTGCGCACACAAAAGGGTGGAAAAATGAACGCTTGGTAACGGTGCAGAAAAGAGGAAGAAAAGTATTTTTGCTTTTAAAAAAGCAGTTTGCACAGCAGTGTGCAAACAGCAATGCAGCTATCAGGGAGCCTTATAAGGCAGCCTAATGACCAACAGAGCTGATGCACAAAAATAGAGCCTCGTGAGTTCGGCCACGAGGTCAGCGACCAGAGCGCCAAAGTCGCGTTTCAAAAGATGCTTCCAGCGCCCTTTTTCAGCCAATGATGGAGGACGCACACTGTGGGCAACACGATGACATAGGCATCGGTCACCACCATCTTTGAGAAGGGCATGCAAGTGATTGGCTGGCTTTGTGTGGCGTCACAGGGGCTATAAAAGGGCGTGAACGCCAACCGCCATCTTACTTCTGCCGATCTTAGCATTAGGGAGAGGTTGCTGCTGCTGATTCAGAATAAGGGAGAGCGTTAGGCAGGGAAGAAGAACCAAAAAACTGCTTCTGCTGTTAGCGATTATCACTGTACAACACAAGAGTTTGTGTGCAGTGACAGGGGAGCGCTATGGTCGGGTTTCGTTTCATGAAACCAGACTTCAGCAAAAGTTGCCGCTTTTGAATATGACCGACCCGTTTCGCTCAACTCTACAATGCAGGATAGTCTGGATGGAGGATAAGCAGGCCCAATCAAGTGCAAAAGAAATTCAAGCTGTCCTGCAGGCTCAGGGTAAATCAGTGCCAGTGTGAACTATCCGTCGACATTTGAATTAAATGAAATGCTATGACAGAAGACCTAGGAGAACTATACTGCTGGCACAGAGACATAAAAAAGCTAGACTGCAGTTTGCCAAAATGTTCGTGAGTAAGCCAAAATCCTTCTGGGAAAGTATCTTGTGGGCAGATGAGACCAAGATAAAGCTTTTAGGTAAAGCTCATCATTCTACTGTTTACAGAAAAAGGAGTGATGCCTAGAAAGAAAATAAAACAGTACCTACAGTCAAATATGACCTAGAAAAGGGATTCTAAGTATCCAAAACACACCACTCGGAGGAGGGAAATAAAAAATGGTAATTTTATTCAAAATTCAGTAAATCTAACACCTACCGACCCATAAATACAGGTTTTACTGAGAGAGGTGTCCACATTCACCCAGGAATTCAGACATCAGCCTAATTGAGGTGTCCACACAGGTCAGGGATCCATCAGTTTTGAGAGAACCTTGACGATGGTTGATGGGCAGAGATTATTTTGCCAAATTTTGTGCAAAGCATCTCATTCATTTTTTCAAAATATTTTTTTCCTAATATTCAAAAGCCACATTGCTATTCACATTTCATATTTCACATTGACATGCTTTAGCACAATAAAGTGCAATCCTTTTTTTGTTTATTGTATATGGAGGTAGCTGCTCCTGGTATGCACCTAGTCACACTAGTTTGGATGTGCCAGTCAGTCTTTTGTTGCTTCTGGAAAACACCCAGGGAGTCAAAATCGTCACTACATCTGTAGATACATTCCCAAAGGGTTATAATTTCCAAAATGGGGTCTGTTATGAATGGGTCACCGAGGAGAAAAAAAGCAGAACAAGCTAAGTCACAGAAAACCAGAGAGGTTGGTAGCTATGCAGATTGCGGATCCCTGATCTTACCACAACAACTAGCAGTAGCCGTGGAGCGTGCCTACGATGTTCCTAGATGCCTCGTCACGGCCGGAGGACTAAATAAGCCTAAAGCAAGAAAAGGGAAAACTAACTGCCCCAGAGCAGACCCCAAAGGAATAGATAGCCCCCACACATGTATTGACGGTGAAAAAAGATGAAGGCACAAACACAGGCAGGAAAATAGGCTGAGCAAATGACGGGGCCCAAACTAACTAGACTGGAAAGGAAAGAAAAGACACTGTCTGCAACCCGCAAAAAACCCTACAAAAATAATGTCCAACACTTCTGATAGCAAAATTAACCCTGAAGTCACTAGACTTCTCCTCTATCAGCACTCTGAAATATTCTGAGACAGAGCAAAAAGAGACCGAACTAGTAAGGGACAAAAGCCAATTGGCAAAATACTGATAAATAAGAGTGGAAATTCAGCACAGCCCCCAGCAGGGACTGGCTGAACACACCAAAAAACTGAATAGACTAACAAAAGCAAGTGTGACCATTAGCAGAAAAACTTAGCTTTAGATGACTGGAACAGAGCTGAAAACCAAGAGCTGACAAGCCAGATGGAATCACCAGCAACTGAATAGGGCGTCGGCTGTCTTAAATCCAATCTGAGACTCCTGAGATCCAATCGTCATCCTCTTTCTCAGGTGGCAGATCTCCACCGATCAAATCAGCCTCTCTACCTCCTATTACCACCAGAGGGAGTCTGGAAGAAGAACTCACAACTGGTGAACCAGAGAATGAACTCACAACAGGGTCACTTGAGGGGGGAATCTGCTTTTCAAGCACTTAGGGCTCTTTATATGGAATCTGCAGTTAGTCTAGAAAAATCTGCGCTACAGGGAGCAAATAGCACTCTCTCCCCCCAATTCACTCTGTATGACAAAGTAGTACTCTACAGCCACATATGGGATATTTCTACATTCAGCAGAAAATGTGGGACATATTCTGTTGCCATTTTTACCCATTTCCCAGTGTGAAAATGTAAAATTTGGGGCTAACACTCAATCTTGGTGGTAAAAATGTAAATTATTTTTTCTTCACTACCCATTGGTATAAAAGTTTGTGACACACCTGTGGTATCGATATAATCACTGCACCACTAGATTAATTCATTGAAAGGTTTAATATGTAAAATGGGGTCACTTATGGGGGGTTCTGCTGTTGTGGCACCTCAGGGGCTCAACCAATGTAACATGGCACCTTCAAACTAGTGCAGCAAAATCTACACTGTAATATGGAGCTACTTCCATTCTGAGCTTTGCACTGTGCCTCACAAGTAGGTTTTGATCACATATGGGGTATCGGTGAACTCAGGAGAAATTGCACAACAAACTTTGGGGTCCATTTTCTCCTTTTGCCCTTGTGAAAATACAACATTTGCAGCTAAAAAAGAATTTTGTGTGAAAAATGTGATTTTCTTTATCTTCACGGCTTAACATTATAAATCTCTGTTAAGCAACTGGGGGTTCATGGTGGTCAATACACATCTAGATAAGGATCCAATGTGGTCTAGTTTCCAAAATGGTGTCATTTGTGGGGGGTTTCCACTGTTTAGGCACATCAGGGGCTCTTCAAACGCGACATGGCGTTCGCTAATTATTCCATCAAATTTTACACTAAAAAAGTCAAATGGCGCTCCTTCTCTTCCAAGCCCTGCCATGCGCCCAAACAGTAGTATTCCTCATAAGGGGTATCGGCGTACTCAGGATAAAATGCACAACAAATCGCATGGAGCAATTATTCCTGTCACCCTTATGAAAATGCAAAGTATGGAGCTAAAAAAGATTTGTTTGGGAAAAATGTGATTTTTTTTTTAATTTCCACAGCTCTATGTTATAAACTTCTGTGAAGCACCTGTGGGTTCAAGGTGCTCAATATATATCTAGATAGGTTCCCAAAGGGGTCTAGTTTCCAAAATGGTTTCACTTATTGGGGGCTTCCACTGTTTAGGCACATCAGGGGCTCTCCAAAAAAGATATGGCAATCGCTAATAATGCCATTAAATTTTCCTTTCAAAAAGTGAAATGGCGCTCCTTCCTTTCCGAGCCCTGCCGTGTGCCCAAACAGTAGATTTCCCCCACATATGGGGTATCGGCATGCACATGGTATCACACTGGCGATTAAATCGGACGAATGCAATGCGATAAAAAATCGCATTGCATTCGTCCCAATGTTATTCTATGTTGCTGCTCCCATCATACGATTTTTGATCAGATCCGATCCTCGGACCGAGACAATCGCAGCATGCTGCGATTGTCACCGATTTTCGGATCGGATTCGACAATACAAGTCTATGGGGGCGAGAAAAAATGGGACTAAAAACGGACCAGATGTGTGACTTGCGATAAAATCGCACCCGGTGTCCTTTAGCAAAAGCCGGCAATTCTTCCAATACAGTAAAATCACAGAGACCGGTTAAATAAAGAATGAATAGATCTAGACACATTAAATACATATGTATATATATATTTTATACATGTCATAGAGACACATTTATATATATATTACAAATTCATACAGTTCTTAATTGCAGAATAGCCGCAGAAACATGAAATAACACATGGTTTACATATAGTTAACCATTTCATTTCATGTTTTTTTTTGTTATGTCTATCACTATTAATTAGATGAGGGTTCGTGGGTAAAATTTTGGACTTGTAGGGGTTAATTTAAGGGGTTAATTCATTGTATGAAATTACGGGGACTCCCTGCAGCCTCAGTGACGTCAGCGGGAGTCCCTGCAATTTAATACAACGAATTAACCCCTTAAATTACTGGAATCAATGGTGCTATATAAATAAAATAATAATGGGCGTCAAGGGCACGTATTTTAGGTTGGTATTAGGTTGGTATTTAGGTTGGTATTTTGGGTGATATTGGATTTAATTTAGCATATGTAAACAGTTTAGGCGTACCTTCTGTTCACTTATGGCTCATTTCTGGCATATTTCTATTGTTATCCTTAAAATAACATTCTTTTTATGACAGATCAGGGTCTAAACAGACCAATGGCTCTGAAATTATAACAGTTCAAATGCACATCAAACAGGCCCAGGTGTGAACAGGAAGGCGGGGCAGCAGGGATTAATTAGAAGTCAGGAAGGTGGGGGAAAAAAAAAAAAAAAAGATCCAAAAAGGACAGATTAAGCATTGATAGCAGATGGATGCAGGGGTGATTAAGGGGTTCAGCTGATGTTAATAGTCTAGAAAGAGGCCATGGATCATGGCCCCTCCCTGGCTAAAAACCATCAGCTCTCATCCGCCCCAGAAAATTCACATTTCTAAGATGCGCCAGTTCTGGTACATAGCCTTGCTCTTCCCACTGCCCTATAGCGGTGGCATATGGGGTAATAGTTGGGGGGTTGAAAGGGGACATCAAGCCTTGAGGTTAATAATGGAGAGGCGTCAATTACTAATCCCATATCGTCAAATTGTCAAGAAAACACAGACACCCAGTAAAAAAATCCTTTATTATTCTTAATTAAACCATACCTACAAACACCCCTAATCCACTCGAAGCTCTCGTTCTCCTGTAAATAAATTCTCCTGTAATAAATATAAAATAAAAAAAACAAAATAAAATACCTTACCTGTCTGCTGTCCCACGCCGTAATCCGTATCTGGGGGATATACATTTTTCAACCTGGACGGTGCTAAGATGCGACCATCCCGGCTAAAAAGCCACTGGTGAATGAGGAGATGCTGCCAGCGCAGCCTCAGTGAATAGCGCTGACGTCACAGTCTGCATGCCCTCACAGCCTGACCAGGGCTTAACTCTGGAGCGTGGGAAAATGCCAATTCATTTTCACACGCTCCAGACTTCAGCACGGGTCAGGCTGTGAGGGCGCGCAGACTCAGTGACGTCAGCGCTATTCACAGAAGCTGTTCTTGCAGCTGGGCTGAACTTCTGTGACCTCAGGACCGTGAGAAAATGCCAGTGATGACTGGCGCCTGAGTGATAAGTTACATTTAATGGTACAGTCAGCTTTACTTGTCCCTGTTCCTTAAAGGGAACCTGTTACCCCCTCCAGGAATTTTTAAGCAAAAGAGCCACCTTGTGCAGCACTAATGCTGCATTCTGTCAAGGTGGCTCTTTTACTTAGCATCCCTTCCACCGCAGAAATAGTGTTTTTTTTAAAATTGGTCAGACATACCTGAAGTTTGTCAGGGGGGCAGGTCTCCCCCCCAACAGAATCGCCTCACATCTGTCAGTCATGTCCTGCTTTTGAATTTGGTTCCGCCTCCTCAGGGTTTATTTCTTTTTTTCGTGCCTGCCTCTAATATTCTGATGTCACCACAGGTCCTGCCTCACAGCTGCCCTGCCCCTATTGGTCACATGGTGCTGTCATAACAGGTCCTTCTCCACAACTGCAATGCTGAGCTCCGCCCCTCCTGGTCACATGGTGCTGACGTCATCACAGGTCCTACTTGCATCACTACTCTGCTGAGCTCAGGAGCAAGAAAAAGAAATGAATGCTGAGAAGGCGGCGCCAAATTCAAGAGCACGACATGACTGACGTATGTGAGGCGTCTGTCAGAGGGGGAAAGACCAGCCCCTCTGACAAACTTCAGGTATGTCTGACCAATTTTAAAAATGATTTCGGCGGTGGAAGGGACGCTAAATAAAAGAGCCACCTTGACAGAATGCAGCATTAGTGCTGCACAAGGTGGCTTTTTTCTTAAAAACGCCTGCAGTGGGTGACAGGTTCCCTTTAAGTTATCCCCATTAGCCTTTTGCATCCTATGTGCCTGCAGGCTCCTCACATATTCACAGCTGATCACCGTGAGAATTTCAGATCTGCACGTGGGCCAATAATATGCCATATGCAAATAAAGTCCGTGGAGCCTCATTTAAGAGTCTCAAAACACGGGACTAGCCAGATCTTCCTCCAGGAAAGGACCCAGGCAAGGGGTGGCTCCTTTCGGAAACCACCATTTTAAGTGGCCCTTTAAGTCAATATCCAGCTCTTTAAGAGTTTACAGATATGACAAGGGAAATACCAAGGCCAGGTATCCATCCACAGACAGCTGTTTCGGGGTGTTGCCCATCAGTGTGGAGTAGGATTCTGGCTAGGTGGGAGCAATGCCTAGTAGACCAACTAAAACAATCACTGACCTCAGGGAGACCAGTCAAAGAAAACACTGCGGCAGCCGGCAAATGCGCTCAATCAGTGAAATCCTAGGTGCATTGCTCCCTGGGAAATACGAATATGCAAATAAAGTCCGTGGAGCCTCATTTAAGAGTCTCAAACACGGGACTAGCCAGACTCTAAAGAGTAATATGCCATAAGGATACTAGGTGCGAGGAAATCGCACCTTAAACAGATTACATATGGAGAACACTCCTGCGATTCTCGGCCGAGAAAAATCGGACTGATTTTTACATACGGCAAGTGTGATTCCGGCCTAATGGGAATATCTGTCTTACCTGTGGACAGCGTGCAACACAAAAAAAAAAAAAAGAGTGGGAGGTAAATGGCTTGGTAAAACGTCCCCTAGATATAACTACTGATCGCTAGTGGCTTAATAATCCAGACCCACTTTACAAGGGATTGCGCTTTGATTTTTATATTCATGATTATGTAATTATTTTTAATATTAATTTAAGTGTAGAGTCAAATTTATTTTTTCCTAAAGCCACTGCCATTTATTTGCTGGTTGGCAAGTTTATGAGCACAGTTCAAATACGGCAGCCCCTGGGCATAGGGACTCTGGTCAGTGTCTGACCGCATCTCCAGCATTGTGGCTGCCTCCAGCAGTGAGCAGGGCACACCTCCTGGGCTGCTCGATACACACCTGTTGGTGTAGTTTGGACCATTGCAATGTAGTCTGGAGCTGGGCTCCGAACTACAATTTCCTCTGGTCACCACTCATAGTGTTCTGTGGTGAGCTTTGACAGGAGCGGCAAGCATTACAGAGGTAGCGCAGTCATGTACAAGACAGGCTGTTGTAATGCCAGGAACTTGGAGATGCAGCGATGAGCACAGGTCAACAGCCTGGTATTGTGCTACTAATACAAAGCTACTCAGCCGTTTTCACCACTGGGAGACGTTACCACCGCAGCACAGCTCTGAACAATGGGAGTTGTGCTGCAGCAGTAACTTCTTCCAGTGGTGAGAACAGGTCAGCAGCCTTGTACGAGTAGTACAAGGTCAGGCTACCGACTTGTGCTCACTATCGCTGACACTGTAGTAGTGTATTAATCTCACTACTGAGCTCTGCTATACCAGCGCAACACCTCAGACCTCAGAATGAGACTTTATGCTGACATAGCAGAGCCGCAGATATCACAAAGTATGTGACGTGACGCGCAGACCTGCATATATAATGCCCATTGTGTGCGATAATAGCCCGCAGATACATGATTCTCATCCCAGCGTGTGATGTAGAGACATTTAGCTAATCCTTGCATGGTATACACTCAGAGCATCTAATAATCTAATACTAATGTATGATACAGTCTACATATCCCACCAATGACAACATCTGCAAGGAGTTTGTATGTTCTCCCCGTGTTTGTGTGGGTTTCCTCCAGGTACTCCGGTTTCCTCCCACATTCCAAAGACATACTGATAGGGAATTTAGATTGTGAGCCCCAACGGGGACAGCGATGATAATGTGTGCAAACTGTAAAGCGCTGCGGAATATGTTAGTGCTATATAAAAATAAAGATGATGATTATTATTATTATTATTATTATTATTAATTCCAGCCTCCATTTATGTCTTTCTATGCACCATGATGGTGTTTGGGATGAGGGCTGTTAGTCAAATGGAACAACTGTAGCAGGACGTCTGGCTCATAGCCCAATGTCATCCAAACGCCTTTTGATGGTTTGTGTAGACATGGTTTGAAGTCTTAAGCTTGGTATGTGAAGACTAATGTTATGTCCGGTACGAAATGCATCCATTGTGGAATAAGTGGTTAGTCTATTTCTCCAAAGTGTCAAAGGAGCGTTTTTTCCCCCAAAACACAACAACGCTAGGCCGCATTTTGCTCATGCTACCATGGACTGCAGCATTCAGACCTTTCACTCATCTGGGAAATCTTGGTGGACAATGGCAAAGGGAGCTGCTTGCAGCGGATCTTGATGATTTGCCCAAGTGCATTCAGAGTGGCAGAAGATTCCTCAGACCAACCATTAAGAACATTATTGATATCAGCCAAGGCATGCAAGTGTGGATTTTTCAGCGTATGGCGCTCATACTGAATCAAAACGAGATGTTTAAAAAATAAAAAAAAAATCCCAACGATTAACATATTACCATGTCTAATAATCCAGCGATTTCCAAGATTGCACAACTTTTCATAGGGTTGCAATTACAATGTTGAGTGTTGAAATCACAAGCATAGGTGGAGACTACACTGAGTACAGTGTACTAAAATTGAAGAATTATTAACCTGTAATTCGATTTTCCCAAACCATGATAGCACTATATGGAGAGAGTATCCACCCCCAGGAAACCTACAAATAAAAAGGCCACATTTCTCCTTACCCCTCAGTGTGTTTACAGAGCATAAGAGGTAACGTGTCTTTAGAAACACCAAAAAAAAACCAAAAAGCTAAACCTAATATAAATACCCTTCCCACCCACTCATCAAGTGAATAAGAGGGAAAAGACATTCCACCACCATAAAAAAGTAAGGGAGGGAATAAGCAAAGTGTTGTCATAGTTTGGGAAAATCCAATTATAAGCAAGTAATTATCTTTTCCCTACACCCTGACAGCACTGTACTGAGAGACTAATAGGAGAAATCCCTAGAGAGGGTCCACTGCAGAAAGAACCTTTCTTCCTGACCCTGTATTGTGGCCTATATATGTAGTAGTTCATAAGGGGAAGCACGCAGTGTGGGGTGCAGCACGCAAGCATCCCATAAGCAAAGCATCACAGAAGCTAAGCATCCAGCAAAACGGCAGTTATACATGGCAGTTAGTCAGGGCAGGAGACAGGTAACCCACACTTTGCTCTCCCCTTTAACCATGTGCTTTATTTTTATCCTCCTGTGTTCCCTTGCCATCCACATTCACCACCCCATCCCCCCTCCATCACGAGTCATACACATCAGCCCCTCTATACTTCCCTTTCCCATGTACAGCTCCCACGCACTCCTTACCTTCCTGAGAAACCTCAGCCCATCTTGCCCAAACACATCACAGAAAAAAGCTACTTACAATTCCAACAACTATTTGCTCTTTATCTTCCTACTCCTACTGATTTCAGGGGACATCTCCCCCAACCCTGGTCCACCATCCCCCAACCTCAACCCCTACCCTACCTCATATCGAAAGCATAATAATCTTATTAACATTACTTGCTTTCCCTCATCTACATCTTTTAATTGTGCCCTCTGGAATCCACGGTCTGCTTGTAACAAGCTTCCTTTCCTACACAACTACTTTCTGAACAACTCTCTTAATCTGTTGGCCCTCACTGAAACCTGGATTCAGGATTCTGACACTGTCTCTCCTGCTGCCATTTCCTACGGTGGCTTACAATTCTCTCACTCCCCGAGACCCACAAACAGACATGGTGGTGGAGTCGGCATACTCCTGTCCCCACAATGCACTTTCCAGGTCATCCCCCCAGTTCCATCACTCTCATTCCTTTCTTTTGAGGTCCACACCATCAGGCTCTTCCGTCCCCTCTCCCTCAGGGTAGCGGTCATATACCGGCCCCCAGGCTCACCCACCCACTTCCTTGACCACTTTTCAGCCTGGCTGCCGCACTTCATGTCCTCAGAACTACCAACTCTTATCCTGGGAGACTTCAACATCCCCATTAACAGCCCTACTTCCACATCTGCATCCCAGCTTCTATCACTAACCACCTCTCTAGGCCTCTCACAGCTTTCAATCTCTGAGACACATAAGGACGGTAACACCCTTGATCTGGTCTTCTGCCGGCTCTGTTCAATCTCCCACCTAAATAACTCACCACTTCCACTCTCTGACCACAACATTCTCTCCTTCACGCTCACAAATCCTCACCCACCCCAGCACACTCCTACCTATCACACATTCAGAAATCTACAAGCCATTAACCCTCAGACACTTTCAGATTCCCTACACTCATCACTGTCCCCAATCTCCTCTCTTTCTTGTCCTAATCTGGCTGTTCATCACTACAATGACACTCTTAGAAGCACCCTTGACCAAGTAGCTCCCCTCACCCTCAGAACCTCCAAACACAGAGTAAAACAGCCCTGGCTCACATCGCAAACTCAACTTCTCCAGCGATGCTCTAGGAGTGCTGAACGCCTATGGAGAAAAACCCGCACACCAGAAGACTTCATCCACTTCAAATTTATGTTAAGAACCTATAACGCTTCCCTTCACCTCGCCAAACAGACCTACTTCACCACCCTGATCTCCTCACTAGCCAACAACCCCAAGAAACTTTTTGACACTTTTCACTCCCTCCTCAGGCCAAAAGCACAAGCCCCTATCACAGACATTTGTGCTGATGACCTGGCCTCCCACTTTACAGAAAAAATAGATAATATCCGTCAAGAAATCTGCTCCCAACCACCAAGTGCTGTGACTCCCATCCCTTCCTGCATCTCCCCTGGCTCACTTTCCACATTTGATCCCATCACAGAAGAAGAAGTCTCCAGACTCCTCTCTTCTGCTCGTCCGACTACATGCACTACCGACCCCATGCCCTCACATCTCCTCCAGTCTCTCTCTCCAGTCGTCACAACCCACCTAACTACAATCTTTAATCTCTCCCTCTCCTCGGGCATTTTCCCATCCTCCTTCAAACACGCCATTGTTACTCCATTACTAAAGAAACCTGCTCTCGACCCATCCTGCACAAACACCTACAGACCAGTCTCCAATCTCCCTTTCATCTCTAAACTTTTGGAACGCCTAGTTTACTCCCGCCTTACCCGTTACCTCTCCACTCACTCCCTTCTAGACCCTTCACAGTCTGGCTTCCGCCCCCTACATTCGACTGAAAATGCACTCATCAAAGTGACCAATGACCTTCTGACAGCAAAACGTAACTGTGACCACTCTCTGCTCATTCTTCTTGACCTATCTGCAGCTTTCGATACTGTTGACCACCATCTCCTACTCTCTAGGCTCCAGTCACTAGGCATTAAGGACACTGCTCTCTCCTGGTTCTCTTCCTATCTCTCTGACCGCTCCTTCAGTGTTTTGTTCTCTGGCTCCACATCATCTCCTCTTCCTCTTGCTGTTGGGGTACCTCAGGGCTCAGTCCTTGGTCCCCTTCTTTTCTCTCTCTACACGGCCCCAATTGGACAGACCATCAGCATATTTGGCTTTCAGTACCATCTTTATGCTGAAGACACACAACTATACACATCTTCCCCCGACCTCACCCCCGCTGTACTACAGAACGCCAGTGACTGTCTGTCCGCAGTCTCCAATATCATGTCCACTCTCTATCTGAAACTCAACCTCTCTAAAACTGAACTTCTTCTGCTCCCGCCGTCTACTAACCTCCCTAAATCTGACATTTCCCTCTCCGTGGATGGTACCACAATAACACCCCGGCAGCAGGCACGCTGTCTGGGTGTTTTGTTTGACACCAATCTCTCCTTCACATCCCATATACAATCTCTTGCCCGCTCTTGCCGCTTACACCTAAAGAACATCTCTAGAATCCGCCCTTTTCTCACTATGGAAACAACAAAAACCCTCACTGTTGTATTGATCCACTCCCGCCTGGATTACTGCAATGCTCTATTAATTGGCCTCCCCGTCACTCGACTATCCCCCCTCCAGTCCATACTTAATGCAGCGGCCAGGATCGTCCATCTGGCTAATCGGTATTCGGACACGTCCGCTCTTCGCCAGTCCTTACATTGGCTGCCCATTCATTATAGGATCCAATTCAAAGTACTTGTTCTCACCCACAAAGCTCTCCACAGTGCAGCACCCCCTTACATTTCTTCCCTCATTTCTGTCTATCGGCCTAGCCGATCGCTGCGCTCTGCAAACGACTTTCGACTAACCTCTGCACTAATCCGTACCTCCCACTCCCGACTCCAAGACTTCTCCCGTGCTGCTCCTATCCTCTGGAATGCTCTACCCCAAGAAATCAGGACTATCCACAATTTGCATAGTTTTAGGCGCTCCCTCAAAACACACTTGTTCAGAGCGGCCTATCACGTTCACTGATCAAAGTAATTCTCTGTGTAAGTGTGCTTGTGTAGCCCATTCACTATCTCCATCCATCCTTCACTCCCTCAAGATGGCTGGACCTTCATTGTAAATACACCATTGTAAATTCACCCCTGTACTCTGTATCTCCCCCACCTCATTGTAGATTGTAAGCTCTCACGAGCAGGTTCGTCTCATTTCGTCTTATTTTGCTTCAACTATTGTATTGTTAACGTTGTTACTTATGACTTGTGTTTTGAAACTGTTAAACTGTAAAGCGCTGCGGAATATGTTGGCGCTATATAAATAAAGATTATTATTATTATTATTCTTCCAAAGGAAATATCAGTCATATTGAACCTGTAGTGTTTAAAGTAGAGGGAAAGGACCAGACTGTATTTGCAGATCTGATCAATGGAAGCATTAGCATTCTCTGTCCAAGAGGTAGCCATGGCCCTTATAGAATGAGCCTTAATCTCTAGAGGAAGATTCTGACCTGATGCCGAGTCAAGGTTATGGTTGTTCTAATCCACCTAGCTATGGTGGATTTACTAGCCTCCTTAGGCTACTTTCAGACTTGCGGTAGGAGGCGCAGCGCAGGGCTGCTGTTAAGCTCCGCCCCCTTCGGTCAGCTCCTCCTATGGGTGCATGACCCTATATTTAGCGTTGGGTACTCTGGCATGCTTTTGCCGGCGCATGTGCCCTTTTGGTGCTGCGCCAAAAAATGCAACACTGTGCGTTTGGCGCAGGTCGGCGCAGCACTAAAAGGGCGCATGCGCCGGCAAAAGCATACCAGCGCACGACCAGCGTACCCAACGCTAAATATAGGGTATGCTGGTCGCATGCAGAGTCATGCGCCCATAGGCGGAGCTAACTGGAGGAGGAGTGGCCAGGGGCGGAGCTTAGCAGCAGCCCTGCACCTCATAACGCAAGTCTGAAACCAGCCTTACCCTTATTCGCACCATCAGAAAATACAAATATTGAAAAGGACTTAAATCAGGGGCTTGTGACTTCAAAGTTATTTTAAAGCAGGCACCTCCTGACATCCAAAGAATGAGAAAACTAACTCGCCCTGAGATTTAAGATTCTCAGAGAAAGACGGCAAAACTATTTTCTGGGATCTATGAAAACAGGAAACTACTTCCAGCTTTTCTCCCGAATCAGGTTTTGGGATCACCTTGTCATCTGGGAAGGTTGTGAAGGGTAGATTAACCAAGATGACCTGTAAGGCCGGGGTCACACTGGCGAGGAATACGGACGAGTGAGAGGCGTTAAAAGCACGTATTAGACACAGACCAATGATTCTCTATGGGGTCCCTCGCACCAGCCGTATATTTCTCATCCGTATTCTACGCTCCGTGCCAATCGCAGCATGCTGCGATTGTCAGCGTACTACGGCCGTAATTCGCCAATGCAAGTCTATGGGTGCGCAAAAAATACGGATTACACACGGACCATACATGTGACCTGCGAGCAATACGCACCCGGTGTCTTTTAGCAAAGCCAGTAATTCAGTGCGCGATACAGTAAACTCACACTGACAGTTTTAATAAAGAAACGAAAGAATAGATATAGACACATAGAATACATATATATATACAGTATATATACACTCACTGGCCACTTTATTAGGTACACCTGTCCAACTGTGTGTTAAGACTTAATTTCTAATCAGCCAATCACATGGCGGAAACTCAGTGCATTTAGGCATGTAGACATGGTCAAGACAATCTCCTGCAGTTCAAACTGAGCATCAGTATGGGGAAGAAAGGTGATTTGAGTGCCTTTGAACGTGGCATGATTGTTGGTGCCAGAAGGGCTGGTCTGAGAATTTCAGAAACTGCTGATCTACTGGGATTTTCACGCACAACCATCTCTAGGGTTTACAGAGAATGGTCCGAAAAAGAAAAAAAATCCAGTGAGCGGCAGTTCTGTGGCCGGAAATGCCATGTTGATGCCAGAGGTCAGAGGAGAATGGGCAGACTGGTTCGAGCTGATAGAAAGGCAACAGTGACTCAAATTGCCACCCGTTACAACCAAGGTAGGCAGAAGAGCATCTCTGAACGCACAGTGCGTCGAACTTTGAGGCAGATGGGCTACAGCAGCAGAAGACCACACTGGGTACCACTCCTCTCAGCTAAGAACAGGAAACTGAGGCTACAATTTGCACAAGCTCATCGAAATTGGACAGTAGAAGATTGGAAAAACGTTGCCTGGTCTGATGAGTCTCGATTTCTGCTGCGACATTCGGATGGTAGGGTCAGAATTTGGCGTAAACAACATGAAAGCATGGATCCATCCTGCCTTGTATCAACGGTTCAGGCTGGTGGTGGTGGTGTCATGGTGTGGGGAATTTTTTCTGGGCACTCTTTGGGCCCCTTGGTACCAATTGAGCATCGTTGCAACGCCACAGCCTACCTGAGTATTGTTGCTGACCATGTCCATCCCTTTATGACCACAATGTACCAACATCTGATGGCTACTTTCAGCAGGATAATGCGCCATGTCATAAAGCTCGAATCATCTCAGATTGGTTTCTTGAACATGACAATGAGTTTACTGTACTCAAATGGCCTCCTCAGTCACCAGATCTCAATCCAATAGAGCATCTTTGGGATGTGGTGGAACGGGAGATTCGCATCAGGGATGTGCAGCCGACAAATCTGTGCCAACTGTGTGATGCCATCATGTCAATATGGTCCAAAATCTCTGAGGAATGCTTCCAGCACCTTGTTGAATCTCTGCCACGAAGAATTGAGGCAGTTCTGAAGGCAAAAGGGGGTCCAACCCCTTACTAGCATGGTGTACCTAATAAAGTGGCCAGTGAGTGTATATATATATATATATGCATTCTATGTGTCTATATCTATTCTTTGGTTTGTGTTATAAACCCTGTCATAGGGCTCCATTATATGTCCATTTTGCAAGCCTGCGAGAAAATCTCGCCATACGGATTACATACGGATGCTGACATGCGCAAAATACGCGACCACACCTTGCTTACGAATGACATACGGATCACTGTTTAGGGGCCATTCAACCGTATTACTGTACTCAGTGTAGTCTCTACCTATGCTTGTGATTTCAACACTCAACTATGAAATTGCAACCCTATGAAAAGTTGTGCAATCTTGGAAATCGCTGGATTATTAGACACCTTCTGATACATTTTGGTATAGATACAATCTTTTCATCGCCCGTTATTGCATTTTAATCCAATATTGTGGCGACCAAAAAAACGAAATTCTGCCGTTTTGACTTTTTTTCTTGCTACGCCTTTTACCGATCAGATTAATTCTTTTTAGATTTTGATAGATCGGCCAATTCTGAATGCGGGGATACCAGATGTGTTTTTTTTATTGTTTTATTTTGAATGGGGCAAATGGAGGGTGATTAGAACTTTTATATATATATTTTCTTACATTTTTAAAACTTTTTTCTTACTTTTCCCTTGCTTCAATAGTCTCCACGAGAGACTAGAAGCTGCGGTCTTCCGATCGCTTGTGCTACACAGAGCAGGTCTTCAGCACTGCTCCATATAGCTAAAATGCTCACTTGCTATGAGCACCGATCACTGGGCGGCGCTCATAGCAATGCGGCAATTACAACCACAGGGGTAGTATTCCAGCCATGCACTGGAGTGCGCCACTTATAAAACGGTTTTATGAAGGCATGCCTTTTGTTGGCATACATGTATTCAGCCCGACGTTTCATGCACAATTGCACATCCATAGGTTTTTCGTATACCTATTAGTACATTTGTTTGTGTATTTTCCTCTCATGTACCAATTGATAATTTCCACGACCAATATGGAGACACTATCACCAATATTTCATCATTGTATGTTCCCCCCACACTTTTTTGATTGTCTTCTGGAACTTCCTTCTCTAATTTTGTCCACCAAGGGACATACATTGTGAATCTTGAATGTTGCTTGTATACAATCCTCCTGCCTAGTTAGGCATTTGTGTTCACAGAGCATGTTCATGCACACTTTCCTTCCAGCTTCCAAGTAAATGTATACATCCTTGGAGCATTGCCATCTTTCGCGCCCTTATGTGAGGCGTTAATTAAAGCTATTTACATGTGTGTCCTGTTGTAATTTTTTCATTAAAGTTTCATTGAGTCTAAAATGGGTTGTCTACTATTAGGGGTTCCATTGCCTATTTATACATTTATTTCTCAGTTTTCTATTGAGTAAATGCATGTTTTGCATATTACTGGCAGCTTCATCGCTCCTTTATATACTTTTACACTTTGGCCTATCTATTGACCACTGTATGGCACAGATTTGTGGGAAGGGAAGCAAAAGGCCAGAAAACCCATACACCTGACAAATGCTATTGAGAACTCTGCTATTAGAAGTGGAAAGGAAGAACAAAGACAAAAAAATCAAAATAATAAAAATATTGGAGAAAGAGAAACCAATCACAAACTAAAATGTTTCTATACTAATGCACAAAGCATGAGCAACAAACAAGGAGAATTGGAACTACTAACACAGGAAAAGAAATATGATGTCATTGGAATCACTGAAACTTGGTGGGACGATACACATGATTGGAATACAAGACTAGAAGGATACAACTTATTTGCAAAAAACAGACTTGATAAACGAGGAGGAGATGTCGCATTGTATGTTAGAAACGCGTATATCTGCACAGAGATTGAAGCTTCAGAGACTGGGAGTTCTGTGGAAACTGTTTGGGTAAGAATACAAGGACAGAACAATGGAAAGGACACCATTGTAGGCATTTACTACAGGCCGCCTGTGCAAGCTGAAGATATGGATGAACTCTTTATGCATCAAATGGCCAAGTTCTCCAAAAAATATGACATAGTTGTCATGGGAGATTTCAACTATCCAGACATTTGTTGAGAATCTCTCTCAGGCAAAACTAACAGGTCAAGGAAATTCTTATCCTCTCTTGCTGACAACTTTATCTTCCAAAAGGTAGGGGAGAAAACAAGGGTAAGTGATACCTTGGATCTAATCCTTATAAACAGGGAGGAAATGGTTGAGGAGGTAAAAGTGGCTGGGACCCTAGGAGGAAGCGACCATGCTATTTTAGAATTTTGGATAACTAGAGGAGGAAGACCTGTGAAGACTCAGACGTCAAGGTTAGATTTCAGAAAGGCAGATTTTAAGGGATTCAGAAAGAGAATTGGAGGGATCCAATGGCTGGATATCCTTAAGGACAAAAATGTCCAGGAAGGATGGGAAATCTTGAAAAATGAAATTCTCAAAGCACAATCGTTAACAATTCCGAAAAGAGGGAAGAATAGGAAGTGTTTAAGGAAACCAGGATGGATGAACACAGGACTTAAGCACATGCTAAAAAGGAAGAAAGAAATGTATATAAAATGGAAAGAGGGAGGCATATCTAAAGAAGAATATAATGCTGTCTGCAGAAATTGCAGGGCACAAATCAGATTACTAAAGCTGACAATGAATTGAGGCTTGCAAGAGATGTCAAAAGCAATAATAAAGGATTTTGGGGATATGTCAAAAGTAAAAGAAAATTCAAAGATGCTATAGGATTTTTACAGGATGAAAATGATGAAATAGTAAGACAGGATGTTGAGAAGGCCGAACTTTTAAATTCCTATTTTGCATCTGTTTTCTCTCAGAAACTAAATGTAACATCAACGGTTCTTCACTGTCCTATTAAGGGAATAGAAGAATCCAGGATATCTATAAACAGAAAGTTAGTGAGGAAACACTTAGCTAACCTAAATGAATTTAAGTCTCCAGGTCCAGATGAATTACACCCCAGATTTCTGAAGGCGATAGCAGAAGAAATTATTTTTGAACCACTCTCCATAATCTTTGAAAATTCTTGGAGAACAGGAGAAGTACCAGAAGACTGGAGAAGAGCAAATGTTGTTCCTATCTTCAAAAAGGGGAAGAAGGTGGACCCAGGCAACTATAGGCCGGTGAGTCTGACTTCTATACCAGGAAAGATCTTTGAACAAATTATTTAACAACATGCATGTAAGTACCTGGACAAGAATGAAGTGATTAAACAGAGTCAGCATGGGTTTGTAACTAATAAGTCATGTCAGACTAACTTAATTTCCTTCTATGACAGAATCACTGACTGTGTGGATCAGGGAAATGCTGTAGATATAGTATATCTTGACTTCAGCAAAGCATTTGACAAAGTTTCTCACACAATCCTTATTGAAAAATGGCTAAGTATGGAATGGACAAGGCAACTGTTAGGTGGATTCATAACTAGCTTAGTGATCGGACCCAAAGAGTGGTCATAAATGGCTGCACATCCAGTTGGAAGAATGTCTCAAGTGGGGTATCACAGGGCTCTGTCCTGGGCCCTGTATTGTTCAACATCTTTATCAATGATTTAGATGAAGAGAAAGATTTCCAGTTTGTCAAGGAGTGCTTCCGGCTGATTCATTAATTACTCTGAGTATTTCAAGGAATATCCAGAAAAAGAACGGGGGTGTAGATCTAAGTGCAGAGTTTTAATTATGTCAGATAGAAATAAAAAATTCTTCTCACCTTTTTGGTGTCTTGTTGCTCAGCGTATAACCCTGTGTTTGGGTACTGGAGTAATCGTCTGGATCTGCTGGCCTGCAGCTCAAAACAGGTGGAACGAACTACCTTGTAGGAGATTCGTCAGAGAATGCAGAAAAGGATTTCCAGTTTGTCAAGGAGCGCTTCCGGCTGATTCATTAATTACTCCAAATATTTAAAGGAATATCCAGTATATTATTAGACATAAAAACATAACGCGTTTCGGCTATACATAAAATTAGCCTTCATCAGGTAAAATCATATATATCTTTAAAAGACACATTTATATAGGGGAAAAAAAAAGTTCCACCCTTCAATCAATTATCATCGATTAAAAACACATGCACACCTCTCCAAATTGTTGGGAGGCTAGTTGTAGGTGGAATCTATATTGCTTGGAATCTAATAAAAAAAAAAAAACATTTTCTATGTGGGTTTTTTTTTCCCTTTTTTCCCTTTTCCTCCCTCTTCCTTCCCTTTCCTTTTCCTTTTTCCTTTCTTTTCTCCCTTCTCTTCTCAATAGAAATATACTTCTTCCATGTTTAAAATTAACATAATTAATACTCTGAGTATTTCAAGGAATATCCAGAAAAAGAACGGGGGTGCAGATCTAAGTGCAGAGTTTTAATTATGTCAGATAGAAATAAAAAATTCTTCTCACCTTTTTGGTGTCTTGTTGCTCAGCGTATAACCCTGTGTTTGGGTACTGGAGTAATCGTCTGGATCTGCTGGCCTGCAGCTCAAAACAGGTGGAACGAACTACCTTGTAGGAGATTCGTCAGAGAATGCAGAAAAGGATTTCCAGTTTGTCAAGGAGCGCTTCCGGCTGATTCATTAATTACTCTGAATATTTAAAGGCTCTGTAGAGTAAATATGTAAGTGCGATAAAGATATAGGGAACATGGATGCATGAGTTCTAGCCCCGACGGAATTTCGTCGCTGGGCTATGGACACTCAATGGAATGATCCTGCACTAAGGAGTCAATTTTTGCATGGGGTTTCTGGAAGGGTTAAACAAGCTCTGCTAATGTATGAGACTCCCGCCTCTCTGGAGGCTGCTTTGGTGCTTGTAGTACGCATTGATCGCCGCTTTCGTCAGAGGTCGCAGGAGACATTGCCTGTGGGGGGGGCAGTCTCTGGTGAGGTTGCCTCAGGTGAATCCGTGGAACCTATGCAGATCGCTGGTATATCACATACACATAATAACAAGCATAAATGTCCCTTGACCAGAAAACAAAGGGTCTGTTTTTTTTGTGGCAAAAAAGGACATTTTATTAATGCTTGCTCCCTGGTACCGAAGAAAGACGTGCCAGCGGAAAACTGCTAGGCTCAGAGGGTTTGGAGGAGTCTAGTCTGAGCCTTTGCATATCCTCCGTGGTGGTCTCCCAGTGTTTGCTCCCTGCCAAGGTAGTAATCGGGGGCCAAGAGCTGTCGATAACTGTATTTGTAAATAGTGGTTCAGCCGCTAATCTCATTGATGAAAAGTTTGCGCGTACAGCGGGATTTAAGGTGGAGACGCTGCCTAATCCTATCCGGGTGGTTACCATCAATGCCTCCCCTCTCTCACAAGGGGAGATTAAAGAGTTTGTGGCTGATGTAAAACTCCACATTGGGGTCCTACACTCTGAGCGGGTAACATGTAAGGTGCTCAGTAATTTACCTGCTCAGGTAGTTCTGGGGTTTCCATGGTTGTCTATGCACAATCCGGTGATTGATTGGAAAACCCAGGACTTAATCCAGTGGAGCAGATATTGCCAGGAGACTTGTCTGGCCGCGTGTATCTCCGCTGTGACTCCTAGCATCCCGGAGCCACTGCTGGACTTTGCTGATTTATTTTCTGAAAGAGGTTGTTCAGAGCTGCCACCGCACCGACCCTATGACTGTGCTATTAGGTTAAAACCGGGGTCCAAGTTACCGAAAGCCAGGATGTTTAATTTCTCAGGTCCTGAGAGGCAAGCTCTCAAAGAATACTTTGCAGAAAGTCTAAGCAAAGGGCACATCAGGCCTTCATCCTCTCCATTGGCGGCGGGGTTCTTCTTTGTCAAGAAGAAAGATGGCGGATTACGCCCGTGTCTGGATTTCCGGGAACTCAACCAGATTACGGTTTGTGACCCATACCTGAAGCCACTGATACCCAATTTGTTCAACCAGGTGTCTGGTGCCAAATGGTTTTCCAAGCTTGACCTCAGGGGGGTGTACTATCTCATAAGAGTCCGTCAAAGGGATGAATGGAAGACGGCATTTAATACCCCTAAGGGTCATTTTGAGAATTTGGTGATGCCATTTGGGTTGACGAGCGCGCCAGCAGTATTTCAACACTTCATAAATGATGTCTTTTATCATCTCTTGGGGAAATTTGTTATTATATACCTTGATGACATTCTTATTTACTCACGCGACCATGATGCACACATAGAGCATGTTAGGCAGGTATTGCAGTTGCTCAGGGAGAACAAGCTCTATGCCAAGCTTGAGAAATGTGTATTTGTCGTCCAAGAATTGCCTTTTTTGGGTTATGTAATTTCCGCCTCAGGGTTTAAAATGGACACCGCTAAGGTGCAAGCGGTGCTGCAGTGGGATCGGCCTGATAATCTCAAGGCGCTTCAGGGATTCCTGGGCTTTTCCAACTATTATAGGAAATTTATTAAGAATTTTTCTACGATTGCTAAACAGCTCACCGACATGACTAAAAAAGGTACCAATTTTTCTGACTGGTCTGAGGCTGCTGTGCACTTGTTTGAATTCCTCAAAAACAGTTTTGCTTCATCTCCCATCCTGGTTCAGCCTGATTTCTCCCTATCATTTACCGTGGAGGTGGATGCATCTGAGGTTGGAGTGGGGGCGGTACTGTCTCAGGGTCCATCCTTGGGCAAATTGCATCCGTGTGCCTACTGCTCCAAGAAGCTGTCGCCTGCAGAGCGTAATTACGATATTGGTAACAGGGAATTGTTGGCCATCAAGTTGGCATTTGAGGAATGGCGACACTTCTTGGAGGGAGCTGTCCATCAGATTACTGTTATAACAGACCATAAAAATCTGCTTTATTTAGAGTCTGCTAAACGCTTGTCCACCAGACAGGCTCGCTGGGCATTATTCTTCACCCGGTTCAATTTTTTTGTGACATACCGACCAGGTTCTAAGAATACTAAGGCGGACGCCTTGTCCAGATGTTTTCCGGGTGGGGAGCCACATGAGGATCCCGTGCCAATCATCAAAAAGGGAGTTGTGGTCTCGGCACTCACGACAGAAGTTGAAGCAGAGATTGCTGAGGCTCAGGAGGAGGTACCGCCGGATCTGCCTCCTAATAAATCGTTTGTGCCACTATACCTACGCTTAAAGGTGTTAGGGGAACATCACGATACTGTCCTGGCGGGCCACCCAGGGGTTAAGGGCACTCTGGAACTTGTATCATGTCGTTTTTGGTGGCCCAAAATCCGGCAGGACGTGGCCTCATATGTGTCAGCCTGTACCACGTGCGCACGGGCCAAGACACCACGCTCCCGTCCTGCTGGCACGTTGCATCCTCTCTGTGTGCCCAGTAAGCCATGGACTGAGATTTCCATGGATTTCATTACGGATTTGCCCTCCTCGGCTGGGAACACAGTCATTCTGGTAATAGTTGATCGGTTCTCTAAAATGTCGCATTTCGTTGCTTTGCCATCTTTGCCCAATGCGAAGACCCTTGCTCAGGTATTTATTCGCGAGGTGGTCAGACTTCATGGTGTCCCGTCTGACATTGTATCTGATAGAGGTACACAGTTTGTGGTAAAATTTTGGAGAGCTTTTTGTTCACGCCTAGGGATTAAATTGTCTCATTCATCGGCTTTCCATCCGCAGTCGAATGGGCAGACTGAGCGTATGAACCAAAACCTGGAACAATACTTACGCTGTTTTGTGTCTGACAATCAGGAAGAGTGGTCGGCGTTTCTTCCTCTGGCTGAATTCGCAATAAACAATCATTGTCAGGAATCGTCTGGGGAATCTCCTTTCTTTTGTGTTTATGGTCAACATCCCCAATTCTGTACCTTGCGCCAAGGGTGCTCTGCGGGCATCCCTGAGGAGGACCAGTTGGGAGCACAATTGTTATCCGTTTGGAGGAGAGTAAAGCAGCGCTTGCTGAATGTAGGTTCTAGGTACAAACGTGTGGCTGACAGTAGACGTGTGCCAGGTCCGGACCTGTGTGTGGGTGATTGGGTGTGGTTGTCTACAAGGAACATCAAACTCAAAATACCATCGCTTAAGTTGGGTCCCAGGTTCATTGGTCCGTTTAGGATCTCCGCAATTATCAACCCTGTGGCATTTCGTTTGGAGTTACCTGCCGTATACAATACAAGATACATAATGTGTTTCACAAGGCGTTACTTAAGAAAGTCGTGGGTGCTGTTGATGTTTCTCCCGCGCCACCACCTCCCGTCTTGGTGGATGGCACGTTGGAATTTGATGTGTCCAAGGTGGTTGACTCTCGGGTAGTGCGTCGCACTCTACAGTACCTGGTCCACTGGCATGGCTATGGTCCTGTGGAGAGGACTTGGGTGCCGGCTTCGGACACACATGCGGACCGACTGATTACAGTGTTTCATCGCCGCCATCCGGACAAGCCGGGTCCTCGACATTGTGAGGTTCCTGGGGTCCCTCGTATAAGGCGGGGTACTGTCATGTCGGACACTGTTCGCACCAGGGTGTCCGTCAGACAGTGGTAATACCCCATCCTACCACTTGGTTCTCAGCGGCACTGGTTGGTCTTCTGATCCGGCTTGGATTGGGTTAACCAGGTTGTCATTCTGGCTGAGGGCTTAGCCACACCCTCTGTCTTTAAATTGTCCTGCTTGACTATGGGCATCGCCGACTATAGCTCTTGCCTTGTGCTAGCGATACCGGTCTGGAGTGGTGGTCTAAGGAGCATACGGTTTCTGGTGTAGTATATTCCGTTGTTGCCATTTTGTCCCCCTGTGTTGTATTTTTTGGTTTCCCTTGCACATTATTGTATTCTCTTGTGTGTACGTGGTGTGGTGCGTTTCCTTTATCCCTGTCCATACTTATTTGTGGGGTCTGGTGTTTGGTCTCCTCACTGGGTGGAGGGTGGTGGGTTCAGCTTAGGACTGGACAGGAGACAAGGACAGGGTGGAAGCCCAGGCAGGCACACCTTCAGTGTAAACCCTGGGTTGAGGGACAGACAGGGTTTCCCCTAGTCTGAGGGACACCGCAGGGGTCCTGGGGTTTCAGCCTAAAGTTACATAGGCTTCCCATGACATTGGGTCTAGCATTCGCATATACATCTAATGTTTAACTATTATTTTGTGTATGAATGCACTGTGACTTGCTCAGCGCAAGTGCTGCTTGATTCCCTGTTACAGGACTTACATATGATGCCTGCGCATGCGTTGTCTGATAGGCATTATTTGTATACCATTTATGATCTTTTTGAACTGTATAAAGCGCATTATGCCCTGTAAAGCACATGTGCCGTTTTGTTGGCTTATATTTTCTGAACCTTTATAGGTTCAATGCCTTCTTTGCGATATGACTTCAATGTGATAGCTGCGCATGCGCTGTTTGTCCTGTGGTAAGGTGACGACCTCTGTGTTAAAATGTAAATGTGGCGTTTGCGCATGCGCCCTGTATTGGATCTAGCACAAGCGCAGTCTGACCTATGATGAAACATAGATGTGTAGATTTGCACAAGCGCCCTTTATTGTGGCTAGCGCAGGCGCTGTTTGATCTCCTGCCCAACTTTATTGTTACATCTGGTGACGCTAACAAGATGGCCGCGGCCGCGCGATTCCTCTGATGCCTCATTGCAGTAAGATTCTTCTTTTTAACTTAATTATGTTGCACGTGTTCTTTTCATAAATATATTGGGCACACACTGATGCTCAGCGCTTCATCCTCCCTTGAGAAAGCCACCTGGGTAGTGGCGATACGCATGGGGCCTTGCTCCCCCCACTATTCCAGCCCACATCTGCACCATGCACTTTATTTTTGATGTACCTTCATGCTTTTAGGAGCTTTCATAGAATCATAGAATCATAGAATCGTAGAGTTGGAAGGGACCTCCTGGGCCATCTGGTCCAACCCCCTGCTCAAAGCAGGATTCGCTAAATCATCCCAGTCAGATGTCTGTCCAGCCTCTGTTTGAAGACTTCCATTGAAGGAGAACTCACCACTTCTCGTGGCAGCCTGTTCCACTCATTGATCACTCTAACTGTCAAAAAGTTTTTTCTAATATCTAATCTGTGTCTCTTCCCATTCAATTTCATCCCATTACTTCTAGTTTTTCCTTGTGCAAATGAGAATAAAGTTGATCCTTCTACAATGTGACAGCCCTTTAGATATTTGTAGACAGCTATTAAGTCTCCTCTCAGTCTTCTCTTTTGCAAACTAAACATTCCCAAATCCTGCAACCTTTCCTCATAAGACAGGGTTTGCAGACCGGTCACCATTCTGGTCGCTCTTTTCTGAACTTGCTCCAGTTTGTTGATGTCTTTTTTAAAATGTGGTGCCCAAAACTGGACACAATATTCCAGATGAGGTCTGACCAAAGAGGAGTAGAGGGAAATAATGACTTCACGTGATCTAGACTGTATGCTTCTGTTAATACATCCTAGAATTGCATTTGCCTTTTTTGCTGCTGCATCACACTGTTGACTCATATTCAGTCTGTGATCTATTAGTATACCCAAGTCTTTTTCACATGTGCTGTCACTTAGCCCTATTCCTCCCATTCTATATATGCTTTTTTCATTTTTATTGCCCAGATGTAGTACTTTGCATTTCTCCCTGTTAAAAACCATTCTGTTAGTTGCTGCCCACTTCTCCAGTTTATTTAAATCTTTTTGAATCCTCTCTCTCTCTTCTCTAGTATTAGCTATCCCTCCTAGCTTTGTGTCATCAGCAAATTTAATCAGTTTACCCTCAATTCCTTCATCTAAATCGTTGATAAAGATGTTGAACAATACAGGGCCCAGGACAGAGCCCTGTGGTACCCCACTTGAGACATTCTTCCAACTGGATGTGCAGCCATTTACGACCACTCTTTGGGTCCGATCACTAAGCCAGTTATGAATCCACCTAACAGTTGCCTTGTCCATTCCATACTTAGTCATTTTTTCAATAAGGATTGTATGAGAGACTTTGTCAAATGCTTTGCTGAAGTCAAGATATACTATATCTACAGCATTTCCTTGATCCACCCAATCAGTGATACCGTCATAGAAGGAAATTAAGTTAGTCTGACATGACTTATTAGTTAGAAACCCATGCTGACTCTGTTTAATCACTTCATTCTTATCCAGGTATTGACATACATGTTGTTTAATAATTTGTTCAAAGATCTTTCCTGGTATAGAAGTCAGACTCACCGGCCTATAGTTGCCTGGGTCCACCTTCTTCCCCTTTTTAAAGATAGGAACAACATTTGCTCTTCTCCAGTCTTCTGGCACTTCTCCTGTTCTCCAAGAATTTTCAAAGATTATGGAGAGGGGTTCAAAAATTTCTTCTGCTATCTCCTTCAGTACTCTGGGGTGTAATTCATCTGGACCTGGAGACTTGAATTCATTTAGGTTAGCTAAGTGTTTCCTCACTATCTTTCTGTTTATAGATATCCTGGATTCTTCTATTCCCTTAATAGGACAGTGAATAACAGTTGATGTTGCATTTCCTTTCTGAGAGAAAACAGATGCAAAATAGGAATTTAAAAGTTCAGCCTTCTCAACATCCTGTCTTACCATTTCATCATTTTCATCCTGTAAAAATCCTATAGCATCTTTGACTTTTCTTTTACTTTTGACATATCCCCAAAATCCTTTATTATTGCTTTTGACATCTCTTGCAAGCCTCAGTTCATTTTCAGCTTTAGCTAATCTGATTTGTGCCCTGCAGGTTCTGCAGACAGCATTATATTCTTCTTTAGATATGCCTCCCTCTTTCCATTTTATAAACATTTTTTTCTTCCTTTTAAGCATGTGCTTAAGTTCTGTGTTCATCCATCCTGGTTTCCTTAAATGCTTCCTATTCTTCCCTCTTTTCGGAATTGTTAACAACTGTGCTTTGAGAATTTCATTTTTCAAGATTTCCCATCCTTCCTGGACATTTTTGTCTTTAAGGATATCCAGCCATTGGATCCCTCCAATTCTCTTTCGGAATCCCTTAAAATCTGCCTTTCTGAAATCTAACCTTGACGTCTGAGTCTTCACAGGTCTTCCACCTCTAGTTATCCAAAATTCTAAAATAGCATGGTCGCTACCTCCTAGGGTCCCAGCCACTTTTACCTCCTCAACCATTTCCTCCCTGTTTATAAGGATTAGATCCAAGGTAGCAGTTCCCCTTGTTTTCTCCCCTACCTTTTGGAAGATAAAGTTGTCAGCAAGAGAGGATAAGAATTTCCTTGACCTGTTAGTTTTGCCTGAGAGAGATTCCCAACAAATGTCTGGATAGTTGAAATCTCCCATGACAACTATGTCATATTTTTTGGAGAACTTGGCCATCTGATGCATAAAGAGTTCATCTATATCTTCGGCTTGCACAGGCGGCCTGTAGTAAATGCCTACAATGGTGTCCTTTCCATTGTTCTGTCCTTGTATTCTTACCCAAACAGTTTCCACAGAACTCCCAGTCTCTGAAGCTTCAATCTCTGTGCAGATATACGCGTTTCGAACATACAATGCGACACCCCCTCCTCGTTTATCAAGTCTGTTTCTTGCAAATAAGTTGTATCCTTCTAGTCTTGTATTCCAATCATGTGTATTGTCCCACCAAGTTTCAGTGATTCCAATTACATCATATTTCTTTTCCTGTGTTAGTAGTTCCAATTCTCCTTGTTTGTTGCCCATGCTTTGTGCATTAGTATAGAAACATTTTAGTTTGTGATTGGTTTCTCTTTCTCCAATATTTTTATTAATTAGATTCTTTCGTCTTTGTTCTTCCTTTCCACTTCTAATAGCAGAGTTCTCAATAGCATTTGTCAGGTGTATGGCTTTTTCTGGTCTTTTGCTTCCCTTCCCATGTTGTTCTAGTTTAAAGCTCTCCTTACAAGTGTAGCAAGGCGACTTCCAAATACATGTTTTGATTGAACTGGTTCCCAGTCTTCTCTTTTTCTGGTAATATATGGCAATTGCTGCATTTGTTTAAACCACCTAGAGGTATACAGGTTCTTACTTATACATAGAGCTAGGTTATTAAACTTTCTGAGTGCACTATTGAATATTTAGAGGGGCACAGATTTTAAAATGTGTATTCTTTGCCAGTTTTCTCACATCTAGACCCCTCAAAGTCGCTTCAAAAGTGCTGCATTTATTTAAACCACCTAAGAGGTATATAGGTTCTTCCTTATACATAGACCTAGTACTCTATTTTTTGCTTGGTGCTGTGAATAGCCTTATCTGTAGTGTGCATATGAAATGGCATTATAGACTACTTGTGACTATTTGTATAATAAATGCGTGCGGTTTATATTCTCTAAATACATCTGTTTCTATCTGTGGGATTTTGGATGTGGGAGGGTCATTTTATCATAACCATATGACATGACCAGCTTGCATTTTTGCATGTTTTTAATTGTTTTTATGGGTCTAGTGTTGTTCCATGTGTGTGTCTTTTTTGCTTAATAAAAATATTTTTTTGTTTACTACCCAAATTACAATTGTGGTGTTCACTTTTCATGGGCAAGTCGCTTTTTCCTGTTTCAAACCACAGGGGTCTGCCGCAGACCCGGGTTGTCATGCCAACCTATCAGCGACCTGCGGACATGTAACACGGGAGCTGATGGGCGGGATTAGTGACACATTTCCGCGAGCGTGTTACATGCTGCTGTCAGAGATTAACAGCAGCATTTAACATGTTAATAGCCAAGGGTGGATCGCAATTCCACCCACTGCTGTTAGAGGCACATGTCAACTGTTCAAATCAGCTGTCATGTGCCGGAAAAGTTGTGGGCTCACCGTCGGATCCCGCAGCAAACAGGGGCAGCACACCTTAGACATAACTATACGTCTAAGGTGGTAAAGGGGTTAATAATGTTATAAAACTAATAAAAATAGCAAAATATTTCCCAAAATTAAAGCAATTTAACAATATCTTGTCTTACAAAAAACAAGCTCTTACATAGCTACAGGTATGAAAAAAGTTACGGCACCTACTATATGTTGACACATAAAAAGAAATCATTTGGTTAAAAGACAAAAGCAGATTTTATTTTAAAAAAATAATTACATTTAAAGAACATAAACATATTTGATTTCATCGCATCTGTAATGACACAATCAATCTAAAAATTAGCATTCTATTTATCCCACCGAAAGAACACCACAAATAAGCTAGACATGCTGTTTTGGGGTCACAATGCTTAATTTTTTTTCATAAAAATCAATAAAAGTCATATAAACCCCCAAATCATAAGAATAAAGTCTACAATTTAGAAAAAAATTGACCAGCCTATTCGAACAAAATAGATCAAGTGTGAACAGGAGCAAGTTGCTAAGACTGCTTAATATGCAAACATAAGGACCAGCACTAAGATTTATACAATCATCGAATCTGCCTGGCTGAACTGAAGTGGTTTTATTGTGAAGTGGAAGTATCAACGAGGAACATCCACTCTTCCACAAAGAGGTAGACCATGCAAGATCACAGAGTGGAGTTGTTAATGGCTGACTTTGTCTTTAGGATAAGTCATAAATATTAGATCACTGACGGTCTCACTTTCGGAACCCCCTCTGTTCAGCTGTTTGGAGATGCTAAAGTTCCCATGTGTGTGTCACAGCTTCTTACATCTTTAGAGTCCTGTTTCATTCTCCTTAAAACAGCTGATCTCTAGGGTTGTCGATAGTCGGACCCCACCAGGTAAAGGGGCTTTGCTTCCTCTCAGGCAGAGCTTAAACTGTAGTGGACAACCCCTTTACAGTTTTCACACGTACCGGAGACACTAATACATGTAGACCCATTCAAGTGAATGGGTGTTGTGAATTCTCTTGATCTGACTTTTGAGTCAGGGCTACCTCTGGTGGTTACTGCTGGTAGTGGAGCTGGTCGGATTGATAGAAGTCAGCCATCTGATGACGATGATTGGAAGTCAGGGGTCACTGATTGGGAGGATATAAGTGAGCAGGCTTCTCTCAGCTGCTGCTGGTGATTGTTTCTTCCTGTGCATTTTGAGGTCTGCTGTCTCCTGCCTGATCCAGCATTTTTCAGTTAACTTGTTCATTTGCTAATCCTTTGCATCTGATATGGTTTTGCCTCTTTCTGCTTTGCTGTGAGGGTTCAGCGTGCTCCCTGCTGGGGCTCTGCTGGACCCCGCTCCATATGTTACAACTTGTGTCAATTTGTTCAGTCGCCTGTTATGTTAGTCTCTTTTGCTTTACTGCCAGTTCACACCAGAATGCTGATATAGTGGGGGAGAGGTCGTGAGACCTCAGTGTTTTTTGTACATCAGACGTGTTGGATTTGCCTGTCCTTTCCTGTCTAGACAGTTTGGGCCCCATCATTTGCTCAGTCTATTTTCTACCTGTGTTTGTGTCTCATCTTGTCTCACCGACAATAAATGTTTGGGGGCTATCTATTCCTTTGGGGTTCTACTTCGGTGCAGTTTAAATTTTGCCTTTCTTGCTTTAGGCTTAGTTAGCTCTCCAGCTGTGCCGAGGCGTCTAGGGCATCGTAGGTACGCCCAACGGCTACTGCTAGTTGTGTTGTTAGGATTAGGGGTCTGCAATCTGCTAATTTACCAACCTTTCTGGTTTTCTGGTGGCCTAGTCTATTCCTGCCATCCTCCTCGGTGACCAGTTCATAAAAAATGAGTTTGTGCACATGTCAGTGTGTTTCCATGGACCGTGTGTCCATGGGCAAAATATGCTAAAAAGTCTGTTTTTTAACAGCAGCAAGGTCTGCAAAACATCCCACATACTGATGACACATGGATGACTTCTGTGTGTCATCAGTGTGACACATACAGGCTCCTGGGAAGCAGCTGTACTGTTAGCGCTGTGCCCCGGTGTCCGGTGCTGAAGACGACTCTCATCATTCTCTCCGACTCAGCCAGTGATCAGCGTGAGCAGGGGAGAATGTTGAGTGTTATATTCAACTGATAACTGTGAGAGCAGGTGTAAGGGGGTGAAGAGGAAGAAGAGCCAGAAGGAGGTTACCTCTACTGCTCCGTGCCGGAACCACACAGCCAGGCAGCAGGGTTACCAGGGGGAAGACTTGCTGACCTGGACTGACTGCACCATGTGACTGTAAGGGGCAGTTGGGGAAGAGAGGGGGCGGTGGATCAGAAGCAGAGCAGGCTAAGGGTGAGAAAGCAGAGCACGCCAGAGACAGAGGAGCACGCATCACGTAGATGCTACAGCAGTGAGAGAACTCCCCGTCAGAGTTTATACATATATATATGCATAAACTGTTTATGTGTGTATTTGTACTGTAATGTTGAAGAATCATGAATCCCCAGACTGCCCACCCAGTATTTCTGTAACTTGCATTTTACTGCTCTGTGTTGCAGATTTGTGGAAACAAGTGTATTTTTAAAGGGAACTTATCACCAGTGTTTGAGTCTTTCAACAAATGCAGCCACCTTTTATCTACTCTGTGCTACATTACACCAACATGTACCGTATATTAAGTCCTGACCCCATTTACTCACAAACAAAACATTTGATTTGCTCCCACGCTGCATTTAAGTGAGGATGGTCAGGCATCATCTCTGTAGTGTGAGTGCCTCCTTTCTGTTCCTAAACGCCGCCCTTCGGCTCTGATAAATATGGATGACTTGTCATCCAGATAGCACAACAAAATCCTCCGTCTGCACAGTAGCATCGCCGTCCCACGAAGGCGCACTTTCACCAGTGCTGGAATTAAATATTTTGCCGCATATGCATTAATGTGCCTTGCTCCACCCACAGAGCAAAGTGGACGGGCCGGCGATGATGCAGCACAGGAGCAATGTTTCATTGCACTATGTAGATGATGTAGGATGAGTCTTACACATCAATCAGCATCGGAGGATGGCGATTAGGATACACGCCCCCCACAACATAAAATAGGTCACTTGTGAGAATGACAATTATTCCAGGCTGGAATCTCGTGACATCATAAGGCTTCACTTTGGTAGCGTTGATATGATGGCCGCCTTCAAATTATTCTAGTTACCAAAAATGTAAAAAGTGATGAGGACGGGAGAAGGGTTTAATGCAACAGTTTAAATAATAATAATAATAATCCCCGTATTTTGAGAGCTATAATTTTTCCATATTTCAGCCCACAGAGTTATGTGACAGCATGTTTTTTCGCGGACTAGTTTATGTTTTTATTGGTACCATTTTTGGTCACATGATTTTTTTGATCGCTTTCTATTCCGATTTTTGTACAGGCAGAATGAGCAAAAACCATCCATTCAGGAATTGTCCCCCCATCATTCTGGGTGTGGTAAAATTGATAAGACAGCTTCATTCTTCAGGTCAGTACGATTACAGCAATACCCCATTTATATAATTTTTTATGTTTTGGCGATTTTACACAAGAAAAACTTTTATAGAAAAAAAATAGTTTTTTATTCTGAGAGCTATAACTTTTTTGTCTTCCTCTTGATGTAGCTGTATGACAGCTTGTTTTTTGCGGGAAAAGATCACGTTTTCATCGGTACCATTTTATTTATATATTTTTTTCCCATTGATATTTATTCCACTTTTTCCAAGCGGTATGATGATAATGCATAGTTTTCTAATTTTTTTTTATGGTGTTCATTGAAGGGGTTAACTAGTGTGACACTTTTATAGATCGGGTTCTACTTTTTTGTTTAATTTTTTTACATAAAAATGTGTATTTGTTAGTGTAATATTATTATTTTGTAATTTTTTTCCTTATTTTTCCTTTTTTTAACTGTTTTCTTACTTTTTTACATAGTCCTGTGGTGTAATGACTACTGTGTCCACTAGGGGGCGCTGTGTGGATGTCCCAAGAGAGAGGATGAGTGGCAGAATACTGAGTGGCCGTTGTGTATCTCAAAGTGGGTGGCTTTGAGATGAAGGCTTGGTTATGTGCTGATCAGCAGAGCTGATCTTTCCTGCCTATGTGTTAGGGAGAAGCCTTCAGGCAGCTGGAGAGATGGGCGGGTTCGAGCTGCCTACAAATCCACCCAGGGGTGTGTCTGATAACACCTATTGTAAAAGGCTATGTGAGTATGTGAAGGACCTGTGATGAGGTCATAGCCATGTGACCCGGTGGGTGTGGCTACGGACCATATATGGTGGCCAGAGTAGGTTACATGGGGTGAATGCTGGGACCTGATTGGTCCAGTTTGGAAGGTCCCATGAGGAGAAGGATCTCCTCACTAGCAGCCTGTGGAGCGGCTGTGTGTGAGCAATGGCGATGTGTGCCTGAGAGCTCCCTGGAGGGAACTAACGTATGCGATGGTGAAGCCGCATAAGGAACCCTGACGGGTGACATAACGCTGAGGCTGATTAGCCTATCCAATGGACGCTATGCTGATATGACTTGTATGTTGATTACACTGGTTTATACTGTACAATAAACCATATGGACTGTGATGGTATATGAAAATCCTGGTGCCGGATGTGATTTTTGTGGCTGCCAAGCGAGAATCCCCTACTTACATGACAGCGCTACCTCACAGTCCCTTTATGGGATTTTCACTTTTTTACTTTGATTGCAGGGATAATACATGGCAGTACACCAGCATTGCAGTGCATGACACCTATACTGAAAGCTTCTGACACCAAGCTGTGAGCGTGGTCTTAGAAGCATTCCGTAGCTTGGTGACCCGGGGGACGTCAGTATCACCCCTAGTCACCATGACAACGATCAAGGCACCGTGATGACGTCGCGGGGGCACCAATCTGAAGGCAGAGGAAGCTCCCATCCCTCTGCTTTCCAAACCCTGAATGTTGTGATCACACTTGATTGCAGCATTTAGGGGGTTTAGAGCCAGGGGCGGCCACTGGCAGCGCTGAGCTGCTGCACTGATCGGGCAGGAGGTGTTGATCTTTCATGCTGTGATCGGTCAGTCAGAACTGACACCCAGCCATGAAGGGCCTATGTCCCTGACTGGACATTAAGGGGTTGAGGAAAAGGTCTTTGGCCTCTTAAGCAATATAAGTAATGTGTTATAAGATGCAGAAAATGCAGCCAGGAGTCCAGCAGCCTGTAGGATGAGCTGGAGGGGCTATGTCAGGTGAGGGGGTTCCCTCTGAGGTAGATGTGTCAGGTAGGACGGGGGAACTGTCAGGAGTGATATCTACACAGGCAGTGCAGGTCTCAGCCTGTGACAGAGCGGAGTCTGCTCAGATACAATATGGAGCTGAGTGGAATCTCCCCGCTGTGGGTCATAATTGTTCTCTAGCTCAGGCTGAGAGATTTCACATAGGCCAGGATCCTATCTCAGAACTGACAAGTTCTCTTTCAGCAGCAGGAGCGGCCTCTCTGCGCTGTTACCCTGGGAACATGGAGCCAGGGACACAAGATGTCCGTTTTTTATTTGAACAGGGACATGTGACATTGGCAGCCAATCACAGAAGACCTTGTGTCATGGCATTGTGGATGGTTTCTGTGTCCTGATTGGCTGCAGGAATCTACACACGTTATTACAGAAAAAAAATGAAAAAACAAAACACTCCACCGCTCCTCTGACCTAGACCAGGCCCGGATTGATAACTTACCCAACCGGGCATTTTCCCGCTGGGCCGCTATTTATTATCCACTTGTGGGCCGCTATTTATTATCCACTTGTGGGCCGCTGGCTGGCGGCGCCCGCTCCTCTGGCCGCTTGCCAGCAAATGTGGCAGCCACCGGCCTCTTTTTTCCTGTCGCCGGCCCTTTAGATTTGCGGGCACGGTGGCAGCGGTTCCAAAGGTTTTGCTGCGGCACCCTAGGGGTTAAGAACGTGCCGCGACGTGACTCTGCACGTTGTGGACGTTCTTTGAGGGCGGAGGAGAGCTGGAGAGAGGGCACGCCTCTGCTCTGCGCCTCCGTCACTGTCTGCCAGGCACACTGAGTCACTGACCTATCATCAGCGTCGCCGCATTCACCGACCCAGGCCAGGAATCTATCCAGAGGAGAGGAGGCTGGAGCTGCTGTGCGACTCGACTGCCCCCGCGTGCTGGGCTCAGGCTGAAGTTCAGGACAGGTCCAGACCAGTAAGTTCATTAAAGCAATCTCATTCCAAGCGGTGTGGGCCAGGGGTGAGTTATAAAGAGGCTGGGGGGGCCGCCATCTGCCTGCAGTCAGTGCACTAATGTGGATGTATATATACAGGGCAGGACTGGGGGGGGCCGCCATCTGCCTGCAGTCAGTGCACTAATGTGGATGTATATATACAGGGCAGGACTGGGGGAGCCGCCATCTGCCTGCAGTCAGTGCACTAATGTGGATGTATATATACAGGGCAGGACTGGGGGGGCCGCCATCTGCCTGCAGTCAGTGCACTAATGTGGATGTATATATACAGGGCAGGGCTGGGGGGGCCGCCGTCTGTCTGCGCTGATGTGGATGTATATACAGGGCAGGGCTGGGGGGGCCGCCATCTGCCTGCAGTCAGTGCACTAATGTGGATGTATATATACAGGGCAGGGCTGGGGGGGCCGCCGTCTGTCTGCGCTGATGTGGATGTATATACAGGGCAGGGCTGGGGGGGCCGCCATCTGCCTGTGCTGATGTGGATGTATATACAGGGCAGGACTGGGGGGGACGCCATCTGCCTGCGCTGATGTGGATGTATATACAGGGCAGGACTGGGGGGGCCGCCGCCTGCCTGTGCTGATGTGGATGTATATACAGGGCAGGGCTGGTGGGCTGCCATCTGCCTGCACTGATGTGGATGTATATACAGGGCAGGACTGGGGGGGCCGCCATCTGCCTGCGCTGATGTGTATATACAGGGGCTGGGGGGGTCACCATCTGCCTATGCTGATGTGATGTATACACAGGGGCTGGGGGGCCACCATCTGCCTGCACTGATGATGATGTATATACAAGGGCTGGGGGGGTCACCATCTGCCTGGTCTGATGAAATGACTTATGTGATGTACAGTATATACACGGGCTGGGGGGTCCTGGCTGGGATGATGATGTATATACAGGTGCTGTGGGGCTGGGGCTGGTGTGGTGATGTGCATATACAGGTGCTGCGGGGCTGGTGTGGTGATCTATATACAAGTACTGCTGGGCTTTCGATACTTGTGGCACTTGTGATTCTTACCTCTTTCTGCTCCTCCGCTGCGGCGTCTTCTGACTGTGCTGTTTCATCTGCCTGAACAGACACAGTGCAGAGAGCTGGAAGACACCGACGTTGAGGGGTCCGGAGCAGAGCAGCAGCCAGCGAGGAGAGGTCAAGATTTCAGTTTTTGTTTTTTTTAATGTTTTGAGCAATATATGAGGCCCATCATACACTGGAGCATTATATGGAGTCTCATATAGGGCCCATTATATATGGAGCATTATATGGGGCCCATTCTGTTTGGAGCAATATAAGGGGCCCATCATATTCTGTATGTAGCATTATATGGGGCCTATTCTGTATGGAGAAAGGTATGGGGCTCATTATACTGTATGGAGTATTATGTGGGGCACATTATACTGTTTGGAGCATTATATGGGGCTCATTATACTGCATGGTGCAATATATGAGCATCATTATTCTGTATGGAGCATTATATGGGGCTCATTATTCTGTATGGAGCATTATATGGGGCTCATTACAGTGTATGGAGCAATATATAGGGCTCATTATTCTGTATGGAGCATTACACGGGGCTCATTATTCTGTATGGAGCATTATATGGTGCATATTTTTCTGAATGGAGCACTATATGGAGATCAATACAGTGTATGGAGCAATATGGGGGCTCATTATGCTGAATGAAGCAATATATGGGGCTCATTATTCTGTATGGAACTTTATATGTGGCCCATTATTCTGTATGGAGCATTATATGGTACCCATAATGCTGTATGAAGCAATGTATGGAGCTCAGTATACTGTATGGAGCACTATGCGGTACCCATAATACTGTATTGAGCATTATATGGGGCTCCCTTTTCTGAATGGAGCATTATATGGGGCTCATTATTCTGTATGGAGCATTATATGGGGCTGATTACAGTGTATGGAGCAATACATGGGGCTCATTATTCTGAATGGAGCAATACATGGGGCTCATTATTCTGTATGGAGCATTATATGGGGCTCATTATTCTGAATGGAGCATTATATGGTGCACATTTTTCTGAATGGAGCAATATATGGGGCTCATTATTCTGAATGGAGCAATATATGGGGCTCATTATTCTGTATGGAGCATTATGTGGTGCCCATAATACTGTATGGAGCAATATATGGGGCTCAATATTCTGTATGGAGGACTATGTGGTGCCCATAATACTGTATGGAGTACTATGTGGTGTCCATAATACTGTATGGAATCATAGAATCATAGAATCATAGAATCGTAGAGTTGGAAGGGACCTCCTGGGCCATCTGGTCCAACCCCCTGCTCAAAGCAGGATTCGCTAAATCATCCCAGTCAGATGTCTGTCCAGCCTCTGTTTGAAGACTTCCATTGAAGGAGAACTCACCACTTCTCGTGGCAGCTTGTTCCACTCATTGATCACTCTAACTGTCAAAAAGTTTTTTCTAATATCTAATCTGTGTCTCCTCCCATTCAGTTTCATCCCATTGCTTCTAGTCTTTCCTTGTGCAAATGAGAATAAAGTTGATCCTTCTACAATGTGACAGCCCTTTAGATATTTGTAGACAGCTATTAAGTCTCCTCTCAGTCTTCTCTTTTGCAAACTAAACATTCCCAAATCCTGCAACCTTTCCTCATAAGACAGGGTTTGCAGACCGGTCACCATTCTGGTCGCTCTTTTCTGAACTTGCTCCAGTTTGTTGATGTCTTTTTTAAAATGTGGTGCCCAAAACTGGACACAATATTCCAGATGAGGTCTGACCAAAGAGGAGTAGAGGGAAATAATGACTTCACGTGATCTAGACTGTATGCTTCTGTTAATACATCCTAGAATTGCATTTGCCTTTTTTGCTGCTGCATCACACTGTTGACTCATATTCAGTCTGTGATCTATTAGTATACCCAAGTCTTTTTCACATGTGCTGTCACTTAGCCCTATTCCTCCCATTCTATATATGCTTAATTCATTTTTAGTGCCCAGATGTAGTACTTTGCATTTCTCCCTGTTAAAAACCATTCTGTTAGTTGCTGCCCACTTCTCCAGTTTATTTAAATCTTTTTGAATCCTCTCTCTCTTTTCTAGTATTAGCTATCCCTCCTAGCTTTGTGTCATCAGCAAATTTAATCAGTTTACCCTCAATTCCTTCATCTAAATCGTTGATAAAGATGTTGAACAATACAGGGCCCAGGACAGAGCCCTGTGGTACCCCACTTGAGACATTCTTCCAACTGGATGTGCAGCCATTTACGACCACTCTTTGGGTCCGATCACTAAGCCAGTTATGAATCCACCTAACAGTTGCCTTGTCCATTCCATACTTAGTCATTTTTTCAATAAGGATTGTATGAGATACTTTGTCAAATGCTTTGCTGAAGTCAAGATATACTATATCTACAGCATTTCCTTGATCCACCCAATCAGTGATACTGTCATAGAAGGAAATTAAGTTAGTCTGACATGACTTATTAGTTACAAACCCATGCTGACTCTGTTTAATCACTTCATTCTTATCCAGGTATTGACATACATGTTGTTTAATAATTTGTTCAAAGATCTTTCCTGGTATAGAAGTCAGACTCACCGGCCTATAGTTGCCTGGGTCCACCTTCTTCCCCTTTTTGAAGATAGGAACAACATTTGCTCTTCTCCAGTCTTCTGGCACTTCTCCTGTTCTCCAAGAATTTTCAAAGATTATGGATAGGGGTTCAAAGATTTCTTCTGCTATCTCCTTCAGTACTCTGGGGTGTAATTCATCTGGACCTGGAGACTTGAATTCATTTAGGTTAGCTAAGTGTTTCCTCACTATCTTTCTGTTTATAGATATCCTGGATTCTTCTATTCCCTTAATAGGACAGTGAATAACAGTTGATGTTACATTTCCTTTCTGAGAGAAAACAGATGCAAAATAGGAATTTAAAAGTTCAGCCTTCTCAACATCCTGTCTTACCATTTCATCATTTTCATCCTGTAAAAATTCTATAACATCTTTGACTTTTCTTTTACTTTTGACATATCCCCAAAATCCTTTATTATTGCTTTTGACATCTCTTGCAAGCCTCAATTCATTTTCAGCTTTAGCTAATCTGATTTCTGTCCTGCAGGTTCTGCAGACAGCATTATATTCTTCTTTAGATATGCCTCCCTCTTTCCATTTTATAAACATTTTTTTCTTCCTTTTTAGCATGTGCTTAAGTTCTGTGTTCATCCATCCTGGTTTCCTTAAATGCTTCCTATTCTTCCCTCTTTTCGGAATTGTTAACAACTGTGCTTTGAGAATTTCATTTTTCAAGATTTCCCATCCTTCCTGGACATTTTTGTCTTTAAGGATATCCAGCCATTGGATCCCTCCAATTCTCTTTCTGAATCCCTTAAAATCTGCCTTTCTGAAATCTAACCTTGACGTCTGAGTCTTCACAGGTCTTCCGCCTCTAGTTATCCAAAATTCTAAAATAGCATGGTCGCTACCTCCTAGGGTCCCAGCCACTTTTACCTCCTCAACCATTTCCTCCCTGTTTATAAGGATTAGATCCAAGGTAGCAGTTCCCCTTGTTTTCTCCCCTACCTTTTGGAAGATAAAGTTGTCAGCAAGAGAGGCTAAGAATTTACTTGACCTGTTAGTTTTGCCTGAGAGAGATTCCCAACAAATGTCTGGATAGTTGAAATCTCCCATGACAGCTATGTCATATTTTTTGGAGAACTTGGCCATTTGATGCATAAAGAGTTCATCCATATCTTCAGCTTGCACAGGCGGCCTGTAGTAAATGCCTACAATGGTGTCCTTTCCATTGTTCTGTCCTTGTATTCTTACCCAAACAGTTTCCACAGAACTCCCAGTCTCTGAAGCTTCAATCTCTGTGCAGATATACGCGTTTCTAACATACAATGCGACACCCCCTCCTCGTTTATCAAGTCTGTTTCTTGCAAATAAGTTGTATCCTTCTAGTCTTGTATTCCAATCATGTGTATTGTCCCACCAAGTTTCAGTGATTCCAATGACATCATATTTCTTTTCCTGTGTTAGTAGTTCCAATTCTCCTTGTTTGTTGCCCATGCTTTGTGCATTAGTATAGAAACATTTTAGTTTGTGATTGGTTTCTCTTTCTCCAATATTTTTATTAATTAGATTCTTTCGTCTTTGTTCTTCCATTCTACTTCTAACAGCAGAGTTCTCAATAGCATTTGTCAGGTGTATGGCTTTTTCTGGTCTTTTGCTTCCCTTCCCATGTTGTTCTAGTTTAAAGCTCTCCTTACAAGTGTAGCAAGGCGACTTCCAAATACATGCTTTCCAGTCTTCATAAGGTGCACCCCATCTCTAGCAAGTAGTCCATCGTATAAGTAGTTCACTCCGTGATCCAGAAATCCAAATCGTTGCTGACGGCACCATCGACGTAGCCAGTTGTTCACCTGCAGAATCTTATTCCACCTCCTTGTTCCATGGCCATCCACTGGGAGGATGGAAGAGAAGACCACCTGCGCTCCCAGTTCTTTCACTTTCTTGCCTAAGTCTTCAAAGCCTCTGCAGATGGTTTCCAGGTCATTTCTTGCGGTGTCATTTGTCCCCACATGTAGTAGCAGGAATGGGTAGTCATCTGTAGGTCTGAAGAGTCCTGATATCCTGTCAGACACATCTTTAGTTTTTGCACCTGGAAGACAGCACATTTCTCTTGAAGTTATATCCGGTCTGCAGATAGCGGCCTCTGTTCCTCTCAACAGGGAATCCCCCATGACCACCACTCTCCGTTTCTTCTTCACAACATTTTTCTTTCTCCATCCAGGAGGACTCTGAAGGCGTACAAGGTTGCTGTTTGTTGGCAAAGTCTTATCCTGATGTATTTCTTCATCGTTTTCCTGCGTGAGAGCCTGGTACTGGTTTCTGAGCAGTACGGGTGCTGACTGCCTCCTGATCCTCCTGCTTCTCTGGGTCACATGTCTCCATTCCTCTGTTTCTTCAGGTGCACTTCGAATTTCTTCTCTTTCTGTAACATGAAGAGATAATTCTGCTCTGTCCAAGAACTCTTCACCTTCCTTAATGATCTTCAACGTAGCTAACCTCTTTTCGAGATTTTGCAACTTTTCCTCCAACAGGGCCACAAGCTTGCATTTGTGGCATGTGAAGTTTGGCTTTTCCACTGGTAAATCTGTGAACATGTAGCAAGAAATGCAGCTCACCAAATGGCTCCTGGCCTCTTCCTTCTTGAGATTTCTTAAAAACGATGAAAGATGAGCTGCAACGGCCAAAACCCAGTGATTGTTGAGCTCGCGGAGACTCTTCACTTATCCCAGAAGGCACTGGGAATATGCAAATGATCTCCTCAAGACTCTTCCCCTGGTTTTCCGATTTCCTCTTTTCAGCTGCAACGGCCAAAACCCAGTGATCGTTGAGCTCGCGGAGACTCTTCACTTATCCCAGAAGGCACTGGGAATATGCAAATGATCTCCTCAAGACTCCTCACTCTTCTCCTCAAGACTCTTCCCCCTCTTGAGCCCCCAGCTTCTCCGCGCTCTCTGTTCCTGCCTTCAGCGGTCACGTGGTACAGCTCATTAAAACTCATGAATATGCACATATTCATGAGTTTTAATGAGCGATATCACATGACCGCTGAACGCAGGAAGAGAGAGCGCGGAGAAGCTGGGGGCTCAAGCGACAGCGTCAGGACAGGTAAGTATAGCGATACTCACCTGTCCTGCGTCCATGGCTGCTTGCTGCTGTCTGTCATCGGTCAGTGACTTCAGACAGCAGAGGGCGCGGTGACGTGATTAGCGCGCGCCGCGCCCCCTGCAGTCTGAACGTCACTGACTGATGACGTGGCAGATAGCGGTGAGCAGCCATGGACGCAGGACAGGTGAGTATCTGACACCCAGCGACGGAGAGGTGAGTATGTCATTTTTTTTATTTTTACATGCAGCAGCAGCGGCAGCACATGGGGGAATAATCTTAAGGAGCTTCTTATGGGGGCAGTATATGGGGGGAACAATCTATGGAGCTTGTTATGGGGGCAGCATATGGGGGAACAATCTGAAGCTTCTTATGGGGGCAGTATATGGGGGAATAATCTATGGAGCTGCTTATGGGGGCAGTATATGGGGGAACAATATGGAGCTTCTAATGGGGGCAGCATATGGGGGAATAATCTATGGAGCTTCTAATGGGGGCAGCATATGGGGGAACAATCTATGGAGCTTCTTATGGGGGCAGTACATGGGGGAATAATCTATGGAGCATTTTCCACCCTAGGCTTATACTCGAGTCAATAAGTTTTCCCAGTTTTTTTGTGGCAAAATTAGGGGGTCGGCTTATACTCGGGTCAGCTTATACTCGAGTATATACAGTATTTGTTATAATTTTCTTTAAATATGGGATTTTAATGTGCAAAAGTAATGTCATAAAAAAAATGTCATTAATGTCACAGCGTCCGCAACAATCTGAACCATAACTTTATTATATTATTTATCCCACCTGGTGAAAGCTGGAAGTTAAAAAATAAAAAACACTGCTATAATCATTTGTTTTTCTTTAGTTTTTTTGTTTAACCCCTTCACCACCTTGGGTTTTTCCAGTTTTGAGTTAACGTTTTTTGCTCCCCTTTTCCCAAAGCCATCATTTTTTTGTTTTTCTTGTTATTCTGTCAATTTGGCCATGTGAGGGTTTGTTTTTTGCGGTACCAGTTGAACTTTAGAACAACACCATTAGTTTTGCCATGTATTGTACTGGAAACCAAGAAAATATATTCAAAGTGCGGTGAAATTGAAAAAAAAAGTGCAATTCCACAGTGGGTTTTTGTTTTGCTGTTTTACCATGTTCACTAAATGCTAAAACTGACCTGCTATTATGATTTTCCAGGTCGTTACGAGCTCGTAAATAGCAGACGTGTCTAGGTTCTTTTTTATTTAGAAGGTTACAAAAATACAAAGTTTCTTAACAAAAAGTCACCATTTTCCGAGACATATAGCGTCTCCATTTTCCAAGGTCTCGGGTTGGATGAGGGCTTATTTTTTGCTCGCCAAGCTGATGTTTTTATTGATACATTTTGGTATAAATACAATCTTTTCATCGCCCGTTATTGCATTTTAATCCAATGTTGTGGCGACCAAAAAAATGAAATTCTGGCGTTTTGACTTTTTTTCTTGCTACGCCTTTTACCGATCAGATTAATTCTTTTTAGATTTTGATAGATCGGCCAATTCTGAATGCGGGGATGCCAGATATGTGTATTTTTTATTGTTTTATTTTTAATGGGGCAAATGGAGGGTGATTTGAACTTTTATATATATATTTTCTTACATTTTTAAAACTTTTTTCTCACTTTTCACTGGCTTCAATAGTCTCCATGGGAGACTAGAAGCTGCGATCTTCCGATCGCTTGTGCTACACAGAGCAGGTCTTCAGCACTGCTCCATATAGCTAAAATGCTCACTTGCTATGAGCACCGATCACTGGGCGGCGCTCATAGCAATGCGGCAATTACAATTAGTACATTTGTTTGTGTATTTTCCTCTCATGTACCAATTGATAATTTCCACGACCAATATGGAGTCTCTATAACCAATATTTCACAAATGTATGTACCCCCCCCTTTTTTGGACTGTCTTCTGAAACTTCCTTCTCTAATTTTGTCCACCAAGGGTCAAACATTGTGAATCTTGAATGTTGCTTGTATACAATCCTCCTGCCTAGTTAGGCATTTGTGTTCACAGAGCATGTTCATGCACACTTTCCTTCCAGCTTCCAAGTAAATGTATACATCCTTGGTGCATTGCCATCTTTCGCGCCCTTATGTGAGGCGTTAATTAAAGCTATTTACATGTGTGTCCTGTTGTAATATTTTCATTAAACATTTTCATTGAGTCTAAAATGGGTTGTCTACTATTAGGGGTTCCATTGCCTATTTATACATTTATTTCTCAGTTTTCTATTGAGCAAATGCATGTTTTGCATATTACTGGCAGCTTCATCGCTCCTATATATACTTTTACACTTTGGCCTATTTATTGACCACCGTATGGCGCGGATTTTATCTATTTAGGCCTCATATATTTTGGCCTCAGTACTCATTTCCCTGCCTATTTTGTCACTCTTGCAGGGCCTTATCTTCTAGATGCATGTTTCCTTAATATGTATGTTAAATAACATTACTTTTTATAGATCTGCCTTAAATCACCTTCCTTTAGGTGTTTAAAATATTTTTCAAATACTTTGATGGAATTTTTACTATTTGTATTATGCTTGGTTTCAAAGCTTGGGTCTAGCATTCGCATATACATCAGACTCTACACCTCTTTCTCCATGTGAGTGGCGGTGGTATATCGTCCTCCCGGCCCCTCCCATCAGTTCCTGGATCATTTTGCCATTAGGCTTCCACATTTTCTCTCCTGTGACATCCCTACCCTCATCATGGGCGATTTCAACATCCCCATTGCTCTTCCCCTCTCCCCATCTGCTACTCACCTTTTATCTCTAACCTCCTCATTTGGCCTTTTGCAGCTTACCAATTCTCCAACGCATGAAGAAGGAAACTCCCTCGACTTGGTCTTCTCTCGGCTTTGTGCAGTGGATGATTTTGCAAACTCCCCTCTCCCGCTCTCTGACCACAACCTTCTTTCATTCTCTATCAAGAACTGCCAGGCTGCTCAGGTCACCCCCATTGTCCATATTTATAGTAACATACAGGCCATTAACACCCAGAAACTTATGAAGAACTTGCAGTCTTCATTGGCCCCTATCTCCTCCCTCTCATGTCCTGATTCTGCATTGAAGCATTACAATGAAACACTTCAAAGTGCCCTGGATGAATTTGCTCCTCCTATACATAGAACACCACAACACAGATGACGACAACCCTGGCACACCCTGCAAACACGTTTCCTGCAGCGGTGCTCTAGGTGCGCCAAACGTCTGTGGAGAAAATCCAACCTACCCGAAGATTTCATCCATTATAAGTGTATGCTTCGAAAATACAACACTGCCCTTCACCTCTCCAAACAAACCTATTTCAACACCCTCATCACTTCACTGTCCAATAACCCTAAACATCTCTTTGACACTTTTCATTCTCTACTCAACCCAAGAGTACAGGCCCCAACCACGGAGCTCCGAGCTGACGATCTGGCCAATTAATTCAAAGAAAAAATTAACCAGATCCGGCAGGAAAATATCTCCCAATCACCTCATACCATGCCCTGTCCTCCCTCCCCCACTGCATCTAGCTCACTCTCTGATTTTGAACCAGTCACTGAAGAAGAAGTAAGCAGGCTCCTTGCATCTTCTTCTCGCCCAACCACTTGCACCAGTGACCCATTTCCGTCACATCTACTCCAGCCCCTTTCCCCTGCTGTCACCCCTCACCTAACTAAAATATTTAACCTCTCTCTCTCTTCTGATATCTTTCCCTCCTCATTTAAGCATGCCATCATACATCCACTACTTAAAAAACTATCCCTCGACCAAAACTGTGGCGCTAACTATAGACCTGTCTCTAATCTTCCCTTCATCTCTAAACTCCTTGAACGCCTGGTCCACTCCCGTCTTATCCGCTATCTCTCTGATAACTCTCTTCTCGACCCTCTCCAATCCGGTTTCCGCTCTTTACACTCTACTGAAACTGCCCTCACTAAAGTCTCTAATGATCTACTAAAAGCTAAATCAAATGGTCATTACTCCATGCTAATTCTCTTGGATCTCTCTGCAGCATTCGACACTGTGGATCATCAGCTCCTCCTCACTATGCTCTGTTCCATTGGCCTCAAGGACACCGTTCTCTCCTAGTTCTCCTCCAATCTCTCTGACCACTCCTTTACTGTGTTTTTTGCTGGCTCCTCCTCCTCTCATCTTCCCCTTACTGTTGGGGTTCCTCAAGGATCAGTCCTAGGCCCCTCCTCTTCCCTTTGTATACTACCCCTATTGGTCAAACAATCAGTAGATTTGGTTTCCAGTACCATCTCTATGCTGACGACACTCAATTATACGCTTCTTCTCCTGACATCACGCCAGCCTTTCTAGAAAACACCGGCAATTGTCTAAATGCTGTGTCTAACATAATGTCCTCACTATATCTGAAACTGAACCTGTCAAAGACTGAACTCCTTGTGTTTCCTCCCACTACTAATGTACCTATACCCGACATTGCCATTTCCGTGTGTGGTTCCACTATTACTCCCAGCAACATGCCCGCTGTCTTGGGGTCATACTTGACTCCGAGCTTTCCTTTGTCCCCCACATACGATCACTGGCTCGCTATTGTTATCTGCATCTCAAAAACATTTCTAGAATTCGACCTTTTCTTACTTCGCAAAAACTCTGACTGTTTCTCTTATTCATTCTCGTCTCGACTATTGTAACTCCCTTCTAATTGGTCTCCCTCTTACCAAACTCTCCCCCCTCCAATCTGTTTTGAATGCTGCTGCCAGGATCATATTCCTCGCCAATCGTTACACCGATGCCTGTACCTTGTGCCAGTCATTACACTGGCTACCCATCCACTCCAGAATCCAGTACAAACTTATTACCCTCACCCACAAAGCTCTTCATGGGTCAGCACCACCCTACATCTCCTCCCTTGTTTCAGTATACCATCCTACCCATGCCCTCCGTTCTGCTGATGACCTGAGGTTAGCATCCTCACTAATCAGAACCTCCCACTCCCGTCTCCAAGACTATATACATGCTGCACCAATTCTTTGGAATGCACTTACCAGGTCAATCCGATAAGTCCCCAATCCCTACAATTTTAAGCGTGCCCTGAAGACGCATTTATTCAGACTGGCCTACCGCCTCAACACATTAACCTAATCTATCCCTATATGGCACAGCCAAAAGTTTTTACCATAACCAGGTTCCCCACATTATGTTCCCACATGCTTTATGCATCCATTAGCCCTCTGCATCTGTACTGTTACACACTTAACATTATGGCTGGTCCATACAATCAGGGCAACTGTTACCACCCACCTATATTGTCTCCCCTTTTTTCCTCATAGATTGTAAGCTTGCGAGCAGGGCCCTCATTCCTCTTGGTATCTGTTATGATCTATGTGATTATTGTTATGCTGTAATGTCTATTGTCTGTACAAGTCCCCTCTGAAATGTAAAGTGCTGCGGAATATGTCGGCGCTATAGAAATTACATACATCTAATGTTTATCTATTATTTTGTGTATGAATGTAGTGTGACTTGCTCAGTGCAAGTGCTGCTTGATTCCCTGTTACAGGAGTTATATGTGATTCCCGTGCATGTGTGGCGCCCCTAAGGCTCAGTCGCCACAGAGGTTCTGCACCTTATAAGGTGTAGTGCCCCACCATCCAGGTAGGGTGGGAACTCCTTTCCACACTCGCACCCCACACAACAGGGTAGTTCTGCACAACCACATTGCGGCTCAGTGCTTAGAGAGTAGCAGAGCACCTCTGGTGGTTCCCTGCTTGGAACACTGGATGTGTTGGGAGGTGGGTGGAGTTAAGATACATAAAAGAGTGGGAAGGTGTAGGATGTGAGGTTCAGTCTGGCAGAAGGTCAGGCGGGTAAGATGTCACTGAGACAGGAGTGAGGATCCCTGGAAGAAGGGATGGAGGAAGGAGTGCTGCAGCTGCCTCAGTGATCTGAGCCAGCTGGCACAGGAAAGGAACAGAAGGAGAAAGATGTAGAACTGAAACCTAAGCTTCCATAAGAGAGAGAGAAAGAGACAAGTACGGAACGAAGGAGTAAGGAGAACAGAGAGGACGTGGGTTGGAAGAGGAACCCTGCCTTTAGGTTCTCAGCGCAAAGCCGGGGCCCGCTCCCCGAGGTTGTATGGACGCTTATGGTTCTGCAGCAGACACCGGTGGAGTAGTTGGTTGTAAATGCACTACTCCCATCTAAGACTTGGGGCACAACAGCAATTGATTAGAGAGCCGGGACTCAGGAGAAGGGAGTCCCCGAAGCAGGCTACAGCTGTCTGCCATACGAGTAGAATTGTTAGGAACATCTGACAGGAGGAACTCCAGGGTACCACGGTACTGGAGATCTTCACACTTTAAGGCGCAATAGAGGAGTCGTTCAAGAAAGGTACATGTTGGCGGAGTGTTGGAGAGGAGCTTTCCATCTGGCCTGGAGGTTGGCTGAGTCTCTGACCCGGAGGACACGGCCCGGAGGCAGGCACCCTTCTGTACCGCAGACTGTGAGTAAAGCCTTGGAACTGCAAGCCTCGGTGTCCTCCATTCATTCCTGCGCCAACCCACTTAGCACCACTACATCTGGGTACCATCCTTTACACTGTCTGCGCCTTTCCACAACCATTACAACTACACTGCCCTGGGACATCAGCCCTGCCTGTGGAGGGCTATACCATCACTGCTGCATCACACCATCTGTCCCAGAGGATCTGTCTGCAGCATCGGCTTAACACCTCCCTTGCAGAGCACCACAGGTGGCATCACGAACTATTCCATTTCATTAACTACATATACTTCCATTACTTGGGCGCCCAGGGCCACGGTCCTGGTCACCGCTGCTGTGACACATTCCCCTGACACCGGCCCGGTACCGAGTACCCCATAGCCCTGGGAGGGCAACCCACATGCGTTGTCTGATAGGCATTATTTGTATGCCATTTATGGTCTTTGTGAACTGTATAAAGCGCTTTATGCCCTGTTCAGCACATGTGCCGTTTTGTTGGCTTATATTCTCTGCTCTTTATAGGTTCAATGCCTTCTTTGCGATATGACTTCAATGTGAAAGCTGCGCATGCGCTGTTTGTCCTGTGGTAAGGTGACGACCTCTATGATAAAATGTAAATGTGGTGTTTGCACATGCACCCTGTATTGGATCTAGCACAAGCGCAGTCTGACCTATGATGAAACATAGATGTGTTGCTTTGCGCATGCGCCCTTAATTGTGTCTAGCGCAGGCGCCGTTTGATCTCCTGCCCAACTTTATTGTTACATCTGGTGACGCTAACAAGATGGCCAAGGCCGCGCTTATTCCTCTGATGCCTCATTTCAGTAAGATTCTTCTTAACTTAATTATGCTGCACATGTGTTCTTTGCATAAATATATAGGGCACACACTGAACACTGATGCTCAGCGCTTCAACCTCCCTTGAGAAAGCCACCTGGGTAGTGGCGATATGCATGGGGCCTTGCTCCCCTCACTATTCCATCCCACATCTGCACCATGCACTTTATTTTTGATGCACCTTCATGCTTTTAGGAGCTTTGATTGAACTGGCTCCCAGTCTTCGCTTTTTCTGGTAATATATGGCAATTGCTGCATTTGTTTAAACCACCTAGAGGTATACAGGTTCTTACTTATACACAGAGCTAGGTTATTAAACTTTCTGAGTGCACTATTGAATATTTAGAGGGGCACAGATTTTAAAATGTGTATTCTTTGCCAGTTTTCTCACATCTAGACCCCTCAAAGTCGCTTCAAAAGTGAAGTGGTCCCTAAAAATATAGGTTTGTTAAATTGCATTGAAACAATGAAAAATTGCTGATAAACTTTTACCCTTTCAAACAATTTAACAAAAAAAGTCATTTTAAGAATGATGCTGATGTAAAGTAACCCAGAAGTCATTATCTCAGTAAATTAGAATAAATAACAAAACACACCTGCAAAGGCTTCCAAAGCATTTAAAAAGGTGCCTTAAAAGTCTGTTTAAGTAGGCTCCACAGTCATGGGGAAGACTGCTGACTTGACAGATGTCCAGAAGGCAGTCACTGACACACTCCACAAGGAGGGTAAGCCACAAAAGGTCATTGCTAAAGAAGCTGGCTGTTCAGAGTGCTGTATCCAAGCATATTCATGGAAAGTTGAGTGGAAGGAAAAAGTGTGGTAGACAAAGGTGCACAAGCAAGAGGGATAACTGCAGCCTTGGAAGGATTGTTAAGAACAGGCCATTCAAATATTTGGGGGATATTCACAAGGAGTGGACTGCTGCTGGAGTCATTGTTTCAAAAGCCACCACTCACAAATGTATCCAGGACATGGGCTACAAGTGTCGCATTCCTTGTGTCAAGCCACTCATGACCAAAAAACAACGCCAGAAGCGTCTTACCCGGGCCAAGGAGAAAAAGAACTGGACTGTTGCTCAGCGTCCCAAGGTGTTGTTTTCAGATGAAAGTAAATTTTGCATTTTATTTGGAAATCAAGGTCCCAGAGTCTGGAGGAAGAGTGGAGAGGCCACAATCCAAGCTGCTGGAGGTCTAGTGTGACATTTCCACAATCAGTGATGGTTTGGGGAGCCATGTCATCTGCTGGTGTAGGTCCACTGGTTTTATCAAGACCAAAGTTAGCGCAGATGTCAACCAGGAAAATTAGGAGCACTTCATGCTTCCCTCTGCCAAAAAGCATTTTGGAGATGGAAATTTCATTCTCCAGCAGGACTTGGCACTTGTCCACACTGCCAAAAGTACCAAGACCTGGTGAAAAAACAACATTATTACTGTGCTTGATTGACCAGCAAACTCGCCTGACCCTATCCCCATAGAGAATCTATGGAGTATTGTCAAGAGGGAGATGAGAGACACCAGACCCAACAATGCAGATGAGCTGAAGGCTGCTATCAAAGCAACTTGGGCTTCCATAACACGTCACCCGTCCAAGTATTGAGTGCATTTACTGAACTTACACTTCAGTAGGCCAACATTTTGGATTTTAAAATAATTTTTCAAGCTTGTGTTATAAAGTATTCTAATTTACTGAGATAATGACTTTTGGGTTTTCATTGGCTGTAAGACATAATCATCAACATTAACAGAAATAAATATGTGAAATAGATCACTCTGTGTGTAATGACTCCAATACAAAAAGTGAAATTTGTATACTATATGGACAATTGAAATAAATTACATTTTGATGATATTCTAATTTTGTGAGAAGCACCTGTATTAACTATTTTAGGTGGTATGACTAAATACTGACCAAATACTGAATGTGTGACCATGGTGTTAAGAGCATAAAAATTAAAAGTTTGAAAAATCCACATTTTCATAATATTTGTACAGTTTTAGATTTTTTTCATACATACCCGCAAATCATATCGACCTAAATTTACTACTATCATGAAGTACAATGTTTCACCAAAAAAAGATTCTTAGAATCACTGGGATATGTTGAAACATTTCAGAGTCATTACCACAAAAATTGACGCCTGTCAGATTTGAAAACATGGCCTAGTGATTAATGGAAATTAGAGTGTCTCGGTCCATAATGGGTTAAACTCTATGTGGCTGAATCATTAAGGTGTATATGTAGTGGAATATCTAGAGTCCCATGGACTCCAGTGGAAATTTGGACCTGGACCCCGACCAGCATGTTGGTCAGATGTACAGGCCTCTGTAGAATTCTAGATCCTATAAAGACAAACGTGTATACCCTCTCCTCTACATTAGGAAAAAGAACAAGACAAAATATATAAATCTCATAGAAAACATGGCAATACGATTATTTTCTAAGCAATACTTCTACATTGTAAGTTTAAGATACCAAACAACAATCATCACCGTATTGTTACTGAACAAGTCCACTATACGAAAACTAATAAACCAATAAAGGGGAAAAATGCCACCGCATAATAACCATATATTATCACCAGACAGCATCTGACTATAACCACCATCCTGTTTCTGAACAAAATCTTCTACTCTGTGTGCAGAATTATTAGGCAAGTGAGTATATTGAGCACATCATCATTTTTATGTAGATTCACTACCTCCATGCAATATAAATTTGAATGCTTATTGGATGAAGCTGATTATTTGTGTGATGGATGGTGTGATCTAAAGATATCAACACCCTTTACCAAAGTATGCAGAGTTATTAGGCAGTTTCTTTTCCTCAGGCAAAATGGGCCAAAAAAGAGATTTAACTCACAGTGTCAATTACTTCCAGATTTTAAAAATCATCTGCAAATCTTGAAAGTACACTCTGACCAAGGTCATTATTAGAGTTGAGCGACTTTTGTTTTTTTATGGTCGAGTTTCGTTTCGTGAAACCCGACTTTTCCAAAAGTCGGGTCGAGCAAGATCGGCCGATTATAGCGAAAAGTCGGGGTCGTCCCGAAACACGAAACCCAATGTAAGTCAATGGGGAATAAAAGTGGGCAGTGAGAGGAGGACAGGAAACACACCTACAGTGCTCATTTGAATGCCAAAAGCATCAATTCTTCTTACTTAAGCTGGTCAACCTTAATTAACTTCATAATACAAGTTACGCACTGAAAAATGGGGGTTATTTGGCTAAAGTTGTGGGGAGGTAAAGGCTGGCTCCAGGTTTTCATGTGCCCTGGGCGAAAGAGCGCCCCTTTAACACATACCACAACTCATCATGCTCCGATACGGCAGAGAAATAGCGGTATAGTACAATGAAAAATACCTCACTTTTTACATCTCATGACGAGGCCCATCTATTTCTCCATACAGAATCATTGGTCCCATATAATGTTTGAAACAGTATATGATGCGCTCCACATAATACTACAGTATATGTTGGTCCCCATGGATGAAGCTCCACTGTCTTATGGGCCCAAATAATGCTCCAAACATAATGGGCCCCATTTCTAATGCTCTAGTGTATAATGGGCCCTGTAAATGCTGCTCCAGTGTCTGATGTCCACCTTTGGAATGTTCCAGTGTATGGTGGGCCCCATCTATCATTCTCCAGAGTATAGTGCTCCCCAAAAATTGCTGTCCCAACATTGAAAACAATCAAATAAGTCTCCTCGCTAGGGAATCCCTGTACTTGTCTGGACTCCTCGTCGTCCCCATCTTCCATCTCACTGCACAGTATTTCAACCTTGCAAGTGCTGTGATCCTGAGCAAGCAGGGGGGCCCCACTCGTTGGTGACGGCACTGGCACAGGGCCCCTGATAGTACGGTGGTGTGTCTGATGGCGGGTGGGCCGAACCTGCACTTTCATCTGCAGCTTCCTCTTTGTCACCGTGTAAGATGGAACTGTATATGGGAAGGGTAACCTGAGTTTCATCAGGGTCAGATTCAGGCCGTGTAGCGTGCGAGGGGAATGTAGTGGTCTGGGTCAATGTACCAGCAGATTCATCGAGCAGTGGCTGGGCATCAGTGCACTTGTGTCGCCCCCAGGAGTACGGTCGCCACAGTGGCATTACCTTCCTCCTAGGGAGTGTGATGTCATGCTTGGGAGCAACGAAGGATCTCTCTAGCAGGTTAACTGATTGGGCGGCGTTATTCCCACGAGTCATGACCCTCCAAACAGCGTTCATGAAGGCAAAGTGTTTGTTTTACGTGGGCAGTATGGTTGCAAAGCTGAACCTTAAAGGAATGTCCAGAAGGGCACCACCAGGAGTGGAGCCTACGGCGTAATTTGACTCAATACGGGCAGCCTCAACCATGCCAGCTACAGAACAGATGCACACATTGCAAGCTTAATTCCGTTAACGAATGAGACTCCGTCATGCCCCGCAGTCCGAGTCCGGCTTACTAGAGGGACACGTGAGGCTCTGGCACATGAGATTGGCCAATAACTGGTGTGTCATGCCCTTACATGTCCGTGGCTGCATGTGCGCTACACTGAAAAGGCCAGCGTTTGTCGCTTACAGGTGCAGATAACCCGCTGAACAACGTTAGTGATGGGGATCACTGATTACAATTATTACTCGCGAACAATGATTTCCCAGTAAGTGCAGGTCAACCACAGTTCCGGAATTAGGCCTAACCGACATTCCTGAAACAATGAAAAACTTACGTGTGCAAACCACAGGTGCTGTAGCTTGCTTAACAGCTCGCCAGCCGTTCTCACGCCCAGTATGGATTACACGTGATTGCACAAAGGTGAGAAAGGGTACTGTATCCCCGGATAACATGTATGGATAGCGTACACATTCAAAAGATATGTCTATACATCAGGAGGCAGGCTCAGACGGTGTTAGGCCCAGTATGGCTTGCACGTGATTGCACAAAGGTGAGAAAGGGTACCGTATCCCCGGATAACATGTATGGATAGCGTACACATTCAAAAGATATGTCTATACATCAGGAGGCAGGCTCAGATGGTGTTAGGCCCAGTATGGCTTGCACGTGATTGCACAAAGGTGAGAAAGGGTACCGTATCCCCGGATAACATCTATGGATAGCGTACACATTCAAAAGATATGTCTATACATCAGGAGGCAGGCTCAGACGGTGTTAGGCCCAGTATGGCTTTCACGTGATTGCACAAAGGTGAGAAAGGGTACCGTATCCCCGGATAACATGTATGGATAGAGTACACATTCAAAATATATGTCAATACATCAGGAGGCAGGCTCAGACGGTGTCAGGCACAGTATGGATTTGACGGCCCAGACTACACAGCGGAGGAGCAGGGAGAGGTAAAGATTGCAAATGCTGGGGCCCTGCCCAAGCAAGGGGGGCCCACTCGTGGGCGTCGGTACTGGCACTGGGCCCCTCATAGTATGGCGGTGTGTCTGACGGCGGGTGTGCACCACCACCGTCAGAGACACTTGATTGCACTATGAGGGACCCTGTGCCAGTGCCCGCGCCCAAGAGTCGGCCTACCCACCTGTCCAGGGCAACGGCACTCGCACGATGTCGTGCGCTAGGTGGTGACCCCGGCCATTGGGGGGGGAGGCAGCACAGTTAGGGAGTTTTAGAAAGTGGCATATGTTGATGTTGGACATTCAGCTGATGCAAAAGGCGAAATAGGTCAAGTCCCAGGAAGAGGTGGACCAAAGCAAGCCATTTTTCTGTCACCCTATGTGTCATCAGGGGAGGGTGGGACAAAATCCTTGGAAACCCATGCATGGTTCATTTTAATGAAGGTTAGATCATCCACATTTTGGGTTGACAGACGGGTCCTTTTTTCTGTCAGGATTGATCCAGCTGCACTGAAGACTCTTTCCGATAGCACACTTGCAGCTGGGCAAGTGAGCTCCTGTAAGGCATATTGTGCCAATTCAGGCCAGGTGTCCAGTTTAGCGGCCCAATAGTCAAAGGGGAATGACCTGTGTGGGAGAACATCGATATGGGAGGAAAAGTAGTTTGTAACCATAGTTGACAACTGCTGTCTCCTGTCACTTTCCATCGATGCTGTATTACCAGTTGTGTGAGCGGTACTTGAAAAATCAGTCCACAACATTGTCATGAAAACCCTGTCTCCAACGCCACTTCTGCTGTGTGCACCATGAACACCCCTGCCAAGCTGCCCCCGGCCCGTACGGCTCGTGTGAGAACCATCACCGCTGCTGTGTGCTGGGAATGCCTCAAGCAACCGATTTACCAGAGTTGCTTGTTTATTAGCCAATATTAGGTCAAGGTTCTCCTGTGGCATGATGTTTTGTAATTTGCCTTTATAGCGTGGATCCAGGATGCTGGCCAACCAGTAGTCGTCATCGTTCATCATTTTGGCAATGCGGGGGTCCCTTTTTAGGATCCGCAAGGCATAATCTGACATGTGGGCCAATGTTCCCGGTGTCAATGATGCACTGCGAGTGCTGGTTGGAGGAGCACTTTCTGGCAAATCCACATCCCTCCAGTCACGCACAAACCCTGTACCAGACCTTGCCACGCCAACATTTTCACTTGCCCCACGAGATGCATCCTCCTCCCCTAAGTAATCATCCCCATCATCATCCTCCTCCTCCTCTTCTTCCTCCAACTCGTCCAGGAGAGGTCCCTGAGCAGACAATGGCTGAATGTCATCAAGGATTCCCTCCACCTCTTCCTCCTCGTCAACATTGGCTGCAGACGCCTGCTCCTTAAGGTGCGTCAAAGTTTGCATGAGCAGACGCTAGTGGGATGCTCATGCTTAGGATGGCGTCGTCTGCGCTTACCAGCCGTGTGCATTCCTCAAAACACTGAAGGACTTTACAGAGGTCTTTCAGCTTCGACCACTGCACACCTGTCAACTCCATGTCTGCTCTCAAAGTTCCTGGCCGTGTATCCTCCCACAAATGCATTATGGCCTGCCTCTGCTCGCACAGCCGCTCCACCATGTGCAGGGTGGAGTTCCACCTTGTTGCAATGTCGATAATGAGGCGGTGGTTGGGAAGGTGGAGCAATCGCTGCAGCTTCTGCATACGAACGGAGTGTACAGGCGACCGGCGGATGTGCGCGCACAGTCTTCGCACCTTATGGAGCAGGGCTGTTAACTCCGGATAATTTTTGAGGAAGCACTGCACCACCAGGTTCAAGGTGTGAGCCAAGCAAGGTATGTGGCTGAGTTTTGAAAGGGCTATGGCTGCCACAAAATTACGGCCGTTATCACTAACTACCTTGCCTGCCTCAAGATGTACAATGTCCAGCCATGACTCAGTTTGTCGCTTCAAGTACTCGGCCAGCACCTCGGCGGTGTGTCTGTCGCCCAAACACATCATCTGCAACACAGCCTGCTGACGCTTTCCACTAGCTGCTCGATAGGGGGAAACCTCGTGTGCAACAGTGGCAGCTGCAGATGGAGTGCTCGTACGACTGCGCTCTGTGGACGAGCTTTCGCTTCTGGAGGAGGAGGAGGAGGGTGGAACGCCTACAGCCAACTGCTTCCTATACCGTGGGCTAGGCAGCACTGTCCCACCACCGCTGTCCCCTGTGGACCCTGCATCCACCACATTAACCCAGTGCGCAGTGATGGACACGTAACGGCCCTGGCCATGCCGACTGGACCATGCATCAGTTGTGAGGTGCACCTTTCCACTCACTGACTGGTTGAGTGCATGGACAATGCGGTCTTTCACATGATGGTGGAGGGCTGGGATGGCTTTGCGAGAGAAGAAGTGGCGACTGGGTAGGTCATAGCGTGGTACTGCATAGGCCATGAGTTCACGGAAAGCTGCGCTTTCCACCAACCGATAGGGCATCATCTCAAACGAGATTAGTTTGGCAATGTGGGCGTTCAAACCCAGTGTACGCGGATGAGAGACTGAGTACTTTCTTGACCTACCCATAGTGTCTGGGAGGGTGAGCTGGACTTGAGAGCTGCATATGGTGGAAGTAGCGGTGGACAGGGCGGACTGAGAGAGGGTTGATGATGGTGATGGAGTTGGTGTTCTTTCTGATGGCCTAGATTCAGTATTTCGTTGATATAACAGTGGGATTCCCTGACTGCTGTGGCCTTGCAACGACACCTCAACATTTGCTGCTGTGCTAACCGGTGGGCTTACAGTGGGGGAAACAATGTAGCGTTGCTGACTACCTTCTTTGTGATCAGTTGCACATGTGGCACTTGAGGTTTGGTGTTGTGTCCACGCTTGCAAGTGCATGCTGGTTAAATGTCTAAGCATGCAACTGGTATTCAAATTTTTCAGATTTTTCCCTCGGCTAAAGGTCTTTGCGCACTTCTTACAGATAACCTTGGCCTGATCATGAGGATTTTGTTAAAAAAAGTGCCACACTGCACTCTTCCTACTTTGGCAGACATTTTGCGGCCTAGCACGCTGTGATGTTTTGACCCTCTGGACAAGCTTTCCAGCAACACTTTTGATTTTTGGAACCTGTCTTTGGAGTGCTCCGGGCCTGCCAGATAACAGCTGTTGCGATGTCGATGTCTGCTGTGGATGCTCCTCATCTGAGCTATTGGAAGCAGCACTCTCTTCCCCCAATGGATGCCAATCTGGGTCAACAACTGGGTCATCCATCACCTCCTCTTCAATGTCATGTGCACCTTCCTCTGTGTCACCGTGTATGGTGGTATAGTGTGCGGGAAGGGGCACCTGAGTCTCATCAGGGTCAGAATCTGGCTCTGTACACTGCGAGGACAATGTAGTGCTCTGAGTGAATGTACCAGCAGAATCATCTATCAGCGGCTGTGCATCAGTGCACTCCATGTCAGATTCATCTTGGCCTGGGTAATTCACCATTTCACTTGATAATCCAGGCATGGTATGTGAAAACAGCTCCATGGAGTAATCAGTAGTATGGCCTGCGTCATCCTTCAATCTTGGTTGGGGTGAAAGACACTGCAGACACTTGTGGACACTGGACACTTGGATTGTGTGAGGCCCACTGAATATCACAGCGCTATGTCACAGGCTCGATGGCACAGGTATGAAAAAAGTGACTACAGGATAAGGGAGATTTTGAATTTCTGCAGACACTTGTGGACACTGGACACTTTTGGATTGTGTGAGGCCCACTGAATATCAGAGCGCTATGTCACAGGCTCGATGGCACAGGTGTGAAAAAAGTGAATTGTAGAATTGGGCAGAATAGGAATCTCCCTAGAGTGTAGGTCTGTAAGAACGGAACAAGTCCTCCACTTATCCTTCCACAGTGACACACAGATAGCTTCACTGTGGCTGTGATAACAGCCGTTACACGGTACTGTGTGAGGAGCGTACACCGCTGTATGGTGTGAATAAATGCACGCTCAGTACCTTAGCAGGACAAAAAAAAAAATTGGGATTGCTTTTAAAAAAGCAGTTTGCAGAGCAGTGGGGAAACAGCAATGCAGCTGTCAGGAAGCCTTAGAAGGCAGCTTAACAACCAACACCGCTGATCCACCACAATATAGCCTCCCCTTGCACTGCACACACAGTGACTGGTGTGTTGCACAGGCAAAATCGCTAGCAGCAGAAGCAGTTTTTTTGTCTTCTTCCCTGCCTAACGCTCTCCCTACAGAATCAGCAACCTCTCCCTATGCTAAGATCGGCAGAAGTAAGATGGCGGTCGGCGTGCACGCCCTTTTATAACCCCTGTGACGCCCACCAAAGCAAGCCAATCACTTGCATGCCCTTCTGAAAGATGGTCGTGACCCCTGCCTATGTCATCACGTTGCCCACAGTGTCCGTGGATCCTGATTGGCTGAAAAAGAGCGCTAAACAAACTTTTGAAACGCGACTTTGGTGCGTAAGTCGCCGACCTCGTGGCCGACGTCATCCTAGGGTCGGGTTTCGTTTCATGAAACCCGACTTTGCCAAAAGTCGGCGACTTTTGAAATTGTTCGACCCGTTTCGCTCAACTCTAGTCATTATTAAATGTGTTTTTTTATTATTATTATTCATTTTTATAGCACCATTAATCCCATGGTGCTGTACATGAGAAGGGGGGTTACATACAAAGTTATGGATATCGTTAACAGTAAACAAATTTACAATGACAGACTGGTGCAGAGGAGAGAGGACCCTGTCCTTGCGGACTTACATTCTACAGGATAGTGGGGAAGAGACAGAAGGTCGGGGGTGCAGCAGCTGTGGTGGTGATGAGGCGGCAGCTCGGGCGGTGGTGGATGGTTAAAAAGAAGAAAGCCCAATACTGACCCATGTGGTACCCCTCTGTTAACTGTGACCAAATCAGACCCAAGCTTACGTGAGAAATGTGCTGCCTATGCAGCATCAGTAGTAAAAAGATCTAACGTTAAAAATAATAAAAAAAATAAAAAATCGGGTAATATTCACCTTCCGATGTCCCCAGGCCTCCGCGATGCTCTGGGAGGTCCTGTTCCCAGTGATGCTTTGCGGCAATGACCTTTGATGATGTCGCGGTCTTGTGAGACCACTACATTATCGCAAGACAGCGACGTCAGCAAAGGTCATCGCAATGCATTACTGGGAACGAAACCTACCGCGTGTATCGCTGAAGCCTGGGGACGCTGTGCGGGACATTGGAAGGTGAATATAACCCGATTTTTTTATTTTGATTCTATTATTTACAGGGATATGGTACCCACAGCCTGGAGGACAGTCTCCTCTCCTCCGGCCCATTGGTACCATCCGCAAATGTTCTGCTTACTTTTCGCATGGTGGGTACAGCGACATGCAGAAAGTAAGCAGAACAATGCATTCGTATGTGGGCGGAATCCCCGCGATTTCGCAAAATAATGAGCATGCTGCGTATTTTTCCCATAGGATTGCATGGGATGCTGTTTTTTTGCGGTTTCGCGGCAAAATCGCGCGTTAAAAACCGCCGCAAACAACGTGAAAAAAACGTGACGTGTGAGCGCAGCCTGATACTTTCCTTGGGTCTGAGGGTCTAAAACCCATGTCTTTTTTTCTGGGCATTTGGTTTTTAATTGTTTTTGTAGGACTTTGTGTGTTTTCTGCTTTTGCCAAATAAAATTTGCATTTTGTACTATACATTGTACATACATTTTTTTTCAGGTTGATCGCCATTATAGCATGTGGATGGTGCCCTCCATTTCGTTTTTTCAACAGATTTTTATCTGGTGTTTTTCTAACCCTTTGTTTCGGGAGTTGTGGCACATCATTGTATTGGTGTATTTTACAGGTTATAATTGAATTGTTCATGTATTTATAGTTGTCTTTATTCTCTTGGCTAGTTCACCCACTTTATGGATCTTTCAGCCAGAGAAACAGCGTGGAGTAACAAGGCATTAGGATTGTTTGATGAGACTGATAATTTGGTAAAGCGCCCAGCTCCTGGCTCTGATTTTCAGGCTTTATCATTTGAAATTACCAATTTACATAAGTCGCTCACTAAAATATGGTGGAACATTAGGAGCCTCGAAGAATATAAAAAAGTGGGCATAATTCCCCGAGGTCTTCGCATACAGATTTTTCCCTCTTGGGAAGCAGCTTCTGACTTCCAGTCTGTTTGGGAAACAGGGTTGGCTTAATGTTCGATTACTTTAATTGACATTTTGATTCAGCAGGGCCAGGCTGATTATATGAGACTACTCCCCCCATCCTCCGCCTCCTGAGTATATGAGACTACTCCCCCCATCTTCCATCTCCTGATGATATGAGACTACTCCCCCATCCTCCGCCCCCTGAGAATAGGAGACTACTCCCCGTATCCCCCGCCAACTGAGTATACGAGAATACTCCCCCCATCGTCCGCCTCCTGAGTATATGAGACTACTTCCCCCATCCTCCGCCCCCTGAGTATACGAGACTACTTCCCCCATCCTCCATCTCCTGAGTATAGGAGACTACGTCCCCCATCCTCTGCCTCCTGATTATATGAGACTACTCCCCCCATCCTCCACCTCCTGAGAATAGGAGACTACTTCCCCCATTCTCTGCCTTCTAAGTATATGAGACTACTCCTCCATCCTCTTCCCCCTGAGTATAGGAGACTACTCCCCCTCATCCTCTGCCCCCTGAGTTTACGGCACTACTCCCCCTCATGCTCTGCCCCCTGAGTATAAGAGACTACTCCCCCCCATCCTCTGCCCCCTGAGTATACGAGACTACTCCATCCTCCGCATCCTAAGTATATGAGACTACTCCCCCCATCCTCCGCCCCCTTGTCACGATCCATGCTGGATTGTGACAGATTTAGTACAAGTAACCTTTTTTTCCTTTAAGCTTTTGGCTTAAAGTTAGTTTTTCCCCCGGTGGCCGTTAGGGTCATTACACTGTGGTGTCTTTAGTTCTAGTTAGGCCCCCGGTGGTGGCTAGCGTTATTGCACGTGAATCACTAGCAGGTGTGATTGCTCTGGCTCTTGCCTATAAAGGAGTGTCAGGTGGTTGCAATCACTTTTGGTGATATTGCTCATTTCCAACCAAGTCTGGTGAAGGAAGGAACTACAGAGAGGAGTTCCTTGCAGCTCAGGGGAGCGCTGGTGTAATAGCTTCAGGCAGAAGCTGAATTCAGGTGTCGAGCTTCAGGGGGGAAGTTGAATTTTGTGTCATGATCTCAGTGCAGGTTTTTGAGCTGCACATCAGGGGTTAATGTCTGGAGCTCAGTGCAGGTTTTGACCTGCACACCTCGGGTTAATGATTGTTGACTCTTTTTGGTTCTGGGAGAGCCTCTTAAGCCCCTGGGAAGTTCCAATCTTTGTCAGTTATACTTTTGCCTTTGGCCGAGTCTGGTGACCTCCGTGTGCCTGTGCCTGTTCATTGTTATAGCTTGTTTATATGGTTCTGACCCGGTTCTGTTCCCCGTTGTGAGTTTGCATGTTGATTCTGTTCTGCGCTATCCTCTCTGTGTATGACTCTTTGCCTGTTATCTGAATACTCTCTGCTCGCCCCTCTTGTACCTTGCAGCTATCTCTGTGTATGACTCATTGGCTACGTCCTGACTATCCTCCCTTTCTATGCCCCTTGGTAACTTTGTCTCGCAGTTACCCTGCTAGGAGTTCTCTTGCAGCTCCTAGCTCTCTGGAGTTTAGGCCACGCCCCCAGCAGTCACGTGCTTCTGGTCCTGCTGTTCTGAAGTACGCACCTACTCGGCTACTGCCCGCTCCACAGGTATCTTTGAGCACAGTTCGCTTTACTCAGGACACACGCACTGGCTCAGTGATCAAGTTCAGTGTGATGCTCCTGACATTTTGGTGTTGTACTCTGTTGCTGGGAGCAATAGCAACAGAGCAAAGCTAAGTGGTGTTTTTTCCTGTTTGTGACTTTCCTTGTGTGTGTATAAGTGCAGTGGTGGCAATAGTTTCTGCACCGTCCAATTCACTAGAAAGGGATAGGTGTCATGAACTCATTTTCTGCTCCACCAGTTGAGAGTTCCCCTTCCGTTCTCCCTCTGGTGGTGACAGGAGGTAGTGCGGTTGGTTTAAGTGGTAGTGATTTGCCACCTGATGAGGAAGATAATGATTGGATCTCTGGAGTATCAGACTGGATATAAGAAAGCCGACGCCCTATCCGGGTGATGGTGATTCAGTCTGCTTCTCAGGTCCTGGACTTCAGCTCTCTTCCAGTCTTCTCAAGTTAAGTTTGTTTTTTGCTATTGTTCACACTTGCGCTTGTTGGTCAATTCAGTTTTTTGTGTAATCAGCCTGCCCCTGCTGGGGCTATGCTGAAATTCCACTCCTATTACTCAGTATTTGCCAATCTGGTTTTTGTCCCTTATTAGATTGGCCTCTTTTTTGCTCTGTCTCAGAATATCTCAGAGTGCTGATATAGGTTTAGAAGTCAAGTGACTTCAGGGTTAATTTTGCTATTCAGAAGTGTTGGACAATATTTTTGTAGGTTTTTTTGGCAGATTGCAGACAGTGTCTTTCCTTTTCTGTCCTTTTTAGTTAGCCGGGCCCCATCGTTTGCTCAGCCTATTTTCCTGCCTTTGTTTGTATTTTCATCTTGTTTCACCATCAATACATGTGGGGGGCTGTCTGTCCTTTGGGGTCTGCTCTGGGGCAGTCAGTTTTCCTCGTTTCCTGCTTTAGGCTTTTGTAGTTCTCCAGTTGTGATGAGGCATCTAGTACCAACGTAGGAACGCTCCACGACTGCTGCTAGTTGTGCAGTTAAGATCAGGGATCTGCAATCTGCATAGTTACCAACTTCTCTGGTTTTCTGAGACTTAGCTTGTTGTCTTTTTTTTCCTCCTCGGTTTCCCATTCATAACAGATACTGTAGGTGCAGGGTGAGCTAGGGATTTGAGGTATCCAGCTCGTCGCCAGGTGCGGAACCTGCCTAGGGATCATCAGGAGTGTAGGGACACTGACTGAGGGGAGTGCAGGAGGTCTCCACGTTCCCGTTCCCTATTGCAGGGCCCTCCATTGTAACGGTTTCCCAGTGTTTCCCTTAACTCTGTTTAAATTCGCCCTGCTGGAGGCGGTGTATCCAGGGTCACGGGTGTGATAGAAATTCGCCTTGCTGGAGGCGGTGTATCCAGTCACACGTGACATTTCACCCCTGATTATATTACACTACTCTCTTCAGCCTCATCCTCCTGTATATATTACACTACTTTCATCCTCCTCCATCTCCTATATATATTATACTACTCTCCTCAGCCTCCTCCTCCTGTATACATTAGACTACTCTCATCATCTTCCTCCTCCTGTATATATTACACTACTCTCCTCCTCCTGTATATATATTACACTACTCTCATCCTCCTCATGTATATATTACACTACTTTCATCATCTGGTACGGACTGGGGCTAAAATTCAGCTCTGGCATTTGAAATCGCACAGGCACATGTTGTCCACGTCCCCAAGAACCAGCTGAGTATATTACTAATATTACCCTGGATGGAGGAAAGGAAGAACACCGATTCTGTAAGCAACGTAGCAGACAAGGCAGCCCATGACCAGACAGGCCCTTCTGGCATTTGCCAGAATTGCCAGATGGCCAGTCCGGCCCTGCTCGGGGGGCATTCCTATTGTAAACACTGAGATGTGGGGAAGTATGCTTGACGAGAAACGTAAAACTTACATTATCCATTGAGGTCACTAGAAATGTGGAGAATTTGTGTAATTTTGTGATGAGTGTAGACTGGATGGTAACATCCTGTGATGGTTATTATGGGTTACTGCTGAACCTGGAGTGGCAGACTTATCACCCAGTTCCAATACTATTCTCATTGCTATATACAGTGCATGTCATGATAATTCTCTGCCATGTGGTACCATACTGTGCTATTCTGTGCTGGGTATCACCAGCAGTGTCCTGTGGCTATAGTATTCCACCTGTGTAGTCAGGGCATTACTGCACTGGTAAGTTATTGGGTGACTAATGTAACTGTATTCTACTTTTGATGGGACAGATATACAATAGATTAGTGACTGACGGACATTAGGCCTCATGCGGAGATGGAAGTGAGTGATAATGTCAGAGTAGAGGCTGCAGGAACATGCGTCCCTGACTCAGAACCATAAACCCAGAGTTCTAGTGACAATGCCACCTCAGTCAGTTAGAGATGCAAGTCAGCTGTGTATCCAACCCACTGCCGCCTTGTGGGGCGCGGTCTCCGCTCCTGAGCCCGCTTCATGCACTCACAACCAACATCCGCTGTACATATACAGCTAAATAAAATCCTCATAGCACACGTAGTAACAGAAAACCTGGTGTTCTAGTAACAACACAACCTCATCCTCAGGAATAAGCAATAACAACATATAGGGCGGGCTGTAGGAAGGGGGGGGTGAGTTTACATGTTACATCGTAACTGTGCAGACTACTAGAAGCCCAAAACCTAATTATTCAGAAATCCATGTTTTATGTCACTGTGGACATCAATTAATTCCTACAGATGTGCAATGTAGAGGATAAGTAATAGTATATGAAACTCATGACAATGTGCAGTGTTACCACCTTTCTATAGATCACACACTGGTAATAAATGCAGAAATACACGAGATACAGGATGATAATGTTCAATAATTAATCATTTTATTTTTGTCTCCTATCAGTATGTTTTGAGCTGTGGGAGGAAACCGGAGTACCCGGAGAAAACCCACACGGACACGGGGAGAACATACAAACTCTGTGCAGAATGAGTCCCAGATTTACACTGAAGACCACCGTGCTGCTCGCGAACAGCGCTAATCACTGCGCCACCGTGCCGTCCTGTAGTATGATGGTCCTACATCTCCAAGTAGCCTGCCAGCCATTTGAGAATGCAGGAGACTGATATGTAACAGAGAAAATAGAAGAACTCGGGGGTGGGATTCCTACAGACCCCGCCTCTTTCTTCAGACCACACCCAGGTCCACGCCTTCCTGAGTCAGTAGTCAGGTATTGGGGGAGGGGGCTGCGTTATATTTCCATTGTTGTGGCTGTTAATGCTCTTCCACCGCTTGCTCATGTAGGAGAAGCCACAGAACAGCCGCTGGTCCTCCGGGGTTACAGGTGGTTTCTGAGCTTCAGTGTCAGACATCACTTGGTGCAATTCAATTTGTTTGCTGGTTTCCATATATGGGTTCTATAGAAGAAAGACAAATCAGTCTGGTTAATTCATTAGGTATCTAATTATATCCGTCCCCTCTCGAGGGCACCTGTACAGATTGTGGATGAGCCGTGGTAACCATGTGCAGATTGCCGATATCGCCATGATGCATCGTTACCTGCCCCTTGAGAACAAGTCAACTCCTGGTGCTGCCAGGCAATCTGCGGTATCCAAATCTGCTACAACTGCACCATAAAGCTGTGTTCACATGTTGCAACCACATTGGGTTCTTTTTACTCAGTGTCAACAATAATGCATACTCTTGTTGTGTTTTTACCCCAAAAATGTCCAGAGCATAATGTTTCTTTTTTGTAGGAAAAAAATGCACAGTGTGAACACAGACTAACGTATCCAAATTAGTCACTAAGTGGCCTTCTGAAGAATTGGGGACAATAATTACACTTTTGAGAAATATGTAAAAGCCTGTCCATCCTCCACATTCTGTAATTCCACCCATTTACCAGCAGGGGAGGATAAGCACATTCTGGCCTACACTACGTAGGATTGTTACTCATTATTTGAGTATTTCTTACACATATTATCACATTATACAGACGAGGAGGTGACATTATAATAAAATAACGCTGGGCACTTACAGGTGTCATTGTAAATGGTGGACGGGACCTTCCCGCCTCTAATTCCTCCCAGTTTATGGGCGAGAAGAATGGATGTTCTTTTAGATTGCTGCAAACAACCTGCCTCTTCTCTGGTGATTTACACAAGAGCTGCAAATATAGAAGAACCATTATTATATCACAAGTAATAATATAAATAATCTCAGAAAAAACAGTGGTAACAGAATTATTTTCTCACTTTCTTATAGAAAGATGAATTTCTTAAAACAACCATTGCTAGAAACAAATATGATAGGACAGGATAGGATAGGACAGGATAGAATAGTATAGGACAGGATAGGATAGGCTAGTACAGGACGGGATAGTGCAGGATAGCATCGGATAATACAGGACAGGATAGGATAATACAGGACGGGATTGTACAGGATAGGATAGTACAGGATAGGATAGTACAGGACAGGATAATACAGAACAGGATGGTACAGGATAGGAAAGGATAGTACAGGACAGGTATCAGGATCCTGACAACGCCGGCGTACAGCCTCTGCTGAGCAGGGACTCACCCGCACTGTAAGGACCCCTGGGAACAAGAACAGCCAGAAAGTACAGATGCACAGGACCTGAATGCTGAAGTTTAGCAAGCTGGCATAGGACCTACGGTCATGTGACTGCATGCAAGGGGGTGGGGCTTAACGTCCTGCTTACAGAGAAGGTAGGAAACTCAGAGTCGGCAAAACAGAGGTCATACACAGTACGGGCAAATGAGGTACAGGAGGGATAAACAGACGGGAGGTCAGACAACGCCAAATGTCATACACAAGAGGGCGGTGCGGTACCAAAGAGACGAGCAGAGAGCAGTCGGGTCACAAGCAGAGAGTCATACACGAGAGAGCGGTGCGGTACAAGAGGGGCAGGCAGAACTCGTAACAGGGACAGAACCGGATCACAACCAAACAAGCAACAAGTTATCAGGCACAAGGCACACGTATACAATAGGTCAACTAACTCAGCTGAGGGCAGGAGTATAACTGACACCGGACACAGGTCCAGTGAGTATTAAATAGCTGCCCTCTCCCAGAGAGAGGCAGAACAATTAACCCCCAGTCTGACCAGGACGGGCCAAAGCGAAATCCCTTCCTGGATCATGACAACAGGATGGTACAGGATAGAATAGTACAGGATGGGATAGTACAGAATGGGATGGTACAGGATGGGATAGTACAGGATGGGATAGTACAGGATAGGATGGTACAGGATAGGATAGTACAGGACAGGTTGGTACAGGACAGGATAGTAAAGGATAGGATGGTACAGGATAGGATAGTACAGGACGGGATGGTACAGGATAGGATAGGATAGTACAGGACAGGATGGTACAGGACAGGATAGGGTAGTACAGGACGGGATAGTACAGGACAGGATGGTACAAGATAGGATGTTACAGGATAGTACAGGACGGGATGGTACAGGATAGGCCATCAGTAGTCGATCAGTCAGGGGCCGATACCCAATAATCCTGAGGATTAGCTGTGTGAAGAGGTTTTGGTGAGCACCGCAGCCTCTTTACTGTATAAACTGGCCTGTAGATAAGAACACTGTACATATAGGAGAGGCTGTGCCGGGGCTCCATCGTTGTCCCAATTCCTTCTATTGGATAAAGCTGAAATACCCAACACAGTGGTGATGAAATGTACGGTGTATTATCAAATCTCCTGACTGGTCTATCCTTCCTATGTCTCCAGGTAGAAGTGTCTATTTACTCACTCTCTCTATGAAATCCCTGAGCTGAGAATCCATGTTGTACGGATACCATGGTTTATCACATCTATCACACGGACCATAGTAAAACGGGTGAGATCTTGTGGCCATTTGGAAGACTATGACCCCAAAAGCGAACAGGTCGACCGTGTAATTAAAGGGCTGTCGACGAAACATCTGTGGAAATATAAGATTAGAAGAGTAAGTTAGTACATTGTTCATCCTGGGAGAGGGAAAAGTACCGTGAGCCATGGTTACTGGTAGTGTTTTTTCACGCCTAAGCCCCCATACATATGACATAATAATTTGATTGATGGCTACCTCTCAAGTCGAGAATCCCCAGTACACAGTAAACTGGTTTATTTTATTTATTATGCTTTTCTTATTCAGCGCGATCTTATTCCGCAGTGCTGTACATACAGTGCTTTCCCTATGTCTTTGGAGTGGGGAAGGAAACCAGAGAACCCGGAGTAAACCCACACAAGCATGGTATTGTCCTTGGTGGGATTTGACCCCAGGACCCCATCAGTGCAAGACTGTAGTCCTAACCACTGAGCCACCGTGCTGCCCTAGGCTTATGCTTCTGATATTGGCCGGTTCGGCTGACCTAAGTCTAATATGTATGGGGGCCATTACACAGTCCATCTATTAGATAACAGTTAGTAAATGTGAGCGCTGTGGTGATAGATCTGTGATTCCACAAGCTCCACATTAAGTGAGAATTGCAGGTGAATAATAAGAGATATTAGTAGTCACAGTCACCTCAGGAGCCATATAGGGAAGAGTGCCATAAAAGCCTCTGATCTTCTGAGAGCCAAATACATTCATAGCAGCAAGGCCGAAATCAGCAATCTTAGCGTGTCCATCACCGTCCAGAAGAATGTTATCTGGTTTTAAATCCCTTAAAAAAGAAAGAAAAATAGTTATGTGAGTCAGACGTAGATCAGCTGTAGTGCTTGGGTTGCTGTGGGGGCTTCACAGGACCACTCACTTTACACTGGGGGCCGATTCACTAATCCTATCTTATGGCTGTATGACACATTAGGAGCATCTTCAGAGGCTTTTGTCTGATGTTACACCACTATTGTTTTCATTACTTAGAGCCAATAATTTTCACAAAAATCTGGTTACAGTTTAGTTGCACGTTGTGACATTGTAAGCCACATGGATTCCCATCAAACTATTCCCATTTCCATAAAAGCCTTGTCCCCTTCTTCAAGTGAGCCCCAAAAGTGTCAAAAAGACTTCATAAATGTGGTATACGTCATGTTCACCAGAATCTTGGCCAAATAACACCACAATTCTGGCACAGTTAACTATTTCCCATAGTAAATCTTTCCCTACGTAGAAAACAAGTAATGACTTTTATTACCGGTGAATAATCCCCCGACTGTGGAGAAACTCTAATCCACTCAAGATTTCTGCTGCAAGGAACCTAAAAAGGAAAACGGAAAAAAAAACTCCTATCAGCATTAATTGTTCTACTGAACCACTAATAACTATGAGGGGAGACAGCGGCCACAGAAATCACAGAGCGGCTGCTCTCTTACCTGGTCGTGCAGATATCCAGGGGGCCTCTGGAACTGATAAATGCAGCCAAATCGCCACCACTCAGATATTCCATGGCATAAAATGCATAGTCCTGTGTGAGAGGAGAGAAGATGATGGTAAATAATGCAGATTTTATCCATCCTGATAACATTTACTATGGTTCTGGGACCTATACTGTATATCCAGAAGACATGTCTCTGTGTCTGCACACATTGGAGAGGTGTCCAGGGTGAAACTAAGTCAAAATCCTCTAATGATAGCTATCAGTAATGGTGCCCAGGGCATACAGGCACACAGAGCATGCAGCAGGTCCCTTCATTTACACAGGCAAAATTTAAATTTGCAATCTGATGGAAGCAAATGGACATGATGAGAGAAAAGAGAAAATTTATAGAACGTGAGGAGTCTCTTACCGCTGTCTGGAATGTGCCATAGACATGTGTGAAGAATCTGCTGTCTTCAGTAATTTCCAGGACATCTCTCTCTATGCGGAGGATGTCTTTATAATTCTCCAACAATTTCCTCTTCTTAACCATCTTGACCGCCAGCTGAAGTCCGCAGGGTTGATGTGTCACCAGCATCACCTTGCCAAAGCCGCCTTCTCCAAGCTTCCTGGTAAAGATGAAACTCTCAAGAGAAAAACAGGCAGTCACTTGCTCTGAAGGGCTGGTGGTCTGAGCACCGATTACACCTAGAACGGAAAACAGATATAAGAACTAACAATCTTACGTGCTCATATATAATGCTACAATAAATTGGCAATTTTTTTAAATCTAATATGAAGTTTGAACCATGATGAACCTGGTTACCACCATATTTTGGCTGTAGAGCCCCAAGTATAGACGGTGGAGAGCTCTGATGTACGTGGTAAGATGTATGGGATAAGATTATGTCATTAGGTAACATTTTGTAAAATAAATGAACACTTTATATAAAGCATGGATGTAACCTGTGACTAAATGACTATAGACTTTACCTTCTGGAGCTTGATTGATGGATTTATCACTCTCACGTCTTCTCTTTGTGGTGGTCTCAGTGTCAGATGTCCTCTTTCTCTTAAGCTGTTCTCTACAACTTTGATTTTCAACTCGCTCATGATATAAATGAGAGCTCCTGGTTTTAGCTGATAAGCTAAACCTTATTTCAGAGGTAACATCTTTTCCACTCTCAGATTCCACCATTCTTCCTCTCTTATTTGGGGTTTCATCTCCTTTTTCAGGAGATGTGTTCCCTCTCTTTTTCCCCTTTTTAAGGGTCTTTTTCTCTGGAGGATGTCCAGAAGATGATGTACAGGGATCATCTGTCTTCTCAACAGGCACGTCCTGTACAATGTCCTGAGAAGGTTCTCCTCTCTGGGAAAAATTCTCTTCCATGCTCTTATTCTTTTCTCCACACTTCCTTTTTTGTCCCATGATAAGTTAATATCAATAATAACGAAATTGCTAAGTGCACAAAAGTAGTCTTCACTCTCCAACCGATGAAGGTAAAGTAAGAACAGCGACATCGGAATCCTTAGCCTAACACTTAGTATTGTGACATCATCGCCACTGTGACATCATCTCCATTGTGACATAATCAGCCAGAGTGAAAGCGATGATGTCATCGGCTGCTCCAGGACTAAGTTTGAAATAATCAGATAACCTAGTATAAGAAAAGTTTAGTTTTTCATAGTAACATACTTAGCATATTTCAAGATCCTACTCAAGGTTCCTAAATGTTTTGCATCTAACTATTTCAAAAAACTGTGAACACTAGAAAAAAAAAAGAACTGATGCAGCAACAAATACAAAGATTAATAACCAAATAAATAAATGTTTCTTTATTCAATATGTAAAATTGCTGGACACAATCTCATTAAAATAATATATGAAGAAAAACCTATTATAATAACAATCGGAGACTCGGGTCTCCAGAGTACCAAGAATATTAGACAGGTGATTTTTATGTTATGGTTCATGGGTTCAAATCTGCAGTGATGCATATGAATGAAAATAGGAACAACGCCATATTGTGCCCCCACCGCCTCCATCCCACAGGCATGTGTTGTGTAGAGGCCATAGCGATATTTTATCTACATATAAAATCTCCACATTCTCCAGTGGATTTTATACTCACTGGCATTTTGTCCACAGTGATATTTTACCCTGCAGGAGCCATAGGATGACGTAGTTGCATGACTTTATCTCTCTGTGGATGTAATGTTACGGTATTATTACTGCGAGGAAAAAAGTGAAAAGAAACTATCCGGCGCTAGGAATCCGTTGGCTGCATTAGGAGATCAGCTGTATATAATGGATCTCCCAGGATATACGACCATAAGGGCGATGCTGGACACTCTATAAGGTGTAGTCCGTATACAGCATCTTCAGAGAAAAGAGTGTTAGACACCTTGGAAGTAAAATGCATGTATACATTATTTCTATGCAGCGGTAGATGGGACGTGCATGCAGGCAACATTATGTGGCAACCGATTTTTCGCACTGTGACTAACGCTTCTTCTGGCCCGACTCTGTCATGACATCAGTACAAATTGTGCAATTGCCGCATCTAATTTCCTTTTGCTGTAGAATTTTCTAACCAGGTGGTTTTCCTATCACTAAAGCGGCTCCACACTGAAATATCTTTTTTTTTTATTGTGATTGCGTTTCTAATTTACAATCTGGATAATTATCAATTATATGACTTTTTTTTATAAACGGCTGAATTTATAGCTGCGTATAAAGGACTGTGTTTAGAAAATCTGTTTGTTTTTTTGTTTTATTCTTCTCTCTTCATCTGTAGAATATGGCAGGTCCCTGGGGCTTCGCATCTTCAGAGGTACTGTGAATTCATTTTTTTGAGTACCCTCTTTTTGTTAATTTTTCTTTTCATTCCGTCTCCTGTTCCGTGAAGGTTTCCATAATATTATTTGTACATCGTATACACAAGAATTGACTGCATGGATTACATTTTTTACATGTGGAGGATGGGCACTTTCTTACTGCAAAGAAAGAGTAGTTTTCTGTAGTTTTTAGTGATGATTTCGTTGTTAATTATAGAGATTGAAATGTCTAAGAATTCTATGATGATACCATTAACCTTTCTAGTAAATTTCATATTAATTGTTTTAAGTTATAATTTTTATCATATCCCTGTTTATTATCTTTATGTTGTCTGTGCAGACTTTTTTCCATCCGTATGGCTTCTGTGTTATTATTCAGCAGTAAATAAACTTTGCAAGACCAATGTGTCCTTAAAAATTGGATGTAAAACATATACTGATTTTTTTTTGCACACCCATAAGCTTGAGTAGGTGAGACTCATCCGAAATACCGAAGAGAATGGTGTTATCTGAACAGCTCCATAGAATACCATTGATCCCAGCGCTGTCCGTGTGAGGTCTGTTGAGGCCGGGGGGACCGTGGCTGATCGCAGTCGGGTGTCAGTTGATTCTCACAACTGACACTCAGTACTAAGTGCCAGGAGCGGTCACGGACCGCTTCCAGCACTTTATCCCCCTGGAACACTGCGATTAAACATGATGGCAGTGTTCCGGAGCCGGCAGAGGGGCTTACCGCCCCTCTGCTTTTGGATCAGAGGCACAGCGGCATAACACGGGGTCCCAATTGCTGCCATGGAGACCCAATATCATTGTGAGGACATCAGAGTCTCCAGGCCTGAGAGACTTCCTGTCATGCGCAGTGCATGCCAGGAAGTCTCACAGGTCCGTGTACAGAAGCTGCAGCGCTGGCAGCTTCTATAGCATGCAGATCTGCATGCTATAGAAGTGATCAGTCTGCACACAATGAGTGTCCCATAGTGGGACAAAATGTAAAAGCAATAATGAAATTAAAAAAAAAATAATAATTGTAAAAATATTTTAAATAATAGAATAAATATATATTTTTTATCATTAAATCAATATTTGAATAAAACTAAATAATAAAACTACACATATTTAGTATCGCCGTGTCCGTAATGACTCAACCTATAAAACTGTCCCACTAGTTAACCCCTTTAGTGAACACCATTAAAAAAAAAATCAAGGCAAAAAAACAATGCTTTCTCATCATACCGTGGAACTAAAAGTGTAATAACACGCTATCAAAAAGACAGATATAAATAAACGAGATACCGCTGAAAACGCCATCTTGTCCCACAAAAAACAAGCCACCTGACAGCATCATCAAAGAAAAAGTAAAAAAGTTATAGCTCGCAGAATAAAGTGATGCAAAAATAATTATTTTTTTATATAAAATAGTTTTTATTATATAAAAGCGGCAAAACATAATATCAATTTTACTACATGCGAAATGGTGTAAGCGCCCCCCCACAAAAGAAATTCATGAATTGCTGGTTTTTGTTCATTCTGCCTCCCAAAAATTGGAATAAAAAGTGATCAAAAAATGTCATGTGCCCGAAAATGGTACCAATAAAAACGTCAACTTGTCCTGCAAACAACAAAACCTCACATGACTCTGTGGGCCAAAATATGGAAAAATGTATAGCTCTCAAAATATGGTGGTGTAAAAACTATTTTTGCAATAAAAATCTTTTAGCGTGTGACAGCTGCCAAACATAAAAACCTGCTATAAATAGTAAATCAAACCCCCTTTATCACCCCCTTAGTTAGGGAAAATAATAAAATAAAAAAATGTATTTATTTCCATTTCCCCATTAAGGTTGGGGTTGGGGTTAGGCTTAGGGTTGGGGCTAAAGTTAGGGCTAAAGTTAGAGTTAGGGTTGTGGCTAAAGTTAGGGTTGGAATTAGGGTTAGGGGTGTTTTGGGGTTAGGGTTGGAGTTAGAATTGGGGAGTTTCCACTGTTTAGGCACATCTCCAAATGCGAAATGCATCTGATCTCAATTTCAGCCATTCTGCGTTGAAAAAGTCTAACGGTGCTCCTTCCCTTCCTATTTCTGCCATGCACCCAAACATATGGGGTATCGGTGTACCCAGGACAAATTATACAACAACTTTTGGGGTTCAATCTCTCCTGTTACCCTTGGTCAAATAAAACAAATAGGATCTGAAGTAAATTTTTTGTGAAAAAAGTTAAATGTTCATTTTTTTAAACATTCCAAAAATTCCTGTGAAGCACTTGAAGAGTTAATAAACTTCTTAAATGTGGTTTTGAGCACCTTCAGGGGTGTAATTTTTAGAATGGTGGCACTTTTGGGTATTTTCTATCATATAGACCCCTCAAAGTGACTTTAAATGTGATGTGGTCCCTAAAAAATGGTGTTGTAAAAGTGAGAAATCTCTGTTTAACTTTTAACCCTTATAACTCCCTAACAAAAAAAATGTGGTTAAAAAATTGTGCTGATGTAAAGTAGACATGTGGAAAATGCTATTTATTAACTATTTTGTGAGACATACTGTATTTCTCTGTTTAAAGGACATGAAAATTCAAATTTGGAAAACTGCGAAATTTTCAAAATTTTCACCAAATTTCCTTTTTTTCATAAATAAATGCAAGTAATATCAAATAAATTTTACCACTATGATGAAGCACAATATGTCACAAAAAACATTGTCAGAATTACTGGGATCCATGGAAGTGTTCCAGAGTTATTACCTCATAAAGGGACAGTGGTCAGAATTGTAAAAATTGGCCCGGGCATTAACATGCAAATCACCCTTGGGGTAAAGGGGTTAATCTATATTCAGATTAGCTATCATTATTGTCTCTGTATAACCCACACAGTTACAAAACCTCCAAAAATTAAGTATTCAGAATTATATAATCTATAACAAACCAGAAAGAGAATAATCCCTAAAAATTAACTTTTAATTCAATCACTAAAAAACATATAATGGGTAATTTTACCATTATATGTTTTTTTAGTGATTGAATTAAAAGTTAATTTTTAGGGATTATTCTTTTTCTGGTTTGTTATAACCCACAGAGTACCTATTGGGGATTGCATCTATATTTATATTAGCAAATTTTTTCCCTCAGAATTTTTACATTTTCTTCATCTTGTATCTCTTATCTATGTGTTTTCCCACCTGACTATTGGTAGGGACATCTAGGGAAGTAAGGGATAGTCCTTGTTAAGTGCAGGTGCCAAAAAAATCGAGCTCTTAGGGTGCCAACCTCTACTGCTAGATAGGAGTCAATTAGGACTACTGTAGGGTTCTGTAGATACTTGTTATCAATTTGGTCAACGTTTACATTTATTTGTTTTTTCACCAATTGTTTACACTGGGTAGGTGTCTTTTAATGCTATAATTAAAATAAAATAGTTTTTAAGGGATTATGTGTTCACATGTAATTATTACTCACAAGTCTGTATATGATCTTGTTCGCATACTCCTAAGGTGTCTAAACAGCAGAAATCATTCAAAGTCACCCTATGTTGAAAACTACACCTCTGAAGGATTTTATTCAGGGGTATAGTGAGCATTTTGAAGCCACAGGTACTACACAGAATTAGATGACATTAAGTTGTCATATTGAAAAAGTTCATTTTTTGTACACAAATCTTGTTTTAACCCCAAATTTCTCACTTTTGCAAGGATAACACCAAAAAGTGGACCTTAAAGTTTGTTACCCATGTTCTTTCGAGCTTGACAATATCCCACATGTAATCAGAAAGTTCTGTTTAGACAAACAGAAGAGCTCGGAATGGAAGGAGCAATTTTTGAATTTTGGCAAATTTGGCTACACAGTTTGCTACCCACATACTTCTGAGTATGTCAATACCTGTAACGAATGGAAGCGGAGGCAGAGATGGTGAAGTTCACATTCGTTTTTTATTTTTAAAGTGGAACCTCGGGACCACGGTCCGGGGGGGGCTCCGAAGGGGGCGTAACTAGTGAGCCCCGGGTACCCGAAGTAAAGCCCCTCAGACAGGACCAGAGTGGAATACCCGGAGGGCACAGGTGCTACCTCCAGTTTGACCTGAGACACAAGGCAGCTGTCCCAACGGGACCAAAAGGGATAACAGGATACAATAGCAGAGTCCATAAAGAAGTAGACACACAGGTGAGGCTGGTCCTGGTTCTGGGTAGTTGGTACCTAGCAGGCTCCCGTAACCTTGTTACAGTCCATGGACATGGATGGCTGTTTGCGGAATGGGATGGCACTTGCACAGATGTTTGCAGAGATTGCCAGGGTTGGCAGGATACAGATAATCTGTGGAGACAGATAGCATGAGAGAATGCACAGAGACTGCTAAGAGCAGCGCAGACAGGTCATGAACAGAACCGGATGTAGCAATGATAGATACTCGTTGCTCCAACACTCTCCCTATGGAGGAGAGACCAGAAATAGCAGCCAGTGCACTGTCATTGGATAATTACTAGTGTTGAGCAATACCACCCGATACTGAAAAATATCGTATCGGAATGGATCGGCCGATCTAAAAAGTATCGGGTATCGCCGAATCCGATCCCGGAAGTTCCATTCAAATCAATGGAACTGAAATATCGAAATTGAAAAAAACCCTTTCTTTCCCTGTAGGTTAATTCTACATGAAGAAACACAACTAATAATGTAGAATGTATTGTGGGAGGTGTAGGAGACATTAAAGCCATAGAGTTTTAGCCCAATCAAATGGAATAGCAGGAATTAATTTTTTTTTTTTTAAAGGCGTTTGGAGTTACAAAGTTATTTACTATGTTAACCTCTTTTATATTTTGTCAGATATGTATGTTTCACTACTTCCATGCTCTTCACCTTCTTTTTTACTTCTCCCACACTTTCTCCTTCATCATCCTCAGCAGCATCTCTTTCATCAACTTCTTCTTCACCTTATTCATCTTCTTCTTCTTCTTCACCTTCTTCCTATTTAATTTTTATTTAGCATTCTTCATATTCTTCTTATTCAACTATTATTCTTCATATTCAACTTCTTCAGCTTCTTCCTATTCTTCTTCATCATATTCTTATTTGTGTCAGGAATTCCTGTAGTTGTTATCTATAAAAGTTTGAAGATTACACCTTCCGTTCAGCCTGTGACAACAGATTTACAACAGGATTTGTCCGCGTTCAGTTTGGCCTGCAGCAGCAGGCCTTTTCCAGGGGCACCACGAGGAGGAACGGACTCACCCCCATACACTGCTTAGTCTTCTTCTGCTTATAAATTATATAATATAATTTGCTCTGATTTTTAGTCTTATGCTTAATGTTCTTCTGCTTTTGGTTTTTCTGCTTCTTGGTCTTCTGTCTCTTGTTGTTCTGCATCTTGGTGGTTGTCTTCCTGTTCTTTGTCCTCTTGGTCATCTTCTTCAGGGTCATCTTTTAGGTATTCTTCTGTGTGGTCTTCAGGGTCATCGTCGTCGTCAGGGAGATCCAGAGTGAGAATCAAAAACCATTTCCACAAGCTTGAACTTGGAAAAGTAGCAGAAGGTACAAGAAGGCTGAGGAACTGCCGAGAACCAGCTGACGGTACTGGAACCCGGAGGGGCAGCAGAATGAACAAGAGCCAATGGCACAACCGTGGACCAGCTGATGCTGCTGGAACACGGTTACTAACCAGGAGGTACCTGTGCTCCAAAGCACTACCAAGGACAAGCAGACGTTGCTGGAACTCGGATACCAAGAAGGAGGCACCTAGGCCAAAGGCACTGCCGAGAACCAGCTGATGGTACTGGAACCCGGAGGGGCAGCAGAAGGAACATGAGCCAATGGCACAACCGTGGACCAGCTGACGGTGCTGGAACCCGGAGGGGCAGCAGAATGAACAAGAGCCAATGGCACAACCGTGGACCAGCTGACGATGCTGGAACACGGTCACTAAGCAGGAGGTACCTGTGCTCCAAAGCACTACCAAGGACCAGCAGACGTTGCTGGAACTCGGATACCAAGAAGGAGGCACCTAGGCCAAAGGCACTGCCAAGAACCAGCTGATGGTGCAGGAACCCGGATGGGTAGCAGAAGCTGCAAGAGCAAATGACACTAGCGAGGACCAGCTGACGGTGCTGGAACCCGGAGGGGCAGCAGAAGGAACAAGAGCCAATGGGACAACCGTGGACCAGCTGACGGTGCTGTAACACGGTTTCTAAGCAGGAGGCACCTAGGCCAAAGGCTCTGCCGAGAACCAGCTGACGGTGCTGGAACCCGGATGGGTAGCAGAAGGTACCCATGATCAACAAAGTTGCAAGGCCGCGAGCAGGACGCAGTTTCCGAAACCCACAGTCCTACAGGGGGTGCTTGTCCTATTGGCACTACGGAACCAGCCTTTATTACCAGAACCCGCAGCCCACATAGGAAGCACCAAAACTGCAGGCACCATAGACTCGGCTAACCTGACCGCAACACGACAGGACAACGTATTGGTGGCAAAGTGACGTTAACACTACCCGGAAACAGCAGGCGTGCTGGAACCAGGCTGGGCAGGAGGGTGTGCCCGTGCCAAAGACACTTCCGAGAACCAGCTGACGGTGCTGGAACCCGGATGGGTAGCATTAGCTACAAGAGTCAATGGAACTACCAAGAACCAGCTGACGGTGCTGGAACCCAGAGTGGCAGCAGAAGGAACAACAGTCAATGGCACAACCGTGGACCAGCTGACGGTGCTGGAACACGGTAACTAAGCAGGGGGTACCTGTGCTACAAAGCACTACCAAGGACCAGCAGACGTTGCTGGAACTCGGATACCAAGAAGGAGGCACCTAGGCCAAAGGCACTGCTGAGAACCAGCTGACGGTGCTGGAACCCGGATGGGTAGCACAAGGTACCCAGGAAAAAAACAAAGTTGCAAGGCCGTGTGCCGGCTGCAGTTACCGAAACCCACAGTCCTACAGGGGGTGCTTGTCCTATTGGCACTATGGAACCAGCCTTTATTACCAGAACCCGCAGCCCACATAGGAAGCACCAAAACTGCAGGCACCATAGACTCGGCTAACCCGACCGCAACACGACAGGACAACGTATCGGTGGCAAAGTGACGTTGACACTACCCGGAAACAGCAGGCGTGCTGGAACCAGGCTGGGCAGGAGGGAGTGCCCATGCCAAAAACACTTCTGAGCTGCAACTGGCGATGTTGGAGCCCAGGGGTCAATCATGCAGCAGGCTGAGGCCTACTTGGAGCAAGTTTTATATTGGTTGTACACAACTACTGATTTTAACTGGGCTCCACTTAGGCCTCCATCTCCACTGTCTCTAGTATTTCCCCTGGCCTCCAACCACGCCAGTTCCTGCTCTGAAGTGGCGTCTGCACAATCCACACTTGTTCCTGTGTAACTGTGGCTCAGTCACGTCAGTTGATCCCCTGATGTGTGTCTGGCAAGGTCTCCTGCTCAGTCCTCATACACACTACTAGTAATGGCACTTCTGAACACCAACTGGTGTTGTTGGAGCCCAGGATGAGGCATGGAGCAGGCTGAGGCCTGATGGTGTTGGCATGTGGATGGAGCAGTAGACTTTGCCGTCTACACAGCAGGGGAACAGCTGGCATTACTGAACCCCACTAACAAAGGAGCTAGTGTGTTTTGCTCTGTGAAGACGGCATTTCTGAACACAAACTGGCGTTGTTGGAGCCCAGGATCAATCATGCAGCAGGCGGAGGCCAACTTGCAGCAAGTTTTATATTGGTTGTACACAACTACTGATTTTAACTGGGCTCCACTTAGGCCTCTGGCTCCACTGTCTCTAGTATTTCCCCCGGCCTCCAACACCGCCAGTTGCTGCTCTGAAGTGGCGTCTGCACAATCCACACTTGTTCCTGAGTTACTGGGGCTCAGTCACATCAGTTAATCCCCTGATGTGTGTCCGGCAAGGTCTCCTGCTCTGTCCACATTCCCACTACTAGTAATGGGAATGTGGACAGAGCAGGAGACATTGCTGGACACACATCAGGGGATCAACTGATGTGACTGAGCCCCAGTAACTCAGGAGCAAGTGTGGATTGTGCAGACGCCACTTCAGAGCAGCAACTGACGGGGTTGGAGGCCAGGGGAAATACTAGAGACAGTGGAGCCAGAGGCCTAAGTGGAGCAGGGTTAAAAATCAGTAGTAGTTTGAATGTGGATGGAGCAGGAGACTTTGCCGTCCACACAGCAGGGGAGCAGCTGGCATTACTGAACCCCAATAACACAAGAGCTAGTGTTTTTCTCTGTGCAGACGACACATCTGAGCGACAACTGGCTGTGTTGAAGCCCAGGGATTATAGTTCAGGTGGTAGAAACATGAACACAACAGGAGACCTGGATACAGTTGACAACCAATTATTTAGTCGGGAAGAGGACTGGCAAATTCTGGGGAGATCCAGGCCTTGTTCATTTTCAGAAAAGTAAGCCGGTCAATGTTATCGGAAGAAAGTCGCGTGCCACGGTCTGTTAGTATACCACCTGCGGCACTAAAGACGCGTTCCGATAAGACACTGGCAGCAGGGCAAGCCAGCACCTCCAATGCATACTGGCTAAGCTCTGGCCATGTATCCAGCTTAGAGACCCAAAACTTGAAGGGGGAAGAGCCATCTGGGAGTACACTCACAGGGCAAGACATGTAGTCTGTCACCATCTGACGGAAACGTTGCCTCCTGCTGACTGGAGCTGTCAGTGATGGTGTAGACAATTGTAGCGGACACACAAAACTTTGCCACATTTGGGCCATAGTGGTCTTGCCTTGTGCTGAGGCGCTGCCTCTGCTCCTTCTTTGTGCTGAGTTTCCTCCACTGGCTCGATGCACAGAGGTGCTTTGTAAAGCACTAGCACCACTGCTGTCGGGTGGAATGGAAAACATGATGGACTGCACCAGTGTGTCTTGGTACTCCCGCAGTTTACGCTCCCGGTTCAACGTTGGTATGAGGGTTTGCAAGTTGTCCCGGTAGCGAGGATCTAGGAGGGTGTACACCCAATAATCAGCCGTGTAGAGAATGTGGGCGATGCGGCGGTCGTTTCTCAGGCACTGCAGCATGAAGTCAACCATGTGCTGCAGACTCCCAACTGCCAAAGAACCGCTGTCCCCTGCTTGAGGCGTAATCTCTGCCTGCTCTGCATCACCCCACCCTCGCTGTACATACTGACTAGAGCTTTGTATACCTCCCTCCTCTGGAGAGATGTCTGACTCCTCTTCATCCTCCTCGCAAAGTGTCCCCTACCTAGGCCTTTGTGAGGAAGCACGTAGCGCAGACTGTCCAGAAGCAGATGGCATTTGGGACTCCTCATCCTCCACCTCTTCCAAAACCTCATCCCTTAGTGCTTGCAGTGTTTTTTGAAGCAGGCAGATAAGGGGGACAGTCGTGCTGACTAGTGCATCATCTGCACTCACCATCCGCGTGGAATCATCGAAGGCACGCAAAACGAGGCAGATGTCCTTCATAGAGGCCCACTCAGTGGTGCTGAAGTGTGACCGGCGCACAGTGCGACTTGTTTGCGCCTGATGCAGCTGGTACTCCATGACTGCTGCCGGCTGCTCACACAACCGCTCCAACATATGTAACGTAGAAGTCCACCTGGTGGGTAGGTCACATATGATGCGATGTTCCGGAAGGCGTAATCGGTGCTGCAGAGCAGCAAGGCGCGACCTTGCCGTGCTGGAACGCCGCAAGTGAGCGCACTCTATGCGGACCTTGTGCAGCAGTGCATCAAGATCCGGATAGTCCCTCAGAAAGCTCTGCACGACCAAGTTGAGCACATGTGCCAGACATGGGATGTGAGTGAGGTTGCCAAGGCCAAGAGCTGCCACCAGATTTCGGCCATTGTCACACACTACCAAGCCCGGCTGGAGATTCGCTGGCACAAACCACACGTCGCTCTCCTGCTTGATGGCATTCCAGAGCTCCCGCGCTGTGTGGCTTCGATTCCCAAAAGTAATTAATTTGAGTACGGCCTGTTGACATTTGGCCACGGCTGTGCTCATATCGGTCGTAACAGGCTCGTGCTGCTCTGTTTCAGAGGAACTTGAGTAGGAGGAGTCAATGTGTACAGACTGGATTCCTGCAATCCGTGGAGTTGGCAGAACACGTAGAGCGCCACTCTCCAGATCTGTACCCGGCTCCACAACATTGACCCAATGGGCAGTGAGGGAAAGGTATCGTCTCTGTCCATGGTTACTGGTCCACGCATCGGTGGTCAGGTGGACCTTGCTACTGACGGCGTTTAGTAGCGCACGTTTCATGTTTGCCTCCACATGTTTCTGCAGGGCAGGGACGGCTCGCCTGCTGAAATAAAAGCGGCTGGGAACGGTGTATTGTGGGACGGCCATTGCCATGAAGTCCCGGAAGGTGTCAGTCTCCACCAGCCTGAATGACAGCATTTCAAGTGCCACTAGTTTGGCAATGCCAGCATTCAGAGCCTGTGCTTGGGGATGGTTTGCCGAGTATGGCCGCCTTTTCTCCCATGCCTGTGCTACCGATGGCTGTCAAGTGGCCTGGGAGTGTGAGGATGACTTGGAACGTGGTGCTGTGGGTGGAATGTCACTGGGTCTCCGGACAACAGTGCCAGAGGTTCTTCCTTGGCGATCCTGTGAGGACGCCAAACCAGCTGTGTGTGAGCTGGAGGAAGAGGCCCCAACACGAGCTGAAAAGGTGGTAGGTGGTGCTGTACGTTGGCCTACGTCTTCAGTGTGTCTGTGTAACTCCACCTCGTGCTTGGTCTGCACATGTTTCCACATATTAGTGGTATTGAGGTTGCTGACATTTTTCCCACTTTTGACTCTGATGACACAGCTTGCATTTGACAAAGCAAATGTCATCTGCAACTGTGTCAAAAAAGGACCACGCACTGCAAGTCTTGGGAGTGCCCGTTTTGCCTTTTGAAAGTGGAATGCTCCTAACGGGTGCCGAAGTGGAGGCTACAGGCAGTCAAGTCTGTCCCCTCCCTCTCCCTCCGGTTTTGGCTGTTCGGGGAATCTCTTCCTCAGAGCTGCTCCCACCACCTTCCTGTTCCTCACGCCATGATGGGTCAAGCACCTCATCATCTACACTCCCCTCTTCAAACTCCTGCTTCTCCTGGGTTGTCTCGCCAGCACCGTACGCAAAAGAAAGTGGCACCTGTGTCTCGTCATCATCTGATGCGTACTGAGGTGTGCTGACCATAGGCACTGGCCCACCCGCCTCTTCAGATTCAGAGGGACAAAGAAGTTACGCATCACTGCATACTCCCTCTTCTTCACATTCTGGAATGCTGCTTGGCTGGCCCCCTCTTTCCAAACCAACAGATTCCGAGAACAGAAGTAGAGACTGTGATGGCTCCTGTCCAGGGCTCTCTGACTGCCTGGGCACTTTGGCAGGTGGTGAAGAGACAAATGGTTGCTCTTCGGTGCTCTGGCCCTGAGAGGATGTGGAAGTAATTGAAGTCGATGCGTTAGCTGCCATCCATCCCACAATGGCTTCAATTTGTTCCTCCCACAGCAGTGGGGTATGGTGAGGTCCTACAAAGCTGCGCATAAATGACTGTTGCCTGCTAAAACTGGGGGATGCTGACTCACTGGTGCCAACAGCAGGCACAGAATCCCCACGTCCACTCCCTGGAGAATCCCCACGTCCTCTCCCTGCAGAATCCCCACGTCCTCTCCCTGCTGAAACTCCACGCTCACGTGCCTTACTCCCTGCCTTCTTCATCTTGCTAGACTGAGAAAGATAGGCAGAAAAGTACAAAGGGGGGCCTTAGTGTGCTTATTCCTGAACAGCTGGTTACAGGTTTAAGAAACACTAATTTTATGCAGTGTGTGTCGACTACACTTTAATGGGAGCTAATGTGGCCTACACAACTTTCAAACGTAGTGTTTGGTGAACTTTGTTTATTTTTTTTTTGGGGAAAAAAAACAAAACGGATGTGACCAAAGATTTGAAAGTGAGAGTATCACCAACCTTCTGGAGCTATTACAATGCAGGCAGGTAACCTACAATGCAAAAGATGAGGCTCCCAAAAAATTGGGTAATACTAATCTGGCTGCAGCTGAATGGCACAAGCCAGAAACAAGGCTCCTCTATCTACTCCTATATAGTGTTTGCAACCAACCAATGTAGATGGATATGGATGGATGCACACTAATAGGAGAAGAAAAATTGAGCTGCAATTAAAGAAAAATATGTGTGAGGCAGTGACGCACGCTGAGCGGCCTACAACGAGACGTAGCTGCAGGACACACTACTCAGCGTGAGCTGCACTCACACAAAGTAGGAGACCTCTCAGACAGCCGTTAACAGTGCAGCTAAGTGGGCACTAGCACTGAAAGGCTGCAGAAAGGCTCTGCTGTCTACTACTAGTGTTTGCAACCAACGTATATGGATACGGATGGAAGCACACTAGATAGACTTTTTAAAAATAAGCAGCTCAAAAGGGAAAATATGTATGAGGCAGCAATGAGGCACGCTGGGCGGCCTACAACCAGGCGTGGCTGCAGGACCCACTCCACAGCATGAGCTGCACTCACACAGCCCTTGCAAACAGCTGTGAACACTGCTGCTAGGAAAAAGAAAGCTACAGTGGTGGTTTATGTAGCCTGGGTAAAGTACAATATTGTTTTGAGAATCGCTATTTCTAACTGTCCCTCACAGTCTTCAACAGCAGCCTGTCCCTAACTGAATTCACAGCAGAGTGAGCAGAAATGGCGGCGGCGGTGGCTTTTATAGTGCATCATGACATCATTTCAGCAGCCAATCACAGCCATGCCAATAGTTAACATGCCTACATGCCTAACAGGATGTGCCCACACTTCTGAGGATTCCCATTGGCTGAATCAAAGCGAGCGGGCTCATAGCATTATGGGAACTTCCGATTCCGGTATCCGATATGAAAAAAGTATCGGAAGTCAGTATCGGAATTCCGATACAGCTAATATCGGCCAATACCCGATACTTGCGGTATCGGAAAGCTCAACACCAATAATTACCAAATTTGAAAAATGCACGCTGTCCCTTTACGAAACTAGGGGAGCGCGTGCGCGTGCTTCAATAGCTTTGCCTGAAGACCTGCTGACAGGATGCCAGGAGAAGGGGAGGGGGAGAGAGTAGGACGCCGAGGAGCAGCATGATACAGACTGGGAGCTCGCTGCTGCACAGGGACAGCGTGCAGCACAGGAGGTAAGTGGCCAGAACGGGGTGCAGCGGCAGACTGGGACGCAGAGCCAGCACGGGGACCGGGTGTAACAATACCCCACATGTAGTCTAAAAGTTATGTTTGGACAAACGACAGGGCTCGGAACAGAAGAGGCACAATTTGAATTTTAGTTGTATTTGGAATCTATAATATAACGGTGGGAGCATCACTCTGTCTGAAGCCTTTATAGACTGCTCAAGCGCGACGCACCTGCGCAGACTGGACAGAGTAACACACCCGGGGATGAGGAGGGTGGCCCAGGAGATCGCGGTATGCGTAAGCACTGAACGCATACCACGATCTCCGACACAACACCTTACCGATCCGGTGTTGCCGAGGGGTCTTGCTGGGATGTCAGGAGAGGGCGAGTTGTGGCGCCGGAATTGGTGCATGCCCAGTCCGTGCTTTCCGGCTCTACATTTTGGTAGACACACTGCAATGTGTCTTCAAGAAAATGGTGCCAGAAAGCGAGGACTGCGCAGGCGCCGATTTCATCGGCATCGGCGCATGCCCAGTCCGCGCTTTCCGGTGCCATTTTGTGGAATACACACTGCATTGTGTCTTCAAGAAAATGGCGCCAGAAAGTGACGACTGCGCAGGCACCGAATTCGCCGGCACAATCCCTCCCTCTCCTGACATCACAGCAAACAACTTACCAATCCGGTATGGCCGTGGGTTCTCGCCTTGATGTCAGGAGAGGGTGGGTTGTGGTGCCGGAATCGGGCTCCAATTTTGGGTGGCACAATCCCGCCCTCTCCTGATCTCACGGTGAGACCTCGTGGCAATACCAGAATTGGGGAATGAGGGGTACCATGCATACCAGGAAAGGGGGGGTGAGGGGAACCATGCATACCAGTATTGGGGATGAGGGGACCACGCATACCAGGATAGGGGGGGTGAGGGGACCATGCATAACAGGATAGGTGGTTGAGAGGACCATGCATACCAGGATTGGGAATGAGGAGACCATGCATACCAGGATTGGGGGGTGATGGGACCATGCATACCAAGATTGGGGGGTGAGGGGACCATGCATACCAGGATAGGGGGGTGAGGGGACCATGCATACCAGGATTGGGGGATGAGGGGATCATGCATACAAGGATTGGAGGGTGAGGGGACCATGCATTCCAGGATTGGGGGTGAAGGGACCATGCATACCAGGATAGGGATGAAGGAGTACCATGCATACCAGGGTAGGGATGAGGGGGCCATCCATAGCAGGATAGGGTTGAATGGGTACCATGCATACCAGGATAGGGATGAGGGGGTCATGCATTCGATTATAGGGATGAGAGGTACCATGCATAGCAGGATAGGGATGAAGGGGTGCCATGCATACCAGGATAGGAGGGGGGCAGCACTTACCAGGATGGGAGACCAGACCATATACCAATAAAAATGCTCGCCACCCAAGCATAGAACCTGTGTGGTTCAAGAGCAACAGGAAATGAACATAAATCTCTATTTTGCTAATTATACCCTCTAATTTATTTATCTAACAAAGTAACATAGTAAGGCTGAAAAAAGACATTAGTCCAGTTCAGCCTATAAAATTCTGTCAGAATAAATCCCCAGATCTACGTCCTTCTAAAGAACCTAACAATAACTGTAAGATACAATATTGTTATGCTCCAGGAAGACATCCAGGCCTCTCTTGAACCCTTCGACTGAGTTCGCCATCACCACCTCCTCAGGCAGGGAATTCCAGATTCTCATTGCCCTAACAGTAAAGAATCCTCTTCTATGTTGGTGGAAAAACCTTTTCTCCTCCAGACGCAGAAAATGCCCCCTTGTGACCGTCACCTTCCTTGGTATAAACAGATCCTCGGAGAGATATTTGTATTGTCCCCTTATATACTTATACATGGTTATTAGATCGCCCCTCAGTCGTCTTTTTTCTAGACTAAATAATCCTAATTTTGCTAATCTCTCTGGGTATTGTAGTTCCCCCATCCCCTTTATTAATTTTGTTGCCCTCCTTTGTACCCACTCTAGTTCCATTATATCCTTCATGAGCACCGGTGCCCAAAACTGTACACAGTACTCCATGTGCGGTCTAACCAGAGATTTGTACAGAGGCAGTATAATGCTCTCATCATGTGTATCCAGACCTCTTTTAATGCACCCCATGATCCTGTTTGCCTTGGCAGCCGCTGCCTGGCACTGGCTGCTCCAGGTAAGTTTATCATTAACTAGCATCCCCAAGTCCTTCTCCATATCAGATTTACCCAGTGGTTTACCGTTCAGTGTGTAATGGTGATATTGATTCCTTCTTCCCATGTGTGTAACCTTACATTTATCATTGTTAAACTGCATCTGCCACCTTTCGGCCAAAGTTCCCAACTTATCCAGATCCATCTGTAGCAGAATACTATCTTCTCTTGTATTGACTGGTTTACATAGTTTTGTATCATCTCAAATATCGATATTTTACTGTGCAAACCTTCTACCAGATCGTTAATAATTATGTTGAAGAGAATAGGTCCTAACACCGACCCCTGCGGTACCCCACTGGTCACAGCGACCCAGTTAGAGAATATACCATTTATAACCACCCTCTGCTTTCTATCACTAAGCCAGTTACTTACCCATTTACACACATTTTCCCCCAGACCCAGCATTCTCATTTTGTGTACCATCCTCTTGTGTGGCACGGTATCAAACGCTTTGGAAAAATCAAGATATACCACATCCAATGACTCACCTTGGTCCAGTCTATAGCTTACCTCTTCATAAAAACTGATTAGATTGGTTTGATAGGAGCGATTCCTCATAAACCCATGCTGATATGGCGTTAAACAGTTATTCTCATTGAGATAATCCAGAATAACATCCCTCAGAAACCCTTCACATATTGTACCAACAATAGAGGTTAGACTTACTGGCCTATAATTTCCAGGTTCACTTTTAGAGCCCTTTTTGAATATTGGTACCACATTTGCTATGAGCCAGTCCTGTGCAACAGACCCCGTCGCTATAGAGTCTAGTGAGGTAGTGAGTAGTTTTTTATGCAGTTTTATGCAACACAAGTTTGAAAAATTACAATTTGCATTTTTTTCACTGTCACATTCATAATTTTTTTTTCACATTCTAAGGAACACACCTCAAATTTTATTGCACTAGTTTTTGTAGTAATTGTCAGTGTACATGTGGTATCCTTGGAGAAGAAATGGTGTCATTAGTTCCCAGATATTTTTTTTTTTTACCTAGGATGCTAATTGTCAGGGGGCAGTTTGGTGGGTTAATTTGGCCGTCCCTATCTTTGTAAACTAGATAGGTTTGGCCGTCCCTATCTTTGTAAATTAGATGGCCCTTGAAATTCATGAAGGAGTCGTTGACTGCAACATTTTGCTCTGGATATAGGAATTTAGGAATGATTCTTTTAGGAGGGAAATTGGGGGTCTCAATTTGTTAAGGAGATTGTAGGTGGGGTCATTTCTTGTGGGGATTGGATCCATGAATGGAATGAAAGGATTTGGGGGTTTTGGGGGTAAAATTGGTGACATCTAATTTTATTCCAGGCCCTGCCTCTGATGATTCAGCAGTGACCACTAAATCTAACACCATCAGGCTGTGGGATCTTGTGGAGGAAGAGGGGCCATCACTGTCTGAAAACTCTACTGCTTCAGAATCAGATTTCGTTTGACTCACAAAACTAACGGAGCAAAGCAGGGTGTACCGCTGCGCCTCGGTAACCGTTCTGCATGCCATCATTTTATTTTATATGAATGCCTAACAATAAGAACTAATGTAATATTACAATAGCAGACCTAATGTAATAGTAATTTTTTTTTAATTTTATTAATTTTATGATTTTTTTTAAACTTTTGAATGAACCTAACCCTAAGCCCAACCCTAATGCTAACTCCAACCCTAGTCCAACTCTAACCCTAAACCCAACCCTATCCCCAACCATAAGGAGTTATCCCTAAGCCCTGGCTAAAAGCAAAGAAAGAAAGAAATCAAAATTATAAAATTAAAAACAAAAAAAAAACTAATTTAATCTGACTAGGAGGATGACAAATATTGGACTTTTGATCACTTTGAAAGGATCTATCACGGTGATCAAAAGTCAGGGACCAATACAGAATATCTCTGCTGTTGTTGTGCCGCCCGGAAGATCATTAACTAACATGCGCCTTGTTCTGCCCATTCTGTGCAGCTAGATATTTTTAAGTGCTGTTCCAGCTATTGCCAGTAGGTGTCATAAGTTGCCCTTCTCCTTTTATTCATGTGTTTGGAATTTTCTGTTCTCCAAATGGTTAATTGTTCAGAATCGCCCCTTCTTTCTGCCTGGTCAACAACATGTAACCGTTTTTCCAGCCGTCTCCGGAGTAGCTCCACCTGCTCAGCTCAACTCTTTGCAAACCATTGCTTATAACAAGCAGATTCCGGTAAGGATAATGCAATTATTAGTTATCTCTGTTAGCAGCCATAATGCAGCCCCTATGATGTTCATCTTGGAAGGAAAAATTTGGAATGAAGATCCTTAACCTCTTCCCGACCTTTGACGCCACGTAGGCGTCATGAAAGTTGGTGCCAATCCGACCCATGAGGCCTATGTGGCATCATGAATTCATAGCCCCCCTGCGGGTCGGGTGACCGGGGTCACTGAAAGGTCACCCGACCCGCACACACAGGACCCTTTCTACTTCACCCCAAGGGGGTGGCTTAGCCCCCCGTGTTTACGATCGCTCTGATTGGCTGTTGAAAGTGAAACAGCCAATCAGAGCGATTGTAATATTTCACAGATATTACATGTCCTTAGTCATAGGTATAGCTTATCAAAACTAGGAAGCTTAAATAAATGAACACATGAGGAGACTGCAAAGTGAACACCCAGTTTCAGGTAATTAGTTAGCTCCACTCTATTCAGACCTAAGCAGTTAATGTTGTTAAGCTAACATATAAATAAGAAATATATGTTTGCAGACATAAATGAATACATGCAAAAACAGCAATAAACCATAAATCACAATAGACATCCTAGTTTTGATAAAATATACCTATGACTAAGGACATGTAATATCTGTCTGAAACGCATAAGTAGCCTTGCCTGTCATGGTGGCTTATTAATTTGATTTTAAAACCTTCCTAATAAATGTGAGTTTAATCTTTTTTCACTAATTTTGGTGCTGGAGACCCCCTCTTTTCTTCCTTTGGATTTATAGCGCCAGTTGAACCGCACTTGACATCTCCTGGCATCAGATCGCTTATGGACTGTATGGACACTGATGTACGGTAGGCTGAATATTTTTTCCTCTTCTTTTGCATGGCTGGAGACACCGATCAGACCCCCCTACCGATTGACGGCGCCGATCGGCCGCCGCTGTCATCATCTGCTATACCCTTCCCTCCGCTCCCCCCACTTTCTGATCCCCCCTCACCCACTGGTACCTCTTATGTCCCTCTGGCCATCCCAGTGTCCCACCATTCCGGATCATGGGCGCTGCCATCTTGTAAAATGGCGAGCGCATGCGCAGTACACCCGCCGGACTATGCTGGCTGCAGATTCATTCATTCATTTGTTTTGATCACTGTAATAAACTCTCACAGTGATCAAAATGAAAAAAGTAAATAAACCCCCCTTTATCACCCCCATAGGTAGAAACAAATAATAAAATAAAGAAAATATTTTTATTTTTCCATTAGTGTTGGAATTAGGGTTAGGGTTAGAAATAGGGTTAGGGTTAGAAATAAGGTTAGGGTTGTAATTAGGGTTAGGGTTGGAATTAGGGTTGGGATTAGGGTTAGGGTTGTAATTAGGGTTAGGGTTGTGTTGGGTTTGGTATTAGGGTTGGTATTAGGGTTAGGCTTGTGTTTAGGGTTAGAGTTGGGATTAGGGTTAGGGGTGTGTTGGGGTTAGGGTTGTGGTTAGGGTTATGATTAGGGTTGGAATTAGGGTTACGGGTGTGTTGGGGTTAGAGTTAGAATTAAGGGGTTTCCACTGTTTAGGCACATCACATGGTCTCCAAACACGACATGGCGCCACAATTTATTCCAGCCAATTTTGCGTTCAAATGTCAAACCGTGCTCCCTCCATTCCGAGCCCCTACGTGTGCCCAAACAGTGGTTTACCCCTACATGTGGGCTATAAGCGTAATCAGGAAAAATTGCACAACTTTGGATGTCTAATTTCTCCTGTTAACCTTGGGAAAATAACAAATTGGGGGCTAAAAAAATTATTTTTGTGGTAAAAAAATTATTTTTTATTTTCACGGCTCTGCGTTATAAACTTCTGTGAAGCGCTTGGGGGTTCCAAAATCATATTTATTGAAATTTTACATAGTTAAACAGGAAAACACATCAATTCCGCAAACAGTGCAGAGTAGATTAATAATACATCAAGAAAATAGACATACAAACGTAGGAGGCAAGGAATAAGGGGGGGGAGGGGATATTTACACCTATGTATACGACTGTAAATTACTTAGATCAAAGGTCTTAACAGAAACTGACCCGCTAAAGTGCAGGTTCCTGAATATCAAAGTGGCATATAAGCTAGACACATAGCAGGGTTCATCGCGGGCAGGGAATATCAGACCCTGAATCGAAGTAGCACAAGCATCATCACAGTGGATTGAAGGGGAGCCGGCTACCAAGTAGAGTTGTGGGAGGAAACCGGAGTACTCGGAGAAAACCCACATGGACACGGGGAGAACATACAAACTCTGTGCAGATGGAGTCCCAGATTTATTGTACACCCAGGACCACCTCGCTGCTCGCTGACAGCGCTAATCACTGTGCCACCATGCCGTCCTGTAATTTGATGGTCCTACATCTCCAAGTAGCCTGCCAGCCAGATGAGAATGCAGGAGATTTATATGTAACAGAGAAGATAGAAGAACTCGGGGGTGGGATTCCTACAGACCCTGCCTCTTTCTTCTGACCACACCCAGGTCCACGCCTTCCTGAGCCAGTAAATAGTATAGTAAAATAAAACCTGAGGCTACAAAAAATAGATTTTTGAATATGCAAGTTTATTGTGATAATTAAATGTCAGTCACACAGTACCCAACGTTTTGGCCGAACTGGCCTTTATCAAGGGTGTTATCTGAATAAAGCATAAATAAAATTAGAGATTCTTTCTGAGAACATGATCTGTGAAATAAATACAGAGTCATTGATTGACATACTATACAAATGAAAAAAAATACAGAAAAGAGGACATTTGACCAAAATGAGCAGTGCATTAACAAAAATAAAATTAGGAATCCATCATCAGAACAAATCATCACAGTAAATCATTAAACACATGCTGTAAAAAAAAGAAAAAAAAAGGAATTATCAAATGCCATAGATAAATTACAGCCTAATGCAGCCCTAAGGTACCGTAGAAAATTGTGCAAAGAGCAAGTAAAAAAGATATAAGTACCTGTGTGGCTATATGTTGGAATTTCTAAGTTCTAAACAAAAACCGGGAGAAAGAAAAGTAAAAGACTCAGTAAGTATCAAAGTATAACAGAAAGGAGCGGTGCAGACATATTCTATCAAAAGCTATGTATAGCTAATATTAACAAACCTGAATCAGGGAATTGTGGTCAAAAGGGGGCTGCGCCGCCGCCTGTGATGAGTGCATGTGTTATCCGGAACCAATGTCTTTTTTATATGCTGTGTGGCTGACAAATGCGGTACAGCTGGGGAAATAACAGACGCCCAATGGCGCCAATATCGTGTTTGCGCAGAATAGGGAATAAAAGGCGCCCAATGGCGTCGATATCGCGCATGCGCAGACTGTCACAGAGGACGGAAGTGGGGCATAATATGTCCGGGACCGGAGGTGTGGCATAGAGGCATAGTGATGAATTGGAATAAAGTAGTGATCGCTATGGCGCAGGTGCTAGTCATAATAAAAGAAGGAAGTGGAGCATATTAAATAGAGACTAAATCTCCCGATATCATATCATGTAAAGGGGAATAAAAACCGCCTATATTGCCACATAATAAATAAAATAGTATTAAATAAAACGAAATGACTGCCATGATATTCATGTAATAATCCATATGTATACACACATAAAAAATATGGACCGACTGTAAAAAAGGAATAGAAATATCTAGACGTGCATATCCCATATATGTGTATAAACTTGTTGGAAAATTAATGTTCATAATAAATATGTAAACAGTAAGGGAAAGGGGGAAAAAAGGAAGAGAAGGAAAAATCACCAAGTAAAAGAAACCAAGGACCGAAGGTGAGTACCTTAGGGCCCCGTTACATTTAGCGATGCACCAGCGATCCTGACCACAATATGACCCGGTCAGGATAGCTGATGCATCGCTAAATGGTCGCCAGTGACCTGCCAAACAGGTAGATCTCACCAGCGATGCAGCAGCGGTCGTTACTTACCTGTCAGACGCGGCAATGTTTTCTTCTTCCGCCCGCGTCCACGCGTCGCTCGTCTACGCCAGCAGGAAGCTGTCGACGAGAAACGGCCCAGGACGTTCTCGTGCGATCAGCGATAACCAACGGGGGAGCCGGTGGGAGGTAAGTATCACATGTAGCGATATCGCTAGCAATATCGCTGCTGCGTCACAAAATCGGTGATGCTTTGGCGATATTGCTAGCGATATCGCTATGTGTGAAGCCCCCTTTACTACTACAATTAGGTCTGTAAAAGAAAAATACAAAAGAGATTATTTTTTCTATAATATATGTGAGAATCATGTGGGAATAGTGGATGAGGGCAGGTATATCTCGCCCAGATACCTTTCCTATGTGGCCTAGTCTGGTCAGTATCGCACCTGGTTACTAATGAATAATGGGAGGCGGATATAAAAGGATGCCAGGTGGTTGTGTGAGTGTCTCAGCCTGGGGACACAGAGAGTCTGTCTGTGTGAGAGACACACGTGAGTGGAAGCAGTGCCCACTGTAACTGTGGTTTGGCTGGATGGGAGAAGCCCGCCAGTTGGTAGATAGGTTGGATCTTGTTTAGTTAGTGTTGGACAGGCAAGGATTTGTTTTATGTTTTATTTCCTTTATGCATTGCTTTCACATTTAATAAACCTGACCCAGTGTCAGTTATACCCGGACCCCGGCTTGTGCGCCTGAGTTTCATGCTAAACGCACGTGACCTTTGACCCCAGCAAAGGCGATCCCGGAGTGTTTTATCACATATATAAATGAATATATACATATATAGGGGACACATACTGTATATACATACAGATATGATCTACATATTATGTTACATGTAAAAACATACAAATGTGCATATACATGCATATACATGAATGGCAATCACATGTGCACACATATTAACATGCAAATATCTATACATACATACAAGGTAAATATAGTGCTCCCTATTACAAGAAGATAAGGGCACACAAACTCCATGGCATCATAATAGAATTGAAGAAAAGGAAAATCAGTAAAAAACCTCATATTCCCTTTTTCCCTTTTAAGGCCATAAGGTTCCAACGTTTGAAGAACAAAAATCCAATAAGCCTCTCTTTCCTTTAATCTTTGTATCCTGTTGCCTCCTCATCTAGCCAAAGGTACACTGTCAATTATTTGATAGCGAAGCTGAGAAATATGATGGTTATGTGAAATGAAGTGAGCTGGAATGGGTAACAAGGTTCTCTTACACCGGATAGTGGATTTGTGTTGAGCCAGTAGTCAGGTATTGGGGGGAGGGGGCTGCGTTACATTTCCATTGCTGCAGCTGTTAATGCTCTTCCACCGCTTGCGCATGTAGGAGAAGCCACAGAACAGCCGCTGGTCCTCCGGGGTTATAGGTGGTTTCTGAGCTTCAGTGTCAGACATCACTTGGTGCAATTCAATTTGCTTGCTGGTTTCCATAACTGTGATCTATAGAAGAAAGACAAGTCAGTCTGGTTAATCAATTAGGTATTTAGTTATATCCATCCCCTCCTGAGGGCACCTGTACAGATTGTGGATGAGCCGTGGTAACCGTGTGCAGATTGCCGATAATCGCCATGATGCATCGTTACCTGCCCCTTGAGAACAAGTCAACTCCTGGTGCTGCCTGGCAATCTGCGGTATCCACATCTGCTACAACTGCACCATAAAGCTGTGTTCACATGTTGCAACCACATTGGGTTTTTTTGATTCAGTGTCAACAATAATGCATACTTTTGTTGCGTTTTCCCCCCAAAAATGTCCAGAGCATAATGGTTCTTTTTCGTAGAAAAAAATGCACAGTGTGAACACAGACTAACGTATCCAAGTTAGTCACTGTGGCCTTCTGAAGAATTGGGGACAATAATTACACTTTTGAGAAATATGTAAAAGCCTGTCCATCCTCCACATTCTGTAATTCCACCCATTTACCAGCAGGGGAGGATAAACACATTCTGGCCTACACTACGTAGGATTGTTACTCATTATTTGAGTATTTCTTACACATATTATCACATTATACAGACGTGGAGGTGACATTATAATAAAATAACGCTGGGCACTTACAGGTGTCATTGTAAATGGTGGACGGGACCTTCCCGCCTCTAATTCCTCCCAGTTTATGGGCGAGAAGAATGGATGTTCTTTTAGATTGCTGCAAACAACCTGCCTCTTCTCTGGTGATTTACACAAGAGCTGCAAATATAGAAGAACCATTATTATATCACAAGTAATAATATAAATAATCTCAGAAAAAACAGCAGTAACAGAATTATTTTCTCACTTTCTTATAGAAAGCTGATTTTCTTAAAACAACCATTGCTAGAAACAAATATGATAGGACAGGATAGGATAGGACAGGATAGGACAGGATAGGATAGGGCAGGACAGCATCGGATAATACAGGACGGGATAGTACAGGATAGGATGGTACAGGACAGGATAGTATAGGATAGGATGGTACTGGATAGGAGAGTACAGGACGGGATAGTACAGGGCAGGATGTTACAGGATGGCACAGGACGGGATGGTACAGGATAGGCCATCAGTAGTCGATCAGTCAGGGGCCGATACCCAATAATCCTGAGGATTAGCTGTGTGAAGAGGTTTTGGTGAGCACCGCAGCCTCCTTACTGTATAAACTGTCCTGTAGATAAGAACACTGCACATATAGGAGAGGCTGTCCAGAGGCTCCAGCGTTGTCCCAAGTCCTTCTATTGTATAAATCTGAAATACCCAACACAGTGGTGATGAAATATGCGGTGTATTATCAAATCTCCTGACTTTTCTATCCTTCCTATGTCTCCAGGTATAAGTGTCTATTTACTCACTCTCTCTATGACATCCCTAATCTGAGAATCCATGGTGTACGGATAACAAGGTTTATCACATTTATCACACGGACCATAGTAAAACGGGTGAGATCTTGTGGCCACTTGGAAGACCATGACCCCAAAAGTGAACAGGTCGACCGTGTAATTAAAGGGCTGTCGACGAATCATCTGTGGAAATATAAGATTAGAAGAGCAAGTTAGTACATTGTTCATCCTGGGAGAGAGAAAACTACCGTGGTCCATGGTTACTGGTAGTGTTTTTTCACACCTAAGCCCCCATACATATGACATGTCGGCCAAAATATCATTTGGTTGATAGCTACCTCTCAAGTCGAGAAGCCCCAGTACACAGTAAACTGGTTTATTAATTTATTTAGTGCCGTAAAAGACTCTGATCTACTGAGAGCCAAATACATTCATAGCAGCAAGGCCGAAATAAGCAATCTTAGCGTGTCCATCACTGTCCAGAAGAATGTTGTCTGGTTTTAAATCCCTTAAAAAAAGAAAGAAAAATAGTTCTGTGAGTCAGATGTAGATCAGCTGTAGTGCTTGGGTTGCTGTGGGGGCTTCACAGGACCACTCACTATAAACTGGGGGCAGGTTCACTAATCCTATCTTGTGTTGACATATACCAGGCTGTCGGAAAACGCGTCAAATTCATCACAGTGGCTGTGTGACACATTAGGAGCATCTGACGGCACATCTAGAACTAGTCTGAATAGGTGCATACCAAAAAACAGCTTACATATCAAATAAGGAAATGGTTGCACTCAATTGCATCAAGGAATATCAAATATGAAATATATGAAACACGAATAGCATAATGGCTTTTGTAATCTAGAAAAAACATATGAGATACTTAGCACAAAATTTGGCCAAAAGATGTGATCCCATTCACCAACGTCATTATGCTATTCGTATTTCATATATTTGATATGCCTTGATGCAATTGAGTGCAACCATTTCCTTATTTGATACATTAGGAGCATCTTCAGAGACTTTTGTCTGATGTTACACCACTATTTTCATTACTTAGAGCCAATAATTTTTACAAAACTCTGATTACAGTTTAGTTGCACGTTGTGACATTGTAAGCCACATGGATTTCTATCAAACTATTCCCATTTCCATAAAAGCCTTGTCCCCTCTTCAAGTGAGCCCCAAAAGTGTCTAAAACACTTCATAAATGTGGTACACGTCATGTTCACCAGAATTTTGGCCCAATAACACCACAATTCTGGCACTGTTAACTATTTCCCATAGTAAATCTTTCCCTATGTATAAAACAAGAAATGACTTTTATTACCGGTGAATAATTCCCCGACTGGGGAGAAACTCTATTCCACTCAAGATTTCTGCTGCAAGGAACCTAATAAGGAAGAAAAAAATCCTATCAGCATTAATTGTTCTACTGAACCACTAATAACTATGAGGGGAGACAGCGGCCACAGATATCACAGAGCGACTGCTCTCTTACCTGGTCGTGCAGACATCCAGGGGGCCTCTGGAATCGATAAATGCAGCCAAATCGCCACCACTCAGATATTCCATGGCATAAAATACATAGTCCTGTGTGAGAGGAGGGAAGATGATGGTAAATAATGCAGATTTTATCCATCCTGATAACATTTACTATGGTTCTGGGACCTATACTGTAGATCCAGAAGACATGTCTCTGTGTCTGCACACATTGGAGAGGTGTCCAGGGTGAAACGAAGTCAAAATCCTCTAATGATAGCCATCAGTAATGGCGCCCAGGGCATACAGGCACACAGAGCATGCAGCAGCAGGTCCCTTCATTTACACAAGTGTGGGGAAGGTGACTTGACGGACAGATGTGACTGGCAGTAGGAGGGGACAGTTTGTGCACCAGAGACGGAGATTGACAGGATAGAAGGGTGACAGCTGGGAAAGGTAGATAGGAGAGTGTAGCACCGAGAAATGACCACAAGATGGCAAGGGAGAGTAGTTGAGGACAGAACATCAGCTTATGGCTCAAGAAAACGCTTAGTCATGTGGGGCGGGGAGATAGGAACCCAAGAGGGGAATTCCCCAGTGAGAGAGGTGATAAATAGAACTGGTTGGAGTTCCAGACAGGCCAGTCCCGGGAGGAGCTCAGGAAAGGAAGACTCAGGACAGAAGACCGGAAACAGTGGAAGAGCTCAACCAGGGGACTGACAGAGAAGAGACAGTCAGGGGGGGTGGCCCTGACCCGACGGACCGCAGGACAGACGAGGCCCCGGGGGTACTGATTGGATGACAACCTCAGGCAGGTGAAGCGCTGGCGGTAGATTGGTCTAGGACAGCCCCAGCAAAAGATCCGCGAGGGACGTTACTTCAACTGGAACAAAGGTGCAGGTACCCGGGCCTGGAGATAGAGTGCTGTAAAGAAGCTACGGTGCGTGTGAATAAAAATCCGGAACTGTTACAAGTGGAATCTGTCTCCGTCTCGTCTTTGTCTCATCTGGTAAGAAGCGGTCCACCCCCCATCCCTGGCCCCTACCACATTGACAAAGATTAAATTTGCAATCTGATGGAAGCAAATGGACATGATGAGAGAAAGGAGAAAATTTATAGAACATGAGGAGTCTCTTACCGCTGTCTGGAATGTGCCATAGGCATGTGTGAAGAATCTGCTGTCTTTAGAGATTTCCAGAACATCTCTATGCGGAGGATGTCTTTATAATTCTCCAACAATGTCCTTTTCTTAACCATCTTGACCGCCAACTGAAGTCCGCTGGGTTGATGTGTCACCAGCATCACCTTGCCAAAGCCACCTTCTCCAAGCTTCCTGGTAAAGATGAAACTCTCCAGGGAGAAACAGGCAGTCACTTGCTCTGAAGGGCTGGTGGTCTGAGCACCGATTACACCTAGAACGGAATACAGATACAAGAACTAACAATTAATCTTACAGTCGTGCTCATATATAATGCTACAACAAATTGGCAATTTTTTAAAATCTATCATGAACTTTGAACCATGATGGAACTGGTTACCACCATGTTCTGGCTGGAGAGCCCCAAGTATAGAAGGTGGAGAGCTCTGATGTACGCGGAAAGATGAACGGGATAAGATTATGTCATTAGGTTACATTTTGAGAAAATAAATGAACACTTTATATAAAGCAAGAATGTAACCTGTGACTAAATGACTATAGACTTTACCTTCTGAAGCTTGATTGATGGATTTATCACTCTTCCGCCTTCTCTTTGTGGTGGTCTCAGTGTCCTCGTTCTCTTAAGTTGTTCTCTACAACTTTGATTTTCAACTCACTCATGATATAAGTGAGTGCTCCTGGTTTTAGCTGATAAGCTAAACCATATTTCAGAGTTAACATCTTTTCCACTCTCAGATTCCACCATTCTTCCTCTCTTATTTGGGATTTCATCTCCTTTTTCAGGAGATGTGTTCCCTCTCTTTTTCCCCTTTTTAAGGGTCTTTTTCTCTGGTGAATGTCCAGAAGGTGATGTACAGGGATCATCTGTCTTCTCAACAGGTACGTGCTGTATAATGGCCTGAGAAGTTTCTCCTCTCTGGGAAAAATTCTCTTCCATGCATCTCCTTTTAGCCCTCCTCTTATTCTTTTCACCACACTTCCTTTTGGCTATCCCCAGCCTATATGATCTTTTAAAATATTTGAAATAAATTTGAGGATTTTATCTATTTTTGGGACTTGCCAAAATTTCTTTCTTATGATAAGTCGCAAGTCACGACTATTGGCTGGAGACCCACTACATTGCAAGATGAACTGAATCATAATATAAGACACGGTGAGGCTATTTTTTTGTTTGCTTAACCTTTGAGATGTATCTCCAACCTATATGATCTTTTAAAATATTTGAAATAAATTTGAGGATTTTATCTATTTTTGGGACTCGCCAAAATTTCTTTCTTATGATAAGTCGCAAGTCACGAATATTGGCTGGAGACCCATTACATTGCAAGATGAACTGAATCATAAGTAGGACATGGTGAGGCTATTCTTTTGCTTGTTTTACCTTATGGAAAAATTTAGAGCTCTCAAAATGTTGTGGTGCAAAAACTATTTTTGTAATAAAAAGCTACTTTTAGCGTGTGACAGCCACCAAACAAAAACCTGCTAAAAATAGTAAATCAAACCCCCTTTTATCACCCCCTTAGTTAGGAAAATAATAAAATAAAAAAATGTATTTATTTCCATTTCCCCGTTAGGGTTAGGGTTGGGGTTAGGCTTAGGGTTGGGGCTAAAGTTAGGGTTAGGGTTGGGGCTAAAGTTAGGGTTAGGGTTGGGGCTAAAGTTAGGGTTGGGATTAGGGTTAGGGTTGGAATTAGGGTTATGGGTGTGTTAGGGTTAGGTTTGTGGTTACGGTTATGGTTGGAATTAGGTTTAGGGGTGTGTTGGGGTTAGGGTTGGAGTTCGAATTGGGGGGTTTCCACTGTTTAGGCACCTCAGGGGCTCTCCAAGCACAAAATGCATTTGATCTCAATTTCAGCCATTCTGCATTGAAAAAGTCAAACGGTGCTCCTTCCCTTCCTTTTTCTCCCATGCGCCCAGACAGAGGTTTACCCCCACATATGGGGTATCGGTGTACTCAGGACAAATTGTACAACAACTTTTGGGGTTCAATCTCTCCTGTTACCCTTGGTCAAATAAAACAAATAGGATCTGAAGTAAATTATTTGTGATAAAAAGATAAATGTTCATTTTTTTAAACACTCCAAAAATTCCTGTGAAGCACTTGAAGGGTTAATAAACTTCTTAAATGTGGTTTTGAGCACCTTCAGGGGTGTAATTTTTAGAATGGTGGCACTTTTGGGTATTTTCTATCATATAGACCCCTCAAAGTGACTTCAAATGTGATATGGTCCCTAAAAATGGTGTTGTAAAGATGAGAAATCGCTGTTTAACTTTTAACCCTTATAACTTCCTAACAAAAAAAAATTTGGTTCCAAAATTGTGCTGATGTAAAGTAGACATGTGGGAAATGTTATTTATTAACTATTTTGTGTGACATACCGTATTTCTCTGTTTAAAGGGCATGAAAATTCAAATTTGGAAAATTGCAAAATTTTCACCAAATTTCCATTTTTTTTCACAAATAAATGCAAGTAATATCAAAGAAATTTTACCACTATCATGAAGTACAATATATCATGAGAAAATACTGTCAGAATTACTGGGATCCATGGAAGCGTTCCAGAGTTATTACCTCATAAAGGGACAGTGGTCAGAATTGTAAAAATTGGCCTGGTCATGAACGTGCAAATCACCCTTGGGGGGTAAAGGGGTTAATCTATATTCAGATTAGCTATCATTATTGTCTCTGTATAACCCACAGAGTACCTATTGGGGATTACATCTATATTTATATAAGAAAATTTTTTCCCTCAGAATTTTTACATTTTCTTCATCTCGTATATCTTATCTATGTGTTTTCCCACCTGACTATTGGTAGGGACATCTAGGGAAGTAAGGGACTAACTGTCTTTGAAACATGTTGGAAAGTCCATGGGTCCCCGTCGCAACCACCAGCAAGTGAAACTGACGTGGTCATGTGTTGACTCACATCACAAAGGTCCTGTATACCTGGAGCAGCTCACAGACGCCGGGAGCACGAGAGGCCGCTCATGTCTGCTCCACAGCTGGAGGTACACTGACAGGAGGCTGCCACCGGCCGGGGCAGGCCCTGTAACTCGTCTATATCCCAGTGTACAAACCCCCCCCTCCGTTTCCAAGCGCTGGAGCAAAAAGCGCTATTTTAACTTGCACCGCTTACTGGAGTGAGGACTTCGCATCACATCATCTTTACAGGTACCGCTCTCTGACTTGTGCATTTACTATAGCGGCTACTCTGCACAGCCGTTCACAGGCTGCAATTTGACTTTGACTTTTTTTTTTTTTTTTTAAATCTACTATCAGGGAGAATTAACCTGCAGTATATAACCTGTTCAGTGATTTCAGGTTTTTACCCTCACTCATGCCTTTTTAGTTTGTGATTGTTCAGGTTGGAACTAAGATTGCCACCAGCATCTATATATATTTTTTTTCCCTTAAGCACTTCTGAGGTCTTACAATTGACTATTACTAATTGCTATTTTCTCACTATTATCCAGCTACATAAAGAGCACTTATAAGAGGTTTTTTTTTTTTTTTTTTTTTTTTTTTCTATAACCACCCAATTTAGATTTCCCTCTTCTTTGAGTGTTCCAAGCGCACACTAATATTATTAGTTATTTTACCTTATTTCTTTGACACCCTTGTGACAGGTGTCTTAGTGTTTGCTGCTGGAATTACACTCATACACAAGCGCCACTGAATCTCCATTTGGTTTACATTGATTTGTTTTTTTGACCAATTATTTACCCTGTGTAGGTGTCTTTTAATGCTATAATTAAAATAAAATTGTTTTTAAGGGATGATATGTTCACACGTAATTATTACTCACAAGTCTGTATATGATCTTGTTTGCATACTCCTAAGGTGTCTAAACAGCAGAAATCATTCAAACTCACCCTATGTTGAAAACTACACCTCTGAAGGATTTTATTCAGGGGTATAGTGAGCATTTTGAAGCCACAGGTACTACACAGAGTTAGAAGACATTAAGTTGTCATATTGAAAAAGTTCATATTTTGTACACAAATCTTGTTTTAACCCCAAATTTCTCACTTTTGCAAGGATAACACCAAAAAGTGGACCTAAAAGTTTGTTACCCATGTTCTTTTGAGCTTGACAATATCCCACATGTAATCAGAAAGTTCTGTTTAGACAAACAGCAGAGCTCGGAATGGAAGGAGCAATTTTTGATTTTTGGCAAACAAATTTAGCTGAAAGATAAGGAGAGCACCATTTCGTATTTGGAGGGCCCCTAAAGTGCCTAAGCAGCAGAAACTCCAAACAATTGACCCCATTTTGGAAACTACAGTGGTGGATTCCGTTTATTGGCCTCTGGGCCAGATATATTGATGACATTTTTATATTTTGGTCTGGCCCAGAGGTTGAGTTTTTCCGCTTCATTGAATGCATCAATGTCAATATGGTGGGACTAAGGTTTACATCTGAGTGCCATACTACCAGCATTAATTTTCTTGACTTGACTATTTCCAAGAAGGCTGATGGCGTTATCAGCACATGTACATACAGAAAGCCAACCACAACAAACAACCTATTGAGATGGACACCCACCACGGATGTTGACTGGGCCACAGCATGAAGCATTTATAGCGGATAGACCCCCCTGCTTCAGAAGAAAGGGGCTTCAAATCCAGCTAATGACAATATAGTTAGACTCATTGAGACCTATGATGGTCAAGCAGATAGGGTCTATCATGTTCTCAAAAAACATTGGGGCATTCTATTGGCCGATCCTAACCTGAGGGGTCTTGTTTCACCAAAACCGAGTATCACCTATAGAAAGGGGAGGTCCGTAGGAGACAGGCTTGTTCACAGCCTTTATCAAAGGCCAAGGGGGGCGGGTACTTGGCTGGATAGGAAGCCCCTGGGCTTTTTTAAATGCGGAAATTCTTCCAGATGTAAGAATATGTTGCAATGCAAAATCTTCACAAGTTCGTATAGTGGGAAATCCTTCTGCATTAGGGAGTTTGGAAATTGTAGATCAACAGGTTTGGTTTATATAGCTACAAGCACTTGTCCCTTGGATTATGTGGGTAAGACCACAAGAGAATTGAGGGTGAGGGTGGGAGAGCACCTGGGGGGATATCAAAAATAAGCGAGATACCCCAGTCGCCAGACGTATGGATGCGGTGCATCAGGGCCGCACGTGCGACATCACCTTCACTATGATTGAATTAATCAAACCAAGAACGAGGGGAGGAAATTTGGACAATATTATTTTGAGATGGGAGTGTGAGTGGATTTTTAGGCTGCAGTCCCTCTCCCCTGGTGGTATGAATGTATGCATGTCATATGCCTGTTTTATATGAAAAAACTGTCCTGGATTGGATAATGTACCTTACATAAATTTGATTGATGGGGGTTTTTATCTCTATGGCATATTGGATTATGCTTGTAAGGCATATACTACATTGTATAATAATATCTATGCATCATATGACAAATTCTATCATGTATATATTATAAGAATTGTTTCTGTCTCCAATATGCGCTGGCCTCTAAAATTGGAAAACTTTATTCCAATAAATATTTTATGGAAATGCAAGAAACCTTATTTTTCTTTTTCTTATTATACATGACTACTACGGGAGACAGTGGGTTAAATTTATCAGCCTATGTCTCGTTTTGAGGTGAGGTCATTTTTCAGAAAGGTCCCTGTATATTGCTCTATAATTAGCGCGGTTTGGGTCCTGTAAGCAGCTTTGTTTTCCATGGTAACACCGGAGGGCAGATATGAAGTCCTCAGACCGGAAGGTCCTGCGCCATCTTTGATTTCTATTGATGAATGAGCAGCTTGCTTCTCCATGTTAACGCCGGGGGGCGGAGTTGATATCAGTATACAGGAAGGTCCCGCGCTATCTTGGATGGGCTCCACTGTGGAGCGCACGCCGGGCCCTTATGAGTTTTTTCCCGCCCGCCTCATATCACAAACAGCGGAAGTGACTTTCTATTGTGTGATACACTCTGGCTTCCAGGGTATGTAGCTGCATTAGTCTATGAGTTTATCACTGTTATATTTGCATATTGGGGTTGGCATATCTACCTCTTCTTATGTGATTTGCCCACTGGATAGTAGGTGGGGCTTATTGTGGCATGGAACAACCACGGTGGTTATTTAAATCCACCCTATTCTGACCTCTGATACAATCAAGCAACATCTTGGTATCAGTCATGGACATCAATAATATCGGTCATTCCTCCTGATGAACCGCTGTAGGCGGAGAAACGCGTCGGGGTTCCTCCACACATGATAAGTGATCGCTTTTATCTCTTTTCATCTAACTGTATACCCCTGAGTAGGGGCATGTTTTTGGTTGGTTCTCATTGCATATTTTTTGGTCATAGGATATCATGATGTGGATATATCTGGTTTTTAATGTTTGTATATCGTTTGCCTGAGATCCTGCATTAGCTCTACGGCACCCTGATTGTTTCATTTCTGCAGTATCTGGTTATTGTTTTCCCTCCTGTCATATTAGGGACTGGTAGGGGAGTGAGGGACAGCCTTCGTTGAGTGGGGGTGCCAAAATCGTACTTTTAGGGTGCCAACCTCCACGGTCAGGAAGGTATCAGGTAGTTGTTTCATAGGGCTGTGCAGCATTTCAGATTAGGTCTCTTTTCATTTGTGGCATTTGCCAAAAAATCACTGGGAAGGTGTTTTTTAATGTATATCTATTAAAATTTGTTTTTAAGGGGATTTGTATGTTCACCATATTCTTTTCTGATTCCCATGATATATAGTTTTTTTGTTCAATTTCGAGCTTGACAATATCCCACATGTAATCAGAAAGTTCTGTTTAGACAAAAAGCAGAGCTCGGAATGGAAGGAGCAATTTTAGAATTTTGGAAAACAAATTGGCTGAAAGAGATGGCGAGCACCATTTTGTATTTGCAGGGCCCCTAAGGGTGTGTGCACACGCTGCGGAATCTGCTGCGGATTCATCCGCGCAGATTTTGCAAAATCCGCAAATAAATCCGCAGGTCAAGAGACCTACGGTTTATCTGCGGATTAGCCTGAGGTTTTGCCCTGCGGTTTATCATCTCCACAATGGAGGAGATGGTAAACCGCTGCGGAATCCGCAGAAAGAATTGACTTGCAATTCTTTCTGCGAATTTGAAACCGCAGCAAAATCCAAGTGGAAAATTCTGCAGCGTCTGCACAGCGTTTTTTAATTCCCATAGGTAATAATGGTACTGTACACCACAGCTAATTCTGCTGCGGATCCGCAGGGCCAAATCCGCTGGGGATAAGCAGCAGTATCTGCAGCGTGTGCACACACTCTAAGGTGCCTAAACAGAAGAAACTCCAAACAATTGACCCCATTTTGGAAACTACACCCCTCATGGATTTTATCTCGGGGTCTAGTGAGCAGTTTGATCCCACAGCAACTACACAGAATTTGATGACAGTAGGTTGTCATATTAAAAATGTTCATTTTTTTCCCAAAAATCTTGATTTAGCCCTGTCGTAGCTGTTTTCGTTCTGACCCAGGGTCAGATATGTTAGATTACCAGTGAGGCCAAATTAGGAGTTTATGCCTTTAATTTACAAGCGCTTGGAGACAAAGGAGAACTGCACACTGGTCGTGGGCAAATCACTTTCTCTGACGTAATGAAACACAAGGCAATATTTTATACCATTTACAACAATATGTAATTCTATGGAGCTCATGTGGCCCCCACCGTTTATCCTAGGGTCATACCATGTTTACCAAGTACCCAGAACATGTGTATTTTTAAAGGGAACTTATCACCAGTGTTTGAGTCTTTCAACAAATGCAGCCACCTTTTATCTGCTCTGTGCTGCATTACACCACCATGAACCGTAAATTGACTCCTGACCCCGTTTACTCCCAAACAAAACATTTGATTTGCTCCCACGCTGCATTTAAGTGAGGATGGTCAGGCGTCATCTCTGTAGTGTGAGTGCCTCCTTTCTGTTCCTAAACACCGCCCTTCGGCTGTGATAAATATGGATGACTTGTCATCCAGATAGCACAACACAGTCCTCCGTCTGCACAGTAGCATCGCCGTCCCGCGCAGGCGCACTTTCACCGGTGCTGGAATTAAATATTTTGCCGCATATGCATTAATGTGCCTTGCTCCACCCACAGAGCAAAGTGGACGGGCCGGCGATGATGCAGCACAGGAGCAACGTTTCATTGCACTATGTAGATGATATAGGATGAGTCTTACATATCAATCAGCATCGGAGGATGGCGATTAGGATACACGCCCCCCACAACATAAGATAGGTCACTTGTGAGAATGACAATTATTCCAGGTTGGAATCTTGTGACATCATAAGTCTTCACTTTGGTAGCGTTTATACGATGGCCGCCTTCAAATTATTATAGGTAACAAAAATGCAAAAAGTGATGAGGACGGGAGAAGGGTTTAATGCAACAGTTTAAATAATAATAATAATAATCCCCATATTTTGAGAGCTATAATTTTTCCATATTTCAGCCCACAGAGTTATGTGACAGCATGTTTTTTCACGGACTAGTTGATGTTTTTATTGGTACCATTTTTGGTCACATGACTATTTTGATCGCTTTCTATTCCAGTTTTTGTAGAGGCAGAATGAGCAAAAACCATCGATCCAGGAATTGTCCCTCCCCCCATCATTCTGGATGTGGTAAAATTGATAAGACATCTTCATTCTTCGGGTCAGTACGATTACAGCAATACCCCATTTATATAATTTTTTATGTTTTGGCTATATTACACAAAAAAATTTTTTATAAAAAAAAAAATTGTTTTTTATTCTGAGAGCTATAACTTTTTTATTTTTCTGCAGATGTAGCTGTATGACAGCTTGCTTTTGCGGGATAAGATCACGTTTTCATCGGTACCATTTTATTTATATATTTTTTTCCATTGATATTTATTCCACTTTTTCCAAGCGGTATGATGATAACGCATAGTTTTCTAATTTTTTTTGTTTTTTTATGGCGTTCATTGAAGGGGTTAACTAGTGTGACACTTTTATAGATCGGCTTCTTCCGGGCGCGGCGATACCAAACGTAAATTTTTATTTAATTTTTTTACATAAAAATGTGTATTTGTTAGTGTAATTATTATTATTATTATGTAATTTTTTTTCCTTATTTTTCCATTTCTTTAACTGTTTTCTTACTTTTTTACTTAGTCACCTTTATGGGATTTTCACTTTTTTACTCTGATTGCAGGGATAATACATGGCAGTACACCAGCATTGCAGTGCATGACACCTATACTGAAAGCTTCTGACACCAAGCGGTGAGCGTGGTCTTAGAAGCATTCCGTAGCTTGGTGACCCGGGGGACGTCAGTATCACCCCTAGTCACCATTACAACAATCAAGGCCCCGTGATGACGTTGCGGGGGCACCAATCTGAAGGCAGAGGAAGCTCCCATCCCTCTGCTTTCCCCCTGAATGTTGCGATCACACTTGATCGCAGCATTTAGGGGGTTTAGAACCAGGGGCGGCCACTGGCAGCGCTGAGCTGCTGCACTGATGGGCAGCAGGTGTAGATATTTCATGCTGTGATCGGTCAGTCAGAACTGACATCCAGCAGGAGCAGCCTCTCTGCGCTGTTACCCTGGGAACATGAAGCCAGGAACTCAAGATGTCCGTTTATTTGAACAGGGACATGTGACATTGGCAGCCAATCACAGAAGTCCTTGTGTCATGGCGTAGTGGATGGTTTCTGTGTCCTGATTGGCTGCCGGAATCTACACACGTCATTACAGAAAAAAAAAGAAAAGAAAACCAAAACACTCCACCACTCCTCTGACCTAGACAGACACTCTCCCTCCCCTCATAAAACATGTCCCCCGCTCATCATCCAGCACCACTGTCCTAGACAAAATCAAGACAAAAGCACTAGTGAACACGCGATCATTTACCGATCTGTGACCGAATTTTGATTACTTAGAGGAAAAATGCTCGGGAAACCGAATACGATTCCGGATGTGCTATAGTCATGCCCGATTGGAGATTGGCGAACGTTTTCTCAACAAGTTCACTCATCTCTAATGGTGACGCATAAAGAAAAGTTATAATAAAATATAAATAAACTCTAGACACAGTATTTGGCATTGCTGCGCTCGTAACAATCCCAAACAAAAAAATCAGTATGCTCTTTATCCTGCTCAGTGAAAAAAATATATTTTTATAATTTTCTTTAAATATGGGATTTTAATGTGCAAAAGTAATAAATCATAAAAAAAACTGTCATTAATATCACAGCGTCCGCAACAACCTGAACCATAACTTTATTATATTATTTATCCCACCTGGTGAAAGCTGGAAGTTAAAAATTAAAAATCACTGTTATAATCATTTGCTTTTCTTTAGTTTTTTGTTTAACCCCTTCACCACCTTGGGTTTTTCCAATTTTGAGTTAACGTTTTTTGCTCCCCTTTTCCCAGAGCCATCATTTTTTTGTTTTTCTTGTTATTCTGTCAATTTGGCCATGTGAGGGTTTGTTTTTTGTGGTACCAGTTGAACTTTAGAACAACACCATTAGTTTTGCCATGTATTGTACTGGAAACCAAGAAAATATATTTAAAGTGCGGTGAAATTGAAAAAAAAAAGTGCAATTCCACATTGGTTTTTTGTTTTGCTATTTTACCATGTTCACTAAATGCTAAAACTGACCTGCTATTATGATTCTCCAGGTCATTACGAGCTCGTAAATAGCAAACGTGTCTAGGTTCTTTTTTATTTAGAAGGTTAAAAAAAATTCAAAATTTCTTAAATAAAAAGTCACCATTTTCCGAGACATGTAGCGTCTCCATTTTCCAAGGTCTCGGGTTGGGTGAGGGCTTATTTTTTGCTCGCCAAGCTGATGTTTTTATTGATACATTTTGGTATAGATACAATCTTTTCATCGCCCATTATTGCATTTTAATCCAATGTTGTGGCGACTAGAGTTGAGCGACTTTTGGTTTTTTAGGGTCGCGTTTCGTTTCCTGAAACCTGACTTTTCCAAAAGTCGGGTCGAGCAAGATCGTCCGATTATAGGGAAAAGTCGGGGTTGTCCTGAAACACGAAACCCAATGTAAGTCAATAGGGAATAAAAGTCGGCAGTGAGAGGAGGACAGGAAACACACCAACAGTGCCCATTTGAATGCCAAAAGCATCAATTCTTCTTACTTAAGCTTGTCAACCTTAATTAACTTCATAATACAAGTTACGCACTGAAAAATGGGGGTTATTTGGTTACAGACTAGGGGGGGAGGGCTGGCTCCAGGTTTTCATGTGCCCTGGGCGAAAGAGCGCCCCTTTAACACATACCACAACTCATCATGCTCCGATACGGCAGAGAAATAGCGGTATAGTACAATGAAAAATACTTCACTTTTTACATCTCATGACGAGGCCCATCTATTTCTCCATACAGAATCATTGGTCCCATATAATGTTTGAAACAGTATATGATGAGCTCCACATAATGCTACAGTATATGTTGGTCCCCATGAATGAAGCTCCACTGTCTTATGGGCCCAAATAATGCTCCAAACATAATGGGCCCCATTTCTAATGCTCTAGTGTATAATGGGCCCTATAAATGCTGCTCCAGTGTCTGATGTCCACCTTTGGAATGTTCCAGTGTATGGTGGGCCCCATCTATCATTCTCCAGAATATAGTGCTCCCCAAAAATTGCTGTCCCAACATTGAAAACAATCAAATAAGTCTCCTCGCTAGGGAATCCCTGTACTTGTCTGGACTCCTCGTCGTCCCCATCTTCCATCTCACTGCACAGTATTTCAACTTTGCAAGTGCTGTGATCCTGAGCAAGCAGGGGGGGCCCACTCGTTGGCGACGGCTCTGGCACAGGGCCCCTGATAGTACGGTGGTGTGTCTGATGGCGGGTGGGCCGAACCTGCACTTTCATCTGCAGCTTCCTCTTTGTCACCGTGTAAGATGGAACTGTATATGGGAAGGGTAACCTGAGTTTCATCAGGGTCAGATTCAGGCCGTGTAGCGTGCGAGGGGAATGTAGTGGTCTGGGTCAATGTACCAGCAGATTCATCGAGCAGTGGCTGGGCATCAGTGCACTTGTGTCGCCCCCAGGAGTACGGTCGCCACAGTGGCATTACCTTCTTCCTAGGGAGTGTGATGTCATGCTTGGGAGCAACGAACGATCTCTATAGCAGGTTAAATGATTGGGCGGCGTTATTCCCACGAGTCATGACCCTCCAAACAGCGTTCATGAAGGCAAAGTGTTTGTTTTACGTGGGCAGTATGGTTGCAAAGCTGAACCTTAAAGGAATGTCCAGAAGGGCACCACCAGGAGTGGAGCCTACGGTTAAATTCGACTCCACCTGGGAACCCTCAACCATGCCAGCTACAGCACAGATGCACACATTGCAAGCTTAATTCCGTTAACGAACGAGACTCCGTCATGCCCCGCAGTCCGAGTCCGGCTTACTAGAGGGACACGTGAGGCTCTGGCACATGAGATTGGCCAATAACTGGTGTGTCATGCCCTTACATGTCCGTCCAGCGTTTGTCGCTTACAGGTGCAGATAACCCGCTGAACAACGTTAGTGATGGGGATCACTGATTACAATTATTACCCGCGAACAATGATTTCCCAGTAAGTGCAGGTCAACCGCAGTTCCGGAATTAGGCCTAACCATCATTCCTGAAAAAATGAAAAACTTACATGTGCAAACCACAGGTGCTGTAGCTTGCTTAACAGCTCGCCAGCCGATCTCACGCCCAGTATGGATTACACGTGATTGCACAAAGGTGAGAAAGGGTACCGTATCCCCAGATAACATGTATGGATAGCGTACACATTCAAAATATATGTCTATACATCAGGAGGCAGGCTCAGACGGTGTTAGGCCCAGTATGGCTTGCACGTGATTGCACAAAGGTTAGAAAGGGTACCGTATCCCCGGATAACATGTATGGATAGCGTACACATTCAAAATATATGTCTATACATCAGGAGGCAGGCTCAGATGGTGTTAGGCCCAGTATGGATTGCACGTGATTGCACAAAAGTTAGAAAGGGTACCGTATCCCCGGATAACATGTATGGATAGTGTACACATTCAAAATATATGTCTATACATCAGGAGGCAGGCTCAGACGGTGTTAGGCCCAGTATGGATTGCAAGTGATTGCACAAAGGTTAGAAAGGGTACCGTATCCCCAGATAACATGTATGGATAGCGTACACATTCAAAATATATGTCTATACATCAGGAGGCAGGCTCAAACGGTGTCAGGCACAGTATGGATTTGACGGCCCAGACTACACAGCGGAGGAGCAGGGAGAGGTAAAGATTGCAAATGCTGGGGCCCTGCCCAAGCAAGGGGGGCCCACTCGTGGGCGTCGGTACTGGCACTGGGCCCCTCATAGTACGGCGGTGTGTCTGACGGCGGGTGTGCACCACCACCGTCAGAGACACTTGATTGCACTATGAGGGACCCTGTGCCAGTGCCCGCGCCCAAGAGTTGGCCTACCCACCTGTCCAGGGCAACGGCACTCGCATGGTGTCGTGCGCTAGGTGGTGACCCCGGCCATGGTGGGGGAGGCAGCACAGTTAGGGAGTTTTAGAAAGTGGCATATGTTGATGTTGGACATTCAGCTGATGCAAAAGGTGAAATAGATCAAGTCCCAGGAAGAGGTGGACCAAAGCAAGCCATTTTTCTGTCACCCTATGTGTCATCAGGGGAAGGTGGGACAAAATCATTGGAAACCCATGCGTGGTTCATTTTAATGAAGGTTAGATCATCCACATTTTGGGTTGACAGACGGGTCCTTTTTTCTGTCAGGATTGATCCAGCTGCACTGAAGACTCTTTCCGATAACACACTTGCAGCTGGGCAAGTGAGCTCCTGTAAGGCATATTGTGCCAATTCAGGCCAGGTGTCCAGTTTAGCGGCCCAATAGTCAAAGGGGAATGACCTGTGTGGGAGAACATCGATATGGGAGGAAAAGTAGTTTGTAACCATAGTTGACAACTGCTGTCTCCTGTCACTTATCATCGATGCAGTATTACCAGTTGTGTGAGCTGTACTTGAAAAATCAGTCCACAACATTGTCATGAAACCCCTGTCTCCAATGCCACTTCTGCTGTGTGCACCACGAACACCTCTGCCAAGCTGACCCCGGCCCGTACGGCTCGTGTGAGAACCATCACCGTTGCTGTGTGCTGGGAATGCCTCAAGCAACCGATTTACCAGAGTTGCTTGTTTATTAGCCAATATTAGGTCAAGGTTCTCCTGTGGCATGATGTTTTGTAATTTGCCTTTATAGCGTGGCTCCAGGATGCTGGCCAACCAGTAGTCATCATCGTTCATCATTTTGGCAATGCGGGGGTCCCTTTTTAGGATCTGCAAGGCATAATCTGACATGTGGGCCAATGTTCCCGGTGTCAATGATGCACTGCGAGTGCTGGTTGGAGGAGCACTTTCTGGCAAATCCACATCCCTCCAGTCACGCACAAACCCTGTACCAGACCTTGCCACGCCAACATTTTCACTTGCCCCACGAGATGCATCCTCCTCCCCTAAGTAATCATCCCCATCATCCTCCTCCTCCTCCTCCTCTTCCTCCACCTTTCCCAGGAGAGGTCCCTGAGCAGACAATGGCTGAATGTCATCAAGGATTCCCTCCTCCTCTTCCTCCTCATCAACATTGGCTGCAGAAGCCTGCTCCTTAAGGTGCGTCAAAGTTTGCATGAGCAGACGCATAAGTGGGATGCTCATGCTTAGGATGGCGTCGTCTGCGCTTACCAGCCGTGTGCATTCCTCAAAACACTGAAGGACTTTACAGAGGTCTTTCAGCTTCGACCACTGCACACCTGTCAACTCCGTGTCTGCTCTCAAAGTGCCTGGCCGTGTATCCTCCCACAAATGCATTATGGCCTGCCTCTGCTCGCACAGCCGCTCCACCATGTGCAGGGTGGAGTTCCACCTTGTTGCAATGTCGATAATGAGGCGGTGGTTGGGAAGGTGGAGCAATCGCTGCAGCTTCTGCATACGAACGGAGTGTACAGGCGACCGGCGGATGTGCGCGCACAGTCTTCGCACCTTCTGGAGCAGGGCTGCTAACTCCGGATAATTTTTGAGGAAGCACTGCACCACCAGGTTCAAGGTGTGAGCCAAGCAAGGTATGTGGCTGAGTTTTGAAAGGGCTATGGCTGCCACAAAATTACGGCCGTTATCACTAACTACCTTGCCTGCCTCAAGATGTACACTGCCCAGCCATGACTCAGTTTGTCGCTGAAAGTACTCGGCCAGCACCTCGGCGGTGTGTCTGTCGCCCAAACACATCATCTGCAACACAGCCTGCTGACACTTTCCACTAGCTGCTCGATAGGGGGACACCTCGTGTGCAACAGTGGCTGCTGCAGATGGAGTGCTCGTACGACTGCGCTCTGTAGACGAGCTTTCGCTTCTGGAGGAGGAGGAGGAGGAGGGTCGAACGCCTACAGCCAACTGTTTCCTATACCGTGGGCTAGGCAGCACTGTCCCACCACCGCTGTCCCCTGTGGACCCTGCATCCACCACATTAACCCAGTGTGCAGTGATGGACACGTAACGGCCCTGGCCATGCCGACTGGACCATGCATCAGTTGTGAGGTGCACCTTCCGCTCACTGACTGCTTGAGTGCATGGACAATGCGGTCTTTCACATGATGGTGGAGGTCTGGGATGGCTTTGCGAGAGAAGAAGTGGCGACTGGGTAGGTCATAGCATGGTACTGCATAGGCCATGAGTTCGCGGAAAGCTGCGCTTTCCACCAACCGAAGGGGCATCATCTCAAACGAGATTAGTTTGGCAATGTGGGCGTTCAAACCCAGTGTACGCGGATGAGAGACTGAGTACTTTCTTGACCTACTCATAGTGTCTGGGAGGGTGAGCTGGACTTGAGAGCTGCATATGGTGTAAGTAGCGGTGGACAGGGCGGACTGAGAGAGAGTTGATGATGGTGATGGAGTTGGTGTTCTTTCTGATGGCCTAGAATCAGTCTTTCGTTGATATAACAGTGGGATTCCCTGACTGCTGTGGCCTTGCAACGACACCTCAACATTTGCTGCTGTGCTAACCGGTGGGCTTACAGTGGGGGAAACAATGTAGCGTTGCTGACTACCTTCGTTGTGATCAGTTGCACATGTGGCACTTGAGGTTTGGTGTTGTGTCCACGCTTGCAAGTGCATGCTGGTTAAATGTCTAAGCATGCAACTGGTATTCAAATTTTTCAGATTTTTCCCTCGGCTAAAGGTCTTTGCGCACTTCTTACAGATAACCTTGGGCTGATCATGAGGATTTTGTTCAAAAAAGTGCCACACTGCACTCTTCCTACTTTGGCAGACATTTTGCGGCCTAGCACGCTGTGATGTTTTGACCCTCTGGACAAGCTGTCCAGCAACTCTTTTGATTTTTGGAACCTGTCTTTGGAGTGCTCCGGGCCTGCCAGATAACAGCTGTTGCGATGTCGATGTCTGCTGTGGATGCTCCTCATCTGAGCTATTGGAAGCAGCACCCTCTTCCCCCAATGGATGCCAATCTGGGTCAACAACTGGGTCATCCATCACCTCCTCTTCAATGTCATGTGCACCTTCCTCTGTGTCACCGTGTATGGTGGTATAGTGTGCGGGAAGGGGCACCTGAGTCTCATCAGGGTCAGAATCTGGCTCTGTACACTACGAGGACAATGTAGTGCTCTGAGTGAATGTACCAGCAGAATCATCCATCAGCGGCTGTGCATCAGTGCACTCCATGTCAGATTCATCTTGGCCTGGGTAATTCACCATTTGACTTGATAATCCAGGCATGGTATGTGAAAACAGCTCCATGGAGTAATCAGTAGTATGGCCTGCGTCATCCTTCAATCTTGGTTGGGGTGAAGGACACAAGGAAAGGTGTGGTTCATGAACATGAGCCTCGATTGATGACTCTGTGCTTTTACTTTTTACAACTGAAGAAGAGGAGGCGATAGAGCTGGAGGCTGAGTCAGCAATGTAAGACAAAACTTTTTCCTGATGCTCTGGCTTTAAAAGCGGTTTGCCAACTCCTAGAAAACTAAGCCTTCGAAGCCTTTTGGAGCCAGACGACGCAGGCTCAACACCTCCTGCATTCGGTCCTATTTTGTTCTTGCCACTACCATCAGATCCACCACCAACACCATCATTACCAGCTGCCAACCCCCGCCCAATTCCACGGCCTCTTTCACCAGCCTTCCTCATTTTTGGTAGAAATGTAGACAAAATCCAACAAACTATATAGTAATGTAAAACAAGGTACAAGGTGTCTATAGGACAGGGGAGATTTTGAATTTCTGCTCACACTAGTGGACACTGGACACTTTTGGATTGTGTGAGGCCCACTGAATATCTGAGCGCTATGTCACAGGCTCGATGGCACAGCTGTGACCAAAGTGACTTGAGGATAAGTGAGATTTTGAATTTCTGCAGACATTTGTGGACACTGGACACTTTTGGATTGTGTGAGGCCCACTGAATATCTGAGCGCTATGTCACAGGCTCGATGGCACAGCTGTGACCAAAGTGACTAGAGGACAAGTGAGATTTTGAATTTCTGCAGACACTGGACACTTTTGGATTGTGTGAGGCCCACTGAATATCTGAGCGCTATGTCACAGGCTCGATGGCACAGCTGTGACCAAAGTGACTAGAGGATAAGGGAGATTTTGAATTTCTGCAGACACTTGTGGACACTGGACACTTTTGGATTGTGTGAGGCCCACTGAATATCTGAGCGCTATGTCACAGGCTCGATGGCACAGCTGTGACCAAAGTGACTAGAGGATAAGTGAGATTTTGAATTTCTGCAGACACTGGACACTTTTGGATTGTGTGAGGCCCACTGAATATCTGAGCGCTATGTCACAGGCTCGATGGCACAGCTGTGACCAAAGTGACTAGAGGATAAGGGAGATTTTGAATTTCTGCAGACACTTGTGGACACTGGACACTTTTGGATTGTGTGAGGCCCACTGAATATCTGAGCGCTATGTCACAGGCTCGATGGCACAGCTGTGACCAAAGTGACTAGAGGATAAGTGAGATTTTGAATTTCTGCTCACACTAGTGGACACTGGACACTTTTGGATTGTGTGAGGCCCACTGAATATCTGAGCGCTATGTCACAGGCTCGATGGCACAGCTGTGACCAAAGTGACTAGAGGATAAGGGAGATTTTGAATTTCTGCTCACACTTGTGGACACTGGACACTTTTGGATTGTGTGAGGCCCACTGAATATCTGAGCGCTATGTCACAGGCTCGATGGCACAGCTGTGACCAAAGTGACTAGAGGATAAGGGAGATTTTGAATTTCTGCAGACACTTGTGGACACTGGACACTTTTGGATTGTGTGAGGCCCACTGAATATCTGAGCACCATGTCACAGGCTCAATGGCACAGCTGTGACCAAAGTGACTAGAGGATAAGTGAGATTTTGAATTTCTGCTCACACTAGTGGACACTGGACACTTTTGGATTGTGTGAGGCCCACTGAATATCTGAGCGCTATGTCACAGGCTCGATGGCACAGCTGTGACCAAAGTGACTAGAGGATAAGTGAGATTTTGAATTTCTGCAGACACTGGACACATTTGGATTGTGTGAGGCCCACTGAATATCTGAGCGCTATGTCACAGGCTCGATGGCACAGCTGTGACCAAAGTGTCTAGAGGATAAGGGAGATTTTGAATTTCTGCAGACACTTGTGGACACTGGACACTTTTGGATTGTGTGAGGCCCACTGAATATCACAGCGCTATGTCACAGGCAGAAATTGGCTAGTGTATCACAAACTACAAGGTGTATGTAGAATTGGGCAGAGTAGGAATCTCCCTAGAGTGCAGGTCTGTAAGAACGGAACATGTCCTCGACTTATTCTCACAGAGTGACACAGATAGCTTCACTGTGGCTGTGATAACAGCCGTTACACGGTACTGTGTGAGGAGCATACACCGCTGTATGGTGTGAAAAAATGCACGCTCAGTACCTCAGCAGGACAAAAAAAAAATTGGGATTGCTTTTAAAAAAGCAGTTTGCAGCTCAGTACCTCAGCAGGACAAAAAAAAAAATTGGGATTGCTTTTAAAAAAGCAGTTTGCAGAGCAGTGGGTAAACAGCAATGCAACTGTCAGGAAGCCTTAGAAGGCAGCCCAACAACCAACACCACTGATACACCACAATATAGCCTCCCCTTGCACTGCACACACAGTGACTGGTGTGTTGTACAGGCACAATTGCTAGCAGCAGAAGCAGTTTTTTTTTCTTCTTCCCTGCCTAACGCTCTCCCTACAGAATCAGCAGCAACCTCTCCCTATGCTAAGATCGGCAGAAGTAAGATGGCGGTCGGCGTGCACGCCCTTTTATACCCCCTGTGACGCCCACCAAAGCAAGCCAATCACTTGCATGCCCTTCTGAAAGATGGTGGTGACCCGTGCCTATGTCATCACGTTGCCCACAGTGTCCGTGGATCCTGATTGGCTGAAAAAGAGCGCAAAACAAACTTTTGAAACTCGACTTTGGCGTGTAAGTCGCCGACCTCGTGGCCGACCTCATCCTAGGGTCGGGTTTCGTTTCATGAAACCCGACTTTGCCAAAAGTCGGCGACTTTTGAAATTTTTCGACCCGTTTCGCTCAACTCTAGTGGCGACTAGTGTTGAGCATTCCGATACCGCAAGTATCGGGTATCGGCCGATACTTGCTGTATCGGAATTCCGATACCGACTTCCGATATTTTTTCAATATCGGAATTCGGCATCGGAATCGGAAGTTCAAAGTTGATTGACAGCCTGACGTCATCATGATGCGCGGTGTGTGCGCATCATGATGCGCCGTCATTTCGGGCCTTCCAGGTGTCTCTGCCGGCCTGCCGGGGGGCTGTGTGGACTGCCCGGGGTCTGTACCGGCCTGCCGGGGGGCTGTGCCGGCCTGCCGGTGGTCTGTGCACCCTGTGGGGGTCTGTACCGGCCTGCCGGGGGGCTGTGCCGGCCTGCCGGTGGTCTGTGCACCCTGTGGGGGTCTGTACCGGCCTGCCGGGGGGCTGTGCCGGCCTGCCGGGGGGCTGTGCTGATGTCCGGGGGTCTGTGCAAGCATCGTCCGATGGGACTACAAGTCCCATCTGGCGATGCCTGCTACCATGACAGTGATTGACACATTAGCCAATGATGGGACAGTAGTAGTCCCATCATCCGGCTAATGTGTTAAATGTTAAAAAAAAAAAAAAATACTACATACATACTACATACATACTACATGCATGCTACATACATACTACATGCTACATACATACTACATATATACTACATGCATGCTACATACATACTACATGCTACATACATACTACATATATACTACATGCATGCTACATACATACTACATGCTACATACATACTACATGCTACATACATACTACATATATACTACATACATACTACATACATGCTACATACATGCTACATACTGCATGCTACATACATACTACATACATACTACATGCATGCTACATACATGCTGCATACATACTACATGCATGCTACATACATACTACATACATGCTACATACATACTACATGCTACATACATACTACATATATACTACATACATGCTACATGCTACATACATACTACATATATACTACATGCATGCTACATACATACTACATGCTACATACATACTACATATATACTACATGCTACATACATACTACATATATACTACATGCATGCTACATACATACTACATGCATGCTACATACATACTACATGCATGCTACATACATACTACATGCTACATACATACCACATACATACTACATATATACTACATGCATGCTACATACATACTACATACATGCTACATGCATACTACATGCTACATACATACTACATATATACTACATACATGCTACATGCTACATACATACTACATATATACTACATGCATGCTACATACATACTACATGCATGCTACATACATACTACATGCTACATACATACTACATATATACTACATGCATGCTACATACTACATGCTACATACATACTACATATATACTACATACATGCTACATACATACTACATGCATGCTACATACATACTACATGCTACATACATACCACATACATACTACATATATACTACATGCATGCTACATACATACTGCATGCTACATGCATGCTACATACATACTACATGCATGCTACATACATACTACATACATACTACATGCTACATAAATTCCCACACAGCAATGGCATAAAGTGAGACTAGGGACTTTTTTTTTTTTTTAAGTGGCGGAGGAATACAGTGCAGAAGGATACCTACCTTCCGTCATTGGATTCCTGCAGCCCGTAGAGAACGGCAGCAACAGCTGATGCTGCAGTTCTCTACCCAAGATCGTCGTGGGACACACTCGTGGACTGCTTCGGATCGTGGGTGAGTATTTTTGTGGTTTGTTATGTTAATATTTATTCCGGAAAAGACAATGGCTTCGGGGAACAATGTGACAAGTATTGGTAAGTATGTTACTCTATGTTATATGTACTGTATGTCTATGTATGTATTGTATGAATGTATTGTATGTATGTAGTATATATGTGGTATGTATGTAGCATGTAGTATGTATGTAGTATGTATGTAGCATGCATGTAGCATGCAGTATGTATGTAGCATGCATGTAGTATATATGTAGTATGTATGTGGTATGTATGTAGCATGTAGTATGTATGTAGCATGCATGTAGTACGTATGTAGTATGTATGTAGCATGCATGTAGTATATATGTAGTATGTATGTAGCATGTAGTATGTAGCATGCATGTAGTATATATGTAGTATGTATGTAGCATGTAATATGTATGTAGCATGCATGTAGTATATATGTAGTATGTATGTAGCATGTAGTATGTATGTAGCATGCATGTAGTATATATGTAGTATGTATGTAGCATGTAGTATGTATGTAGCATGCATGTAGTATATATGTAGTATGTATGTAGCATGTAGTATGTATGTAGCATGCATGTAGTATATATGTAGTATGTATGTAGCATGTAGTATGTATGTAGCATGCATGTAGTATATATGTAGTATGTAGCATGTAGTATGTATGTAGCATGCATGTAGTATATATGTAGTATGTAGCATGTAGTATGTATGTAGCATGCATGTAGTATGTATGTGGTATGTATGTAGCATGTAGTATGTATGTAGCATGCATGTAGTATATATGTGTTATGTATGTAGCATGTAACATGCATGTAGCATGCATGTAGTATGTATGTAGTATGTATGTAGTATGTATGTGGTATGTATGTAGCATGCATGTAGTATGTATGTAGTATATATGTGGTATGTATGTAGCATGTAGTATGTATGTAGCATGCAGTATGTATGTAGCATGCATGTAGTATGTATGTAGTATATATGTAGTATGTATGTTGCATGTAGTATTTATGTAGTATGAATGTAGCATGTATGTAGTATGTAGTATGAATGTAGCATGTATGTAGTATGCATGTTGTATGTATGTAGCATGTATGTAGCATGTAATTTTTTTTTTTATTTTTTTTTTTACATTCAACACATTAGCCGGATGATGGGACTACTACTGTCCCATCATTGGCTAATGTGTCAATCACTGTCATGGTAGCAGGCATCGCCCGATGGGACTTGTAGTCCCATCGGACGATGCCTGCACAGACCCCCGAAGCCTGCACAGACCACCGGCAGGCCGGCACAGCCCCCCGGCAGGCTGGCACAGCCCCCCGGAGCCTGCACAGACCACCGGCAGGCCGGCACAGCCCCCCGGCAGGCCGGCACAGCCCCCCGGAGCCTGCACAGCCCCCCGGCAGGCCGGCACAGCCCCCCGGCAGGCCGGCACAGCCCACCGGAGCCTGCACAGACCACCGGCAGGCCGGCACAGCCCCCCGGCAGGCCGGCACAGACCACCGGAGCCTGCACAGACCCCCTGGCAGGCCGGCACAGCCCCCCGAAAGGCCCGTACAGACCCCAGAGAGGCTGTACAAGACAAAAACAGGGTTTTTCTTATTCCGATACCGGAAGTCCCATAGACTTGAATGGGACTTCCGGTATCGGAATCGGCGATACCGATACTTTTTTTAAAGATCGGCCGATCCATTCCGATCCGATACTTTGAAGTATCGGACGGTATCGCTCAACTCTAGTGGCGACCAAAAAAATGAAATTCTGGCGTTTTTACTTTTTTTTCTTGCTACGCCTTTTACCAATCAGATTAATTCTTTTTAGATTTTGATAGATCGGCCAATTCTGAATGCGGGGATACCAGATATGTGTATTTTTTTATTGTTTTATTTTGAATGGGGCAAATGGAGGGTGATTTGAACTTTTATATATATATTTTTTTACATTTTTAAAACTTTTTTCTTACTTTTCCCTTGCTTCAATAGTCTCCATGGGAGACTAGAAGCTGCGGTCTTCCGATCGCTTGTGCTACAGAGAGCAGGTCTTCAGCACTGCTCCATATAGCTAAAATGCTCACTTGCTATGAGCACCAATCACTGGGCGGCGCTCATAGCAATGCGGCAATTACAACCACAGGGGTAATATTCCAGCCATGCACTGGAGTGCGCCACTTATAAAACGGTTTTATGAAGGCATTCCTTTTGTTGGCATACATGTATTCAGCCCGACATTTCATGCACAATTGCACATCCATAGGTTTTTCGTATACCTATTAGTACATTTGTTTGTGTATTTTCCTCTCATGTACCAACTGAAAATTTCCACGACCAATATGGAGACACTATCACCAATGTTTCACAAATGTATGTCCCCCCCCTTTTTTTGACTGTCTTCTGGAACTTCCTTCTCTAATTTTGTCCACCAAGGGACTTACATTGTGAATCTTGAATGTTGCTTGTATACAATCCTCCTGCCTAGTTAGGCATTTGTGTTCACAGAGCATGTTCATGCACACTTTCCTTCCAGCTTCCAAGTAAATATATACATCCTTGGAGCAGTGCCATCTTTCGTGCCCTTATGTGAGGCGTTAATTAAAGCTATTTACATGTGTGTCCTGTTGTAATATTTTCATTAAACATTTTCATTGAGTCTAAAATGGGTTGTCTACTATTAGGGGTTCCATTGCCTATTTATACATTTATTTCTCAGTTTTCTATTGAGTAAATGCATGTTTTGCATATTACTGGCAGCTTCATCGCTCCTATATATACTTTTACACTTTAGCCTATTTATTGACCACCGTATGGTGCGGATTTTATCTATTTAGGCCTCATATATTTTGGCCTCAGTACTCATTTCCCTGCCTATTTTGTCTCTCTTGCAGGGCCTTATCTTCTAGATGCATGTTTCCTTAATATGTATGTTAAATAACATTACTTTTTATAAATCTGCCTTAAATCACCTTCCTTTAGGTGTTTAAAATATTTTTCAAATACTTTGATGGCATCTTTACTATTTGTATTATGCTTGGTTTCAAAGCTTGGGTCTAGCATTCGCATATACATCAGACTCTACACCCCTTTCTCCATGTGAGTGGCGGTGGTATATCGTCCTCCCGGCCCCTCCCATCAGTTCCTGGATCATTTTGCCATTAGGCTTCCACATTTTCTCTCCTGTGACATCCCTACCCTCATCATGGGCGATTTCAACATCCCCATTGCTCTTCCCCTCTCCCCATCTGCTACTCACCTTTTATCTCTAACCTCCTCATTTGGCCTTTTGCAGCTTACTAATTCTCCAACGCATGATGATGGAAACTCCCTCGACTTGGTCTTCTCTTGGCTTTGTGCAGTGGATGATTTTGCAAACTCCCCTCTCCCGCTCTCTGACCACAACCTTCTTTCATTCTCTATCAAGAACTGCCAGGCTGCTCAGGTCACCCCCACTGTCCATATTTATAGAAACATACAGGCCATTAACACCCAGAAACTTATGAAGAACTTGCAGTCTTCATTGGCCCCTATCTCCTCCCTCTCATGTCCTGATTCTGCATTGAAGCATTACAATGAAACACTTCAAAGTGCCCTGGATGAATTTGCTCCTCCTATACATAGAACACCACAACACATCTGCTGATGACCTGAGGTTAGCATCCTCACTAATCAGAACCTCTCACTCCCGTCTCCAAGACTATATACGTGCTGCACTAATTATTTGGAATGCACTTCCCAGGTCAATCCGATAAGTCCCCAATCCCCACAATTTTAAGCGTGCCCTGAAAACGCATTTATTCAGACTGGCCTACCGCCTCAACACATTAACCTAATCTATCCCTATATGGCACAGCCAAAAGTTTTTACCATAACCAGGTTCCCCGCATTATGTTCCCACATGCTTTATGCATCCATTAGCCCTCTGCATCTGTACTGTTACACACTTAACATTATGGCTGGTCCATACAATCAGGGCAACTGTTACCACCCACCTATATTGTCTCCCCTTTTTTCCTCATAGATTGTAAGCTTGCGAGCAGGGCCCTCATTCCTCTTGGTATCTGTTATAATCTATGTGATTATTGTTATGCTGTAATGTCTATTGTCTGTACAAGTCCCCTCTGAAATGTAAAGTGCTGCGGAATATGTCGGCGCTATAGAAATTACATACATCTAATGTTTATCTGTTATTTTGTGTATGAATGCACTGTGACTTGCTCAGTGCAAGTGCTGCTTGATTCCCTGGTCAGGCGGGTAAGAAGTCACTGAGACAGGAGTGAGGATCCCTGGAAGAAGGGATGGAGGAAGGAGTGCTGCAGCTGCCTCAGTGATCTGAGCCAGCTGGCACAGGAAAGGAACAGAAGGAGAAAGATGTAGAACTGAAACCTAAGCTTCCATAAGAGAGAGAGAGAGACAAGTACGGAACGAAGGAGTAAGGAGAACAGAGAGGACGTGGGTTGGAAGAGGAACCCTGCCTTTAGGTTCTCAGCGCAAGGCCGGGGCCCGGTCCCCGAGGTTGTATGGACGCTTATGGTTCTGCAGCAGACACCGGTGGAGTAGTTGGTTGTAAATGCACTACTCTCATCTAAGACTTGGGGCACAACAGCAATTGATTAGAGAGCCGGGACTCAGGAGAAGGGAGTCCCCGAAGCAGGCTACAGCTGTCTGCCATACGAGTAGAATTGTTAGGAACATCTGACAGGAGGAACTCCAGGGTACCACGGTACTGGAGATCTTCACACTTTAAGGCGCAATAGAGGAGTCGTTCAGGAAAGGTACATGTTGGCGGAGTGTTAGAGAGGAGTTTTCCATCTGGCCTGGAGGTTGGCTGAGTCTCTGACCCGGAGGACACGGCCCGGAGGCAGGCACCCTTCTGTACCGCAGACTGTGAGTAAAGCCTTGGAACTGCAAGCCTCGGTGTCCTCCATTCATTCCTGCGCCAACCCGCTCAGCACCACTACATTTGGGTACCATCCTTTACACTGTCTGCGCCTTTCCACAACCATTACAACTACACTGCCCTGGGACATCAGCCCTGCCTGTGGAGGGCTATACCATCACTGCTGCATCACACCATCTGTCCCAGAGGATCTGTCTGCAGCATTGGCTTAACACCTCCCTTGCCGAGCACCACAGGTGGCATCACGAACTATTCCATTTCATTAACTACATATACTTCCATTACTTGGGCGCCCAGGGCCATGGACCGGGTCACCGCTGCTGTGACACATTCCCCTGACACCGGCCCAGTACCGAGTACCCCATAGCCCTGGGAGGGCGACCCACATGCGTTGTCTGATAGGCATTATTTGTATGCCATTTATGGTCTTTGTGAACTGTATAAAGCGCATTATGCCCTGTTCAGCACATGTGCCGTTTTGTTGGCTTATATTCTCTGCTCTTTATAGGTTCAATGCCTTCTTTGCGATATTGCTTCAATGTGAAAGCTGTGCATGCACTGTTTGTCCTGTGGTAAGGTGATGACCTCTATGATAAAAGGTAAATGTGGTGTTTGCGCATGCGCCCTGTATTGGATCTAGTACAAGCGCAGTCTGACCTATGATGAAACGTAGATGTGTTGCTTTGCGCATGCGCCCTTTATTGTGTCTAGCACAGGCGCCGTTTGATCTCCTGCCCAACTTTATTGTTACATCTGGCGACGCTAACAAGATGGCCAAGGCCGCACTTATTCCTCTGATGCCTCATTTCAGTAAGATTCTTCTTTATAATTTAATTATGTTGCACATGTGTTCTTTGCATAAATATATAAGGCACACACTGAACACTGATGCTCAGCGCTTCAACCTCCCTTGAGAAAGCCACCTGGGTAGTGGCGATATGCATGGGGCCTTGCTCCCCTCACTATTCCATCCCACATCTGCACCATGCACTTTATTTTTGATGCACCTTCATGCTTTTAGGAGCTTTGATTGAACTGGCTCCCAGTCTTCTCTTTTTCTGGTAATATATGGCAATTGCTGCATTTATTTAAACCACCTAGAGGCATACAGGTTCTTACTTATACATAGAGCTAGGTTATTAAACTTTCTGAGTGCACTATTGAATATTTAGAGGGGCACAGATTTTAAAATGTGTATTCTTTGCCAGTTTTCTCACATCTAGACCCCTCAAAGTCGCTTCAAAAGTGAAGTGGTCCCTAAAAATATGGGTTTGTTAAATTGCATTGAAACAATGAAAAATTGCTGATAAACTTTTACCCTTTCAAACAATTTAACAAAAAAAGTCATTTCAAGAATGATGCTGATGTAAAGTAACCCAAAAGTCATTATCTCAGTAAATTAGAATAAATAACAAAACACACCTGCAAAGGCTTCCAAAGCATTTAGAAAGTTGCCTTAAAAGTCTGTTTAAGTAGGCTCCACAGTCATGGGGAAGACTGCTGACTTGACAGATGTCCAGAAGGCAGTCACTGACACACTCCACAAGGAGGGTAAGCCACAAAAGGTCATTGCTAAAGAAGCTGGCTGTTCAGAGTGCTGTATCCAAGCATATTCATGGAAAGTTGAGTGGAAGGAAAAAGTGTGGTAGACAAAGGTGCACAAGCAAGAGGGATAACTGCAGCCTTGGAAGGATTGTTAAGAACAGGCCATTCAAATATTTGGGGGATATTCACAGGGAGTGGACTGCTGCTCGAGTCATTGTTTCAAAAGCCACCACTCACAAAGGTATCCAGGACATGGGCTACAAGTGTCGCATTCCTTGTGTCAAGCCACTCATGACCAAAAAACAACGCCAGAAGCGTCTTACCTGGGCCAAGGAGAAAAAGAACTGGACTGTTGCTCAGTGTCCCAAGGTGTTGTTTTCAGATGAAAGTAAATTTTGCATTTTATTTGGAAATCAAGGTCCCAGAGTCTGGAGGAAGAGTTGAGAGTAGTGTTGAGCATTCCGATACCGCAAGTATCGGGTATCGGCCGATACTTGCTGTATCGGAATTCCGATACCGACTTCCGATATTTTTTCAATATCGGAAGTCGGCATCGGAATCGGAAGTTCAAAGTTGATTGACAGCCGAAATGACGTCATCATGATGCGCGGTGTGTGCGCATCATGATGCGCCGTCATTTCGGGCCTTCCGGGGGTTTCTGCCGGCCTGCCGGGGGGCTGTGCCGGCCTGCCGGTGGTCTGTGCACCCTGTGGGGGTCTGTACTGGCCTGCCGGGGGGCTGTGCCGGCCTGCCGGGGGGCTGTGCTGATGTCCGGGGGTCTGTGCAAGCATCGTCCGATGGGACTACAAGTCAAATCTGGCGATGCCTGCTACCATGACAGTGATTGACACATTAGCCAATGATGGGACAGTAGTAGTCCCATCATCCAGCTAATGTGTTAAATGTTAAAAAAAAAAAAAATATATATATACTACATACATACTACATACATACTACATGCATGCTACATACATACTACATGCTACATACATACCACATATATACTACATGCATGCTACATACATACTACATGCTACATACATACCACATATATACTACATGCATGCTACATACATACTACATGCTACATACATACTACATATATACTACATGCATGCTACATACATACTACATGCTACATACATACTACATATGTACTACATGCATGCTACATACATACTACATGCTACATGCATGCTACATACATACTACATGCTACATACATACTACATATATACTACATGCATGCTACATACATACTACATATATACTACATGCATGCTACATACATACTGCATGCTACATACATACTACATACATACATTACTACATACATACTACATGCATGCTACATACATACTACATACATACTACATGATACATACATACCACATATATACTACATACATACTACATGCATGCTACATACATACTACATGCTACATACATACCACATATATACTACATACATACTACATGCATGCTACATACAATACATACATAGACATACAGTACATATAACATAGAGTAACATACTTACCAATACTTGTCACATTGTTCCCCGAAGCCATTGTCTTTTACGAAATAAATATTAACATAACAAACCACAAAAATACTCACCCATGATCCGAAGCAGTCCACAAGTGTGTCCCACGACGATCTTGGGTAGAGAACTGCAGCATCAGCTGATGCTGCCGTTCTCTACAGGCTGCAGGAATCCAATGACGGATGGTAGGCATCCTTCCGCACTGTATTCCTCCGCCACTTAAAAACAAAAAGTCCCTAGTCTCACTTTATGCCATTGCTGCGTGGGAAATTCCCACACAGCAATGGCATAAAGTGAGACTAGGGACTTTTTTTTTTTTAAGTGGCGGAGGAATACAGTGCGGAAGGATACCTACCTTCCGTCATTGGATTCCTGCAGCCCGTAGAGAACGGCAGCATCAGCTGATGCTGCAGTTCTCTACCCAAGATCGTCGTGGGACACACTCGTGGACTGCTTCGGATCATGGGTGAGTATTTTTGTGGTTTGTTATGTTAATATTTATTCCCTAAAAGACAATGGCTTCGGGGAACAATGTGACAAGTATTGGTAAGTATGTTACTCTATGTTATATGTACTGTATGTCTATGTATGTATTGTATGAATGTATTGTATGTAGCATGCATGTAGTATGTATGTAGCATGCATGTAGTATGTATGTAGCATGCATGTAGTATGTATGTAGCATGCATGTAGTATGTATGTAGTTTATATGTAGCATGTAGTATGTATGTAGCATGCATGTAGTATGTATGTAGTATGTATGTAGCATGTAGTATGTATGTAGCATGCATGTAGTATATATGTAGCATGCATGTAGTATGTATGTAGCATGTATGTAGCATGCATGTAGTATGTATGTAGTATATATGTAGCATGTGGTATGTTTGTAGCATGCATGTAGTATGTATGTAGCATGCATGTAGTATGTATGTAGCATGCATGTAGTATGTATGTAGCATGCATGTAGTATGTATGTAGTATGTATGTAGCATGCATGTAGCATGCATGTACTATGTATGTAGCATGCATGTAGCATGCATGTAGTATGTAGCATGTACGTAGTATGCATGTAGTATATATGTAGTATGTATGTTACATGTAGTATATATGTAGTATGCATGTTGCATGCATGTAGTATATATGTTGCATGTAGTATATATGTAGTATGAATGTAGCATGTATGTAGTATGCATGTTGCATGTAGTATATACAGTGGGAAAAAAAAGTATTTAGTCAGTCAGCAATAGTGCAAGTTCCACCACTTAAAAAGATGAGAGGCATCTGTAATTTACATCATAGGTAGACCTCAACTATGGGAGACAAACTGAGAAAAAAAAATCCAGAAAATCACATTGTCTGTTTTTTTTTCATTTTATTTGCATATTATGGTGGAAAATAAGTATTTGGTCAGAAACGAAATTTCATCTCAATACTTTGTGATATATCCTTTGTTGGCAATGACAGAGGTCAAACGTTTTCTGTAAGTCTTCACAAGGTTGCCACACACTGTTGTTGGTATGTTGGCCCATTCCTCCATGCAGATCTCCTCTAGAGCAGTGATGTTTTTGGCTTTTCACTTGGCAACACGGACTTTCAACTCCCTCCAAAGGTTTTCTATAGGGTTGAGATCTGGAGACTGGCTAGGCCACTCCAGGACCTTGAAATGCTTCTTACGAAGCCACTCCTTCGTTGCCCTGGCGGTGTGCTTTGGATCATTGTCATGTTGAAAGACCCAGCCACGTTTCATCTTCAATGCCCTTGCTGATGGAAGGAGGTTTGCACTCAAAATCTCACGATACATGGCCCCATTCATTCTTTCATGTACCCGGATCAGTCGTCCTGGCCCCTTTGCAGAGAAACAGCCCCAAAGCATGATGTTTCCACCACCATGCTTTACAGTAGGTATGGTGTTTGATGGATGCAACTCAGTATTCTTTTTCCTCCAAACACGACAAGTTGTGTTTCTACCAAACAGTTCCAGTTTGGTTTCATCAGACCATAGGACATTCTCCCAAAACTCCTCTGGATCATCCAAATGCTCTCTAGCAAACTTCAGACGGGCCCGGACATGTACAGGCTTAAGCAGTGGGACACGTCTGGCACTGCAGGATCTGCGTCCATGGTGGCGTAGTGTGTTACTTATGGTAGGCCTTGCTACATTGGTCCCAGCTCTCTGCAGTTCATTCACTAGGTCCCCCCGCGTGGTTCTGGGATTTTTGCTCACCGTTCTTGTGATCATTCTGACCCCACGGGGTGGGATTTTGCGTGGAGCACCAGATCGAGGGAGATTATCAGTGGTCTTGTATGTCTTCCATTTTCTAATTATTGCTCCCACAGTTGATTTCTTCACTCCAAGCTGGTTGGCTATTGCAGATTCAGTCTTCCCAGCCTGGTGCAGGGCTACAATTTTGTTTCTGGTGTCCTTTGACAGCTCTTTGGTCTTCACCATAGTGGAGTTTGGAGTCAGACTGTTTGAGGGTGTGCACAGGTGTCTTTTTATACTGATAACAAGTTTAAACAGGTGCCATTACTACAGGTAATGAGTGGAGGAAAGAGGAGACTCTTAAAGAAGAAGTTACAGGTCTGTGAGAGCCAGAAATCTTGATTGCTTGTTTCTGACCAAATACTTATTTTCCACCATAATATGCAAATAAAATGAAAAAAAAACAGACAATGTGATTTTCTGGATTTTTTTTTCTCAGTTTGTCTCCCATAGTTGAGGTCTACCTATGATGTAAATTACAGACGCCTCTCATCTTTTTAAGTGGTGGAACTTGCACTATTGCTGACTGACTAAATACTTTTTTTCCCCACTGTATGAAGTATGCATGTTGTATGTATGTAGCATGTAGTATATATGTAGTATGTATGTAGTATGTATGTAGTATGTATGTATGTAGCATGTATGCAGCATGTAATTTTTTTTTTTTTTTTTTTTACATTCAATACATTAGCCGGATGATGGGACTACTACTGTCCCATCATTGGCTAATGTGTCAATCACTGTCATGGTAGCAGGCATCGCCCGATGGGACTTGTAGTCCCATCGGACGATGCCTGCACAGACCCCCGAAGCCTGCACAGCCCCCCCGGCAGGCCAGCACAGCCCCCCGGAGCCTGCACAGACCACCGGCAGGCCGGCACAGCCCCCCGGCAGGCCGGCACAGCCCACCGGAGCCTGCACAGACCCCCTGGCAGGCCGGCACAGCCCCCCGAAAGGCCCGTACAGACCCCAGAGAGGCTGTACAAGGCAAAAACAGGGTTTTTCTTATTCCGATACCGGAAGTCCCATAGACTTGAATGGGACTTCCGGTATCGGAATCGGCGATACCGATACTTTTTTTTAAGATCGGCCGATCCATTCCGATCCGATACTTTGAAGTATCGGACGGTATCGCTCAACTCTAGTTGAGAGGCCACAATCCAAGCTGCTGGAGGTCTAGTGTGACATTTCCACAATCAGTGATGGTTTGGGGAGCCATGTCATCTGCTGGTGTAGGTCCACTGGTTTTATCAAGACCAAAGTTAGCGCAGATGTCAACCAGGAAAATTAGGAGCACTTCATGCTTCCCTCTGCCAAAAAGCTTTTTGGAGATGGAAATTTCATTCTCCAGCAGGACTTGGCACTTGTCCACACTGCCAAAAGTACCAAGACCTGGTGTAAAAACAACATTATTACTGTGCTTGATTGACCAGCAAACTCGCCTGACCCTATCCCCATAGAGAATCTATGGAGTATTGTCAAGAGGGAGATGAGAGACACCAGACCCAACAATGCAGATGAGCTGAAGGCTGCTATCAAAGCAACCTGGGCTTCCATAACACGTCACCCGTCCAAGTATTGAGTGCATTTACTGATCATACACTTCAGTAGGCCAACATTTTGGATTTTAAAATAATTTTTCAAGCTTGTGTTATAAAGTATTCTAATTTACTGAGATAATGACTTTTGGGTTTTCATTGGCTGTAAGACATAATCATCAACATTAACAGAAATAAATATGTGAAATAGATCACTCTGTGTGTAATGACTCCAATACAAAAAGTGAAATTTGTATACTATATGGACAATTGAAATAAATTACATTTTGATGATATTCTAATTTTGTGAGAAGCACCTGTATTAACTATTTTAGGTGGTATGACTAAATACTGACCAAATACTGAATGTGTGACCATGGTGTTAAGAGCATAAAAATTAAAAGTTTGAAAAATCCACATTTTCATAATATTTGTACAGTTTTAGATTTTTTTCATACATACCCGCAAATCATATCGACCTAAATTTACTACTATCATGAAGTACAATGTTTCACCAAAAAAAGATTCTTAGAATCACTGGGATATGTTGAAACATTTCAGAGTCATTACCACAAGTCCACTATACGAAAACTAATAAACCAATAAAGGGGAAAAATGCCACCACATAATAACCATATATTATCACCAGACAGCATCTGACTATAACCACCATCCTGTTCCTGAACAAAATCTTCTACTCTGTGTGCAGAATTATTAGGCAAGTGAGTATATTGAGCACATCATCATTTTTATGTAGATTCACTACCTCCATGCAATATAAATTTGAATGCTTATTGGATGAAGCTGATTATTTGTGTGATGGATGGTGTGATCTAAAGATATCAACACCCTTTACCAAAGTATGCAGAGTTATTAGGCAGTTTCTTTTCCTCAGGCAAAATGTGCCAAAAAAGAGATTTAACTCACAGTGTCAATTACTTCCAGATTTTAAAAATCATCTGCAAATCTTGAAAGTACACTCTGACCAAGGTCATTATTAAATGTGTTTTTTTATTATTATTATTATTATTCATTTATATAGCACCATTAATCCCATGGTGCTGTACATGAGGAGGGGGGTTACATACAAAGTTATAGATATCGTTAACAGTAAACAAATTTACAATGACAGACTGGTGCAGAGGAGAGAGGACTCTGTCCTTGCGGACTTACATTCTACAGGATAGTGGGGAAGAGACAGAAGGTCGGGGGTGCAGCAGCTGTGGTGGTGATGAGGCGGCAGCTCGGGCGGTGGTGGATGGTTAAAAAGAAGAAAGCCCAATACTGACCCATGTGGTACCCCTCTACTAACTGTGACCAAATCAGACCCAAGCTTACGTGAGAAATGTGCTGTAATCGAAGAGTAACATTTACACTGGTGGTACATGGCGTTTGTAAGATATGTATAATTAATTAAGTGACGTGCACCTCTCAATGAATTAGGGACATTTTCTTTAGCAGCCTAATGAATAGGGGCTTAGTGCCTCGATTTGCGATGGTGGTTATTCCATTTTTCTGGCATCAAAGACCGTCAAATGTCAAAATCTTTGTAAAATTTGTGTGGACCAAAAACTTTTGTCACTTTATAAAATATATTTAAATATTTTTACCTTCTTACTTTGGAATGGTGCATATGTTCCACCCTCATCCACGTTTTTAGGTCCTATAATTCTAGGGACATTTAGAAAATTTGTTTGCAAAGATTTAAGCTAACCATTTTGCATGTGACATTGACTTAATGTATGCTTCATAAAAAGTTCCTTTACATCAATTTTGTCTAAGCCATGGTCTCAAGAAGGCCTGCATATTTTTATGGGTATAATTGACTATAGGTCTAAATCCCTCCAAACCTTTATCCCCTTCATGACCCAGCCTATTGTGACCTTAATGACCTGGCCATTTTTTGCAATTCTGACCAGTGTCCCTTTATGAGGTAATAACTCAGGAACGCTTCAATGCATCCTAGCGATTCTGAGATTGTTTTTTCATGACATATTGGGCTTCATGTTAGTGGTAAATTTAGGTCGATAATTTTTGCGTTTATTTGTGAAGGTTGGTCACACTCATCTAACATAGTGTTTGACGAGTGTGACCAACTTTTTACTATTGAGGCTGCCTATGCAGCATCAGTAGTAAAAAAGATCTAATGTTAAAAATGATAAAAAAAAATAAAAAATTGGGTAATATTCACCTTCCGATGTCCCCAGGCCTCCGCGATGCTCTGGGAGGTCCTGTTCCCAGTGATGCTTTGCGGCAATGACCTTTGATGATGTCGCGGTCTTGTGAGACCACTACATTATCGCAAGACAGCGACGTCAGCAAAAGGTCATCGCAATGCATTACTGGGAACGGAACCTGCTGCGTGTATCGCTGAAGCCTGGGGACGCTGTGCGGGACATTGGAAGGTGAATATAACCCGATTTTTTAATTTTGATTCTATTATTTACAGGGATATGGTACCCACAGCCTGGAGGACAGTCTCCTCTCCTCCGGCCCGTGGGTACCATCCGCAAATGTTCTGCTTACTTTTCGCATGGTGGGTACAGCGACATGCAGAAAGTAAGCAGAACAATGCATTCTTATGTGGGCGGAATCCCCGCGATTTCGCAAAATAATGAGCATGCTGCGTATTTTTCCCATAGGATTGCATGGGATGCTGTTTTTTTGCGGTTTCGCGGCAAAATCGCGCGTTAAAAACCGCCGCAAAAAACGTGAAAAAAACGTGACGTGTGAGCGCAGCCTGATACTTTCCTTGGGTCTGAGGGTCTAAAACCCATGTCTTTTTTTCTGGGCATTTGGTTTTTAATTGTTTTTGTAGGACTTCGTGTGTTTTCTGCTTTTGCCAAATAAAATTTGCATTTTGTACTATACATTGTACATACATTTTTTTTCAGGTTGATCACCATTATAGCATGTCTTTTCTCGTTGTTGTATCCTGCCATTTATTTGCTATAAGCATATCCCTCCTACAATATTAATATCTGTGGATGGTGCCCTCCATTTCGTTTTTTCAACAGATTTTTATCTGGTGTTTTTTTAACCCTTTGTTTCGGGAGTTGTAGCACATCATTGTATTGGTGTATTTTACAGGTTATAATTGAATTGTTCATGTATTTATAGTTGTCTTTATTCTCTTGGCTAGTTCACCCACTTTATGGATCTTTCAGCCAGAGAAACAGCGTGGAGTAACAGGGCATTAGGATTGTTTGATGAGACTGATAATTTGGTAAAGCGCCCAGCTCCTGGCTCTGATTTTCAGGCTTTATCATTTGAAATTACCAATTTACATAAGTCGCTCACTAAAATATGGTGGAACATTAGGAGCCTCGAAGAATATAAAAAAGTGGGCATAATTCCCTGAGGTCTTCGCATACAGATTTTTCCCTCTTGGGAAGCAGCTTCTGACTTCCAGTCTGTTTGGGAAACAGGGTTGGCTTAATGTTCGATTACTTTAATTGACATTTTGATTCAGCAGGGCCAGGCTGATTATATGAGACTACTCCCCCCATCCTCCGCCTCCTGAGTATATGAGACTACTCCCCCCATCTTCCATCTCCTGATGATATGAGACTACTCTCCCATCCTCCGCCCCCTGAGAATAGGAGACTACTCCCCCTATGCCCCGCCAACTGAGTATACGAGAATACTCCCCCCATCGTCCGCCTCCTGAGTATATGAGACTACTTCCCCCATCCTCCGCCCCCTGAGTATACGAGACTACTTCCCCCATCCTCCACCTCCTGAGTATAGGAGACTACTTCCCCCATCCTCCGCCTCCTGATTATATGAGACTACTCCCCCCATCCTCCACCTCCTGAGAATAGGAGACTACTTCCCCCATTCTCTGCCTTCTAAGTATATGAGACTACTCCTCCATCCTCTTCCCCCTGAGTATAGGAGACTACTCCCCCTCATCCTCTGCTCCCTGAGTTTACGACACTACTCCCCCTCATCCTCTGCCCCCTGAGTATAAGAGACTACTCCCCCCCATCCTCTGCCCCCTGAGTATACGAGACTACTCCATCCTCCGCATCCTAAGTATATGAGACTACTCCCCCCATCCTCCGCCCCCTTGTCACGATCCATGCTGGATTGTGACAGATTTAGTACAAGTAACCTTTTTTTCCTTTAAGCTTTTGGCTTAAAGTTAGTTTTTCCCCCGGTGGCCGTTAGGGTCATTACACTGTGGTGTCTTTAGTTCTAGTTAGGCCCCCGGTGGTGGCTAGCGTTATTACACGTGAATCACTAGCAGGTGTGATTGCTCTGGCTCTTGCCTATAAAGGTGTGTCAGGTGGTTGCAATCACTTTTGGTGATATTGCTCATTTCCAACCAAGTCTGGTGAAGGAAGGAACTACAGAGAGGAGTTCCTTGCAGCTCAGGGGAGCGCTGGTGTAATAGCTTCAGGCAGAAGCTGAATTCAGGTGTCGAGCTTCAATGGGGAAGTTGAATTTTGTGTCATGATCTCAGTGCAGGTTTTTGAGCTGCACATCAGGGGTTAATGTCTGGAGCTCAGTGCAGGTTTTGACCTGCACACCTCGGGTTAATGATTGTTGACTCTTTTTGGTTCTGGGAGAGCCTCTTAAGCCCCTGGGAAGTTCCAATCTTTGTCAGTTATACTTTTGCCTTTGGCCGAGTCTGGTGACCTCCGTGTGCCTGTGCCTGTTCATTGTTATAGCTTGTTTATATGGTTCTGACCCGGTTCTGTTCCCCGTTGTGAGTTTGCATGTTGATTCTGTTCTGCGCTATTCTCTCTGTGTATAACTCTTTGCCTGTTATCTGAATACTCTCTGCTCGCCCCTCTTGTACCTTGCAGCTATCTCTGTGTATGACTCATTGGCTACGTCCTGACTATCCTCCCTGTCTATGCCCCTTGGTAACTTTGTCTTGCAGTTACCCTGCTAGGAGTTCTCTTGCAGCTCCTAGCTCTCTGGAGTTTAGGCCACGCCCCCAGCAGTCACGTGCTTCTGGTCCTGCTGTTCTGAAGTACGCACCTAACTCGGCTGCTGCCCGCTCCACAGGTATCTTTGAGCACAGTTCGCTTTACTCAGGACACGCGCACTGGCTCAGTGATCAAGTTCAGTGTGGTGCTCCTGACATTTTGGTGTTGTACTCTGTTGCTGGGAGCAATAGCAACTGAGCAAAGCTAAGTGGTGTTTTTTCCTGTTTGTGACTTTCCTTGTGTGTGTATTAGTGCAGTGGTGGCATTAGTTTCTGCACCGTCCAATTCACTAGAAAGGGATAGGTGTCATGAACTCATTTTCTGCTCCACCAGTTGAGAGTTCCCCTTCCGTTCTCCCTCTGGTGGTGACAGGAGGTAGTGCGGTTGGTTTAAGTGGTAGTGATTTGCCACCTGATGAGGAAGATAATGATTGGATCTCTGGAGTATCAGACTGGATATAAGACAGCCGACGCCCTATCCGGGTGATGGTGATTCAGTCTGCTTCTCAGGTCCTGGACTTCAGCTCTCTTCCAGTCTTCTCAAGTTAAGTTTGTTTTTTGCTATTGTTCACACTTGCGCTTGTTGGTCAATTCAGTTTTTTGTGTAATCAGCCTGCCCCTGCTGGGGCTATGCTGAAATTCCACTCCTATTACTCAGTATTTGCCAATCTGCTTTTTGTCCCTTATTAGATTGGCCTCTTTTTTGCTCTGTCTCAGAATATCTCAGAGTGCTGATATAGGTTTAGAAGTCAAGTGACTTCAGGGTTAATTTTGCTATTCAGAAGTGTTGGACAATATTTTTGTAGGTTTTTTTTGGCAGATTGCAGACAGTGTCTTTCCTTTTCTGTCCTTTTTAGTTAGCCGGGCCCCATCGTTTGCTCAGCCTATTTTCCTGCCTTTGTTTGTATTTTCATCTTGTTTCACCATCAATACATGTGGGGGGCTGTCTGTCCTTTGGGGTCTGCTCTGGGGCAGTCAGTTTTCCTCGTTTCCTGCTTTAGGCTTTTCTAGTTCTCCGGTTGTGATGAGGCATCTAGTACCAACGTAGGAACGCTCCACGACTGCTGCTAGTTGTGCGGTTAAGATCAGGGATCTGCAATCTGCATAGTTACCAACTTCTCTGGTTTTCTGAGACTTAGCTTGTTGTCTTTTTTTTCCTCCTCGGTTTCCCAATCATAACAGATAGGTGCAGGGTGAGCTAGGGATTTGAGGTATCCAGCTCATCGCCAGGTGCGGAACCTGCCTAGGGATCATCAGGAGTGTAGGGACACTGACTCAGGGGAGTGCAGGAGGTCTCCACGTTCCCATTCCCTATTGCAGGGCCCTCCATTGTAACGGTTTCCCGGTGTTTCCCTTAACTCTGTTTAAATTCGCCCTGCTGGAGGCGGTGTATCCAGGGTCACAGGTGTGATAGAAGTTTGCCTTGCTGGAGGCGGTGTATCCAGTCACACGTGACATTTCACCCCTGATTATATTATACTACTCTCTTCAGCCTCATCCTCCTGTATACATTACACTACTTTCATCCTCCTCCATCTCCTATATATATTATACTACTCTCCTCAGCCTCCTCCTCCTGTATACATTAGACTACTCTCATCATCTTCCTCCTCCTGTATATATTACACTACTCTCCTCCTCCTCCTCCTGTATATATATTACACTACTCTCATCCTCCTCCTGTATATATTACACTACTCTCATCATCTGGTACGGACTGGGGCTAAAATTCAGCTCTGGCATTTGAAATCGCACAGGCACATGTTGTCCATGTCCCCAAGAACCAGCTGAGTATATTACTAATATTACCCTGGATGGAGGAAAGGAAGAACACCGATTCTGTAAGCAACGTAGCAGACAAGGCAGCCCATGACCAGACAGGCCCTTCTGGCATTTGCCAGAATTGCCAGATGGCCAATCCGGCCCTGCTCGGGGGGCATGACTTGAACATTCCTATTGTAAACACTGAGATGTGGGGAAGTATGCTTGACGAGAAACGTAAAACTTACATTATCCATTGAGGTCACTAGAAATGTGGAGAATTTGTGTAATTTTGTGATGAGTGTAGACTGGATGGTAACATCCTGTGATGGTTATTATGGGTTACTGCTGAACCTGGAGTGGCAGACTTATCACCCAGTTCCAATACTATTCTCATTGCTATATACAGTGCATGTCATGATAATTCTCTGCCATGTGGTGCCATACTGTGCTATTCTGTGCTGGGTATCACCAGCAGTGTCCTGTGGCTATAGTATTCCACCTGTGTAGTCAAGGCGTTACTGCACTGGTAAGTTATTGGGTGACTGATGTAACTGTATTCTACTTTTGATGGGACAGATATACAATAGATTAGTGACTGACGGACATTAGGCCTCATGCGGAGATGGAAGTGAGTGATAATGTCAGAGTAGAGGCTGCAGGAACATGCGTCCCTGACTCAGAACCATAAACCCAGAGTTCTAGTGACAATGCCACCTCAGTCAGTTAGAGATGCGAGTCAGCTGTGTATCCAACCCACTGCCGCCTTGTAGGGCGCGGTCTCCGCTCCTGAGCCCGCTTCATGCACTCACAACCAACATCCGCTGTACATATACAGCTAAATAAAATCCTCATAGCACACGTAGTAACAGAAAACCTGGTGTTCTAGTAACAACACAACCTCATCCTCAGGAATAAGCAATAACAACATATAGGGCGGGCTGTAGGAAGGGGGGGTGAGTTTACATGTTACATCGTAACTGTGCAGACTACTAGAGGCCCAAAACCTAATTATTCAGAAATCCATGTTTTATGTCACTGTGGACATCAATTAATTCCTACAGATGTGTAATGTAGAGGATAAGTAATAGTATATGAAACTCATGACAATGTGCAGTGTTACCACCTTTCTATAGATCACACACTGGTAATAAATGCAGAAATACACGAGATACAGGATGATAATGTTCAATAATTAATCATTTTATTTTTGTCTCCTATCAGTATGTTTTGAGCTGTGGGAGGAAACCGGAGTACCCGGAGAAAACCCACACGGACACGGGGAGAACATACAAACTCTGTGCAGAATGAGTCCCAGATTTACACTGAAGACCACCGTGCTGCTCGCGAACAGCGCTAATCACTGCGCCACCGTGCCGTCCTGTAGTATGATGGTCCTACATCTCCAAGTAGCCTGCCAGCCATTTGAGAATGCAGGAGACTGATATGTAACAGAGAAAATAGAAGAACTCGGGGTTGGGATTCCTACAGACCCCGCCTCTTTCTTCAGACCACACCCAGGTCCACGCCTTCCTGAGTCAGTAGTCAGGTATTGGGGGAGGGGGCTGCGTTATATTTCCATTGCTGTGGCTGTTAATGCTCTTCCACCGCTTGCTCATGTAGGAGAAGCCACAGAACAGCCGCTGGTCCTCCGGGGTTACAGGTGGTTTCTGAGCTTCAGTGTCAGACATCACTTGGTGCAATTCAATTTGTTTGCTGGTTTCCATATCTGGGTTCTATAGAAGAAAGACAAATCAGTCTGGTTAATTCATTAGGTATTTAATTATATCCGTCCCCTCTCGAGGGCACCTGTACAGATTGTGGATGAGCCGTGGTAACCATGTGCAGATTGCCGATAATCGCCATGATGCATCGTTACCTGCCCCTTGAGAACAAGTCAACTCCACATCTGCTACAACTGCACCATAAAGATGTGTTCACATGTTGCAACCACATTGCGTTCTTTTTACTCAGTGTCAACAATAATGCATACTCTTGTGTTTTTACCCCAAAAATGTCCAGAGCATAATGTTTCTTTTTCGTAGGAAAAAAATGCACAGTGTGAACACAGATTAACGTATCCAAATTAGTCACTAAGTGGCCTTCTGAAGAATTGGGGACAATAATTACACTTTTGAGAAATATGTAAAAGCCTGTCCATCCTCCACATTCTGTAATTCCACCCATTTACCAGCAGGGGAGGATAAGCACTTTCTGGCCTACACTACGTAGGATTGTTACTCATTATTTGAGTATTTCTTACACATATTATCACATTATACAGACGAGGAGGTGACATTATAATAAAATAACGCTGGGCACTTACAGGTGTCATTGTAAATGGTGGACGGGACCTTCCCGCCTCTAATTCCTCCCAGTTTATGGGCGAGAAGAATGGATGTTCTTTTAGATTGCTGCAAACAACCTGCCTCTTCTCTGGTGATTTACACAAGAGCTGCAAATATAGAAGAACCATTATTATATCACAAGTAATAATATAAATCTCAGAAAAAACAGCAGTAACAGAATTATTTTCTCACTTTCTTATAGAAAGATGAATTTCTTAAAACAACCATTGCTAGAAACAAATATGATAGGACAGGATAGGATAGGATAAGATAGGATAGTACAGGACAGGATAGAATAGGATAGGACAGGACAGGATAGGATAGGCTAGTACAGGACGGGATAGTGCAGGATAGCATCGGATAATACAGGACAGGATACGATAATACAGGACGGGATTGTACAGGATAGGATAGTACAGGACAGGATAATACAGGACAGGATGGTACAGGATAGGAAAGGATAGTACAGGACAGGTATCAGGATCCTGACAACGCCGGCGTACAGCCTCTGCTGAGCAGGGACTCACCCGCACTGTAAGGACCCCTGGGAACAAGAACAGCCAGAAAGTACAGATGCACAGGACCTGAATGCTGAAGTTTAGCAAGCTGGCATAGGACCTACGGTCATGTGACTGCAAGGGGGTGGGGCTTAGCGTCCTGCTTACAGAGAAGGTAGGAAACTCAGAGTCGGGCAAAACAGAGGTCATACACAGTACGGGCAAATGAGGTACAGGAGGGATAAACAGATGGGAGGTCAGACAAAGCCAAATGTCATACACAAGAGGGTGGTGCGGTACCAAAGAGACGAGCAGAGAGCAGTCGGGTCACAAGCAGAGAGTCATACACGAGAGAGCGGTGCGGTACAAGAGGGGCAGGCAGAACTCGTAACAGGGACAGAACCGGATCACAACCAAACAAGCAACAAGTTATCAGGCACAAGGCACACGTATACAATAGGTCAACTAGCTCAGCTGAGGGCAGGAGTATAACTGACACCGGACACAGGTCCAGTGAGTATTAAATAGCCGCCCTCTCCCAGAGAGAGGCAGAACAATTAACCCCCAGTCTGACCAGGACGGGCCAAAGCGAAATCCCTTCCTGGATAATGACAACAGGATGGTACTGGATAGAATAGTACAGGACGGGATAGTACAGGATAGGATGGTACAGGATAGGATAGTACAGGACAGGTTGGTACAGGACAGGATAGTAAAGGATAGGATGGTACAGGATAGGATAGTACAGGACGGGATGGTACAGGATAGGATAGGATAGTACAGGACAGGATGGTACAGGACTGGATAGGGTAGTACAGGACGGGATAGTACAGGACAGGATGGTACAAGATAGGATGTTACAGGATAGTACAGGACGGGATGGTACAGGATAGGCCATCAGTAGTCGATCAGTCAGGGGCCGATACCCACTAATCCTGAGGATTAGCTGTGTGAAGAGGTTTTGGTGAGCACCGCAGCCTCTTTACTGTATAAACTGGCCTGTAGAGAAGAACACTGTACATATAGGAGAGGCTGTGCCGGGGCTCCATCGTTGTCCCAATTCCTTCTATTGGATAAAGCTGAAATACCCAACACAGTGGTGATGAAATGTACGGTATATTATCAAATCTCCTGACTGGTCTATCCTTCCTATGTCTCCAGGTAGAAGTGTCTATTTACTCACTCTCTCTATGAAATCCCTGAGCTGAGAATCCATGTTGTACGGATACCATGGTTTATCACATCTATCACACGGACCATAGTAAAACGGGTGAGATCTTGTGGCCATTTGGAAGACTATGACCCCAAAAGCGAACAGGTCGACCGTGTAATTAAAGGGCTGTCGACGAAACATCTGTGGAAATATAAGATTAGAAGAGTAAGTTAGTACATTGTTCATCCTGGGAGAGGGAAAAGTACCGTGAGCCATGGTTACTGGTAGTGTTTTTTCACGCCTAAGCCCCCATACATATGACATAATAATTTGATTGATGGCTACCTCTCAAGTCGAGAATCCCCAGTACACAGTAAACTGGTTTATTTTATTTATTATGCTTTTCTTATTCAGCGCGATCTTATTCCGCAGTGCTGTACATACAGTGCTTTCCCTATGTCTTTGGAGTGGGGAAGGAAACCAGAGAACCCGGAGTAAACCCACACAAACATGGTATTGTCCTTGGTGGGATTTGACCCCAGGACCCCAGCACTGCAAGACTGTAGTCCTAACCACTGAGCCACCGTGCTGCCCTAGGCTTATGCTTCTGATATTGGCCGGTTCGGCTGACCTAAGTCTAATATGTATGGGGGCCATTACACAGTCCATCTATTAGATAACGTTAGTAAATGTGAGCGCTGTGGTGATAGATCTGTGATTCCACAAGCTCCACATTAAGTGAGAATTGCAGGTGAATAATAAGAGATATTAGTAGTCACAGTCACCTCAGGAGCCATATAGGGAAGAGTGCCATAAAAGCCTCTGATCTTCTGAGAGCCAAATACATTCATAGCAGCAAGGCCGAAATCAGCAATCTTAGCGTGTCCATCACCGTCCAGAAGAATGTTATCTGGTTTTAAATCCCTTAAAAAAGAAAGAAAAATAGTTCTGTGAGTCAGACGTAGATCAGCTGTAGTGCTTGGGTTGCTGTGGGGGCTTCACAGGACCACTCACTTTACACTGGGGGCAGATTCACTAATCCTATCTTGTGTAGACTTACAGTATACCAGGATGTCTGAAAACGCGCCAAATTCATCACAGTGGCTGTATGACACATTAGGAGCATCTTCAGAGGCTTTTGTCTGATGTTACACCACTATTGTTTTCATTACTTAGAGCCAATAATTTTCACAAAAACCTGGTTACAGTTTAGTTGCACGTTGTGACATTGTAAGCCACATGGATTCCCATCAAACTATTCCCATTTCCATAAAAGCCTTGTCCCCTTCTTCAAGTGAGCCCCAAAAGTGTCTAAAAGACTTCATAAATGTGGTACACGTCATGTTCACCAGAATTTTGGCCAAATAACACCACAATTCTGGCACAGTTAACTATTTCCCATAGTAAATCTTTCCCTACGTAGAAAACAAGAAATGACTTTTATTACCGGTGAATAATCCCCCGACTGTGGAGAAACTCTAATCCACTCAAGATTTCTGCTGCAAGGAACCTAAAAAGGAAAAAGGAAAAAAAAACTCCTATCAGCATTAATTGGTCTACTGAACCACTAATAACTATGAGGGGAGACAGCGGCCACAGAAATCACAGAGCGGCTGCTCTCTTACCTGGTCGTGCAGATATCCAGGGGGCCTCTGGAACTGATAAATGCAGCCAAATCGCCACCACTCCGATATTCCATGGCATAAAATGCATAGTCCTGTGTGAGAGGAGGGAAGATGATGGTAAATAATGCAGATTTTATCCATCCTGATAACATTTACTATGGTTCTGGGACCTATACTGTATATCCAGAAGACATGTCTCTGTGTCTGCACACATTGGAGAGGTGTCCAGGGTGAAACTAAGTCAAAATCCTCTAATGATAGCTATCAGTAATGGTGCCCAGGGCATACAGGCACACAGAGCATGCAGCAGGTCCCTTCATTTACACAGGCAAAATTTAAATTTGCAATCTGATGGAAGCAAATGGACATGATGAGAGAAAAGAGAAAATGTATAGAACGTGAGGAGTCTCTTACCGCTGTCTGGAATGTGCCATAGACATGTGTGAAGAATCTGCTGTCTTCAGTAATTTCCAGGACATCTCTCTCTATGCGGAGGATGTCTTTATAATTCTCCAACAATTTCCTCTTCTTAACCATCTTGACCGCCAGCTGAAGTCCGCAGGGTTGATGTGTCGCCAGCATCACCTTGCCATAGCCGCCTTCTCCAAGCTTCCTGGTAAAGATGAAACTCTCAAGAGAAAAACAGGCAGTCACTTGCTCTGAAGGGCTGGTGGTCTGAGCACCGATTACACCTAGAACGGAAAACAGATATAAGAACTAACAATCTTACGTGCTCATATATAATGCTACAATAAATTGGCAATTTTTTTAAATCTAATATGAAGTTTGAACCATGATGAACCTGGTTACCACCATATTTTGGCTGTAGAGCCCCAAGTATAGACGGTGGAGAGCTCTGATGTACGTGGTAAGATGTATGGGATAAGATTATGTCATTAGGTAACATTTTGTAAAATAAATGAACACTTTATATAAAGCATGGATGTAACCTGTGACTAAATGACTATAGACTTTACCTTCTGGAGCTTGATTGATGGATTTATCACTCTCACGTCTTCTCTTTGTGGTGGTCTCAGTGTCAGATGTCCTCTTTCTCTTAAGCTGTTCTCTACAACTTTGATTTTCAACTCGCTCATGATATAAATGAGAGCTCCTGGTTTTAGCTGATAAGCTAAACCTTATTTCAGAGGTAACATCTTTTCCACTCTCAGATTCCACCATTCTTCCTCTCTTATTTGGGGTTTCATCTCCTTTTTCAGGTGATGTGTTCCCTCTCTTTTTCCCCTTTTTAAGGGTCTTTTTCTCTGGAGGATGTCCAGAAGATGATGTACAGGGATCATCTGTCTTCTCAACAGGTACGTCCTGTACAATGTCCTGAGAAGGTTCTCCTCTCTGGGAAAAATTCTCTTCCATGCTCTTATTCTTTTCTCCACACTTCCTTTTTTGTCCCATGATAAGTTAGTATCAATAATAACGAAATTGCTAAGTGCACAAAAGTAGTCTTCACTCTCCAACCGATGAAGGTAAAGTAAGAACAGCGACATCGGAATCCTTAGCCTAACACTTAGTATTGTGACATCATCGCCACTGTGACATCATCTCCATTGTGACATAATCAGCCAGAGTGAAAGCGATGATGTCATCGGCTGCTCCAGGACTAAGTTTGAAATAATCAGATAACCTAGTATAAGAAAAGTTTAGTTTTTCATAGTAACATACTTAGCATATTTCAAGATCCTACTCAAGGTTCCTAAATGTTTTGCATCTAACTATTTCAAAAAACTGTGAACACTAGAAAAAAAAAAGAACTGATGCAGCAACAAATACAAAGATTAATAACCAAATAAATAAATGTTTCTTTATTCAATATGTAAAATTGCTGGACACAATCTCATTAAAATAATATATGAAGAAAAACCTATTATAATAACAATCGGAGACTCGGGTCTCCAGAGTACCAAGAATATTAGACAGGTGATTTTTATGTTATGGTTCATGGGTTCAAATCTGCAGTGATGCATATGAATGAAAATAGGAACAACTCCATATTGTGCCCCCACCGCCTCCATCCCACAGGCATGTGTTGTGTAGAGGCCATAGCGATATTTTATCTACATATAAAATCTCCACATTCTCCAGTGGATTTTATACTCACTGGCATTTTGTCCACAGTGATATTTTACCCTGCAGGAGCCATAGGATGACGTAGTTGCATGACTTTATCTCTCTGTGGATGTAATGTTACGGTATTATTACTGCGAGGAAAAAAGTGAAAAGAAACTATCCGGCGCTAGGAATCCGTTGGCTGCATTAGGAGATCAGCTGTATATAATGGATCTCCCAGGATATACGACCATAAGGGCGATGCTGGACACTCTATAAGGTGTAGTCCGTATACAGCATCTTCAGAGAAAAGAGTGTTAGACACCTTGGAAGTAAAATGCATGTATACATTATTTCTATGCAGCGGTAGATGGGACGTGCATGCAGGCAACATTATGTGGCAACCGATTTTTCGCACTGTGACTGACGCTTCTTCTGGCCCGACTCTGTCATGACATCAGTACAAATTGTGCAATTGCCGCATCTAATTTCCTTTTGCTGTGGAATTTTCTAACCAGGTGGTTTTCCTATCACTATTATTATCTTTATGTTGTCTGTGCGGACTTTTTTCCATCCGTATGGCTTCTGTGTTATTATTCAGCAGTAAATAAACTTTGCAAGACCAATGTGTCCTTAAAAATTGGATGTAAAACATACATATGATATACCGATTTTTTTTTGCACACCCATAAGCTTGAGTAGGTGAGACTCATCCGAAATACCGAAGAGAATGGTGTTATCTGAACAGCTCCATAGAATACCATTGATCCCAGCGCTATCCGTGTGAGGTCTGTTGAGGCCGGGGGGACCGTGGCTGATCGCAGCCGGGTGTCAGTTGATTCTCACAACTGACACTCAGTACTAAGTGCCAGGAGCGGTCACGGACCGCTTCCAGCACTTTATCCCCCCGAAACACTGCGATTAAACATGATGGCAGTGTTCCGGAGCCGGCAGAGGGGCTTACCGCCCCTCTGCTTTTGGATCAGAGGCACCGCGGCATAACACGGGGTCCCAATTGCTGCCACTGAGACCCAATATCATCATGAGGAAATCAGAGTCTCCAGGCCTGAGAGACTTCCTGTCATGCCCAGTGCATGCCAGGAAGTCTCACAGGTCCGTGTACAGAAGCTGCAGCGCTGGCAGCTTCTATAGCATGCAGATCTGCATGCTATAGAAGTGATCAGTCTGCGCACAATGAGTGTCCCATAGTGGGACAAAATGTAAAAGCAATAATGAAATAAAAAAAAAATAATAATAATTGTAAAAATATTTTAAATAATAGAATAAATATATATTTTTTATCATTAAATCAATATTTGAATAAAACTAAATAATAAAACTACACATATTTAGTATCGCCGTGTCCGTAATGACTCAACCTATAAAACTGTCCCACTAGTTAACCCCTTTAGTGAACACCATTAAAAAAAAATCAAGGCAAAAAAACAACGCTTTCTCATCATACCGTGGAACTAAAAGTGGAATAACACGCTATCAAAAAGACGGATATAAATAAACGAGATACCGCTTAAAACGCCATCTTGTCCCACAAAAAAACAAGCCACCTGACAGCATCATCAAAGAAAAAATAAAAAAGTTATAGCTCGCAGAATAAAGTGATGCAAAAATAATTGTTTTTTATATAAAATAGTTTTTATTATATAAAAGCGGCAAAACATAATATCAATTTTACTACATGCGAAATGGTGTAAACGCCCCCCCACAAAAGAAATTCATGAATTGCTGGTTTTTGTTCATTCTGCCTCCCAAAAATCGGAATAAAAAGTGATCAAAAAATGTCATGTGCCCGAAAATGGTACCAGTAAAAACGTCAACTTGTCCTGCAAACAACAAAACCTCACATGACTCTGTGGGCCAAAATATGGAAAAATGTATAGCTCTCAAAATTTGGTGGTGTAAAAACTATTTTTGCAATAAAAATCTTTTAGCGTGTGACAGCTGCCAAACATAAAAACCTGCTATAAATAGTAAATCAATCCCCATTTATCACCCCCTTAGTTGTGAAAAATAATAAAATAAAAAAATGTATTTATTTCCATTTCCCCATTAGGGTTGGGGTTGGGGTTAGGCTTAGGGTTGGGGCTAAAGTTAGGGCTAAAGTTAGATTTAGGGTTGTGGCTAAAGTTAGGGTTGGAATTAGGGTTAGGGGTGTTTTGGGGTTTGGGTTGGAGTTAGAATTGGGGAGTTTCCACTGTTTAGGCACATCAAGGGCTCTCCAAATGCGAAATGCATCTGATCTCAATTTCAGCCATTCTGCGTTGAAAAAGTCAAACGGTGCTCCTTCCCTTCCTATTTCTGCCATGTGCCCAAACATATGGGGTATCGGTGTACCCATGACAAATTATACAACAACTTTTGGGGTTCAATCTCTCCTGTTACCCTTGGTCAAATAAAACAAATAGGATCTGAAGTAAATTTTTTGTGAAAAAAGTTAAATGTTCATTTTTTTTAAACATTCCAAAAATTCCTGTGAAGCACTTGAAGAGTTAATAAACTTCTTAAATATGGTTTTGAGCACCTTCAGGGGTGTAATTTTTAGAATGGTGGCACTTTTGGGTATTTTCTATCCTATAGACCCCTCAAAGTGACTTTAAATGTGATGTGGTCCCCAAAAAATGGTGTTGTAAAAGTGAGAAATCTCTGTTTAACTTTTAACCCTTTTAACTCCCTAACTAAAAAAAATGTGGTTAACAAATTGTGCTGATGTAAAGTAGACATGTGGAAAATGTTATTTATTAACTATTTTGTGAGACATACTGTATTTCTCTGTTTAAAGGACATGAAAATTCAAATTTGGAAAATTACGAAATTTTCAAAATTTTCACCAAATTTCCATTTTTTTTTCATAAATAAATGCAAGTAATATCAAAGAAATTTTACCACTATCATGAAGTACAATATGTCACAAAAAAACATTGTCAGAATTACTGGGATCCATAGAAGTGTTCCAGAGTTATTACCTCATAAAGGGACAGTGGTCAGAATTGTAAAAATTGGCCCGGGCATTAACATGCAAATCACCCTTGGGGGTAAAGGGGTTAATCTATATTCAGATTAGCTATCATTATTGTCTCTGTATAACCCACACAGTTACAAAACCTCCAAAAACTAAGTATTCAGAATTATATAATCTATAACAAACCAGAAAGAGAATAATCCCTAAAAATTAACTTTTAATTCAATCACTAAAAAACATATAATGGGTAATTTTACCATTATATGTTTTTTTAGTGATTGAATTAAAAGTTAATTTTTAGGGATTATTCTTTTTCTGGTTTGTTATAACCCACAGAGTACCTATTGGGGATTGCATCTATATTTATATAAGCAAATTTTTTTCCCTCAGAATTTTTACATTTTCTTCATCTTGTATCTCTTATCTATGTGTTTTCCCACCTGACTATTGGTAGGGACATCTAGGGAAGTAAGGGATAGTCCTCGTTAAGTGGAGGTGCCAAAAAAATCGAGCTCTTAGGGTGCCAACCTCTACTGCTAGATAGAAGTCAATTAGGACTACTGTAGGGTTCTGTAGATACTTGTTATCAATTTGGTCAACGTTTACATTTATTTGTTTTTTGACCAATTGTTTACACTGGGTAGGTGTCTTAATGCTATAATTAAAATAAAATTGTTTTTAAGGGATTATATGTTCACACGTAATTATTACTCACAAGTTTGTATATGATCTTGTTCGCATACTCCTAAGGTGTCTAAACAGCAGAAATCATTCAAAGTCACCCTATGTTGAAAACTACATCTCTGAAGGATTTTATTCAGGGGTATAGTGAGCATTTTGAAGCCACAGGTACTACACAGAATTAGATGACATTAAGTTGTCATATTGAAAAAGTTCATTTTTTGTACACAAATCTTGTTTTAACCCCAAATTTCTCACTTTTGCAAGGATAACACCAAAAAGTGGACCTTTAAGTTTGTTACCCATGTTCTGTCGAGCTTGACAATATCCCACATGTAATCAGAAAGTTCTGTTTAGACAAACAGCAGATCTCGGAATGGAAGGAGCAATTTTTGAATTTTGGCAAATTTGTCTACATAGTTTGCTACCCACATACTTCTGAGTATGTCAACACCTGTAACGAATGGAAGCGGAGGCAGAGATGGTGAAGCTCACATTCATTTTTTATTTTTAAAGTGGAACCTCGGGTCCACGGTCCGGGGGGGCTCCGAAGGGGGCGTAACTAGTGAGCCCCGGGTACCCGAAGTAAAGCCCCTCAGAGACGACCAGAGTGGAATACCCGGAGGGCACAGGTGCTACCTCCAGTTTGACCTGAGACACAAGGCAGCTGTCCCAATGGGACCAAAAGGGATAACAGGATACAATAGCAGAGTCCATAAAGAAGTAGACACACAGGTGAGGCTGGTCCTGGTTCCGGGTAGTTGGTACCTAGCAGGCTCCCGTAACCTTGTTACAGTCCATGGACATGGATGGCTGTTTGCGGAATGGGATGGCACTTGCACAGATGTTTGCAGAGATTGCCAGGGTTGGCAGGATACAGATAATCTCTGGAGACAGATAGCATGAGAGAATGCACAGAGACTGCTAAGAGCAGCGCAGACAGGTCATGAACAGAACCGGATGTAGCAATGATAGATGCTCGTTGCTCCAACGCTCTCCCTATGGAGGAGAGACCAGAAATAGCAGCCAGTGCACTGTCATTGGATAATTACTAGTGTTGAGCAATACCACCCGATACTGAAAAATATCGAATCGGAATGGATCGGCCGATCTAAAAAAAAGTATTGGGTATCGCCGAATCCGATCCCGGAAGTCCCATTCAAGTCAATGGAACTGAAATATCGGAATTAAAAAACCCCTTTCTTTCCCTGTAGGTTAATTCTACATGAAGAAACACAACTAATAATAATGTAGAATGTATTGTGGGAGGTGTAGGAGACATTAAAGCCATAGAGTTTTAGCCCAATCAAATGGCATAGCAGGAATTAAAATTTTTTTTTGTAAAGACGTTTGGAGTTACAAAGTTATTTACTATGTTAACCTCTTTTATATTTTGTCAGATATGTATGTTTCACTACTTCCATGCTCTTCACCTTCTTTTTTACTTCTCCCACACTTTCTCCTTCATCATCCTCAGCAGCATCTTTTTCATCAACTTCTTCTTCACCTTATTCATCTTCTTCTTCTTCACCTTCTTCCTATTTAATTTTATTTAGCATTCTTCATATTCTTCTTATTCAACTATTATTCTTCATATTCAACTTCTTCAGCTTCTTCCTATTCTTCTTCATCATATTCTTATTTGTGTCAGGCATTCCTGTAGTTGTTATCTATAAAAGTTTGAAGATTACACCTTCCGTTCAGCCTGTGACAATAGATTTACAACAGGATTTGTCCGCGTTCAGTTTGGCCTGCAGCAGCAGGCCTTTTCCAGGGGCACCACGAGGAGGAACGGACTCAACTCCATACACTGCTTAGTCTTCTTCTGCTTATAAATTAGATAATATAATTTGCTCTGATTTTTAGTTTTATGCTTAATGTTCTTCTGCTTTTGGTTTTTCTGCTTCTTGGTCTTCTGTCTCTTGTTGTTCTGCATCTTGGTGGTTGTCTTCCTGTTCTTTGTCCTCTTGGTCATCTTCTTCAGGGTCATCTTTTAGGTATTGTTCTGTGTGGTCTTCAGGGTCGTCGTCATCAGGGAGATCCAGAGTGAGAATCAAAAACCATTTCCACAAGCTTGAACTTGGAAAAGTAGCAGAAGGTACAAGAAGGCTGAGGAACTGCCGAGAACCAGCTGACGGTACTGGAACCCGGAGGGGCAGCAGAATGAACAAGAGCCAATGGCACAACCGTGGACCAGCTGACGTTGCTGGAACACGGTTACTAAGCAGGAGGTACCTGTGCTGCAAAGCACTACCAAGGACAAACAGACGTTGCTGGAACTCGGATACCAAGAAGGAGGCACCTAGGCCAAAGGCACTGCCGAGAACCAGCTGACGGTGCAGGAACCAGGATGGGTAGCAGAAGCTGCAAGAGCAAATGACACTAGCGAGGACCAGCTGACGGTGCTGGAACCCAGAGGGGCAGCAGAAGGAACAAGAGCCAATGGGACAACCGTGGACCAGCTGACGGTGCTGTAACACGGTTTCTAAGCAGGAGGTACCTGTGCTAAAAAGCACTACCAAGGACCAGCAGACGTTGCTGGAACTCGGATACCAAGAAGGAGGCACCTAGGCCAAAGGCACTGCCGAGAACCAGCTGATGGTGCAGGAACCCGGATGGGTAGCAGAAGCTGCAAGAGAAAATGACACTAGCGAGGACCAGCTGACGGTGCTGGAACCCGGAGGGGCAGCAGAAGGAACAAGAGCCAATGGGACAACCGTGGACCAGCTGACGGTGCTGTAACACGGTTTCCAAGCAGGAGGTACCTGTGCTAAAAAGCACTACCAAGGACCAGCAGACGTTGAGGAGTCTACTGAGGAGGCACCTAGGCCAAAGGCTCTGCCGAGAACCAGCTGACGGTGCTGGAACCCGGATGGGTAGCAGAAGGTACCCATGATCAACAAAGTTGCAAGGCCGCAAGCAGGGCACAGTTTCCAAAACCCACAGTCCTACAGGGGGTGCTTGTCCTATTGGCACTACCCGGAAACAGCAGGCGTGCTGGAACCAGGCTGGGCAGGAGGGTGTGCCCGTGCCAAAGACACTTCCGAGAACCAGCTGACGGTGCTGGAACCCGGATGGGTAGCATTAGCTACAAGAGTCAATGGAACTACCAAGAACCAGCTGGCGGTGCTGGAACCCAGAGTGGCAGCAGAAGGAACAACAGCCAATGGCACAACCGTGGACCAGCTGACGGTGCTGGAACACATTAACTAAGCAGGAGGTACCTGTGCTCCAATGCACTACCAAGGACCAGCAGGCGTTGCTGGAACTCGGATACCAAGAAGGAGGCACCTAGGCCAAAGGCACTGCCGAGAACCAGCTGACGGTGCTGGAACCCGGATTGGTAGCACAAGGTACCCAGGAAAAAAACAAAGTTGCAAGGCCGTGTGCCGGCTGCAGTTACCGAAACCCACAGTCCTACAGGGGGTGCTTGTCCTATTGGCACTACGGAACCAGCCTTTATTACCAGAACCCGCAGCCCACATAGGAAGCACCAAAACTGCAGGCACCATAGACACGGTTAACCCGACCGCAAAACGACAGGACAACGTATCGGTGGCAAAGTGACGTTGACACTAACCGGAAACAGCAGGCGTGCTGGAACCAGGCTGGGCAGGAGGGAGTGCCCATGCCAAAGACACTTCTGAGCTGCAACTGGCGATGTTGGAGCCCAGGGGTCAATCATGCAGCAGGCTGAGGCCTACTTGGAGCAAGTTTTATATTGGTTGTACACAACTACTGATTTTAACTGGGCTCCACTTAGGCCTCCGTCTCCACTGTCTCTAGTATTTCCCCTGGCCTCCAACCCCGCCAGTTCCTGCTCTGAAGTGGCATCTGCACAATCCACACTTGTTCCTGTGTAACTGTGGCTCAGTCACATCAGTTGATCCCCTGATGTGTGTCTGGCAAGGTCTCCTGCTCAGTCCTCATTCACACTACTAGTAATAGGAATGTGGACAGAGCAGGAGACCTTGCCGGACACACATCAGGAATCAACTGACGTGACTGAGCCGCAGTAACTCAGGAACAAGTGTGGATTGTGCAGACGCCACTTCAGAGCAGCGACTGGCGGGGTTGGAGGCCAGGGGAAAAACTAGAGACAGTGGAGCCAGAGGCCTAAGTGGAGCACGGTTAAAAATCAGTAGTAGTGTGAGTTTGGAGGCAGCAGGAGACTTTGCCATCCGCACAGCAGGGGAACAGCTGGCGTTACTGAACCCCACAGACACCGGAGCGAGTGTTTCAATCTGTGCAGACGGCACTTCCAGGCTACAACTGGCTGTGTTGTAGCCCAGGATCAATGCTCCGAGCAGGCTGAGGCCTACTTGGAGCGAGGAGAAAATACAATGTAGTGAGAGTTTGGAGGCGGCAGGAGACTTTGCCATCCACACAGCAAGGGAACAGCTGGCGTTACTGAACCCCACAGACACCGGAGCGAGTGTTTCAAACTGTGCGGTCGGCACTTCCAGGCTACAACTGGCTGTGTTGTAGTCCAGGATCAATGCTCAGAGCAGGCTGAGGCCTACTTGGAGCGAGGAGCAAAATACGATGTAGTGTGAGTTTGGAGGCGGCAGGAGACTTTGCCATCCACACAGCAGGGGAACAGCTGGCGTTACTGAACCCCACAGACACCGGAGCGAGTGTTTCAATCTGTGTGGACGGCACTTCCAGGCTACAACTGGCTGTGTTGTAGCCCAGGATGAAGCATGCAGCAGGCGGAGGCCAACTTGCAGCTGGTTTTATAGAGGTTGTAGACTACTACTGATTGTAACCGTGCTCCACTATGGCCTCCGGCTCCAATGTCTCTAGTATTTCCCCTGGCCTCCCACCCCGCCAGTTCCTGCTCTGAAGTGGCGTCTGCACAATCCACACTTGTTCCTGTGTAACTGTGGCTCATTCACGTCAGTTGATCCCCTGATGTGTGTCTGGCAAGGTCTACTGCTCAGTCCTCATTCACACTACTAGTAATGGGAATGTGGACAGAGCAGGAGACCTTGCCGGACACACATCAGGGAATCAACTGACGTGACTGAGCCACAGTAACTCAGGGACAAGTGTGGATTGTGCAGATGCCACTTCAGAGCAGGAACTGGCGGGGTTGGTGGCCAGGGGAAAAAGTAGAGACAGTGGAGCCAGAGGCCTAAGTGGAGCACAGTTACAAATCAGTAGTAGTTTGCATGTGGATGGAGCAGGAGACATTGCCATCCACAGAGCAGGGGAACAGCTGACGTTACTGAACCCCACTAACACAGGAGCTAGTGTGTTTTGCTCTGTGAAGACGGCACTTCTGAACACCAACTGGCATTGTTGGAGCCCAGGATGAGGCATGGAGCAGGCTGAGGCCTGATGGTATTGGCATGTGGATGGAGCAGGAGACTTTGCCGTCTACACAGCAGGGGAACAACTGGCATTACTGAACCCCACTAACACAGGAGCTAGTGTGCTTTGCTCTGTGAAGACGGCACTTCTGAACACCAACTGGTGTTGTTGGAGCCCAGGATGAAGCATGGAGCAGGCAGAGGCCTGATGGTGTTGGCATGTGGAGGCAGCAGGAGACATTGCCGTCCACACAGCAGGGGAACAGCTGACGTTACTGAACCCCACTAACACAGGAGCTAGTGTGTTTTGCTCTGTGAAGACGGCACTTCTGAACACCAACTGGCGTTGTTGGAGCCCAGGATGAGGCATGGAGCAGGCTGAGGCCTGATGGTATTGGCATGTGGATGGAGCAGGAGACTTTGCCGTCTACACAGCAGGGGAACAGCTGGCATTACTGAACCCCACTAACACAGGAGCTAGTGTGTTTTGCTCTGTGAAGACAGCACTTCTGAACACCAACTGGTGTTGTTGGAGCCCAGGATGGAGCATGGAGCAGGCAGAGGCCTGATGGTGTTGGCATGTGGAGGCAGCAGGAGACATTGCCGTCCACACAGCAGGGGAACAGCTGACGTTACTGAACCCCACTAACACAGGAGCTAGTGTGTTTTGCTCTGTGAAGACGGCACTTCTGAACACCAACTGGCGTTGTTGAAGCCCAGGATGAAGCATGGAGCAGGCTGAGGCCTGATGGTGTTGGCATTTGGAGGCAGCAGGAAACATTGCCGTCCACACAGCAGGGGAACAGCTGACGTTACTGAACCCCACTAACACAGAAGCTAGTGTGTTTTGCTCTGTGAAGACGGCACTTCTGAACACCAACTGGCGTTGTTGGAGCCCAGGATGAGGCATGGAGCAGGCTGAGGCCTGATGGTGTTGGCATGTGGATGGAGCAGGAGACTTTGCCGTCTACACAGCAGGGGAACAGCTGGCATTACTGAACCCCACTAACAAAGGAGCTAGTGTGTTTTGCTCTGTGAAGACGGCACTTCTGAACACAAACTGGCGTTGTTGGAGCCCAGGATGAATCATGCAGCAGGCGGAGGCCAACTTGCAGCAAGTTTTATATAGGTTGTAGACTACTACTGATTGTAACCGTGCTTCACTATGGCCTCTGGCTCCACTGTCTCTAGTATCTCCCCCGGCCTCCAACCTGGTAATGGGAATGTGGACAGAGCAGGAGACATTGCTGGACACACATCAGGGGATCAACTGACGTGACTGAGCCCCAGTAACTCATGAACAAGTGTGGATTGTGCAGACGCCACTTCAGAGCAGCAACTGGCGGGGTTGGAGGCCAGGGGAAATACTAGAGACAGTGGAGCCAGAGGCCTAAGTGGAGCACGGTTAAAAATCAGTAGTAGTTTGAATGTGGATGGAGCAGGAGACTTTGCCATCCACACAGCAGGGAGCAGCTGGCATAACTGAACCCCAATAACACAGGAGCTAGTGTTTTTCTCTGTGCAGACGACACATCTGAGCGACAACTGGCTGTGTTGAAGCCCAGGGATTATAGTTCAGGTGGTAGAAACATGAACACAACAGGAGACCTGGATACAGTTGACAACCAATTATTTAGTCGGGAAGAGGACTGGCAAATTCTGGGGAGATCCAGGCCTTGTTCATTTTCAGAAAAGTAAGCCGGTCAACGTTATCGGAAGAAAGTCGCGTGCCACGGTCTGTTAGTACACCACCTGCGGCACTAAAGACGCGTTCCGATAAGACACTGGCAGCAGGGCAAGCCAGCACCTCCAATGCATACTGGCTAAGCTCTGGCCATGTATCCAGCTTAGAGACCCAAAACTTGAAGGGGGAAGAGCCATCTGGGAGTATACTCACAGGGCAAGACATGTAGTCTGTCACCATCTGACGGAAACGTTGCCTCCTGCTGACTGGAGCCGCCAGTGATGGTGTAGACAATTGTGGCGGACACACAAAACTTTGCCACATTTGGACCATAGTGGTCTTGCCTTGTGCTGAGGCGCTGCCTCTGCTCCCTCTTTGTGCTGAGTTTCCTCCACTGGCTCGACGCACAGAGGTGCTTTGTAGAGCACTAGCACCACTGCTGTCGGGTGGAATGGAAAACATGATGGACTGCACCAGTGTGTCTTGGTACTCCCGCAGTTCACGCTCCCGGTTCAACGTTGGTATGAGGGTTTGCAAGTTGTCCCGGTAGCGAGGATCTAGGAGGGTGTACACCCAATAATCAGCCGTGTAGAGAATGTGGGCGATGCGGCGGTCGTTTCTCAGGCACTGCAGCATGAAGTCAACCATGTGCTACAGACTCCCAACTGCCAAAGAACCGCTGTCCCCTGCTTGAGGCGTGATCTCTGCCTGCTCTGCATCACCCCACCCTCGCTGTACATACTGACTAGAGCTTTGTATACCTCCCTTCTCTGGAGAGATGTCTGACTCCTCTTCATCCTCCTCACAAAGTGTCCCCTGCCTAGGCCTTTGTGAGGAAGCACGTAGCGCAGACTGTCCAGAAGCAGATGGCATTTGGGACTCCTCATCCTCCACCTCTTCCAAAACCTCATCCCTTAGTGCTTGCAGTGTTTTTTGAAGCAGGCAGATAAGGGGGACAGTCGTGCTGACTAGTGCATCATCTGCACTCGCCATCCGCGTGGAATCATTGAAGGCACGCAAAACGAGGCAGATGTCCTTCATAGAGGCCCACTCAGTGGTGCTGAAGTGTGACCGGCGCACAGTGTGACTTGTTTGCGCCTGATGCAGCTGGTACTCCATGACTGCTGCCTGCTGCTCACACAACCGCTCCAACATATGTAACGTAGAATTCCACCTGGTGAGTAGGTCACATATGATGCGATGTTCCGGAAGACGTAATCGGTGCTGCAGAGCAGCAAGGCGCGACCTTCCCGTGCTGGAACGCCACAAGTGAGCGCACTCTATGCGGACCTTGTACAGCAGTGCATCAAGATCCAGATAGTCCCTCAGAAAGCTTTGCACGACCAAGTTGAGCACATGTGCCAGACATGGGATGTGAGTGAGGTTGCCAAGGCCAAGAGCTGCCACCAGATTTCGGCCATTGTCACACACTACCAAGCCCGGTTGGAGATTCGCTGGCACAAACCACACGTCACTCTCCTGCTTGATGGCATTCCAGAGCTCCCACGCTGTGTGGCTTCGATTCCCAAAAGAAATTAATTTGAGTACGGCCTGTTGACGTTTGGCCACGGCTGTGCTCATATCAGTCGTAACAGGCTAGTGCTGCTCTGTTTCAGAGGAACTTGAGTAGGAGGAGTCAATGTGTACAGACTGGATTCCTGCAATCCGTGGAGTTGGCAGAACACGTAGAGCACCACTCTCCAGATCTGTACCAGGCTCCACAACATTGACCCAATGGGCAGTGAGGGAAAGGTATCGTCTCTGTCCATGGTTACTGGTCCACGCATCGGTGGTCAGGTGGACCTTGCTACTGACGGCGTTTAGTAGCGCATGTTTTATGTTTGCCTCCACATTTTTCTGCAGGGCAGGGACGGCTCGCCTGCTGAAATAAAAGCGGCTGGGCACGGTGTATTGTGGGACTGCCAATGCCATGAAGTCCCGGAAGGTGTCAGTCTCCACCAGCCTGAATGACAGCATTTCAAGTGCCACAAGTTTGGCAATGCCAGCATTCAGAGCCTGTGCTTGGGGATTGTTTGCCGAGTATGGCCGCCTTTTCTCCCATGCCTGTGCTACTGATGGCTGTCAAGTGGCCTGGGAGTGTGAGGATGACTTGGAGCGTGGTGCTGTGGGTGGAATGTCACAAGGTCTCCGGACAACAGTGCCAGAGGTTCTTCCTTGGCGATCCTGTGAGGACGCCAAACCAGCGGTGTGTTTGAGCTGGAGGAAGAGGCCCCAACACGAGCTGAAAAGGTGGTAGGTGGTGCTGTACGTTGGCCTACGTCTTCAGTGTGTCTGTGTAACTCCACCTCGTGCTTGGTCTGCACATGTTTCCACATATTAGTGGTATTGAGGTTGCTGACATTTTTCCCTCTTTTGACTCTGATGACACAGCTTGCATTTGACAAAGCAAATGTCATCTGCAACTGTGTCAAAAAAGGACCACGCACTGCAAGTCTTGGGAGTGCCCGTTTTGCCTTTTGAAAGTGGAATGCTCCTAACGGGTGCCGAAGTGGAGGCTACAGGCAACCAAGTCTGCCACCTCCCTCTCCCTCCGGTTTTGGCCGTTCGGGGAATCTCTTCCTCAGAGCTGCTCCCACCACCTTCCTGTTCCTCACGCCATGATGGGTCAAGGACCTCATCATCTACACTCCCCTCTTCAAACACCTGCTTCTCCTGGGTTGTCTCGCCAGCACCGTATGCAACAGAAAGTGGCACCTGTGTCTCGTCATCATCTGATGCGTACTGAGGTGTGCTGACCATAGGCACTGGCCCACCCGCCTCTTCAGATTCAGAGGGACAAAGAAGTTGCGCATCACTACATACTCCCTCTCTTCACATTCTGGAATGCTGCTTGGCTGGCCCCCTCTTTCCAAACCTACACATTCCGAGAACAGAAGTAGAGACTGTGATGGCTCCTGTCCAGGGCTCTCTGACTGCCTGGGCACTTTGGCAGGTGGTGAAGAGACAGATGGTTGCTCTTCGGTGCTCTGGCCCTGAGAGGATGTGGAAGTAATTGAAGTCGATGCGTTAGCTGCCATCCATCCCACAATGGCTTCAATTTGTTCCTCCCGCAGCAGTGGGGTATGGTGAGGTCCTACAAAGCTGCGCATAAATGACTGTTGCCTGCTAAAACTGGGGGGATGCTGACTCACTGGTGCCAACAGCAGGCACAGAATCCCCACGTCCTCTCCCTGAAGATTCCCCACGTCCTCTCCCTGCAGAATCCCCACGTCCTCTCCCTGCTGAAACTCCACGCCCACGTGCCTTACTCCCTGCCTTCTTCATCTTGCTAGACTGAGAAAGATAGGCAGAAAAGTACAAAGGGGGGCCTTAGTGTGCTTATTCCTGAACAGCTGGTTACAGGTTTAAGAAACACTAATTTTATGCAGTGTGTGTGTCGACTACACTTTAATGGGAGCTAATGTGGCCTACACAACTTTCAAATGTAGAGTTTGGTGAACTTTGTTTATTTTTTTTTGGGGAAAAAAACTAAAAGGATGTGACCAAAGATTTGAAAGTGAGAGTATCACCAACTTTCTGGAGCTATTACAATGCAGGCAGGTAACCTACAATGCAAAAGATGAGGCTCCCAAAAAATTGGGCAATACTAATCTGGCTGCAGCTGAAGGGCACAAGCAAGAAACAAGGCTCCTCTATCTACTCCTATATAGTGTTTGCAACCAACCAATGTAGATGGATATGGATGGATGCACACTAATAGGAGAAGAAAAAATGAGCTGCAATTAAAGAAAAATATGTGTGAGGCAGTGACGCACGCTGAGCGGCCTACAACCAGACGTAGCTGCAGGACACACTACTCAGCATGAGCTGCACTCACACACAGTCAGAGACCTCTCAGACAGCCGTGAACAGTGCAACTAAGTGGGCACTAGCACTGAAAGGCTGCAGAAAGGCTCTGCTATCTACTACCAGTGTTTGCAACCAACGTATATGGATACGGATGAAGCACACTAGATAGACTTTTTTAAAAATAAGCAGCTCAAAAAGGAAAATATGTATGAGGCAGCAGTGAGGCACGCTGGGTGGCCTACAACCAGGTGTGGCTGCAGGACCCACTCCACAGCAAGAGCTGCACTCACACAGCCCTTGCAGACAGCTGTGAACACTGCTGCTAGGGAAAAGAAAGCTACAGTGGTGGTTTATGTAGCCTGGGTAAAGCACAATACTGTTTTGAGAATCACTATTTCTAACTGTCCCTCACAGTCTTCAACAGCAGCCTGTCCCTAACTGAATTCACAGCAGAGTGACCAGAAATGGCGGCGGCGGTGGCTTTTATAGTGCATCATGACATCATTTCAGCAGCCAATCACAGCCATGCCAATAGTTAACATGCCTACATGCCTAACAGGATGTGCCCACACTTCTGAGAATTCCATTGGCTAAATCAAAGCGAGCGGGCTCATAGCATTATTGGAACTTCCGATTCCGGTATCCAATATGAAAAAAGTATCAACACCAATAATTACCAAATTTGAAAAATGCACGCTGTCCTTTTAGGAAACCAGGGGAGCGCGTGCGCGTGCTTCAATAGCTTTGCCTGAAGACCTGCTGACAGGATGCCAGGAGAAGGGGAGGGGGAGAGAGTAGGATGCCGAGGAGCAGCATGAGACAGACTGGGAGCTCGCTGCTGCACTGGGACAGCGTGCAGCACAGGAAGTAAGTGGCGAAAACGGGGTGCAGCGGCAGACTGGGACGCAGAGCCAGCACGGGGACCGGGTGTAACAATACCCCACATGTAGTCTAAAAGTTATGTTTGGACAAACGACAGGGCTCGGAACAGAAGAGGCACAATTTGAATTTTAGTTGTATTTGGAATCTATAATATAACGGTGGGAGCATCACTCTGTCTGAAGCCTTTATAGACTGCTCAAGCGCGACGCACCTGCGCAGACTGGACAGAGTAACACACCCAGGGATGAGGAGGGTGGCCCAGGAGATCGCGGTATGCGTAAGCACTGAACGCATACCACGATCTCCGACACAACACCTTACCGATCCGGTGTTGCCGAGGGGTCTTGCTGGGATGTCAGGAGAGGGCGAGTTGTGGCGCCAGAAATGGTGCATGCCCAGTCCGTGGTTTCCGGCTCCACATTTTGGTAGACACACTGCAGTGTGTCTTCAAGAAAATGGTGCCAGAAAGCGAGGACTGCGCAGGCGCCGATTTCGTCGGCATCGGCGCATGCCCAGTCCGCGCTTTCCGGTGCCATTTTGTGGAATACACACTGCATTGTGTCTTCAAGAAAATGGCGCCAGAAAGTGACGACTGCGCAGGCACCGAATTCGCCGGCACAATCCCTCCCTCTCCTGACATCACAGCACAACAACTTACCAATCCGGTATTGCCGTGGGTTCTCGCCTTGATGTCAGGAGAGGGCGGGTTGTGGTGCCGGAATCGGGCTCCAATTCTGGGTGGCACAATCCCGCCCTCTCCTGATCTCACGGTGAGACCTCGTGGCAATACCAGAATTGGGGATGAGGGGACCACGCATACCAGGATGGGGGGTGAGGGGACCATGCATACCAGTATTGGGGATGAGGGGACCACGCATACCAGGATAGGGGGGGTGAGGGGACCATGCATAACAGGATAGAGGGGGTGAGGGGACCATGCACACCAGGATAGGGGGGTGAGAGAACCATGCATACCAGGATTGGGAATGAGGAGACCATGCATACCAGGATTGGGGGGTGATGGGACCATGCATACCAAGATTGGGGGGTGAGGGGACCATGCTTACCAGGATAGGGTGGGTGAGGAGACCATGCATACCAGGATTGGGGGATGAGGGGATCATGCATACAAGGATTGGAGGGTGAGGGGACCATGCATTCCAGGATTGGGGGTGAAGGGACCATGCATACCAGGATTGGGGGGTGAGGAGACCATACATTCCAGGATATGGATGAAGGAGTACCATGCATACCAGGATAGGGATGAGGGGCCATCCATAGCAGGATAGGGTTGAATGGGTACCATGCATACCAGGATAGGGATGAGGGGGTCATGCATTCGATTATAGGGATGAGGGGTACCATGCATAGCAAGATAGGGATGAAGGGGTGCCATGCATACCAGGATAGGTGGGGGGCAGCACATACCAGGATGGGAGACCATATACCAATAAAAATGCTCGCCACCCAGGCATAGAACCTGTGTGGTTCAAGAGCAGCAGGAAATGAACATAAATCTCTATTTTGCTAATTATACCCTCTAATTTATTTATCTAACAAAGTAACATAGTAAGGCCGAAAAAAGACATTAGTCCATCCAGTTCAGCCTATAAAATTCTGTCAGAATAAATCCCCAGATCTACGTCCTTCTAAAGAACCTAACAGTAACTGTAAGATACAATATTGTTACGCTCCAGGAAGACATCCAGGCCTCTCTTGAACCCTTCGACTGAGTTCGCCATCACCACCTCCTCAGGCAGGGAATTCCAGATTCTCATTGCCCTAACAGTAAAGAATCCTCTTCTATGTTGGTGGAAAAACCTTTTCTCCTCCAGACGCAGAAAATGCCCCCTTGTGACCGTCACCTTCCTTGGTATAAACAGATCCTCGGAGAGATATTTGTATTGTCCCCTTATATACTTATACATGGTTATTAGATCGCCCCTCAGTTGTCTTTTTTCTAGACTAAATAATCCTAATTTTGCTAATCTCTCTGGGTATTGTAGTTCCCCCATCCCCTTTATTAATTTTGTTGCCTTCCTTTGTACCCACTCTAGTTCCATTATATCCTTCATGAGCACCGGTGCCCAAAACTGTACACAGTACTCCATGTGCGGTCTAACCAGAGATTTGTACAGAGGCAGTATAATGCTCTCATCATGTGTATCCAGACCTCTTTTAATGCACCCCATGATCCTGTTTGCCTTGGCAGCCGCTGCCTGGCACTGGCTGCTCCAGGTAAGTTTATCATTAACTAGCATCCCCAAGTCCTTCTCCAGATCAGATTTACCCAGTGGTTTACCGTTCAGTGTGTAATGGTGATATTGATTCCTTCTTCCCATGTGTGTAACCTTACATTTATCATTGTTAAACTGCATCTGCCACCTTTCGGCCCAAGTTCCCAACTTATCCAGATCCATCTGTAGCAGAATACTACTATCTTCTCTTGTATTGACTGCTTTACATAGTTTTGTATCATCTCAAATATCAATATTTTACTGTGCAAACCTTCTACCAGATCGTTAATAATTATGTTGAAGAGATTAGGTCCTAACACCGACCCCTGCGGTACCCCACTGGTCACAGCGACCCAGTTAGAGAATATACCATTTATAACCACCCTCTGCTTTCTATCACTAAGCCAGTTACTTACCCATTTACACACATTTTCCCCCAGACCAAGCATTCTCATTTTGTGCACCAACCTCTTGTGTGGCACGGTATCAAACGCTTTGGAAAAATCAAGATATACCACATCCAATGACTCACCTTGGTCCAGTCTATAGCTTACCTCTTCATAAAAACTGATTAGATTGGTTTGATAGGAGCGATTCCTCATAAACCCATGCTGATATGGCGTTAAACAGTTATTCTCATTGAGATAATCCAGAATAACATCCCTCAGAAACCCTTCACATATTTTACCAACAATAGAGGTTAGACTTACTGGCCTATAATTTCCAGGTTCACTTTTAGAGCCCTTTTTGAATATTGGTACCACATTTGCTATGCGCCAGTCCTGTGCAACAGACCCCGTCGCTATAGAGTCTAGTGAGGTAGTGAGTAGTTTTTTATGCAGTTTTATGCAACACAAGTTTGAAAAATTACAATTTGCATTTTTTTCACTGTCACGTTCATAATTTTTTTTTTCACATTCTAAGGAACACACCTCAAATTTTATTGCACTAGTTTTTGTAGTAATTGTCAGTGTACATGTGGTATCCTTGGAGAAGAAATGGTGTCATTAGTTCCCAGATATTTTTTTTTTTACCTAGGATGCTAATTGTCAGGTGGCAGTTTGGTGGGTTAATTTGGCCGTCCCTATCTTTGTAAACTAGATAGGTTTGGCCGTCCCTATCTTTGTAAATTAGATGGCCCTTGAAATTCATGAAGGAGTCGTTGACTGCAACATTTTGCTCTGGATATAGGAATTTAGGAATGATTCTTTTAGGAGGGAAATTGGGGGTCTCAATTTGTTAAGGAGATTGTAGGTGGGGTCATTTCTTGTGGGGATTGGATCCATGAATGGAATGAAAGGATTTGGGGGTTTTGGGGGTAAAATTGGTGACATCTAATTTTATTCCAGGCCCTGCCTCTGATGATTCAGCAGTGACTACTAAATCTAACACCATCAGGATGTGGGATCTTGTGGAGGAAGAGGGGCCATCACTGTCTGAAAACTCTACTGCTTCAGAATCAGATTTTGTTTGACTCACAAAACTAACGGAGCAAAGCAGGGTGTACCGCTGCGCCTCGGTAACCTTTCTGCATGCCATCATTTTATTTTATATGAATGCCTAACAATAAGAACTAATGTAATATAACAATAGCAGACCTAATGTAATAGTAATATTTTTTTTAATTTTATTAATTTTATGATTTTTTTTAAACTTTTGAATGAACCTAACCCTAAGCCCAACCCTAATGCTAACTCCAACCCTAGTCCAACTCTAACCCTAAACCCAACCCTATCCCCAACCATAAGGAGTTATCCCTAAGCCCTGGCTAAAAGCAAAGAAAGAAAGAAATCAAAATTATAAAATTAAAAACAAAAAAAAAACTAATTTAATCTGACTAGGAGGATGACAAATATTGGACTTTTGATCACTTTGAAAGGATCTATCACAGTGATCAAAAGTCAGGGACCAATACAGAATATCTCTGCTGTTGTTGTGCCGCCCGGAAGATCATTAACTAACATGCTCCTTGTTCTGCCCATTCTGTGCAGCAAGATATTTTTAAGTGCTATTCCGGCTATTGCCAGTAGGTGTCATAAGTTGCCCTTCTCCTTTTATTCATGTGTTTGGAATTTTCTGTTCTCCAAATGGTTAATTGTTCAGAATCGCCCCTTCTTTCTGCCTGGTCAACAACATGTAACCGTTTTTCCAGCCGTCTCCGGAGTAGCTCCACCTGCTCAGCTCAACTCTTTGCAAACCATTGCTTATAACAAGCAGATTCCGGTAAGGATAATGCAATTATTAGTTATCTCTGTTAGCAGCCATAATGCAGCCCCTATGATGTTCATCTTGGAAGGAAAAATTTGGAATGAAGATCCTTAACCTCTTCCCGACCTTTGATGCCATGTAGGCGTCATGAAAGTTGGTGCCAATCCGACCCATGAGGCCTATGTGGCGTCATGAATTCATAGCCCCCCTGCGGGTCGGGTGACCGGGGTCACTGAAAGGTCACCCGACCCGCACACACAGGACCCTTTCTACTTCACCCCAAGGGGGTGGCTTAGCCCCCCGTGTTTACGATCGCTCTGATTGGCTGTTGAAAGTGAAACAGCAAATCAGAGCGATTGTAATATTTCACAGATATTACATGTCCTTAGTCATAGGTATAGCTTATCAAAACTAGGAAGCTTAAATAAATGAACACATGAGGAGACTGCAAAGTGAACACCCAGTTTCAGGTAATTAATTAGCTCCACCCTATTCAGACCTAAGCAGTTAATGTTGTTAAGCTAACATATAAATAAGAAATATATGTTTGCAGACATAAATGAATACATGCAAAAACAGCAATAAACCATAAATCACAATAGACATCCTCTTTTTGATAAGATATACCTATGACTAAGGACATGTAATATCTGTCTGAAATGCATAAGTAGCCTTGCCTGTCATGGTGGCTTATTAATATGATTTTAAAACCTTCCTAATAAATGTGAGTTTAATCTTTTTTCACTAATTTTGGTGCTGGAGACCCCCTCTTTTCTTCCTTTGGATTTATAGCGCCAGTTGAACCGCACTTGACATCTCCTGGCATCAGATCGCTTATGGACTATATGGACACTGATGTACGGTAGGCTGAATATTTTTTCCTCCTCTTTTGCATGGCTGGAGACACCGATCAGACCCCCCTACCGATTGACGGCGCCGATCGGCCGCCGCTGTCATCATCTGCTATACCCTTCCCTCCGCTCCCCCCACCTTCTGATCCCCCCACACCCACTGGTACCTCTTATTTCCCTCTGGCCATCCCAGTGTCCCACCGTTCCGGATCATGGGCGCTGCCATCTTGTAAAATGGCGAGCGCATGCGCAGTACACCCGCCGGACTATGCTGGCTGCAGATTCATTCATTCATTTATTTTGATCACTGTAATAAACTCTCACAGCGATCAAAATGAAAAAAGTAAATAAACCCCCCTTTATCACCCCCATAGGTAGAAACAAATAATAAAATAAAGAAAATATTTTTATTTTTCCATTAGTGTTGGAGTTAGGGTTAGGGTTAGAAATAGGGTTGGGATTAGGGTTAGGGTTGTAATTAGGGTTAGGGTTGTGTTGGGGTTGGTATTAGGGTTGGTATTAGGGTTAGGCTTGTGTTTAGGGTTAGAGTTGGGATTAGGGTTAGGGGTGTGTTGGGGTTAGGGTTGTGGCTAGGGTTATGATTAGGGTTGGAATTAGGGTTATGGGTGTGTTGGGGTTAGAGTTAGAATTGAGGGGTTTCCACTGTTTAGGCACATCACATGGTCTCCAAACACGACATGGCGCCACCATTTATTCCAGCCAATTTTGCGTTCAAATGTCAAACCGTGCTCCCTCCATTCCGAGCCCCTACGTGTGCCCAAAGAGTGGTTTACCCCTACATGTGGGGTATAAGCGTAATCAGGAAAAATTGCACAACTTTGGAGGTCTAATTTCTCCTGTTAACCTTGGGAAAATAACAAATTGGGGGCTAAAAAAATTATTTTTGTGGAAAAAAAATTATTTTTTATTTTCACGGCTCTGCGTTATAAACTTCTGTGAAGCGCTTGGGGGTTCCAAAATCATATTTATTGAAATTTTACATAGTTAAACAGGAAAACACATCAATTCTGCAAACAATGCAGAGTAGATTAATAATACATCAAGAAAACAGACATACAAACGTAGGAGGCAAGGAATAATGGGGGGGAGGGGATATTTACACCTAAGTATAGGACTGTAAATTACTTAGATCAAAGGTCTTAACAGAAACTGACCCGCTAAAGTGCAGGTTCCTGAATATCAAAGTGGCATATAAGCTAGACACATAGCAGGGTTCATCGCGGGCAGGGAATATCAGACCCTGAATCGAAGTAGCACAAGCATCATCACAGTGGATTGAAGGGGAGCCGGCTACCAAGGAGAGTTGTGGGTGGAAACCGGAGTACTCGGAGAAAACCCACATGGACACGGGGAGAACATACAAACTCTGTGCAGATGGAGTCCCAGATTTACACCCAGGACCACCTCGCTGCTCGCTGACAGCGCTAATCACAGTGCCACCATGCCGTCCTGTAATTTGATGGTCCTACATCTCCAAGTAGCCTGCCAGCCAGATGAGAATGCAGGAGATTTATATGTAACAGAGAAGATAGAAGAACTAGGGGGTGGGATTCCTACAGACCCCGCCTCTTTCTTCTGACCACACCCAGGTCCACGCCTTCCAGAGCCGGTAAATAGTATAGTAAAATAAAACCTGAGGTTACAAAAAATAGATTTTTGAATATGAAAGTTTATTGTGATAAGTAAATGTCAGTCACACAGTACCCAACGTTTTGGCCAAACTGGCCTTTATCAAGGGTGTTATCTGAATAAAACATAAATAAAATTAGAGATTCTTTCTAAGAACATGATCTGTGAAATAAATACAGAGTCATTGACTGACATACTATACAAATTAAAAAAAATACAGAAAAGAGGACATTTGACCAAAATGAGCAGTGCATTAACAAAAATAAAATTAGAAATCCAGCATCAGAACAAATCATCACAGTAAATCATTAAACACATGCTGTAAAAAAAGGAAGAAAAAAAGAATTATCAAATGCCATAGATAAATTACAGCCTAATGCAGCCCTAAGGTACCGTAGAAAATTGTGCAAAGAGCAAGTAAAAAAGATATAAGTACCTGTGTGGCTATATGTTGGAATTTCTAAGTTCTAAACAAAAACCGGGAGAAAGAAAAGTAAAAGACTCAGTAAGTATCAAAGTATAACAGAAAGGAGCGGTGCAGACATATTCTATCAAAAGCTATGTATAGCTAATATTAACAAACCTGAATCAGGGAATTGCGGTCAAAAGGGGGCTGCGCCGCCGCCTGTGAGGAGTGCGTGTGTTATCCGGAACCAATGTCTTTTTTATATGCTGTGTGGCTGACAAATGCGGTACAGCTGGGGAAATAACAGACGCCCAATGGCGCCAATATCATGTTTGCGCAGAATAGGGAATAAAAGGCGCCCAATGGCGTCGATATCGCGCATGCGCAGACTGTCACAGAGGACGGAAGTGGGGCATAATATGTCCGGGACTGGAGGTGTGGCATAGAGGCATAGTGATGAATTGGAATAAAGTAGTAATCGCTATGGCGCAGGTGCTAGTCATAATAAAAGAAGGAAATGGAGCATATTAAATAGAGACTAAATCTCCCGTTATCATATCATGTAAAGGGGAATAAAAACCGCCTATATTGCCACATAATAAATAAAACAGTATTAAATAAAACGAAATGACTGCCATGATATTCATGTAATAATCCATATGTATACACACATAAAAAAATATGGACCGACTGTAAAAAAGGAATAGAAATATCTAGACGTGCATATCCCATATATGTGTATAAACTTGTTGGAAAATTAATGTTCATAATAAATATGTAAACAGTAAGGGAAAGGGGGAAAAAAGGAAGAGAAGGAAAAATCACCAAGTAAAAGAAACATTTAGCGATGCACCAGCGATCCTGACCACAATATGACCCGGTCAGGATCGCTGATGCATCGCTAAATGGTCGCCAGTGACCTGCCAGACAGGCAGATCTCACCAGTGATGCAGCAGCGGTCGTTACTTACCTGTCAGACGCGGCAATGTTTTCTTCTTCCGCCCGCGTCCACGCGTCGCTCGTCTGCGCCAGCAGGAAGCTGCCGACGAGAAACGGCCCAGGATGTTCTCGTGCGATCAGCGATAACCAGCGGGGGAGCCGGTCGGAGGTAAGTATCACATGTAGCGATATCGCTAGCAATATCGCTGCTGCGTCACAAAATCGGTGATGCTTTGGCGATATTGCTAGCGATATCGCTATGTGTGAAGCCCCCTTTACTTCTACAATTAGGTCTGTAAAAGAAAAATACAAAAGAGATTATTTTTTCTATAATATATGTGAGAATCATGTGGGAATAGTGGATGAGGGCAGGTATATCTCGCCCAGATACCTTTCCTATGTGGCCTAGTCTGGTCAGTATCGCACCTGGTTACTAATGAACAATGGGAGGCGGATATAAAAGGATGCCAGGTGGTTGTGTGAGTGTCTCAGCTTGGGGACACAGAGAGTCTGTCTGTGTGAGAGACACACGTGAGTGGAAGCAGTGCCCACTGTAACTGGTTTGGCTGGATGGGAGAAGCCCGCCAGTTGGTAGATAGGTCGGATCTTGTTTAGTTAGTGTTGGACAGGCAAGGATTTGTTTTATGTTTTATTTCCTTTATGCATTGCTTTCACATTTAATAAACCTGACCCAGTGTCAGTTATACCCGGACCCCGGCTTGTGCGCCTGAGTTTCATGCTAAACGCACGTGACCTTTGACCCCAGCAAAGGCGATCCCGGAGTGTTTTATCACATATATAAATGAATATATACATATATAGGGGACACATACTGTATATACATACAGATATGATCTGCATATTATGTTACATGGAAAAACATACAAATGCGCATATACATGCATATACATGAATGGCAATCACATGTACACATATTAACACGCAAATATCTATACATACATACAAGGTAAATATAGTGCTCCCCATTACAAGAAGATAAGGGCACACAAACTCCATGGCATCATAATAGAATTGAAGAAAAGGAAAATCAGTAAAAAACCTCATACTCCCTTTTAAGGTCATAAGGTTCCAACGTTTGAAGAACAAAAATCCAATAAGCCTCTCTTTCCTTTAACCCCTTCACTACCAAGGGTGGTTTGCACGTTAACCACCCGGCCAATTTTTACAATTCTGACCACTGTCCCTTTATGAGGTCATAACTCTGAAACGCTTCCGTGGATCCCGGTGATTCTGACATTGTTTTCTCGTGACATATTGTACTTCATGTTAGTGGTAAAATTTCATTCATATAACTTGCGTTTATTTATGAGAAAAACGGAAATTTGGCGAAAATTTTGAAAATTCTGCAATTTTCCAACTTTGATTTTTTTATGCCCTTAAATCACAGAGATATGGCACACAAAAAAGTTAATAAGTAACATTTGCCACATGTTTACTTTACATCAGCACAATTTTGGAACCAAAATTTTTATTTGTTAGTAAGATATAAGGGTTAAAAGTTGACCAGCGATCTCTCATTTTTGCAACACCATTTTATTTTTACGGACCACATCACATTTGAAGCCACTTTGAGGGGTTTATATGATAGAAAATACCCAAAAGTGACACCATTCTAAAAACTGCACCCCTTAAGGTGCTTAAAACCACATTCAAGGAGTTTATTAACCCTTCAGGTGCGTCACAGGAATTTTTTGAATATTTAAAAAAATTAACATTTAACTTTTTTTCACAAAAAAAATTACTTCAGGTTCAATTTTTTTTATTTTACCAAGTGTAACAGGAGAAATTGGACTGCAAAAATTATTGTGCAGTTTGTCCTGAGCAAGCTGATACCTGATATGTTGGGGGGAACCACTGTTTCGGCGCATGGCAGAGCTCAGAAGGGAAGGAGCGCCGTTTGACTTTTTCAATGCTTAATTGGCTGGAATTCAGATCGGACGCCATGTCGCGTTTGGAGAGCCCCTGATGTACCTAAACAGTGGAAACCCCCCACAAGTGACCCCATTTTTGAAACTAGACCCCCTAAGGAACTTATCTAGCTATGTGGTGAGAACTTTGAACCCACAAGGGCTTCACAGAAGTTTATAATGTACAGCGGTACAATTAGAAAATCATATTTTTTCCACAAAATGATCTTTTCACCCCCAATTTTTATTTTCCCAATTGTAACAGGACCCTAAAAGTTATTGTGCAATTTATCCTGAGTACGCTGATACCCCATATGTGGGTGTAAATGACTATTTGGGCACATGGCAGAGCTCGGAAGGCAAGCAGCGCCATTTGACTTTTTTGGCTGGAATTGAGATCAGACACCATGTCGCGTTTGGAAAGCCCCTGATGTACCAAAACAGTGGAAACCCCCCACAAATGACACCATTTTGGAAACTAGACCCCCCAAGGAACTTATCTAGATGTGTGGTGAGAACTTTGAACCCCCAAGTGCTTCACAGAAGTTTATAACGCCCAGGCGTGAAAATAACAAAAAAAATTTTTTCCACAAAAATGATATTTTTGCCCCAAAATTTTTATTTTCCTAAGGGCAACAGGAGAAATAGGACCCCAAAAGTTGTTTGGCAAATTGTCCTGAGTAGGCTGATACCCCATATGAGGGGGTAAAACACTGGGTGCATGGCAGAGCTTGGAAGGGAAGGAGCACCATTTGACTTTTTCAACGCAGAATTGGCTGGAATAGAGATCAGATGCCATGTTGCGTTTGGAGAGCACCTGATGTGCGCAAATAGTGGAAACCCCCAATTCTAACCCTAACCCTAGCCCTAGCCCTAACCCTAGCCCTAGCCCTAACCCTAACCCTAACCCTAGCCCTAACCCTAGCCCTAACCCTAGCCCTAACCCTAACCCTAGCCCTAACCCTAATGGGAAAATGGAAATAAATACTTTTTTTAGTTTTATTATGTTTCCCTAACTAAGGGGGTGATAACGGGGGGTTTGATTTACTATTTATGGCGGTTTTTATGTTTGGCAGCTGTCGCACGCTAAAAGACGCTTTTTATTGTAAAAATAGTTTTTGCAGCACCACATACTGAGAGCTATAATTTTTCCATATTTTGACCCACCGAGTCATGTGAGGTCTTATTTTTTGCGGGACGAGTTGACGCTTTTATTGGTATCATGTTCGGGCATGTGACATTTTTTGATCGCTTTTTATTTCATTTTTTGGGACGCAGAATTTACAAAAAACAGTGTTTCATGAATTTCTTTTGGGTGGTGCGTTTACGCCGTTCCGGGTGCGGTAAAATTTATAAGGCGGTTTTATTCTTCGGGTCAGTACGGTTACAGCGATACCTCATTTAGGTCGTTTTTTTATGTTTTGGCGCTTTTATGCAATGAAAACAATTTTATATAAAAAATAATTATTTTTGCATCACTTATTCTGCGAGCTATAACTTTTTTATTTTTTCTCTGATGATGCTGTGTGGTGGCTCGTTTTTTGCGGGACAAGATGACATTTTCAGCAGTACCATGGATATTTATATGCATCTTTTTGATCGCACGTTATTGCACTTTTTGTTCGGCGGTATGATAATAAATCATTAT